>NC_083768.1:46478810-47162455 GCF_963514075.1 Conger conger
CCTCACCGCCGAAGCTCCTCAGAGGGGGATTCTTTTTTCGCACCATGTCTGCGGTGGAAAGAAGAGACATACGCGTGAAGATCCGATCATAAAGACAGTGAGGGCCGGACCCCAAATAGAGTACTTTTATTTTCACACTAACTTTTAATTATTCGGTTTTTACTATCTTTTGTCTTTTTATTTTGCCTTTTATATTTTCTGTGTTGATCTTCGTGTACAGTACTGTGTTTCAGTTCTGTATGAAATTTGCTATACATATAAGGTTTTGCTTGCTTGCACAATGCGTCATAACACTCAAATGCGAGCAGTGGGAGAGATTTTGAGACGATTACTAGTTTCTCCCAGTCATGGACAAAAAAAAAAAAACTCTATACATTAAGTCAGGTTAATTCAGCCAGCCCCTGTTTTTCCACATCTGTCCTAATAAAGAGCTGTCATCAGACGCACAAAATGGCTGAAAAGTGCTGGCTTCTGCCTCACATTTTTAGGCTGTTTGGGCTACTTTTTAAAAACGCTCCTCTATTGAATTTCATGCTAGAAAGCAGTCATTTGCTCATACCTCAAAACAATCACGACCTAACAGCTTAACTCCATAAACGACACTGATCTTCAAATATCAGTGACAATTAAGGCCATCTGGCATTGTTCAAAATAATCTAATGAATAAAATCTGTGCGCTGAAGTAACTGATCTGCCTTGTGGACCTCTGTTTTAATCCGTGTACCCTATCAAAGAAAAAATATCATTTGGGCTGGCTTCCTAGCACTCATTTAATCAGGGGTTTTATCAAACTCGTGATTAAACTTCAAAGCCGTTCTTCTAAGCTTACTTTTCAGCGATAGGCAATCTAAATAATGTATATTTCTTCTTCTTGAAGCGGCTTTTACTGCTGTAAACTGAAAAGGTTTTTATTAGTGAATGGAAAAGGAAACATTTGCAGAATTTATATCAAACTTCATGTGAAAATATCTGTCCTTGAAAAGGAAAAATAAATCCACGACTAGCACGCTCTATCTCTTGATAAATAAAAATAATTAAAAAGTGCTATTTTCAGTTGTAAAGTAAATGGTATAAAACAAGGCAATCTATGTTTGCAAAGACAACGCCTAAAAGCTGGCAGAGCTAATAAAAGCCTTACGAAAGTCTAATATAAACCAAGAGCTAGCGAGTCTGACCACACCCATTCCACATTCACTCCTCTATTCTTTGTTGTATTCACATTGCAACACAGGCCAAACCAGTATTTTATTATCATTATTCCCAACGTATTCTACACATAGAAACAATAATCCCAGATTTAAAGAAAGCATGCAAAGACTGTCATAAGTCTATGAACATAATGCAAGACATTAATGTAAGACATTTTTAAAAATGTAAAATTATTACTCGCTGAAGCAATGGTATTGAGCATAATGGTAAAAATATTAGTTGTAATAGTCGTAACAGTACCAGGCATTCTAAATTAAATACATTTCTAAAAGTATAAGTTTTGTAATATATAATAATACAAACAATGGGGAGTAATTATAATAATAATAATAATTATAATAATAATAATTATTATTATTATTGTGTTTAAAAATCTAGCAAGTACATACAACCACAAAGTCGATTTGCCACTTAAGTCGATGATATCTAATATTGTTATAGTGCAGATGAGCATGTCAGGCCTGATTGTTAAACTGCGGTATAATCAGTGAACAATAGCAGTGTAATCTGTGAACAGTAATAATTTCTGCTCCTCCAATAATGTGTACATGCACATAAATAAATCAGTTTTCTTGAAACTGATAAACTGTATGACGAAGTCATGTAAACACCTCGGTTACATCTAGAAAGATAGTGAAGAAAGTATACTAAAACTAATAAACGGCACACCTTGAAAACGTACACATACTGCAGCAAACAAAGATACAATGCTTGGATTCCAGGGTCACAACCAGGGCAAGACGTCTGGGAATCCCAAGCTTATGACACAGGCCAGGTAGACAGACTTGTCTTGTTTCCATTGGAGTTCAGCAAATTCCCACAAAAAGCACACTTCATATGTCAAAGATTTGGACAATCATTGTCCAAATAGGCCAGTACCAGAACAAAACATCCAAATGAAATCAAGTATCACATATGAAATGAAATTCTGAATGGACACATGGGGCCTCATTTACAAATGGCACTTAAGCACAAAAAAAGATGTGTATGCCACTTTCCCAGCAGACTTGGGAATTATAAAAACAATCTTGTGAAAAAAATGTGTATGCACATTTTGGAGACTATAGGAACTGGTGACTGATGTGAAAGTACGGACATACAGATGAATATCCTACAGACCCGTTTCACTCAAGTTTCTGTACGGTGACACTCCGAATGCATTTCATTCAGAGATTCAACTTATGCCATTAGGGAAGCTGTATAGAGCCCCACAGTACAAACACTCTTACCAAATTCAAGCACTCTCATATGCCAGAATCCAATGCAATGGTGAGGGGTTTAATCGAGAAGATTTTTATGTGGATAGCACATAAAAGCACATTGTTTGTCTTTCATCGTCGTATCTTTGCCACTAAAATCAAGATACATGTCCGTGTAATCAGACAATAAAGTATTATCATATCATATATCGTACTCTGAATAGGTTAATGTCTCATCACAGGCTGATAATCATGACAATTACTCATTCCTAGCTATGGTATTCTAGCCTTGTGAAGTTTACCACAGGCAGTGACGCTTTGCTGCGCATGCAATGAGCTTTTTTTGCACCCACTTTTTTCTTTTTTCATTTCTGAAATGGTTTGACTGCCGTGACACGCTGCCACGCTACAAAGTTTCTGTTATTGCTTATGCCACAACAATTTCCACCAAACAGTATAGCTCTGCAGACCTCTTCCTCCAGAATGAGCATCTTGATTTTACACTCGGTTCCTCTTTTGCTTTGCAGCCTGACTTCTCTATTTCTCCCTGACAATTAAGTGGAATGACAAGCTCAGTGAGCACTTTATTAGGTAGACCTGTACACCAGCTCACTAATGATAAATATTTAAACAGCCAAGCATGTGGCATGAAGTAAATGCATAAAAGCATGCAGATGTGGTTAAGAGGTTCAGATCAAATGTCAGAATGGGGACAATATTTGATCTAAGTGACTTTGACCGTGGAATGATTGATGGTGGCAGACAGGTTGGTTTGCGTATCTCAGAAACTGCTTATATCCTGGGATTTTCACACACAAGAGTCTCTAGAATGGAGAGTAAGGTACAAACAAAAAAAATATATCTTGTTGATTAGAGAGGTCAGAGGAAAAGGGCCAGACAGGACAAAGCTGACAGGAAGGTGACAGTAATGCAAATAACATCACATTACAACAGTGGTATGCAGAAGGGCATCTATGAACACACAACGCATCAGGCTACAGCAGTAGAAGTCCAGAAAATAATTCTAATAAATGCCTAATAAAGTGCTCACTGAGTATATATGTATATTATATTCAAACTCGGTGTTTCATTGACCATTTATGGCGTATTGTAGGTGTTAAATAGGGCAGGCTGCAAAACACGTACGCAGAATGTCAAGTTGACTGTGATTTATAGAGAAAATTGCATGCAGCACGGTTTTATAAAACAGGATATTTTTGAACGTACGCACTGTTCTCCTTTGTGCATACGTAACCTCTTAGTTTATAACAAACTTTTACAAATACAGCCCCTGGTCATCTGCTGAAAAAATCCAAACATAATGAGAATAATGCGACTAATTCTTATAGGGCTTCCACTGTGAGAACTATTGATGAGGGCACAGGAAACGCAGGGTTTATTAAAAACATATCTGGACACAAATATAAATGAAGATTTTAAAAAGAACAAAGAATTTTCAAGTTAAAGAAACATCTCTGTGCATTGGATTGAAATGTGGGGGTGGGGTAAGTAAACAATGACCAAAGAGACCAGGACCAGGGCTTTACATTTTTAATAAACTTAGGATAAATGTAACCCCTCGAAGCAGATTTTAAAAAAGATAAACATTTCACGTTACATGATAAACCGCAAACCGGCAACATATGCAATCAAGGAGGCCAGCGGGGTATTTGTTGCACCACTCAAACCCAAAGCATACGTGATGCCAGGCATTAAAGTCTTAAAAAAGTTTTTAATCCCTGATGCCACCATCCAATTACATTCATATTTCAGAGCACTAGTGAGACACTCTAATTCCAAACCCAATCAAAATGAAGAATGGCCCAGTCTCAGGAGTGCCCACCATTTAAAATGCAGCTGTACCAACTCTGATCACTTTTGTTTTACAACGACATAATTCCTTGTGCATCATTGTGTTCATTCATAAATGTATTGTAAAATAATGTGCCATTTGAAATGGAGAGGGAATACAGTTAATTTTTTAACTAGAGCAAGTGTGGAAGGAGATCCTTCATCTTCTACAGTTCATAAGCAATGGATGTCACTACACATTAAAATATGCTTCTGCATTTTGTTCACCAGTGATTTTGCTTTGCTAGGCCTCAAGATGAAAGACAGTATTTTCTTCACAACACTAGTCATGGGTCTACTCAATGTACACAGCATTTGAGTTGGTAGGGGGAGTATGGCAGCAGGGAGATCAGATGCTCATCACATCCAAATGGCCATTTATCGACCAGCCACCTCAGGTCAGATGGTAGTACTCGGCACTACACTATTAGTGCTCATTGAAGGTAGAATATTCTGAGTGACGGATGTTTCATCATTAAGGTGTGATGAGAGAACAGAGGAAAGGTTAAGGAAATGGTGAAGTAACATTTAATAGAAACATGCTGGCATGCATTCAGCCCTATGCCAACTTGCCCAGAAGTGTCAGCACATCACCAAAGCAATCTGCAAAACCTCACTTCAATGCAAAAAGCCATTAAAAATGTATACATGGAGTGTACTGTATACAGTGTACTGTATACTCAATAACTTAAAATAAATAATGTATTGACTGCCATCGCAAAACCGAACTGACAAGATGCCTTCAATCCACCTTTTCTTTTTTTTTTCTGGGGGGGGGGGGGGGCAGTTAGAACACTGCATTTGAAATAATCATGTGCCATGAACATACTTTAAACCCCATTAAACCCATTTGCTTTCAGCTCATAATTAACAACATCCAAAACAACATCATTGACCAAGTTTAAGCAAAATTAAATGTCAATACAGATACATTCCCATAATTTTTCAAATATGAGCTCTTTTCAAAAAGCAAGGGCCCCTGCTAAGAGCCAGAACAACTTGCTTGTTCCCCGTCTCCAGGTAAAATTGTTCAGGACAGCTTCAGCTCAAGACTACACGTACACAAGACAAAGTGATCAGCATGGACTACACAAATGAGTACAGAAAAAGCACCAACTCACATTTAGCTTTGGGTCTGTTTAAGATGGATATCATTCTCCAAGTTTCTACATTTCATTTATTTTAATGAGAGGTTGTTCCCTCCATTGTAGGTAATTGCTTTGTTTTAATTGCTGTGTTGATTGCGGTTGTCTTAGCTTAAATGAACAACACTTCAATTATTATTGTGCGGATAATAGGATATTTGGGTCTCATTCACAAAACTTTTCTCAAATCATTCAGAAGCATACTACTAGAAGTTTTAACAAACTCAGCAACTAGCTACGTGAAATTGTCATTACTTTGAACCAACACTGATTCATTGCTGAGCTAGCCGCTACTGCTATCCAATTCGTAGACCCTCCTGACTGACAGATTATATGGCTGTCTAGCTGACAGGAGTGCTGAGATGCATTTAGGTTTTTAAGGTGTTCTTAAGCATTGGGCCTCATGCACGAACGTCTCTTTTTTTTTATATACGACGGACTCGTACAAGTGTTCCACGTCAGATTCAACAAACGCTCTTAACTTTAAAAAGCTCTCCTACACAACTCTGGAATCTGACCTATATGCAAATGAACGCGTGGTCATGCGAATGACAACTGATGCCGTAAAAATGTCATATAAAGCTAGGTGGGTCCAGAATATGCATTCATAGAAAAGGCATCTGTCTGTTTAATGGCCGGTAAAGTTGATGAGTTCAATCAGATAGATGGCCCAATGGGACCATCAAGAACAAGGGAAGTAATCTGCCACAGAATACTGTTGGCACATGATTGGGTAGACAGTTTTGGCAAAACATAACAACATGATGGACCTTGTTTCTCTTATTCCTCATAAACAGTCCACTAAAATAATTTTGAGAACTTTTTGAGGCGAGATCTAAGCAATGCAGTCGCTGAATCTTGACTCGTATTTGATCTGCAACACCTAGTTTGAAAGTTTTGGGTTTCTGAGCCAGGTGAGCAGCGCTGGACACATTTAATTTGCCACTGAAAATACAACAGCACTCGCCGGACAGCACCAAGCCTCTCCATAGAAAATGAAAGGTTGCATACACGATTCACACGACAGAGCGATACCACTCAGAAATTTTGTTCTTACCAAAAAAAAATTTTTAAATAGAAGAAATTGGTGAATGGTCTCTTAAATCGCTCGTAAAACAAATGTAGTTCTTGCATGAGGCCCATTACATAGTTAGCGTGGTGGGTAATGTCACAATCACCTGTTGAATTAAGTCTTTGCAACGTCCTACAAAGTATTCACATTTTTTTGTCTCACCCATGTCCTTTGGGGGCTCTGTACGCACCAGCGAATAAAAAAGGAATCGTTTGGAAGCACAGTTAATAATTGAATCCGATTGCTTGCATGTTTTGTGAATGAGACCCATTCTAAGGAAGGAACATAAAAAAAATACAAAATCAAACAATAACCGAACAAAAAAATCCAGCACAAGAAACAGAGAAACAGAGAATGCTCCACTGTCTGTTCAGTAGTGTAGATTACCACAACTATTAAACCTAACATATCCAGGAAGGTGCACACTACTGATCCGTGAAACAATAAGGGGGAAAAACAGGAGGGGGTTTTTTTTTTTTTTTTTTTTTTTTTGAAAGGGTAGAATATTTATTAATTCTATCAAGCCAGCCTGACCCCTCATAATTCAGGTGCACATAAGGGAATCTGCCTGTCCAACAAACTGGCACCGACAGCCAAACTACAGTCCCTCGCCGACTTTATGATTAGTGAGGCAAAGAATTGAGTCCCCGAAAGCAAAAGGCAACCAGCCAGTGCAAATTCACTGAACGTTTTCTTAAATAGCAGCAATCAAGACATTCAGATAATCGAGATTACCCTCTCCGCTGACAAGGGAGAGAAACCACTCCACTCGCGAAAATGAGCACACACCTAACTCCAAAGCGCAAAAGCACTCCAGTCGGAAAGAAACTGAGAATTACGATGGATAAACACGTTTTTGTTTGGTTATACTTTTGGTGTTTTCAATAAACAATTTGGGGAAAAAAAGATGAGATGATTTAAAAAGATGACAAGCAAATCTTGCTCGGCTCTCAGACTGTTTATTATTTTTGTTCAAAATCAATATATCCAATAGAAGTCTGCTCCGGTATGGGTTGATATGGCATGCCATATGCGTGTGGTCACGTCTAAGAGAAAGCTCCTTTACATATTAACTTTCTCCCTTCGCTTTTTCCCCCCCGCTCTTTTGCGTGCCGAATCTGATGTCATCGCCACAGACTTTATAGCAAGAGATGAGGAATATCCTGGCCACCATCTGTCTTTTTTTGGCATTTAATCTCATTTGGAGCATTAAAAATAATTCACGAAACTGTCTGAGGAGTAATGTTACAACAGTCCAGAGGGTCTATGAAAAACACATATGCACGCTGTAAGATAAAGTGTTTGCCATTAATTATCATTAGCCAAATGTCAAAAGAATGAAAGCAAGCAGAGAAGCAATTCCCACTAGTGAGAAGAATGCAATCGGCAAGTTACGGTGTGTTGCATTAATTTATTCTTAGGCAAATACCAGCTTCAACATATAGAATAATTATATTTTAATCCAAGAAGACCCCTTTGTTATTTATTTTTTCTTTTATTTTTTTGTTTCAGTACTCCAAAAGAGTTCTAGTCACTATGGACACAGACTACTGTCAAAAACAAACAAAAACATCCAAATGCAGATGCAAGACATTTATTTTAAGAATATTGAAATAGACAAGAGAACATGATGCGTGCATCATATAAAATCACTTTGGGACAGAAGTACTAAGCCTTGCGATGCTTTTCAGGTGAACATATGACGCATTCTGCCCAGGAAACATGCGTCATATGTATGGGACTGGCGCACAGGGCTGGAACCGCAGTAAGCGTGTGATCTCAGCGAGTCATCGCAAGGTGCGCTTCTCTCCTTAACGCGTATGCATTTAAGGGCGGATCTCACAAATAAACAGTGGAGATATTATAAGTGTCAAATTCACTGAAGTTCACACACTTAACGAGGGTCCATTTGTGCATGAAATTTATCTGCCTCTAAAGAGCAGACGTAAACTGAGGCAGTAAAGTGAAACAGACACAGGCTCTGAAACTTGAAATAACTTTGCACTGAAATCACATTATTTCAACTCAAAAAAATGTAACAGATTATTAATATGAAATATTAATTAATTAATGCAGCCAAACAATTATTAAGGCTAGGTGATTGTCACAGAAAATGAAGCTTCAAAAGAATCATAGTAAAAATATATTTGCCGCTAGTGAAAAAAATATGAGTAGGCTGAATGCATTGATATGCTGCTTTTAATTGCTTTTGTCCATCATGTAAAGAACAGAACATTGATAGAAACAGAGCATTGCTCAACTGGCATTGCTAAAATAATAAAAACAGGGTTGTGTGTTTGTTTTGATTAGTTATCCTCCAAAACAATCATGGAAAAGAAACAGGGAAAGACTTCTGTGACAAAAAACCAGCCATACAAGAAATTGCGCTTCAGGGAAAAACAAAATATGTCATGGAACCTCTCACACAAAGCTCCCATTCCATCCGGGCAATAGTCAAGCTCATTGCAACGTTATACTTCGCATTTTGGATTAAGCGACAATAGCTGCCACAGCTGGAATATGTATACATTTTGTCCTGGACTGGATATGCTTTTACGTGGAACCAGATACATGGATATTGCCACATGCAGTGAAGATATTCAACGCACCAAACACGCATTTTAACTGCACTGTTTAAGACCAGCCTCAATCGAAAAATATGATTTGCAGGCAGTCCCATTCACTGATTGTGTAATGAGCTGTAGCTGTAAATCGGGCCCTTTGTATTTTCGGGTGGATGAAATATCAAACTATAAGGTCACCCCCCCCAACCCCCCCCTCAAAAAAAAAAGGCTAACAAATGAGCAGTAAATGGTACTGGCCAATTTCTGGCCTAATTCCTGAATACAGACATTTTGGACTGCTAATACAGATATTTTGGACTGCTCTTCGCATATCTGGCTGGTGTGACTGTTTGCCATTTTTACGACAAACACTAGCTCAGTTTTTAGCTGGAGTGATGATGAGCTCAAATGCAGTTTGATCCAGCCAGACACTGGGTGGCAATACACCTACCCCACCTTCTAATGACTGAGCGGACCACATTCAAAGGGATTCTCAGTGCCTGTCATGTTTTATATTCTTCTCATCTGTGTCTCTCAATAGCTTTCTGCCTCAATTCTTTGGTTCCATTTGAAATGTACTACCTAATGGAGGGACCTGAAAAAACATACGAAATAATGTGAAGCAATTATTTCACTGAGGCTACTGAACCAAGTCCGCAAATTTAAAACATGTTCTGCTCTCAAGGTTCCAAATTACTGAATATAGTGAGCACAGGGACAAGATGGATGGGGATGGATGGTTTAAACATTGTTGGCAAAATTGCCTAATGTTCATAATATAATAGCATCTATCATGTTAATTTAGCAAAAGTACTATAGCCCAGGAAGGTCATACAGTGGTATATTGCCAGCCCATATTCACTTATTATAAATGGGCGCATATACAGTACAAATGCTTATTTAGAAACAAGTTGCCAGAACATACTCAAAAGTTCAAAGAAACATCTGCGCTCCACAGATGCACCAAACTACCACATGGCACAGTGTCTGGTGTAATAATTCCCCTTAATTTGGGTGCTATAGGGTCTTCAATAACAAGATGACAGTACACATGTGCATAGGGAATAGGTCTTTAAAAGAAAAACTGTATCAGAATCAATTTCCCCATCAAGATCAAGCTCAAGCCAACAAAGAAATTCTTCACTGGGATTCTACCTTGCTAAAGGATAAATATAAAAAAATATTTCAGCTGATGAGTGACAGCTGAAAGAGAGCTTCAGTTTTCCAAAAGGTTATATTAAACAAGGAAGAAGGAGAAAATACAAAGAGAATCTGCAGCAACTCCACCTTTAGA
This sequence comes from Conger conger, assembly GCF_963514075.1. Classification (NCBI taxonomy): domain Eukaryota; kingdom Metazoa; phylum Chordata; class Actinopteri; order Anguilliformes; family Congridae; genus Conger; species Conger conger. Next base: position 46,489,145 of record NC_083768.1, read on the forward strand.
TGCCAACAGGCAGGGACAGGAAGAGACATCACTTTCTGACAAAAAATAATCACATTTCTTTACTCCTCAGGCCTCAGAAGCAGGCTTTATTCGCAAGTACCAAAAAAAAGAGCGAAAGGAACACAGAAGAGCATGCTAATCTCCTGTCCGAGAAAAAGGCAACGCACTCAGGCCTTTGAAGACGACCTGGATTTGCAGAGATCTGTCATGTTGAGTCGTCCGAGAATGTCAATCTACGAAATACTCAACGTTCACCGGCTCGTGAATTAGGAGATAAGAAAAAGAATGCCATACACAAAATAGAAACAATGCAGCTCCTTTTTTAAAATTCCAGAATAACTACACAGATAGGAAGGGGTGGGTTCAATTGAACGGACCAAGCGTAAAATAAATCTGCAAAGGTGTACGTGAAACCAGACGTCTCCATCTGGGGAATTATGCCCGTGGAGATGCACAACTGCTCGCGGCATCTGAAAATAGATATTATCTACAGTGTTGTGTTATGGATTATAAGCACATTTTTCACAGCTACTGTGGATAAGTGGCTGATGAGCAACTAAAAATAACTTTGTTCTAAACATGATGGGAGGGGGTCAAATCACAGTACATTACTTGTACATCTTGTACATTCATTTCAGCATGTAACATACATTTTGATTTCACACATCAACTGCAGACATGATTGCCTACTCTTGAGGCACAATTAGGATTATCCTTGTGTTTGCTTTGGACAGCATCTTCTACTACAGGCCTTTTTAATTCCACACAAAGTGAATAATAGCTAGGTTGCCAAACAGAGACGAACCCTCGCAGAAGCTCAAAGCGCACTTTCACACGCTAAGCTCACAGATGCAGGCAGACCCAGTGTATCCAAACTCACAGTTCTATCCTGCAGAGGGAGAAGTCGGCTACATATGAAAATAATGGATTAAAAAAAATAAAAAATAAAAAACCTTCACAAAAATTCCATTCAGCCCACCATTTTCCAAGCGGAGGAACATAAAAGGGGCTTGGTCTCCAAAGGAAGGGCCGTGACTAACAGCCTCACCCGAACTTTTTACGTGGCACGTCGCTGAAGCACAATGCAACAAACACAACTCTCTCCTGAGTCAGACACCGACGTCATGTTTATTCATGAGCCTATCCACTTCAAAGAGCCGGAGCTCTAAAAGAACCCACAGTTATAGGCAGAGCAATTGGCTCCGCTCCTTTTGAAACAATGATGTTCAAGGTTTCATTTAACATAACCGCTCATTTCATCTTTTTAGGGTCTCGCCACAGTTGTGTATTGATGACATTTTTATTGAAAAGCTCTTCTGCAAGATTGTCTCGAGATAGCCCAAGATGTTGCACATTCTTTGCCAATTCTGCAATATAGTATTATTTATTATTAATTTGGCATCCACAGGTTTTGTGCATCTGAATATTGGTATCTCGTTGCTGATGGCTGGTGAGCTCAAAAAACAATGTCATCAATGTCTTTTTGTTGTGATGACAACATTACTGGGCAACACATTTTAATAAGAGAACTGTCAGCAAACTTAAACAGCCAGTGTAACTGCCGGAAAGCATGATAGCACAATTTATCACTTATATGGACATTACCCACCAAATTAGGTGACCGTTTCCCATTGTTAGCAATGGTGTCTGTAGCAGACGAAAAGATTTTTTTAAAATATAGTCTCCCCACCTACCCTCGCCCTGATTTCACATGAATTTACAGATGTCATCAGTTTGCCTTAGAAGTACACAGACACGCTCTTTGCTTCTCGTACTGCTTTTATCGCATGTGTAAAATCTACCAAAGTGAAAGTTGCTGTTGCTTCTGGGGTATCGGATTTACAGAGGCAATTTCCAGGGAGGTGTTGGGCCTCTCCACCTGCAAGTGAGGCCTTTTCACAGCTCCCTCACCCAGCGCCTCCCTCGTCTGCCCCCTCCATTTGCATGGCTTCCTCTACGTCCTCTACCTCCTCCTCCTACTCCTCCTCCTCCCCCACCTTAACCCCCCGGAGAACCTCGTCTGAAGTCAGTAGGACCTCCCCTCAGAACACTAAATCAGTGAACACTGGGACCGGAGACAACAGGGAACAACTGCTTCCCGCGACACTTCCTGTGATCACAGGCCGAACCGCGTGTGCGTGGGGCAGGGATCACAGCTCCGGAGAGGCTCGAGATAAGCGGTTCCTGTGAACGCGACCAGGGATTTGGCAAGAATGCGGGCTCAGCACACACCCTACGGTTTTCCTCGCTGCCCTTCAGCAAAGTTCAAATGCAGAAGAAAGGTCCACTTTCCAACGTTTGTACGCGCACGCGAACACGCCAATGACATCTTCTGAATCCCAGGCGAGTCTCCCGATTTAAACAAGCCTTCCTTCATTAATTTCCCCCCAGCTTGGTGCCGGCGGAGATCAGAGATGTTTAACAAATGGATGGTGGCTGAAGAAATATGAGCACTTACTGGAAATAAAATCTACGGGGGACTAGCTTCGATGCGGTCCAAGATTCCAGCCACGATCACAATGACAATTACATTTTCAGGAGCTCCTCCGCCTCGATTTATTGGTTGATGTACAGGGATCATTTTTCTGCCCGTGTGTGAAACCCATGGCTCATGTGACGCACGAGGCTCAGTGCTCTTCTAAAAATATGAAGCGTTTAGAAACAGGAAAGGGCCCATATGTTGGAAGGGCTCAGCACATTGCAAAAGCTTTTTATTACACTGCTGTGAGATCAGAACTTAGTTTCTGCACACAGATTGGTAACTGTCTGAGCTGCTTCTCATCATAGTTTTCAGGGGCCTCACACAGTGCTAACTTCTGCTACACCAGCAGACTTCTTTATATTTACAGTTGTTTTCACATTATCCGGTAAAAGACTTTCAGACAGCTAATCTTGCCTACGGCGGGACTAAAAGTTTAATTTCCTTTCTCTTACTCAGTAATTGAAATTATTATTACGGAGTCTTTATGGCCGCCAGTCACCTGCCTCCCCTGTGCCCTTATTTCACGGATAGCAGCAGTCGCTAATGTATTACAAAATCTGAACTAGCTTTAGAGGCAAATGCCACAAATAGATGATAAAAAAAACTGACAACAGGGGAAGAAGTAACAATTGCAAAACACAACAGTGTCATGCAATAAAAAAAGCCTCCAGCCGACAAAAGAAAAATCATGTTGACTGACTTCGGGAACTTCCGGCAATGTGAAACGGGCCTTTTGAGCCATTACACTCTTTTTCTGTACCTACACAAAAACAGCGTAGGTACAAATAACATAGAACATGGCAGCACTTTAAAGATGTATAAGCATTATTTTTGTGTCAATATTGTATGTTTCTTTACCAAGAACGAAGATGGAAAAGAACTGACAAATTGCATTTAAAATGCAGTAAGCACGTATTTTATTAGAGAACAGAGTAACGGGGATCTTAAGAGCAAAATGCCTCGAATGTCATCGATTGTCCACATCCACCATGCCAAAAGCATGAGAGCAGGCCCATGTACACACTTTTAGAGAGGCAGGTGCTCAAACAGGAGAAAGGGCACCTCACCTCTTTGTGCTACCACTACCAATACCAGCAGTAATTATCATTACCTGCTCCTAAATCAATACAATGAATGATGTTTGGGAATGTGTGTGCTTGCGTTACCGAATCTCACTGTGCTTCTCACAAAGCAGGCGCTTCCAGTGAGCTCATGATGAGACCGGTGTCAGAAGAGAAGTTTGAAACGCCAGAAATGGTATTTATACAGGAGACTCGAGGGTGGGATTCAAGGGACTGAAGTGAAAAGTATCAGTTTGGTGCACTTTGACATGAACAGTGAAAGCTACATCAAGTTTCTTGGAGCCATGTATGTGCTAAACTAGGCGTGTGGGCCTTTAACAAATAAATACTAAACATAAATATCACTCACAGATGACTGGACAAGAGATATCAGACTTTGAGTAGCAAAAAAAATATTCAGAGCAAAAAAAATATTCAGAATGTGTGTGGCTCATCTAGCCTGGGCACTTAATGAGAGCAGAGCAGAGAGTGACTGAGAAATAAAGAAGTGACATTATGTCGGCATAAAGTCACTTTCGAAAGCAATCAGGCGGGTGATCGGGCACTGTTTGGCCCCTGTGTGAGCAACTTGTAGACCACAAGCTCCACTTCTAGAATACTAAGCTCACAGGCCATGCCACACTTCAACTATACAACAGAGCAGACAGTCTAGAAAATTCCTTGAGCTGCCCATGGGGTCCGTGTTATAGTAACACATGAACATCCCTAGTCTGGCTTTGGGTAGGAAACATACGTTCAAATGGCTTAAAACATACCTCCCAGCATTTTTCTATTCATAAAAAACAAGAGCAAAGTATAAATATACAGTATATACACACACAAATTGCAGGCATTTAGTAAAATGTTATATGAAGTCGCATGGAATAAATGCTTTTTAACCATAAGAAGTGTTCATGTGAGGAGCCCAAACTGAAATGAGGCCAACGTGTGCAGAGCAGCATGTTGACATCGGTTAAATCTGAAAGATCTACTGCCGATTGTATTCGGACTTCTGCATCATCCTCTGAAGGATTCTGTAGTTGTATTGCCTTTCTGGCAGTTTTAGAAAGTTCTGTAGATCTCCGTCTTGCTCATAATGCACTGGTAAAATAAAGCTTTCAGAATCGTTACCTAAAAATTCTCATTTCCTCATTACTCATTATTATGCAAGGGAGAGGGGGGAATAAATCAGCTCATGTTAGTTTTCGGCGGCACGGATGGTGCAGTGGGTAGCACTGCCGCCTCACAGCAAGGAGGTCCTGGGTTCGAATCCCTGTCGGCCGGGGCCTCTCTGTGCGGAGTTTGCATGTTCTCCTCGTGTCTGCGTGGGTTTCCTCCGGGTACTCCGGTTTCCTCCCACAGTCCAAAGACATGCACGTTAGGCTGATTGGAGAGTCTAAATTGTCCGTAGGTATGAGTGTGTGAGTGAATGGTGTGTGTGCCCTGTGATAGGCTGGCGACCTGTCCAGGGTGTATTCCTGCCTTTCGCCCAATGTATGCTGGGATAGGCTCCAGCCCCCCTGCGACCCTGATCAGGATAAGCGGGTTCAGATAATGGATGGATGGATGGATGTTAGTTTTCAGTTATAACACCTATTGGTTCAGTAGAATGACCACAATTCATAACAAGGAAGACAACACTTAAGTTTTGTTAAGGTCATGTTTGTTAATATGCTTGTACAGGCCTTTGAGGGCCTAAAATCTGTCCACATTTATGGTAAAACATGACTTTTTAATACAAATATTTTTAATTAATATTGGTCATTACTGAACTGAAAAACAGTTGTTTTTTGGACAGTCAAGGTAAATAAAGAAATGTTGACTGAATCCAGAACAATGCCACTAGCCAAGAAAAGGGTACTTACAGTTTTTTTTAAATATGTTAGCATATGTCTGAAATGGATTTTGAAATAAGCTCTACACCATTTCCTTCCTAATTTTCCATGCCACCAATCTGTCACAGAGTGCTGACACCCTTGTAGTCTTGGTGCAGAAAAGCTCAACAAAAGGACATCACAAAGTAGCATGACTGAAGAGTCTACTAATTTATCAATGACATTTAAAACCCAATATAGTGTGTGTCTTGAATAGTAATAATAATAATGTTAATAATAGAATGAATAAAAGCAATAGATGGATAAAATATATAAAGTGCAACACGACTGGAAAAGATAAGATAAAACTTTCAATTACAGACTAGGTATGTTTTAACACGCTTTTTATAAATGCCACCCGAGCCTGCCTCTACAATATTTTCCTTGAGGAGACAGCAGTGGAGGATTTAAGATCTCGAGTGGGAAACACAAGGATTGGAAATCAGAAATGTAAGTAGGTGCTAAGCCAATTCATGCATTATAAACAAACCAAAGGACCTTAAAACAGACACAGCACCTCTTGGTTTCAATTTAAATTCTTGCTGCACCATTCCAACAACAAACAAACAAAAAAAAGTAAAAAGAGCATTACAATAGTCTAGGCAACTTGATGTAAAAGCATGCGTCAGGTTTTCTGTATTTTTCTAGGTTAAAATTGTTTTGGTTTAGCTATATTTCTAAAATGAAAGAAAGCGGTCTTGGTCTTGTGAGGTTTAAAAGTCTAGATCTAAAATACTGATAGTGACTGCTCTGCCTAGTGAAAAGTTGATCAACACACCTATCGTTGCGTCTTCATTTAACATCCGTTGTCTGAAATTATACTCATAATCAGATTCCTGTTGTCCAACGCGTTCCATTTATGGATTATGGGATTTGGTAGGATTCAGATTTTCGCATATAAAAACAGGCGGATGACAAATAACTGCCAATCATCTCAAGTCACAGTAAGATTGGCAATCGCTGTCAATGGGCTTTGAATTGTCAGCTGCCAAGAGAACTGCATAATTGGTCAATCACCCACATTAGGTAGCCATCTTTATTGTTTAATGCAATAAAGTACTTTGCCTAATTGTATATTTTGGCTAAACTAACGACCACTGGTTGTTAAACACAGTTTGCAGTTAGTGACAGAATCGAATGCAAGTAATCACTGAGATGATGGCTTCTCCTATCCTTTCCTCCCCACTGCCTCCCTTGCTCTGTATATAATATGTACAGTAATTCCTTCTCTGATAGTATCTGTACAAGCGTAAAGTTAATGCTAGGTTGCCGGAGAAGGCAGCAGAGTTAGAGGCACGTATCTGGACCTTATATACATAACATCAAAGCCGGTGAGGAGTTTGAGGTTTTTTTGGCAACAGATGTATCGAATAGTCTTCACACTAGCACAACCCCAGCACAAGGCGGGCGGGATACGGTCAGGGGAAGTGGAAGCAATTGCGAGCCCTCAGCTCTCCACAAACCCCCGGGTCGCACTCCCAACAGGTTCTCTCCCCTCAGCAACGAACCTGCTGAGAAACCTGTGAAAAAACACTGAGGATTTATTTCCAGATTACTTTATGTTGAGAAATAGCTGGAGACAGCTCAATCCAAGCAACATTAGATACGAAATAAGACATGCTGGAGAACAGCAGCTTCTAATGAGCCAGTGACTTAAGAGATTAATCTTTAAGAAGTAAAAAGGAACAGTCATATTGAGTTAACGTTGCCAAAAATTGCATCCCTGTGCCTGAAGTGAAGTTCTTTCATCGAATGAACATAAAAATACTCATTTGGATTATAAACAGCACATTTACATGATTGCATTATCGCTATCTAAGTATATACGCATTGGGAAATGAGATTTGAAAAAAGGCGGCCAACAAAGAAGGAATATTACATGACCTACTGTAAGGATGCTCCAGTGCGTTTAACGTCTACCCCACCGCGCTGTTCAGACACAGGCTTTCTGACTGAGTTAGAGCAGATGCTGGCTTGCACCGACTTCTCAGGCCTGGCAGGTAGGACCTCACCAAAATGTGAAACAGTCCTGTGCACACAGGAGCTCCAGTCAAGTCATCACTTCTTCCTGTCAAAAGACTCTTGTGCAGCTTAGCTCAATGAAATAATGGTGGAAAGGTGAAAAATGCTTTAACAGTATGGGACAGTCTTCATAGTAATAAAGATATGAAACTGTGTTTTTTTCACATAGTAGTACACTTTAGTATACAAATTGCCCACAAGACCAGTATTGATGAGAAAATATAGATATAATTATCTTTAAACGCCATTGGGTGGGGGCCGTTTCTCTACCACCACACTATTCTTCCCAGCCCAATGGCCGCCCCAGACTTTTCTGCAGTCCGATTGTCCCCTTAAATCTTCTCTGTAGGCCAACGCCACCAGAGTGTTGCTCTAGCGCTGAAAGCATTTGGCTGTCTTTCGGTGGTGGTGGGAGCGAAAGCAACGCATGGATATATAAATAAGAACAATATCAGATAAGCCTCACGGCAAAGCTATAAACATTTACATTTTCCTTCAAGTACTGTTTATAGATATTTTATCTCCTATCTGGAAGTGGAGAACATGCTGAAAGGAGACACAGGAATAATTTGAGCGGGATGTGAATCAGAGCAGCAGGCCTGACAAGGAGGCAGCCAGTTTACCATAATAGGTGCTGAGGGTGCTGGGGAACACGGCAGCAGAAAAAAAAAGAAAAAAGAAAAACACACCCTCTGTCTCATCCACAGGAATGCCAGAAGAATTATGTGAAGGTACCAAGGGAGAGCGAGAGAGCTCTCACTCAAGAAAAAAAAACACAAGGGGGAAAACGGGTTTAAATAAGGCGGCGACATCGATGTTTAGACGAGCGCAAAACTGTACGTTAGCATTGTGATTAGAGGCCATTGCTACCTCTTTTAAAAAAAAATGTTTTTAAACCAGATTTTTTTTTTTTTTCCTAGCAGTCACTGATTCGAAATTTGTGCCCTTATAGCAACTGCCGCAGTTTGGGCAGGCATGGACAAACATGCGCTCTCCTTCACTACCTGCGTGCAACAGACAAAGAGTGCACTGACTGGTCCAACCAAATCAACCAAAGGAGTCAACTCAGTTACAGACATTTTATCAACTGGCATTGTGAGGTTCTATACCAGACCATGGGACTAATCACACAATAATATACAGCATTTTAGGAAGAACCACTATCTGCCACATTTACATTTCAAGCACCCTACCTCTCCCTCACGATATTGTTCCATACTTGCCAGATGTGACAGGAGAGAGCAGCAGCCCTACAGGTCTCCAATCTGCTGGAATTATTATCACCAGCAATACAAGACGCGAATGTGCTTGAAACTTTTATTTGTGATTTGATTGATCCATTTAAAACCTACTTCACAGATTACATGGCTGCAGGCCAAACCAGGACAACAAAAACGCCAAGATTTAATGGTACTTTGCATAAAGAACATTAGCAGAAGGTAAGAGTTATATAAAACTCAGGGATATATATACATTTATTGAAAACATTCTGAGAAGGAGCTAGCAGGAGCCACCATTGAAAAGTGAATCCGTTAAAAATATGATTTTTTTTCATGCGACAATGTATTCATGTAGCTTAGCAAGCACATACGGTTCAGAAAACACTGTCACTGACAAAATGCAGTTGTGCAGGTGAAAATCATGGAGCCAACCTCAAGCATTATATCAAGGTTGAAACATATGCTAAATGCACTCTGTCCATAATGACGCAGCAGCAGAACTACACGTGTGAGTTCAGATGGCTTAAATGTGTTCATGAGACAGAAAACACTGCTTCAACAGAAGACACAGACCTCCCACAAACGGGGCTCAGAAGGCAGCAAATCACTCTGTCAAAAGGTTCCTTTGGCACCCCACTGGTGGGAAAAGTGTCTATAAGGAGATACCTGCAAATGGCTGGCATGTCTTCAGAGGTATACAAGCTGAAACCTGCGAGCAAAACCGTACAATTGTAACTTTTGTTTTCAACGTAGTACCCAGAGGTCTGTAATTGCATGGTTTGTCGTCTAAAAACACATTGGTTAAAGGACGGGATTTCACGGTTTTCAAACCACGGATTGAAAGGTCCACCCTTGCGTGTGTTTAATTATAAAATAAAACAATGTAACAAGCGAACAGACTCAAGCTAACGGCAGCACATTAAGCGAAAATGGCAAGACTCTAATTTGTGTAGAGCTATTTAAGAGGTGGGTTCATTTTTAATGAAAACTACCCTCTTCTTCACAAATCCTGGTTCATTTGAAACCAGATTTACATGTTTGTTTTGGAATTGACACACTGATGGACCAATTTACTTTTTATGGCCTAACTACAGTAGAAGTTCAGAAAAAAGGGACTTTGAAAGGGAAACAATTATTGCCTCCCAGCTTATACTGTAATGACATACTTTCTAACCAAGAAGCACACATGCAAATTAAAGCCCCAAATCTGTCCACAATTCAGGAACAAGTGTCTATATTAATCTTCATTGGACTGGTCAATATTTCACAATCATAGGAAAAAATCTCTCATCTCAAAAAGCTAGAACTTCTTCTTTTGGGATAACATTGCAGAGCACTAATATATTTCAGACTTTCCTACATGTGCGATACAACTTTGTCAGAAATGTTCTATCAAGGCTGCTCTTGGATTGGTTATTGCACAAAAAAAAAAAAAAAAAAAATGTCAGCCAACAAAGACGATGATGAAGACATTGATTAATGCAGCACGGCTTTTTTTAAATAAACAATTCCTGAGCGTACAGTACGTCTGACATTACCCTTTAATTTAAGAGGTTTTACTTCGGTGTTTTGTTTTTGCAGCCTCATCGTATCACCCAGACTAAAATATGCCCCCACCCCACCCCTTCTCTCTCCTTTTGAGGTCATTTCTCAACCATATGGTGCAGGCCTTGCGGAAACAATCCACTAGAAACAACAGACTTGCACTTAACCATTTCTGTTTTAATGCCACATGGGAATGAATTGGTCCTTTGTTTGTATTCGGTGAGCAGCCGGGTGATTTCTTGATCTTGATCTAATTAGATTAGTTCAGTGGAGTTTGAGGTTACTGCAATAAGGAGCACTGTAAGGAGAGAAAAGCATGGAAAATTCAGCTAATTAGCTGCCAGATATATACCTAACTTGCAGGTTGATGCAGTCCTCCAAATGGATATTTGTAACCAATATTTTATTTTTGCAGCAAGTGTCTCTTCTACGTAGCGCTGCAAAATAATATACCATAATATACCATTTTCTGGATTTCACTTTAATTGAATGCCAAGAAGCACTGAAATCTTTGTGACAGAATTATTTGTTGGCTGATGCCAGTCACAAGAAGCTGCATTTTATGAAAGAGATCAAAATATCACACACTCATATGTTACATGTCAGAAGGTAGCTTCAGAACAGTAAAAAGCTCAAAATTTAAAACTGCACACTTTAATTTCAGTCTTTATTTCTGCAATTTAAATTAATTCAATCTTGTAGACAGCAAGAGTTGTACTTTCTCCTAGGAAAGGGGAGGGGTTTGTTCTCCTCCAAAGCCTTGTGCATAAATCCCATGATTACAGACAGCATTCGACTGACATGCATGAGACAAGACACAAACCATCCCTGAGGCCGAAATACAACGGGATTAGAACTATGAAATGAATATCATATGGAAAATTACAAGGAGAGGCCCGGACAGAAACTCAAACACTCTCACACTCATCATACCAGAGTAGTGTTCAGCTCGCTCACAATTCTGCAACAAAAAGTCTAAGGAGCAACTTTCCATAGATGAGCTGCTCCCAAAAAGCTGTACAGGTCTCTGTGGCTCAGGTCAAAGTGTAACAAATGCTGCCGCCATTTAGCCTAGTACACCTGTAACCAAAATCATCATAACACACACACACAGACACACAGAGACACACAGAGACACACAGAGACACACAGAGACACACAGAGACACACAGACAAACAAACAGACAGACACAGACAGACACGCACACGCACACGCACACGCACACGCACACGCACACGCACACGCACACGCACACGCACACACACACGCACACACACACGCACACACACACAGGCCTATATATATTAAAGTGATAGGCTATGAGGCCTGGTATCATAATCAAAGATAGGCTTGCCTATTTTAAGACTTATTTGAACTTAAATTGGTTTCCAATTAAATCGGTTTCCAACAACGTTCTGCTAAGGGAAGAAAGCACGCTCTCTCTCCAAGATGGACTGAAGTGATAAAATGCACCAGCCTATCAATGTATTATACTCAATATTTGTTACTCGCGGCAGCTGCCTGCTATATAACGTCAAGCACTTGTTACATGCAATACAGTCGCAAATGTTATTCCAATCATTTGTTCCGCTTTGTTGTGACTGCTCCATGACTTAAGCCAATATTTTCCGTGATAAATAGCCTTATTCATAACTGTTTTTTTATGACACACTGCATGAAAAAAGCTATCCATTTTCGTTCTTCTCACTCATGCCACTCTTGTGATATTTTCTTTTAAAAGTTATTATAATTCAAGCCTATCTGTAAAAATGTCTCAGAAATTGACTTGTCAGTACATCCCCTGACAATTAAAGTTAATGTGTATAGGGCCTTCATAAAGCCTATGCTTTATTTAAAAATAACTAAATGAAATGTTTTGATGCAATCATGTTACATGTCAATAGAAAACCAGATAAATATGAAGTAAATATGTCTGAGATTAGCCTGATATCATGAAGTTTCCTATGCTAACATTGGTTGCAAGAAATGTATGCTTCTGGGTTTAACATAAGTTGCTCATAGCGATCTAGCTAACTAGCGAGCCATATAAATTACCCCCAGTTAAGGGTGGTGGGGTTCAACAGTAAGCTAAGTAACATTTCAAATTACTTTGATGTAGTCTATGAATGTTCTATTTTTCAAATTCCTAACTGATTGTTAAGAGGGGTGGTTGGGGTTCTGTTTATTGTTAATATATTTAATTCTATTTTATGTGTATAGCGCTTTCCACCTTAGACTGTTACAAAGATGCTTTAGATAGTAAACAGAGGGGAAGAAATATCATCCCTCAGCCCCCACATAACATATGAGGTATACGACTCAGGAGGGAAGAAATCTGAGAGGAACCCGACTACAGGGGATGTCCACCCTCCGCTGGCCAATAGGTTAATACGGTAACAGTTAATGTAGCCTTCAGAAGGCCTATACCTACAGTATTATACTACAAAACCAAATATATAGGGTTGATTGTTTGGGTTGTGAAAATACATGTATTTAAAAAATAATAAATTTGGTCTGAACAACAAATGAGTTGCCACGTAACTGGCTGATTAGATATTTGCAGTACAGGTCTACCAAATAAAGTGGTCCCTGAGCAAATATATACAGTGCAGTCTAAGTGTTGGCTCTGTACTCCACATTGGATTTGAAATGAAACAAATAATACGTTAAATGCAGGCCATCACCTTTAATTTGAGAGCATCTGAATCCAAATTGGGTGATCCATGTAGGAATTAAATGCCCTTTTACACTTCTCCCCATTTTAGAGGACCAAAAGTAATTGGACAGTTGGCTTCACCATTGTTTCTGAGCAGTCATATGTATTAAATTACTTCCTGAGTGAAGGTATAATAAAGCTATCCGTATCTAGTCTTGCGTCTCCTCTGTTTTTAGCATTTGTCAACATGAGGACCAGAGTTATGCCAGTGAAAATCAAAAAGGCCATTATGAGGCTGAGGAATAAGAAAAAACAGTTAGATACATAGGCCAAACAACAGGCCTACCAAAATAAACAGTTTGGAACATTACAAAGAACAAAGAGAGCACTGGTGAGCTCAGTAATCGCAAAGGGGCTGGTTGGCCAAGGAAGAAGTCTATAGTTTATGACCGAAGAATTCTCACCATAATGGAAAAAAAAACCCAAACACCTCTCCAACGAATCAGAAACACACTTCATGAGTCAGGTGTGGTTGTGTTTGTGACTTCTCTGCAGAAGACTTCATAAACAGATCTACAGATGCTACACTGCAAGATGCAAACCACTAGTTAGCTGCAAAAACAGGATGGCCAGGTTGCAGTTTGCCAAGAAGTACCAAAAAGAGCATGCAGTTCTGGAAAGAAGCATATTGTCCCAACAGACGATGAGGGAGATGGTGATGGCCATGTCCACAATCAGAATTTCTGATGATAAAAGAAGAATGCATACAAAGAGAAGCACATCATACCTACTGTGAAATATGGAGGTGGATTATTGATGTTTTGGGGATGTTTTGCTTCCAGTTCTCCAGGGGCACTATTTAATACTGAATTCAACAAAGTTCCAGGATATTTTGCAGAAAATCTAGACAGTGACTCCAAACATACATCAAAATCCACACTTGGTTAAGTGATAACTGAAACCATGTTCTGCAATGGCCATCTCAGTCTCCAGACATAAATTCAATGGAAAAACCTGTGCTCTGAACTGAAGAGTGGGTATCCCAAAAATATCAATGATTCTGAAAAGTTCTGCATGGAGGAATGGTAAAAAAAAAAACCTCTAAATGTGTTCTCTGATTCCACACAAATTATAGGAAAAGACTCTGGCTGTCATCTTTGCCTGGAGTGATTGAACAGAATTAAACCTGGGTGTCAATAATTGTGAAACCTGTTTCGGGGAATTTTGTTTTACTTGAAACTTATTGATTCCATTGAATAATTCAATGAATAAGTCCACTACAGATGTTGGAAAATATTTCTTTCAGTATTTTTGTGCATATTTATCAAGGTGCCAATCATTGTGGAGCTCACTATGTGTGTACGTACGGAGTTAGTGTGGAGGAGTACGGACTTTATTGCTTTATTGCTTGCTTTTGTCTTTAATATTAACAGGAGGATCTTTGAAGTCACTAGATAATAGTGCCCATTTGTTCAATTCTGAAAACTCCAAGCCAAACTAAAGCAAGGTCTCACAGGAATGTATTTTTAGTAAATTTACACAAACGCTGCCTCTCATAAAAAGCATATATTAATTTCAGTGAAGGCAGAAATCTGAGAGCTTAGTAGTAAACACCCAAATGACTGTCACATGGTCAAGTGGTGGCATCCAAGATGCACCAAGCTTTCATAAAGGATAACTGTAGCCTCCTGTTGTACGAAAACCTCACCCTTTTATTTCAAGGTGCAACACAAGACAATAAATGTCACATCAGGGCAGAAAAAACCTAAATAACAGGTTATAACAATGCATATATCCCACTAATAGTGTTCTTCATTTCTCAGTTATCGCTTGCCCATGTTTTGAAGTCATTGCTAATATTGATATTATGCATAACCACTGTTACTGCCAGTTACGACATTTCCTTGGTAACTTAATGTGAAAACAATGACACATCTGAATGAACATTAGCCTGCCTTAAAAAGTTTGCCTCCATACATTAACATGATTTTGTGAAAAATACAAAAGTGCCTTAGTTCAAACATCTGGAGCCAAGAAGTGGACAATAATATCTCCCAAGAACACACAGCTTTCACACAGACCCATTCCATGTGCTCAGTGGTAAATGACAGTTACAGTAGTTCCTTTCACTTCCTGTACATGCCTTGTGATAAATATAACCTTCTTGTTCATCTTTGAACTCCTCTCGTCTGTCATATTGTATGTGGGTCACTGTAATGTGTATAATGCTAACAGCAAAATTTGCACTCCAAGATGAATCTCTGCTTACAGCTAGGTATGTGCGTTGCTACACGTAGCGAAGTGGCTGGATGTAATAACTATTTGCACGTTTTTTTTAATGAACTTGCTCAAAGCCAAGAAGCCCAAGAGGGAACTTGATTCACCTTGTCCCCCGTACTGTGTACCACATAATGATCCGTGGAATTAACAACTCCATAATCACTCTATGCATTCCTATATTCAGAAAGTTCTTAATAATTATATAGATATGGACCCCATGCATTTAAGTGAAATTCACACAATAAGCCTTTTTAAACAGTGAAGGGAAAATAAAAAATACTTTCAAGTCGAGAGAGTTTTTCCCATAATCACACACTAAGCAAATCTACCCTAATCTATGAGAGAAAAAAGCCCTACCACACCTAAAAAACCTAAAAGATGCCTGTGTGCTGCTGAATTCAGCCATAACCACTTGACATAATTTTAAGGAAAGTATTAGCATCAGAATCTGCTTATCAGTTTCATTGATCTCCATTCTAGTTTCTAGTTTATATGCATTTTAATATAAAGTAGGCCCTCAAGGCAAAGACAAAAACAAACAAAGGGTTGGATATTAGTTGTTGATATCTGCAAAATGTGTAGTATAGGCCCACACTATCAAAAGATTTTCATTAAGACAGCTCTTTATTTGGTTGGAACTGTTGATACAAAAAATTCTAAACAATGTAGTATGTAAGGAATAATCCATGACAAGGAGAATCACAATGAAAAAGGAAAACCAACAGCCACAAAAACAGTTTGCCAACAGAGTTCAGTTGCCTTGTAAATATCAGGTCTCCTTTCACTTCTCTTCAGCAAGCACGCCTTATTGTGCTAATTTAGCCCTCTGCTAATCTGTCTTTATACCTCATATGGCAGATTGAAAACATCACACACCTAGAATATGCTAAGTGATGTCCATGACTATGGCTGGATTTATTAAATAAGAGTGAAAAAAGCCATAAATTTAGAATGACATAAATCTTTCAAAAATCGCAAAAATTATTATAACTCTTAGAGAAACATTATTTTGTGTCATGTGATTGAAGGAAAGGCATTGCAACTGCCCACTGTTATGGAGTACTGAATTAAAACGTAAACACAGTTTAGCAGAATTCCCAAAAAAAAAGATTCAAGCAAAGAAGCATTCATTTAATTTGTCATCTGATATATCAAATGATCACAATGTTAGTGAGCACACAAACTTGTATATAATAAAAATAGCGTGACCGTAAAGATAAATGTGAAAAAAGCTTAGCATTTTTGGATATATAAATTATATATATATATATATATATATACACATCCAGCCTTATCCAAAAAACGGCACAAAATTCCAAAAAGTTCAAAAAAATTACTTAAATAATCATTAAACATGTAGATGGTACTCTGATGAGCATGCATCAGAAAATGTAAGGTAGTCTGTAAATGATATGTGCTGTACGGCTCAAAAGCCTTGATGAACATCGTCCAAAACATTTGATTACATTCAGGTATTTGTAGGCGGCATACTCCCTTACTATGCCTACAGGCCAGTAAAGAGAGACAGAAATGTGCTTTAATTCACATTCTGTGTAGAATTACAGTAAAAAGAAAAACAGTAGTCCAGGAATCAGTGTTTTGCTTTCTGAATTGTAACTATGATTAGAGAAAACCATTCTCGTCACAGTGTAGCCTCATGGAAACAATTTCTCACTGGGAAAAGGTTGCGTAAGAAACACAAACAACCAGCAGAAAATTATATTTTAGTTCACTCATACAGAGACCGGTATAAAGCCACAAATGAACTGAAAACTCCTGCAACTCCTGAAATCTCCTCCTTTATCTTTCTTTCTTGATGTGGGTGAAAGAACCACCATCAGTGCGCTCAATCAGACACAATATGCAGATACAAGTGGACTGGCACAACCAAAATATAGAATTAAATAATGCTCTTGGTCCTAATATATTACCAGTAGTGTAGGCCTTTCTAGCAACTAAAGCAAATTTGGAAATCAACAACTGACAAGACGAGAAACATCAAACGTAGGAGTACAAAACAATACAGTACGGTTTCACCATTTCACCATTATTTAAATAGATATACTGTAATGATATATAAAGCTCGGGTGCAAGCCTTTAGTCACCCCATAATAAAATATACATACCTCTGCTGAGAGACTGGATTACAGCATGATTTCTAATGATTCCACAAGAAACGAGGCATTGGTATACTGTAACAATATCCAAAGCTCTGGTGCCGATTTCGAGTATCCTTTATTCCATGTCCACAGCTGATATAAATGCATTCCTTTGTTTTTTTCTTTTATTTTGTTTTGTTGATTTCTTCAATTCAGTTCTTCAAAGGAGACTGCAGATACAAATGGTCCAGGGTTCAATTGCTGTACACGTCACGAAAGCTTCTCCCATGGCAACCACACCCAAATAAAACAAATAAAAAATATAAAAGAAAAAATAAATATCAAGATAAAATTGAGCATATCCACATACACAGTTCTGAAAATTCTACCACAGAGAAACTTAGTTAAAAATGTGGCCTATGAAAGGATTTCGGTATCTTGAAGTCAGTGACAAGAAAGCAGAATTAAACCCACCAATAATGATAAAACAAATCCAGTAACGTGCACTCCCAGCATTGGAAAACAGATTGCTGATTAATGAAAGAGTGCATTAACGGGATGGTCCTCAGGCAAATTGAAAGCAGGCGAATAAACATTCTCTAAGAAAAGGTTCTTTTTCCCCCCCCTCTCTCTCTCTCCCAGAGTCATCCTGTCCAACCTGTCTCAGTGCCACAGACTATGCTAACTTAAACCCACTTCACTAGTCTCGGACCACACAGAGAGGAAGAACACGGGCCGATGAGAGGGAAAGCATAAAAATATGCAAGAATGACACACACACAGGCAACAAAGGGAGCCTAACTGACTCACTGGAGCACTTGGAAAGCAGACGGACGAGGAAAGGGCAGTTTTAGTTGACAGGATTCCCTTCACCCCCAACCCGCTAAACGCCGAGGCCACCCGAGTCAAGAGGCAGGGGACCTCTCCCCAAAGGGGCAACAACAACAACTGAAAAAGTAGGCCCCACACATCACTACGCGTATCTGTTCGAAGGAAAGGCAGGAGGTATCCTCATGGATTGATGTGGTGGCGTTACATGGGAATACAATTATTTAAAAAAATCTTTTTTGTATGTATCACTTACTTTAAAAAGTCAGTGCTTTCATTCTGCACTGTCCAGAAATCGTGTCAATATCTAAACCCACACAAAATTCTGTGCAGAAAAGTACAAAGCTTTCCCAATTTCATTTTGCTGAGTTTCAGATAAAGTAGCAAGCCCCATTATTGGCCTCAGAAAACGTGCTCCGTGTACGAGAAAGGATACTATCCCGCATATTAATCATATTTATAAATGATGGCTCAGACGGCTGCTATGAACACAGATTGTCCGTCTGTTTCCCCCCCAGATCAATTCCAGGATTGTATGAGACCTCCTAAATCAAGGCCATCATTTCTAATAATGAAATAAAAGCATATGTATAAGTTCAGAACCCTTGCCATACCAGATAGCATAAACTCACTCCAGCCACAATTCTCAAAGTAACTTCTGAAATGCCCTTTGTGAAAGTGAAATAGAGTAGAGCAGCTGCACCGGGCCAAAAACATATCTGCTCTCTTGAAGTTTGGATCATTCATGAGAAATGGCCAAACGTAGTTGGAAATAGCATTAGAAATGGGCTGTGTGCGCCATTACCTCTGCCTTTCGATCCCTGTTCAACCTGCCTCTGATCGACTCCAACAGTCACCAGACACCCATTATGTTTTCACTTATTTCACATTAAGATAAATGGTAAAATCACTTTAATCATTTTGTACTTCATTAAGACAGGACTTCACATAAGAATCAATCATCACTTTTTACAGTGTTTGAACAGTTAAAACCTATTTATTTTGTCGTCACACTAAGGCCAAGCAGACCTGGTATGAACTTCAAAAAATTTCACATGAATGCATGGTGAGTCTACTGGTCATACTATACAGGCTGGTAACAATTTGGGGCCACCAGGCTCAAACTGTTCTTGCCCGAGGGCAATAGGCCTCGTCTTCTGCTTCTGTCCCACATGTGTTTTTGCCCTAATACTTGCATCTTTTTGCTACTGCCTCACTCTTCTCCCATGGCTTTTGTTCTACTTCAATGATAAACAACATCTTGGTCATTTCCATTGGCTCCTAGCAGCCTTTATCCTAAACTAAGCAAGGGATATTTCCTTCTCTTCATGGTGCAACTCTGTGAAAAATCTTCTGACTTGAATTACAGCTCATACCATTGGCACTTGTAGGAAAAACTGTAACATGTGAGCACCTGACCTAACATAAGATATATACTTTCAACAATACTCACAGAACTCATGAGATATTATTGGGGCCCATACACCCACTGTGTATTCTAGGACACTTCTTAGAGTGAACCCCGACTTTCCCCAAAATTCCCCAAAAAGGAACTAACAAAATCTTCTGAAAAAAATCCCTTCTTTCAAAGAAAGCCGTACTTTCCTGCACAGAAATAGTTTTAAAGGCAAGTTTTTTAAATATAATATGTACAATTACAAAAACATGTCGGTATAGTTTTTACACAATAGTTTGAGATATACAATAAGTTATCATGCATTTTACATAACGCTCAAAAAGTAGCCTGATAGCAGTCATATACTAACCTCTTATTTCTTAGTCATTTTTATATATTTTAACAAGCAAAATTCTATAAGAGCTATAAAACGACTGTTTTCTGCTGAATAAACTAAGTACAGTAATGGTACTCACAACTCATATCAGACATTATTCAGGCCATACATATACTCTATATTCTAGGACACAGGTTCATAAGGTCATGTCTGCTGATCGACTACTTCAATGAATTTGGGAAAGAGGTTGTAGTTCACATTTGTACCAATAATGTAACACGGGGTGCATCGGGATTGTAAAACATGGGCAGACAAAAATTGGTCCAGAATGTTTATATCATGCATCCCCGGTTGTTTTGAGTTTCAAATCTCAACCAAGGTACTGTAAAAAAGAGGAAATAAGGGTGTCCATAAAATTATGTATTACATTGACTCGGATGACTATTATGAATACAGCCACAGCCACAACTAATAAAAGGTGTACGAATACAAAATTTGTTCTGGTGCATCACCACATGATCATAATTTCCCTTCTGTGAATACAATCTTATCAGGGAATAAAAACACAAATTGTGACTCAAAGTCTGGCTTGTGTGTCTGTGTTCTTCGGAAAGTCCACGCATGAGGAGGCCAGGGGAGGTGCATGGGAGGTGTTTTCAAACAGAAGGACAGGCTCTGCTTTTGCGTGGCAGCGTGTGGGTATATTGCTCTCATTAAGAACACTGCATCATTAAACGTAGCAGAGGACACTACATTTATAAAAATCTATCAACCAGTAGTATTACAAAATACACCAACAATCACTGTCTTCGGAGGCATCCTGCACGGCTCAACTGGACACAATTTAAATAACAGATTTTAAAAACAAGAATAAAAATAACTGCATCAAACCCAGGCTTTCTTGCTCCGACCACAGTCCCTTTTTGGCAAATCTGAAAAACAACCCACTTGGTTGCCAGAATGAATCCAAGTGTTATTAAAAGTTTAAGGCTACCAATTACTGCTGTCTGTTCCTTCAAAGTAAACTTTGACATTACGTCAGGCAGCATTAAAAAATCGAAAGTTTCCTGCTCTCCTAGCTGGATGAATAAAACCACCAGGGAAGGTGTCTAGTCACTTACAAAAACTTTTAATGGAAATTTTTTTAAAGGGACAGTAATACACACACACCCCCCCCCCCCCCGCCCGCCACAACAGATTTCACTGCAGTAATAATAATAACAACACTCAAAAAAGAATACTGATACGCAAAACACCTTTTTCCCTAAAATAACAAATAACTCAAATCATATTAATTTAAGGGCAATTGTACAGAAATGTAGCTTGTACACTGAAGACTGAATGTTAAAATTCCGAATGCGCCTTGCCCTGAAAGAACTGGAAATACTACAGCTGTATATACTCAACACTGATCTTGATAATATAACTAATCTTGCATGAGTACAAAGAGAGGCAAAGTGCTTAGTTGTTGTTTATCAATGGAACAACAAATCCCTACATGAATCTTAAGCCATGGTCCAATGCAGCATATATCACTTTAAATTTCATTTGCTAAGAAATACTGTCCGAAGTAAAACATATTGTTTCAAAAAATAAACAAGAAGTCACTGCTCACACAAAAACAACTTGAGAAGACAAACATATGCTGCACTTATATGATGGGCTCATACAAAATGCAAATCAAAGTCCAAAAGTCAAGAAGTAAATCTGCTACAGTAGTTCTTTGATACATTTAAAATAATAAAAGGTTGAATATTGTTATATACAGACTCTGACTTTGCTCATAACTTTCTGGGCTGACCTTTTATGGAAATAAGTTCAAAAATATTTCAAAGACATTACAAAATCATAGTTAATACCAACATATGAACTAGTTACATTGCTTGGTAAGAAAAGCATGCTTACTTTAACATATTACATTCAATGTGTTATGTATACCTAGACAAGATCTGATATATGCCATTTTTCAGGGCAAGCCTATGATTACAGTCAGAGATCTATTATTCCTGATGAAATACTCTAGCTTCAGCACAAAAAAAACTACATTGGGCCATTTATGTAAATACACTTTTTTCACCTATTTTCCAAATGAAGGACAACAATGCATTACATCTAGTTTACAATGAGCCATTCCCTATCCCTACACAATAGAACTGGTGCACAATATGCAATAAAAAGTTGGGCCTCCTTGTCCTTAAAAGTTTTCAAAGAGATGTTGTTAAAACTAAAAATGTAGAACAAATGCAGACCCCAACTGATGCCGATCCCCAAATTCGTTTGTCATCCGTAAAGTTTCTACAATGTAGAACAGATCTATAGTATGTCCTATTTACAGTTCAAATACATATAAAACTATTCAAACACTTCGAATGTACAAAATCATGTGTCTCTTATATTTGTATTTGTTTAAAGTGGAAAGGGCAGCATTTTATTAACAATGTTTTTATCTTTTCTTAGCCTGAAAACTTAAAGAGCTGCCTTTTTCTCAGACTTGGAATGGAATCCCCAGAGTAAATTGGAAATTGGAAATCGAAAAAAGAAAAAAAGAAAAAAAAGATTATTACTAATTTATCAGATTAGTTTTAAAAACAATGGTTGGATCAGGGTTTTCCCCAGAAAATGCAGCTGTTAATTTGCCAAAATAATATACAAAACTAACACATGCATATTTACAATCTCGCTTTATAGGAGCAGACGGTCTTAAAACGTTTGTAGACTGTTTGGCACAAAACAGTCAACAGATTATCTGTGTAGGAGCAAAAACTAAAAGCGTCATTGTTCCCCACGCTTAGTTACACATTTAGAAACTTTGGTTTTCAGTGCAGTCTTTTCTATTTTCTCTAAATGATGAGCAGTGTTTGTTTGCTTTGGCCACGTCATTAACACACTTTCTCCGACAAAGAATGAGGGCTTTCAGGGGCAGAAGACGTATCATTTCCAGACACTGCGTGTAGTCGGTTTCACAGTTTACAGGAAATACAGCAATTCATCTACTGGAACTAACATGGGAATTTTGTGTCACAATAATCAGCTATACAAACCACTTCTACAATAAGTACGGCTGCGAAACGGTTGACTTCTGTTGACAGGTATGAACAAAGTGATACTTTCCACCCCAGAAAACCATAAAGTGGAGGAAAACCAAAATAGTGTTTATAGGGACCATTTCTGAAAAATACAAACTCAGTAACTTTCAAAGTGCTAAACACGTTTATATGCAACTGCTTCACTGTAATTCCTCAAATTAGTGTAGGCTACTCAGACACACAACTGAAAGCTTAAAAATAAACTCGTCCAATAGCTAACTGTACAAAATAACAGTTGTAACAAACTGCTAATAAGTTGAACAAAAACACAGCCTGTGGCACGTTACCCCCGCCCCTCCTCCTCCAGAATAATAAAGTATCCCAGAATTGTATAATATTGTAGATTATGCACAATTGCAGTAAACTCTGTTATTATACAATAACCACGCTTAAGGTTTCTATTTACAGAGAAACAGGACAGCTAGCTAGGTTTAGTAAGTTGTCTATATCATGTTGCTTAGTCACGCTAGCTACTAAAACTTTTCTGAACTAGACTACATCACAGTGCGCCGAACTGCTGCTGGTCGATCTCCATTAAAGGAAAAGTCACTCTGAAAACATTATACGGATTCACTTCTAATGCGTTAAAAAAGTAGTGTATACCGAGACGTCAGTTGTTTTCCTACAGTGCATGCATCTTTCTTCGCAAACCAGAAGCAATAAGCAAACAAATTTCATTTCAAGACTCAAATGTAGCACTGGCTATGCAGCAAAAGTAGTGTAACTAGGCTACCAATGAAGCTGGACCAAAGAACATAAACCATGTTGAAAAGTGTGGTAGTCTACACACTATAAAGTCGCGCGCACACGCATATAGTTGAACGTGTAACTGTTCATAACTTTTCTTACTTTATTAACATCAAAGTGTTAGTTTAAAGTTTTTAAACTTCGGAGGGAAATACGACACTGGTCATATTAGCTACGCACCATTACGTTATCACAAACGGTAGTTCATTTAAATAAAGTTTTGAATAGTTTAGTAGGAACTTTTAGATGTCTTCTCAACGCTCTTTCGCTGCAACAATGCAAATAAATGCATGTGATTCGGCGGCTAAATAGATCACATCTAGCTAGTAACACATTTAAAATACACGGAATTAGACAGGCTGGATAATTTTCTGAAATCAAACTAATTCATTCGTTACAATCTTTCAAGCGAACGTTTCACGGCAGCTTCAAAGAAAAGGATTTGCCGAAAAGGGAAGGAAAAAGTAAGCCACAAACCTACTGGAAATCATGTTTTTCTTCCTTGTCTCAGAACGTGACCCCTCGATTAAGGCTACTGCTTCTAGCTAGTAGCCAATTTCAATTTCTCATGCATTTGACCCAACAAAACCTAAATGCCATGTGAAATCCGAGAAGCCCTGCTCCCTTTTCATAGCAAAGTAGCTCACAACTGATTCACGAAATCCCTTAGCTCTCCCAGCATTACATAACGTTAGCTACTAAAAGAGATCAGCATTCAGGAACTACTAGATATTCACATCACATTGTTTGCTGCCGCCCTGCTAACGTTCATTGATTCTCTTTCTCCTTACCTGTTGATTAAATTGCAATAGTCTTTGCAGTCTGAAAGATGGAGGAGCTTTGGCGTAAGCCATGAACCGTCTTTGTGTTTGTTTGTTGATCTCGGGGTATTATTTCTCTTTTTGTTTGAGGGGATTTAAGATTTAAATTTTCTCCTATGCAAGTGAAATCGGGGTGACTGTGTTTAATATTAAAAACGCCTGTGTCTGGATTGGAAAAAATAGAAGGTTAGTTTGCAGTGATCTCAATTCTTTATCAGAAATGTTATCGCTTGTCAGGACCTCAGACTCCAAGCATTACGTCAGTTTCAAGACACCAACACTATTAATATCAAGAAGCCCTTGCAGAGGAAAGCGCCACCCTAGACTGAACGCTCTTAAAGGGACAGCGACACGAGCTCGCCGCACTGAGAACAGGAGAGTAAAAGGTGTTTAAATGCTACAGGTTGAGTGATCTTTCACATTTAATTTCGGGTGGTGACATCTTCATTGCATCGAAACTATGCACAATCCAACATATTATCCATATCTCTGAGTAAGTAAAAGTAATGTTAATTTCAGGACATTGCATACACGATAAAATCAAATAACTACTGTACAACATGATACAGTTAGCACTTAGGTGTTTTAGACAATACAACAGTTAGGGTAGAGGAGTATGTTTTCATTATTTTTTTCATGAATATGGGATGGGAAAACAGGTTAATTCATAAATTGGTCTGCTGCCTGTTATAGTGTTTTATATGTGTATTGTTGTCTTTAGATGAAATTGATAATTTATCATTTCGATTATTATTCCAGTGGTACCTACACTGGACAAGTCAATTAACAAATTCTTATGTTATTATTGACAGTTTTGAACAGTATAACTGCAAACAATTAGTGGAAAAGTTGTTATGTAGACGGTATGAGGGTAAGAGTGAAAAAAAATATTTTAATGATTGTTAATGTTTTCTGTAAGTTTTGATTAGTTTTGATGCCGGAAGAGGCTTTTAAATATTCTTTTGGATGCAATAATTATGGTAAACTGAATTGTTTCAAACTATTTGCTAATTATTTGTAAATTTAATCTAACAAAAGATATTTCAAGATTTATGCAAACTTTGAAACTTGTGACTCCCAACCATAATTGCACAGAACCTGTATTTTCCCCTCAGATAGACTAATTCAGTAATTGCAATATTTCCGATGTTTGCAGATAACCTCTCTCTTTCAGTGTCATTGATATAGTAATAGATTAAATAGTAACTCTAAAACAGTGTTTTCGACATGCCAAAAAAATAATGTGAAGCCAGATATATTACAAATCATTATAAAATGTTTTTTTTCTTTTACTACCTCATAGGGGAGAAATTGAAATACTGTGATATTAATGCCCTTTTAAATGTGTAGTTGCTGCTAGTCCGGGCTGTTTCAAGAATTCCATCCACAAGTTTAGAATTTAGATTGAAGATACATGTAACAAAATTATTTGTGCTCACAGTATTTTTATTTATTTATTTTGTAGAATGAACTATAATTTCCCCGAGAGACTGTAGGGATGCATGGTCGATATTAGTATAGGTAGTAATATTATGACTGTTAAAGTGGAATAAAATTCTGAAAAAAAAGAGAAAAGAATACAACACCTTGTATAACACTGTCTTTATGGTACGTTAATGAATGCTGTTTCAGGAATATTTTATATACTGCAGAAAATATTGTGTTGTATTTCTATATTTGGTTCATAGATCAAGTAAGGCAGAAAAATACTTATTTCTACTTACAAATGGCAAGCAAGATGTTATTCTTTACTACAATTTTCAATGGAATTAACAAAAGGTGTAAGAATGTGAGACAGTGGGACAGGAGAGATTGAGGGAGTGAGGCAGGAATCATCCTAATTGTAAATAACACCGACTGAGAGGCTGTAGGTATCATGAAATGTAAAGCCAGTAAAATGGCTGTTTATATAGTGAATGCTGTGAATATATACAGTAATCACATTAACTGATTAAAATATGAAAATCACTGATGGCACACTCACTTGCCCATAGACATAAAAGTATTTTGTACATTTCCCACACAGTGCAATTTCACTGGAGTTACAATAGAGTGGTTTACTAATCATAAAAGCTGCTTGATGGAAGAGTATCAACCACCACTATAACTGCTCGAGATAAATTTAGCCTGTAAGTGTTACAATGAGACAGATGGGTAATTTCACCCAAAGGAGCCATGTACATTACTAGATTTTGTACAATATATTTTAACATGAAAAAGTAGCAGCAAATAAAAATGTACCAAAAGTTTTTATTCATCAAAAAAATATATATTTTAAATACTTTGTTTAGAAAGTCCCCAATTAACCAACATTTATACAACAAATATAAAAACCATCCAAATAAATAAATACAAGGTTTATTTTCTGCTCTGTAAATTTTAATGTGAATGTCATTACAGTTGAAAGCTATAACAGTCACCCACCTGTAAAAGAGGAAAAAGTGCACGCTGCCAGCAAACTGAAGACCAACTTACTAATTATCATCTGAAGAAACTTCTTAGTTGTGAAGAAGTTATGAAACGATTCTGTGATTTTAATTCTGTAATCACTGATGAGATATAGTTTATAAATTCAAACTATAATATTGTTGGTGTCATGCAGAAACATTTCATGTCAATTTTTTTTTACATCCAGCAGTATGTGCTGTAGTATCTGAAATACATAAGTTGATTTAAAACCCCATAAGACACCATATTGTTCCATCAGTGCAAAAAAAACCGAACAGTGACATTGTTTGAAACGTGTTTGAAATTAATTACAAAATTATCTCTTGGAGAAGCCACAAGTCACACGAAAACAGCAAGAAAAACCATAAGACGTTACGCTGTCCAGAAAATACAACATGTGGCCAAGAAAACGACCACGTTTAGGTCTCACCCATCCTTGAGAAAAACTATTCTTGAATTTTCCCAATGCTACTCAAAATATAGGGCTCATACTGTTGGTACAAATGCTAACAAATAAATGCAAAACAAATGCTTTATTATGCTCACAAAGAGCCATAGAGAATTATAGGTATAACTATGCTGCATAAAAGACTTCAGAAGAACCCTGGTCATATGTATGGGTTCTTATGCATCATGTTGAATCATCTCATCTCCATCGGATGACTTCACTAAAACGGTCTATTCCACCCACACTAATTTTAGACATCCCTCTCCACGTTTTGTCAGAACTAATCCTGTCGGAAGGAAGCGGGTGGCAAAACGTGATGTCACCATTGCAGTCCCCACAGAAGACTTGCATGTATTCATCGGGTTATATCAGGACATTTTCATATATTTATGAACAGCAGTGCAGTGGGCAGCAGTGTGACATAGATGTCCAGGATAATGAGGACATTGAGCTTTTGAGTACATGGTAGTACACTACTGTTGTAGCCTAGATCAACGTACCTGATCTGTAATATACAAGTGAACAAATTTAAAACAAGTGAAATTCACCAACATGTATTTATCAGATCTGTTGCACACTTTATTTTCTGGCATGAACAATTTCCACTCTCCCTTGAGAATCAAATGCACTGCCTCAGTTCCCCACATTTCAGTTCTGATGACTGCACCCTTTATTAATTAGTATCACTCTGCGAGCACATCCGATTAGTTAGAGGGCATGTATGTGCATTCGTATGACATCATTCATTAAACAAACAAAAAAGAAACCCAGCATGCCTCTAAAGCACAAACCAAGAGATAGATGTCTGCCCCATGTGGGATAATTGCATTCACAAATGGCAATCAATCAATGAATTCTTCCAGACAGGGTCCATTATCACTAAGTCATTTCCTTAATGAAACCTTGTCAGTAATTGATTCAGTCAATGTAACCAAAACTGTCCAAAGCTACATTAGAAGGTAACGGTTAGAATGAACTGGGACCCAGCAGTCACGTGTAGATGAGACAGTTAATTAATATTCTGTAATCATATGCTAATTCGAATAACCCTTTTTTACCTTTGAGTCCATGGGCCCTGTTTTCTGGCCGGCACCTGGCGTGTTGTGAGTTGGCATGCTGCCGATTTCATATTTTCGAGACAATCCAGATGTCTCTGGTAATTTTGGGACTCCCCATGCGCCAAAGTAGGGGGAGAGCCGCTGCTTGGGGTGTGTCAGTCAAGAGCGAGCAGCGCATTGCTATTTTGTTACAGTTTATTGGAATTTTCAGCAGAGAACAGGTCCTCCATTCACCCTTTCACTCAACCCAGGTCAAAGGCGCAAGTTACAGTATAGTCTATGGCATATTGCTAATTTTGGGCCTTGTGCATGCAATGCACGCATGTTCAGCCTACACAAAAGCCATTTAAGAGTTTTTGTAGATCTATTGCTGTTCAGTTTGTCTTGTGGGATCACATAAATCCCACAAGCAGGCAAAAGGATTTGGAAAGTGATAAGTTTTGGCTCTATACTCCAGCACATTGAATTTTAAATAAAACAGTGACTAATAGGTGCATACTTTTAGCTTTGATTTGAGGGTTTTTACAACCATATTGGGTGAACAGTGTAGGAAATCTACCCTTTTTTATACAGACCCTCAATTTTAGGGGGCCAAATGTAATTGGACAATTGGCTGCTCAGATGTTTCTTGGACAGGTGGAAAAGACTAGGCCAGCATAACCTCAGGCTTCACCACAATAAGCAAACCCCTGGCAAGCCTCAAGAATAGAATGGCCAGGTTACAGTACAGCAAAAATTTACATCAAAAAACTGTAGCGTTCTGGAACGAAGTGTTTTGTACAGATGAGATCAACCTGTACCAGAGCTATGGAGAGAGGAATGTGTGGAGAAAAACAGCGAATTATCCAAAACATACCACCTCATCTGTCAAACATGGTGGAGGTAGTGTTATAGCTTGGGCATGTATGACTGGCACTTGTGTTCAATGATGATGTCAGTACTGACAGCAGCTGCAGGATGAATGCCGAAGTATACAGAAACATATTGTCTGCTCAGATCCAAGCAAATGCTTCAAAATTGATTGGATAACGCTTCATCTGTGTGAGTAGGACAATGCAGCAGGAAAATGATCCAAAACATACATGGATGTAAAAACTGAGAAATAATTGTTTCCAATTTGTGTCAGTAGGCCTACTGTATTTGCAAGCTACGTGCATTAGTTATCTCCTCCCTAACATCATCATGGTTGTGCTTACTATCACAGAGACCGATAAATAAAAAGCCATGTTATTATTATTTTTTTGTCTGGAGGGCAGGCTGTGTCCTTTGGTATTCTAAAAATAAAGTCAAAAAGTGCACAAACATCAACTGTCTATTTTTCCCTCAGTTTAGTTTAGTAAGTTATTGTGAATTAATCATACGTTATAGTTCATACTACAGCATTACTGCCATAAATGGAATCATGGTATTACTACACAATCTTCCCCATTGAATTTTGTTTAGGCTAGTAAAACTTCAAGATATTGTTTTTTCTGGAATTTCTAGTTATAGAATATTGTGTTTAAGCTATTTAGCTACAGGTTTAATGAACTTATTTAAATTCTGACAGAAGTATGTAAAAAAGGAGAAGTAAAAAAGAAAGAAATATGTAGAAAATAAGAAAATTGAAACGTTTCTCTTATTTATGACATTAGTTATTACTCAATTATTGAAAAAAGTGACAGTCCAACGCATCCCGCAAAATAACTGTCTGAGGAGAAACATCAGATTAGTATCCCTATCCGATGCCATTGCAGTGGCGACTGTGGAAATTGGCAGCATGCCAATTTGGCAGTTGTTAGAATGTTCTATTTTAATTCTGTGCACATTACATCAGACTTCTTGTCAACAAGTCCCCAAAACAGAGAATTAAAACCAAATCAAAACTCACTTTTTTTATTAAATGGTTACTATTCTTGAACCCTTTTGACGACAGACATAATCCTTTTGGGTTTGTTTTCCAAGAGTCAAAATTACTCTATGTATTACTAAAACAAAGCTACAGAAGTTCAAACACAGTGTAAGTGGGAGATTCTTTTCTCACTGAAAAGATTTTTTTGAGTGGATACAGATTGTGGCAGTGCCTGGTGTTCTTAGAATCACAATGGAGCCACAGCCAAAACACTGGACAAATCCCCTTTCAAATCTGATGAAAATATCACCAAAATGAGCATTGTGCTTGTGTTTCTAAGCCATGTCGAGGCAGTTTTCCAAAATGACACATGGAAACTAAATTATGGATCTTATGTTGTGTAAAATACTGTATTTTGCTTTCTAAGATATCCTGAAAAAAAGTGTTTGCACTTCCCCCTGCCTCTCCATCACTCTCCTCATACAGCAATTTTTGTACAATAATACTAATATATTCATTGATTGAAGTTTTTGTGAAATACCCAACCCCCATCAACAACAAACACATTCCACAATTTCACATGCTATTTATTATTAAAAATCAGGCTTGCTCCTTATTTATAAGCATACTGAATAATAACAAAATATTTTGAGAAAGTCTGATAGATGCTCACTGATATAAAATGGGGTCACGTCAAAGAAAATGCCCTCTATTGTGGAGCCAAAGGTGTTTTCACTGTCTTCCTCAGATATATTCCCTCGAGAATACTCGAAAGGCTGGTGATCTGAGAGATTCCTTTGAAGTCCTCTGAACAAAGTCCTCTATTTAGACGTAGGCATCGTAAAATAAATTTTGTTTTGTAAAGAGTCAAACTTGTTTTTGGTGCTCCGGTTTTGTTACACAGGCCAAAAAATGCTTTTCAGTCATTCAGTCAACTTAATACCATACTACTTGCCAGTTCTAGGCTGAGTTGAAGTTATACTGTGTAGCATACGGATTTCCAAAATGCAGAGAGGGCAAGGTCCCCCTACACTGGTTTTGCCACCACATGTTACAAAGTAAGGAACTGTTGTCGCAAAAGCAATAGCATGTTAAAATAGTTCATAAAGATAGAACCGTGAGTTTTAAAGGTACAATAGGTAAGATTCTTGTGTTAAAACATCGTTACAAGACCATTTTAAATCCCTTCCTATCTCACTGACATGTTGACTCACCCTTTGCCTGTGTTTATAGTCCTTAAGGTTGGGTTTCAAAATATGCAGTTGAGGTACCGACACTCTGTACCAAAACATTGTATATCTGTATAATAATTTAAGCTCATTGGTTTGGGTTTCAATGTCAGCGCGCTCACAGAGAAGGGGAAGGGATAAACAGTGTTGGGCTTTGAGGGTGTTTGTTGCAGTTCCTCCTTGACCGTTAGAAATTACCTACTGTACCTGTAACACGTTCACCAGCCTATAAGGCTCAGTGCATTCACTTTCACAAAGATTAGGATTTTCTTTTTTTATTCAGGGTTTGAGTTTGTTTATGAAGCATGTTATGTTGGCATTTTAATGCCTCTGGCCAGTATGAAATACATGCAATTTGATTTGGACCATGACACATTTTGCGTTTGCATACAGTTGAAAATAGGGCTATTTAAAGCCATGTTGTATAGCCATAGCAGTATACTTGTTCATTGCCTGTCTGTATCAAGCTACAGTATATTCAGACAGCACTTTGACATACATTATGCCACCTGATAATCAACACACTTCTTTAACCTAAGAACAGATTACCCTTCTTCATTGTTTTGCTTTCTAACTTAATTCAGTAAAAGTCATGAGGCACATGTAAGCAGACATCAACATTTGTCCTGTTAACCAATGTCAATTTAGCATCCATCCTATTTACTCCATGACACAGAGAGCTGTTGAAACATTGGGTGAACTTTGCAAAAGCTAATTGGAATCTTATACAGTAAATCATGCACAACAAGATGCACTACAGTTCCTTATGTTGAAGTATGTATTTGACACAATATTGGAAAGAAAAGTTTGTAATTATTTAACTGAAATGAGTTCAATAGTTCAGCTGGTTTTATAAATGCTGGTATTGGGGCATTTGGGGATTATGGTCTAAAGCAACGTTTTTCAAAGCAAGTGCCGTGAGATCCCTTCAGGGATGCCTCGGAATTTAAGTTTGCTTAAAAATTAAAAAGTTATGATAAAACTAATGAATCATACTGTGAACTAAAAAAACTGAATTCAATTCATAATGAAGCATTTGTACTGTAAGCTCAACTGATTTTAATTAATAATGGAGCATTTGTAAGCTCATACTGCAAATATGAAAACTTGGCCCTCTACACATTCAACCTCGGTCTGATCTCGTCAGGACTTTAATAAAATACATTTGGTTACATCCTCCTAAACAACCCATTTTTACATTTTAGCTAGACCAATGACACGGTGGTTTTGTAAATTTAAAGATTAATGAAGACAAGTAAAATAATAAAACATTAGCAGAGTGATTAAGTCTGTAGTTTTTGACATTTTTACATGTCTATCTAGTTATTCCTGTCTTTACTATGGATTCACAAGATTTCAACAAATGCATAGCCTGAGCAGTTTTTTATCACTTAAAAACAGATTTATAAGGTGTTGCAAACTGCATATGCCTTTTTGGAGAGCCATGGAAATGGAAATTATTTACATGGGTGCCTTGGGCTTGAAAAGTTTGGGAACCACTGGTCTAAAGCAAAAAAGTGTTTTCAAGCATGTCAAAAACAGCTTGTGCAGCAACATTCTGCCCCAGGAGATTGTATGTGTATATATCACCTGATTATCTTATTTTAAAAAAATACATTTAATCTTTATAAAAATACATTTTAAAAAATCCGTCAGAACTATTTCCGGTGATACATGCAACCTCAGACTATACTGTAGGAGAGAATTACTGGGTGAATATAAAAGCTAAAATATTCACTCAGTGAGCATTCAACTGTTGTTCAGATCATATCAGAATGGGGAAGAAATGTGATCTAAATGACTTTAGTGCCAGACAGGGTGGGTTGAGTATCTCAAAAACTGCTGATGTCTCTAGAGTTAACAGAGAATGGTGAGAAACACAAAAAAACATCAAGTAAGCAGCAGTTCTGCAGGAAGAAACATGCTGTTAATGAGAGAGGTCAGAGGAGAAGGGCCGGACTGGTCGAAGCTGACCGGAAGGTCTAAAAAATAAGTTTAATACCAAATAAAGTGCTTAATGAGTATATGTTTGCAATTGTGAATGAATTACATGAAATGAGTCATGGCAGACGCTTTTTATACAGTTAATTTAGACTAAGCAGGAGACAGTTCTCCCCTGGAGCAATGCAGAGTCAAAGGCCCAACGGCTGTGCGGATCTTATTGTGGCTTCACCGGGGATCGAACCGGCGACCTTGCGGGCCCTAGTCATGTACCTTAGCCACTACCCTCACATGTACATACTGTGGAAATATAATGCTGCTTGACAAGTCAATTTGGAGTTACTAATCCTTGCAGGACTTCTTCCTAGCTGATAGAAAGTGAAAATACTGGAATTTGTCCTAGTTTGTTCCCCTGGGCAGTACAGTTACAGAGTGTCCATAGAGGCACTGAAACATCATACCTGGAACAGACACCTATACTGTACAACACTGTTAGAGTGACAAAACCATTACAGTTGTTCAAGTTTTGAGATCTGTATAGTATAGGCACTCTGTTTATAACTGAAAGGAACTGTGTCTCATGTTATGGATACTTATTAAAATTTGAAAGTGAGAGTGACACTCAACCAGAATTGGACATAGAAGCTGTGTTGCTGCCATTTAATATTCCGCCCGACTGTGAGTTATTGCAGGCTGGTTCCTAAACCTTGGAGTGGCTTGGGTTATATTAATGCTAAATTGAACCTTGAAAACAGCATGGGCCTTGAAATCAAAAGCAGTACAGTTCTCTGGTCTGACAGTTCAAAAGGATGTTCTTCTTGGCTGGCCAGTTTCTTTCCTCCACATTCATCCAAATTGCACATTTAGGAGGTCCATCTCATGTTTAAATTGAAAGTAAAAATGTATATGCATTGATGGAGTCTCACATTAGTTCACCCTTCATGGATAATTGTTCAACTTAAATCAGCTGTTTCACACCACCAACTCTTCTTGTAATATCTGATAAAAATAACATTGTATTACATACCCCATATGTAAACTAACTGCATTTTTGGATTGCATTGTTCAGTTATTTGAAGCACATAGTATACAGTTCAATATACAATTCTATATTTTACACACGTGGGAGAATGTTGCAATATTAATTCCCATACAGGGTAAGTCTTATACAGGGTGTGACAAGGAATATAGCAGAAATTTAATAAAGAGTGAAAAGTGTATGCCCCTCTCCCCTGCTCTTGAAAAATTCTCCTCATTCCATCTTTTGGGAACCGCTCATGAAATTTTCAAGAGCTGCCTTGAAATTGTGTGTGAAGTTGGCTATGTTGTGCATTTTCAAGACTCACTATCGGGAGACTCACCCCAGCATATCCCAATCACATCATGTACTTGGCCAGTTTTGTAATATGGGGGGCCCTGTAATTTATACCAATGATGTCAGATAATTGAGAGAGAGAGAGAAAGAGAGAATAGGTGGAAAATGAAGGCTGTACATTAATCATTCTCCAACTTTTCTCCACAGAATAGTGCCATTAATTACATGTCTCTCAAATACAATTTGAACATGGATAATGAAGAAACACAGCTGTCAAATGCCACTGGTTATTCAGCTCTTTATATTTAAAGGTAATACTGAGACTTAGTAACTGAGGCCTTAGATGAGTTGCAAAGGAAAGGTTAATATGCCCAAGGATGATTGAATAACAGCAAATTATCTTTCAGTACAATGTAATTAGTACCACCAGATGTTATTTTATCAGCACAAAATATATATTATTGTACATATTATGAACATACACTCCACCAATACGGACACGGCCACACAACGACCCAGTTACCTCGCCCGGAAAAGGGAAACCGTTGGCGAGCGTCTGGTGGCCGGGCCTTATCCCATGGGGCCTGGCCGGGCACAGCCCGAACTGGTCATGTGGGGTCGCCGCCCTGTGGGCTCACCACCTGCAGGGGTCGGCATCGGAGTCGGGTGCTTTGCCCAACAGGCAGTAGGCAAAGGCGGGGATCCGGGCGTGCTGATCCTCGGCGTCGCAGACTGGTTCTGGGGACGTGGAACGTCACCTCTCTGGTGGGGAAGGAACCGGAGCTAGTGCGGGAGGCAGAGCGATACCAACTAGATATAGTTGGGCTCACCTCCACGCACAGTACTGGTTCCGGAACCAAACTCCTGGAGAGGGGCTCTTTTCTGGAGTTGCTCAAGGTGAGAGGCGCCGGGCGGGTGTGGGGATACTCACAAGCCACCGGCTGAGCGCCACTGTGTTGGAGTCCCACCCGGGGAACGAGAGGGTCGCCTCTCTGCGACTACGTGTCGCTGGGGGGAAAGCCCTGACTGTCATTTGTGCTTATGCACCAAACGGCAGTTCAGAGTATCCGGCCTTCTTGGAGTCACTGGGCGGCATCCTGGAAAGGGTGCCACCCGGAGACTCCATAGTTCTGCTGGGCGACTTCAACGCTCACGTGGGCAATGACGGAGAAAACTGGAGGGGGGTGATTGGGAGGAATGGCCTGCCTGATCTGAACCCAAGCGGTGTTTTGTTATTGGACTTCTGTGCTGGTCATGGATTGCCGATAACAAACACCATGTTCGAGCATAGGGTAGCTCATAAGTGTACTTGGTACCAGAGCACCTTAGGCCAAAGATCGATGATCGACTTTGTGGTCGTATCGTCAGACCTGCGGCCGTATGTCTTAGACACTCGGGTGAAGAGAGGAGCAGAGCTATCAACTGATCACCACCTGGTGGTGAGTTGGATCAAGTGGCCGGGGAGGCTGCCGGACAGACCCGGTAAACCCAAACGTGTAGTGAGGGTGAACTGGGAACGTCTGGCGGAGGCCCCTGTTCGCAAGGTCTTCAACTCCCACCTCCGGAGGAACGTCTCACGCATCCCAGGGGAAGCTGGGGACATGGAGTCCGAGTGGGCCATGTTCAAAGCCTCCATTGCAGAGGCGGCAAGCAGGAGCTGTGGCCAGAAGGTCATCAGTGCCTGTCGGGGCGGCAACCCAAGAACCCGCTGGTGGACGCCAGCGGTGAGGGAGGCCGTCAAGCTGAAGACTGCGGCTTCGGCAGTTGCTGAAGCAAAAACCCGGGTATGGGAGGAGTTTGGGGAGGCTATGGAGAAGGACTTTCGGTTGGCCTCGAGGAAGTTCTGGCAAACCATCCGACGACTCAGAAAGGGAAAGCAGGGCTTGTCTCAGGCTGTTTTCAGCAGGGGAGGAGAACTGCTGACCCGGACTGGGGATATTGTCGGGTGGTGGAAAGAGCACTTCGAGGAGCTCCTGAACCCGAACAACACGTCCTCTGTGGAAGAGGCAGAGCCCGAAGACTTGGGGGAATCTGCACCTATATCCCTGGCGGAAGTTGCTGTGGTAGTCAAAAAGCTCCTCAGTGGCAAGTCGCCGAGTGTAGATGAGATTCGCCCTGAGATGCTGAAGGCTCTGGACATTGTTGGGCTGTCTTGGCTGACACGCCTCTTCAGTGTCGTGTGGAGGTCGGGGACAGTACCTGTAGAGTGGCAGACCGGGGTGGTGGTCCCCATTTTCAAGAAAGGGGACCGGAGGGTGTGCTCCAATTACCGGGGTATCACACTCCTCAGCCTCCCCGGGAAAGTTTACTCTAGGGTGCTGGAAAGGAGGCTTCGACCGACGGTCGAACCTCGGATTCAGGAGGAGCAATGTGGCTTCCGTCCTGGCCGTGAAACAGTGGACCAGCTCTTTACCTTGGCAGGGTTGCTGGCGGGGTCATGGGAGTTTGCTTTGTGCTTTGTGGACTTGGAGAAGGCTTTCGACCGTGTCCCCCGGGGAACCCTGTGGGGTGTACTGCGGGAGTATGGGGTACCGGGGCCGTTGCTACGAGCCATCAGGTCCCTGTATAACCAAAGTGAGAGCTGTGTCCGCATTCTCGGCACAAAGTCAAGCACGTTTCCTGTGGGTGTTGTACTCCGCCAAGGTTGCCCCTTGTCACCGGTCCTGTTTGTGATATTCATGGACAGGATCTCAAGGCGCAGCCGAGGTGAGGAGAGTGTCCGGTTTGGTGACCTCAGAATCGCATCTCTGCTTTTTGCGGATGATGTGGTTCTGCTGGCTTCATCGGGCCGTGACCTTCAGCACGCACTGGAGCGGTTTGCAGCCGAGTGTGAAGCGGCCGGGATGAGAGTCAGCACCTGATGATGGATGGATGGACTTCACCAATATGCATGTTGCCCAACTGGTAAATGTAATTAGCCTACGTCATTAAATATAAACATTTGCAGTACATGTTTGGACAGTTATCCATCAACAGTATGGAGTTGTTTTTCTTGCTAAAGACCCTTCACTGTAGCAAACAATGTCAAGACGTTGGTGTGTCAGGAATAAATGTGTACAGTTCAATTAAAATCTCACTGTTAATTGTGACTTCAAATGATCCATATTTAGTTAGTATTCTGTGGCACACATTACATTACATTTTACATTTTATCCAGAAGGACTTACAGAACTTATATTCATTTACATACAATCAATTTGTACAGCGGGATATTTATTGAAGCAATTCAGGTTAAGTACCTTGCTCAAGGGTAGAAAGGCAAATTTGTTAATTAAATTCATTAGATTTCTAGGGATGTTCTGTTTTTGCCTTGTATTTGTTTGAAGTTCATGCTCGGAAATATATTCCTGAAAACACTTGAGCTCTGGATTCTGTTGATAAAGATAAGCTCCTTGGCAAACAATGTAAAACAGCTGTGCCTGTTATCCAAAAGGTGCTGGTTTGATTCTGCCCATAGCAAATTCTCATTTTTAGTTTTCAAATGTGGCATAAAGTAATCAATAACTTGTGAGTTAGTCTGTCACACAAAACTTGGAAACACTGACCTACTATATTCATTGAATATTTGTCATTAAGTTTAACTTACAAGTCAATTTCAGTGTATTATTATTTATTTTTATTGCTATTTTTATATACACTCATCGAGCACTTTATTAGGAACATTTTTACTTTATTAGACCTACTTATTCATGTGATTATCTAATCAACCAATTGTATGGCAGCAGTGCAATGCATACAATCATGTAGATACGGTCAGGAGCTTCAGTTAATGCTCACATCAACCATCAGAATTGGGAAAAAATGTGATCTAATTTGACTTTGACCATGGAGTGATTGTTGGTG
Organism: Conger conger; assembly: GCF_963514075.1. NCBI lineage: Eukaryota > Metazoa > Chordata > Actinopteri > Anguilliformes > Congridae > Conger > Conger conger. The sequence continues at coordinate 46,527,713 of NC_083768.1, forward strand.
GCAGGGTGGTTTGAGTATCTCAGAAACTGCTCATCTCCTGAGATTTTCAAGCACACTAGTCTATTTTCATGCACACTATTAGAGTTTGTAAAGAATGGTGCAAAAAAAACAAAATCCAGTGAGCAGCAGTTCTGCAGACAGAAACGCCTTGTCAATGAGAGATGTCAGAGGAGAATGGCCAGACTGGTCAAAGCTGACAGAAAGGTTACAGTAACGCAAAAAACCACACATTACAACAGTGGTATGCAGAAGAGCTTCTCTGAACACACAATCTCTCATAGCATCTCTCTGGATAGGCTACAGCAGTAGAAGAAACAAAATAAGTAATAAATACCTAATAAAGTGTTCACTGAGTGTATATGAATAAATAAACAATGAATATGAGCATAAAGTGTATAAAGTAGTTCCATTTTACCTTCACCATCTTCCTCCCCATCCATGGGGACAACATGCTCTTGCGTCCTCTTTCTGGCCAGTTGACAACCATTCCATATATTTTACAAGCCCTTTATCATTGCCCTTACAGTGCTAAGTTGTGTGTTTAGCCATATATGTATTTCTTATGTATCCATTAGCAGACTTATGACAGTCAATTACCATCTGTCTCTTTGGCTCTTATAATGCTAATGGATGACAAAGCAATTTTGCATGCTTGTTACCTCATTTTTATACTCTAGTGAAACAGGAAGTGATGGAATGACACAACATAGTTCCTTTCATCTGAGAGTAACTAAATTAAGTCAAATTTCACTTTGTTTTATTCATTTTACAATAATTGTTTGCGGTGCCAATACATCCATATGTTCCATATATACTCAGTGAGCACTTTATTAGGTATTTATTGGACTTCATTTTTAGACTTATTGGTCTTCTGCTGCTGTAGCATATCCACATTTTGATATGTTGTGTGTTCAAAGATGCTCTTCTGCATACCACTGTTGTAATGTGCGGTTAATTGTGTTACTGTCACCTTCCTGTCAGCTTTAACCAGTCTGGCCCTTCTCCACTGACCTCTCTCTGTGTGAAAATCAGAGATCAGCAGTTACAGAAATGCTCAAACCAGCCCATCTGGCACCAACAATCATGTCATGGTCGAAATCACTGAGATAACATTTGTCCTGCATTCTAATGGTTGATGTGAACATGCATTGCACTGCTGCCACATGATTGGCTGATTAGATAATCACATGAATAAGTAGGTGTACAGGTGTTCCTAAATGTGTTGTGTTGTTGTGTGTGTGTGTGTGTGTGTGTGTGTGTGTGTGTGCACGGATGGTGCAGTGGCTAGCACTCCGGGTACTCCGGTTTCCTCCCACAGTCCAAAGACATGCAGGTTAGGCTGATTGGAGAGTCTAAATTGCCCGTAGGTATGAGTGTGTGACTGAATCGTGTGTGTGCCATGCGATGGAATGGCGACCTGTGTATTCCTGCCTTTCGCCCAATGTATCCTGGGATAGGCTCCTGCGACCCTGTTCAGGATAAGTGGGTTCGGATAATGAATGAATGAATGAATGAATGAATATTTAGATGTATATATATATATATATATATATATATACTTTTATAGTAGGTGAAATAAAACTGCTAAAAGGTTGCGGAATAATGAGGGTATGACTGGCTTGAAAGAGATAGTGTAAAATCATTTGAAGGTTGTGAATAAAGGGATGGTTTCGACTGGACATATGAAGAGGTGGGGGGACTGAAATGGTCGTAAGGGACTGAAATATGAAGGTTAGAGCCTGTAATGTGAATATGGGCCTGTTTAGACTTTTACAAATGGAATCCAAGTCTATAGTTAACTGAGAATTGATTTATTTTATATTATGATCGGAGAGGAAAATCACATTATTATCAGAATTACACTTTCCAAATTTTCATTCTTGCTCTCAATTCTTAATGATGATGCTGATCGAGCCATTGTCATATTTCACATTTTCAGGCAAAATTGAGTTGGAAATCAATTCCTAAAAACATGTCTGACTAAAGGCTTAGGTTAGCATGGGTTCTAATCAATGCACATTTTAGACACAAATTTTTCAATATAGTGTAAAATGATTAAATGTTGCATTAATTTTTATGCACAGGGGTGATTTGTGTTTTGACACAGTAATTGCTGCTTGTGGGATATATTTAATAGCGTAGTGTTAATTTGCCTGAAAATAAAAGTATCACAAAATGGCCAGAAGTGAGAATTAGAATGACTTTGAAATTTCATTCCGAAATCTTAGCATTTTCAGTCAGTTTTCAGAGGAATTGCAGATGCAGAACAAATTTGATTCATTCAAATGGGCAGTTTTCAATTTAACATTGATCTCATCCATACAGTCTAAATGGAACCGAGGAGCAGAACTTTGGAAACTTTGTCTGGGGCAATATATTTTCATTTCATTTTCACTCTATGACTAAAGCAAACGCAAATGAGTTCATGACCAAATATAGCTAATTTTATACTTGAATAAAAAGTAGACTAAAAACGAAACAAAGTATTTTTGTCTCCGGAAACAAAAACAAAAAAAAAGGAAAGTTATTCACCTTCACCGCTTTATCGTGATGAACAAAAGCACCATGCACTTAGGATGCCAATTCAGCAATATGCCTATCTGAGTGGGATCTCGCTCAACCACGACAAGATAAAATGAGCTCCAGGACAAAGGCAGCCATGTAGAGTCATTTCCTAGATGCAGAGTAAATGTCCCTTCAAGAGTACAGACGCAGGACTCAGCCTCCACATGAGAAATGTCTTTGGGGTCATTTTCATTCACTGCCATCCTGAGGTGGTAATTTGGCTTAGTGTTTAAGGGACTGGGCTTGCTGCCATAGCATTGCAGTTTTCATTTCCAGGTTTCACACTACCGCTTTGACCTTGAGTAAGGTACATGAAAATAATAATTGAAAGATGAAAATCAAATACCCATCGACGGTAGCAGGTGTACTAATGCAACAGAAACGACTGATGCGCAGTGCAGCCTGAAAAGCTTCAGCCACGGTTTGATGTGTGATGTATGGAAATGGGATCAGAGTAATCAATCTTTTTGAACAGTAAAAATTAATGCTTTTAGCTTTCAGTACAGTCAATGGCAGGGATGGGCCTACACTGAAGTGCCATGATGGTGTTATTGGTCTTTGTGCATTTTAAGGTCATGTTTTGATCTTATTGGGCTGAAATCGTTGCCACAAGCTTATTGTGTTATTTGTAACAGCCCTGGTTATGACCAGTCTACTGGATTTTGTGATTCAGAATTCCATTGATAGATGAATGGAGGTGATTACACAGTTAAAGGTACAATAGGTTTATTCCACCCCTTTTCTGTGAATACGCTGATGTTGAAACGTCATTGGCTGTGGCAATTAGAACCAATTTTCAACCAATGAGCTTGAATTATTGTACAGCTATACAATGTTCTGGTACAGAGTGCCAGCCCGTCAACTGCCTATTTTGAAACCCAAATTTAAGGACTATAAACACAGGTAGAGGGTGAGTCAAAATGTCACCAAGCCTTTTTCAGTGATAGGAATGGATATACAATGGTTTTGTAACAATATTTTAACCCAAAAAGCTTAGCTATTGTACCTTTAACTTTAGTTTCTTTCTCTGATTCTAAGGTGGAAAAAACATCCGGAATATCTGACGTTAATATCTCGCAAACAAAAAAGCATAAACACAAGACATCTCTAGTCTCATTACCTCCATTTTCACAGGAGCTCACCTCACACAATATGATAATGCTCTTAATGCCATTAATGCTGTTGATGCTGTAAGCCCATGCCTGTCAGAGATCCCGCTCTTTGGGTCATAATGAACACTGCTGCAGGCGGTGCTGGTGCACCCTTCGCAGAATGAAAGGAGGGGTGGGCTGAGGAGGATTTACAGGCACCTCCACCGCAGGCAGGGTCTATGAATTATCCGATAGCTCTCAGTGCCGGAATTATCCTCACATAAACCCAGATGAAGTTAGTTCACATTTCAGATATAGATAACCAAACTCTGCCTGATGTAAGGTGTGATCTGTTCCGCGGTGAAAGCTTTTACATCACACATCTCATAGCTATAAATAACGGACGATACCCGTAGTGTTAATAGACCTTCAATTAGCAGTGATGCCAATCGTAGAGATGCATATAGGGTACACTGGGGAAAAAAAAACACAATAATGTGAAATGGGTTGTTTATGCAAATTACTAATCAGAAAAATAATAATTATAAACATCACAAAGTAAAAAATGATATCATTGTTTGTCCATTAAATTTGCCATTCTACATGATTACAAAGAGGTTGCAGAAAGATGAATACATGGAAAGATCAATTGATCAGTGTTACTGGTACCTTGCCAGAGGAGAAAGCAATGCGGGCCATAGGCGTAGTTTGTGGTATACTGATCCCTCTAAGGTTTTTTAATTACCAATTATAATGAAGACACAGACCTTACTTTGCATTTTTAGAAGCCAATCCAATATTTAATGATGTGCAAATGACAAAATTGAAGAACGTATTAGAGGGCAGACACATTTCAATTAAAATTAAAACAATCACAAGCAGAAGACAATTTGGGTAAATGGGTGATAAAAATTTCTGATTCGGTTGTGAAAGTGTACCCATGGTTTCCAGAGGAGAAGCAGCGGGCTGAGTACAGAATACAGGTGCAGTGAGATAGAGGAAGAATGCATTTAGCAGTGCCCATTTCAGCCAGTTTCTACACAGCAAAGATTTCTGAGGGGCAAATAGTATAGCCATCCCCACATATTTTCTCGACATGTACATGGCAGGAGTGTTTTTCGCATTAATGAGGTAGCACATCTTTGATATTTCCTGTGATTTTAAGGCTTCACTATTTCACCAAAAGCATGGTATTCAGTTTAAAAAGAGCATATAAAATTTGATTGATTGCTCAGAAAAAGTGTAAATGTATTTATGCCACATTTAATTAATTTAACAGATATCTTGCTTAAATGTTCTCAAAAGAGATAATTCATTCGTATTCATTATTTAATAAAAAAAAAAAAAAGCCTCTTAAGGCTAAGAACCTCTTTAAATGCATCTTACGATCCCTCCTAAAATAACATGGGTTTCCCATAAAGAAAGAGTCTCTTTAGTTCCCTCGTAAGTTACCAGTGATCAGGATCACTTTCCCATAAATAAATAGTCTCTTTAGTCCCCTCGTAAGTTACCAGTGATCAGGATCACTTTCCCATAAAGAAAGAGTCTCTTTAGTTCCCTCGTAAGTTACCAGTGATCAGGGTCACTCACCAGCGCCCTCTGTGGTAGTACACGCAATATTTCTATTCATGCTTAGAACCACAGCCTAATTTTGGACAGTCATCAGAGTACATTTTAAACCACTAGACCACTTCACAGATGATGCCTAGGGTGGATAATTATTTAATCAATTATTTGTGGAATGTTTCGTTTTAATATTAGTTTTTATCTAGCAACTATTATATTTCAAAAAGACATTCGGAATTAAAATGGTTTTAGTTTAATAAGGCAATATGTTCTCACTTTTTGTATGTAATTTTTCAGTGTTGATTGGCTAAGAAATATGTGACGTGAAACTGCACATAGATTGATCAACTACAATTACCTTTAGCAGGAAAATTCATGGCAAAGAAGTTTGTTTTTAAGTTCCTTTTTAGAATTCGTCTTTCCTGAAGGTATGTCATGGTTGATTTTGAGGTATGCTTTGGATCATTGTCTTGATGGAATACCCAACCTCTCTTCAACTTCCATGTCTGGACTGATTTTCGAATATTTGACTTTGACATTTGAATTTCTTAATATTTGGTGGAATCCATTCTTCCTCCCACTCGCACAATATTTCCTGTGCTGGTACAAAGACAACAAGTGTCAATTTAAAAGAAACAGATCATATAAAATCAGTTTTCAGTTTTGTAATACAATGAAACATACAGTCACTGAGCACTTTATTTGGAACAATATACTAATACCTTTGCTCTAAAAACAGCCTCAATTCTTCATGGCATGGATTCCACAATATGTTGAAAACATTCCTTTGAGATTCTGTTCCATGTTCCCATGATTGCATTGGCAATTTCTGAAGATTTGTCAGCCACATCTTAAAGGTGTTCTACTGGATTCAGATCTAGTCACTGGGAGCGCCATTGAAGACAATTTAACTCATTGTCATGTTCATGAAACCAATTTGAGACGACTTTTGCTTTGTGACATGGTGCATTATCATGCTGGAAGCTTCAACAGGGAGTGTGATTTAGTTTTCGACTTCTCATACAAATTAAAGTGCTTTCTCTTTGAATCTTGCAATCCTATAAACCGCTTTGTAAATATTATGATCTATAAATAATAGAAATGTCAGACATCGAAGATGACTGGCTCAAGGAAACAGGAGTATTTATTTTGCTGTGGTTCATGTTTGGGTCATTTTCCGTTATAAAAAATAGAATATTAGAATATTAGATTATGTTACATTAATGGCATTTGGCAGACGCTCTTATCCAGAGCGACTTACAGTTGACTCTAGATGAAGCAGGAGACAATACTTCCCTGGAGCAATGCTGTCACGTTTCAGGTCTGTCTCACCATGTTTTATGTTGATTTATGTTTATTCATGTTGTCTTAGTCACGTAGTGTCTTATCATGTATTATGTTAGTCTAGGTTTGTCATGTTGTTTAGTTTATTTCTTGTTACGATTTATTTTCTCGTCATGTCTAGTTATGTCTCGTTACGATTTATTTTCTTGTCATGTCTAGTTATGTTTTCGTACGATTATATTACCTGGTTATGTTGAGTGATTATCGTCTTAGTTTCGCTTTGTGTTATGTTTCGATGTATGTTTATTGTTACGTTTAACTGGTCGTTGTTATGCATACACTTTTACATGTTTTTCCGCAAACCTTGCGTTCCGCCTTTTCTCTCTCTCTCTCTCTCGCTCCTTCTGTCATTCACTCCCTAATTATTTCCATTTGTCTATTTACTAAAACTACTAACGCTAGGTCAGGATTGGGTAGAAACTAACAAGACTAATCATGTGTTCATGTTACCTTACGTTTCTCGTGCATGTCATTTACTAATTTACTAATGCTAGGGCAGGATAGGTTTATTACTAACGATTACTAATCTCCTTGTTAAACTTGTCATCCATCGCACCTGTTTTCCATTTCCTTGCTACGCTCTAGCTAATTGTCTACACCTGTCTACACCTGCATTTATAGCCCAGTCGCGCAACTGTTCACTGCGAAATTGTCTGCCTCTGTCTTTTCACGCAACTCTTGAGCATTACTTACTGTCTTGATTACACGTTACGATCCACGCCTGTTACTGACCATCGACCATTGATTTCTGTTTTGTGACCTTCGTTTTGTTTTTCGACTACGTCCCCGCCTACCGTTTATGTACTTTTGCCCCGCTGATTGTTTCATGGTTTCGACTCCCGCTTCGCCCACGACTACGCCTCTGCCTGCCGTCCGCCTGTTCATCTGCCCCGCTGACTGCTCTCCTGCTACCGGACCTCCCTGCACGCCTACCGACTACGAGATTGCCTCTTCCCTCGGCACCGTGCTTTTTGTTAGTTTTGTATTTGTTTGGCTGGATCTTCGTGTATGGACTTTGCTTGTATTGACTACGCTCCTGGGACTCGTCCCGAATAAAGCCCTAACGGGACTTTATTTTACTATTGTTTCTGAGTCGTGCATTTTGGGTCCAACCCCCACGCACCCGTCTCAAATGCAGGGTTAAGGGCCAAACCAGTGAACTTGCGGGTCCCAGTCATGCACCTTAACCACTACCACCATCTATCTCTGCATGAAAAACTGTGTTAACGCAACCTCTGTATATGGCACATTTGTGATAATGATTACATTAATTTATTAAAAAATGTATCCAAATGTATTCAGCAATGAAAAGTACATGATACCGATAAATGTACAATCAAATGTAGATTAGGTTTTCAAATGCGGGCATGGGAATCCAGTTTTATACCTAGTATTTCGGGGAAATTGGCCAATCCAGAAGACACAGGGAGCAGGGCCACCCTCCGCTAAAACCCTTCCCAAATCCCAATTTAAATAGGGGATGTGACACTTGTGGTTAATGGTTTAATAGCATGCTACAGGTCATGTATAGTGCCATGAAAATGTATTTGCCCCCCTTTGTGATTTCGTCCATTATTTTGTTTGGCTGCAATTACTGCTGCTAAAGATGATGAAACCAGTATTGACATGGATGTTTGAACTTTCTTCATTAAATCAATGAAACAATAATTAAAAAATGTGTTTACTTAGGTTCCCTTTGCCTCATATTACATTTTGTTTAAAGATCTTAAACCATTCCGTGTGAAAAATACGCAATAATAGAGGAAATAAGGAAGGGGGCAAATGCCTTTTCATGGCATGTATCATTGGTGTTTATTGTTCGCCATTTGAAACTTCCCACTATCATTTTATTACCTTACGTACATAAAGTGGTACCAAGCAGATCTGTTTTACCTGCTGTGAAGACATGATACATTAAGCCCTGTGTGGTGGGTGGTGCCTCCCTCCCTCGTTCATTCTGAAATCTGGAGTGCTGAGGAGCCAGATCAGCAGGCGTTGGCTCGTATTTCACCATGCTAATGATGTAGGTGTTTTGACGTGAAATATGGCCGTATATTTTACCACCGTCTCCTTGTTAATCATGTCTATGCAAAAGGGCTCCAATAAATTATGTGAAAATGCAACAGGGGGAAGAGCGAGAGATTAGAAAAACAGATTAGCAAAAATTTACAGAGATAAATTAATCATTCTTGCTTCCCCCCCTCCCCCCCACTCCCAAGAAAGCTGATGAGCAGCAGACTGTTTCAGAAACTTGGACTGAGGATGAAAACTGTGAATGACATGACAAAGCATCACAGATGGTTCAGTCCAGGACATCAGAAAATATCCAGCTTCTGTGAGCTGCCAAGAACAATCAATGAATGTCAAAATCAAAAATGTATTTCCCCAAAAAATGATTGGCTCCCGTGGTTTAATACTTTGTGCGAGTACCTCTGACAAAGATGACAGCTGTGAGTCTTTTCCTATAATTTCTGATAAGAGAACACATCTGATAAGAGTTTGATATCTCTGGGTTTGCACTTAAGGACCCCCCCCCTCTTTAGTTCAGACCGCAGGTTTCTGATGAGGTTTAAGTCTGGAGAGTGAGATGGCCATTGCAGAACATGGATGTTGTTTTCACTTAACCATTTCTGTGTGGATTTTAATGTATTTTTGGAGACATTCTTCTGCAGGACAATCCACCCACGGTCAAGTCTCAGCTTACTAGTAGAGACAACCAGATTGTCTGCCAAAATGTCCTGATACTTTGTTGAATTCATTGTGCCATTCAGCTTAAATAGTGCCTCTGGAGCACTGACAGCAAAACACCTACAAAACATCAATGACCCAACAGGGATGGGTCATTCCGTGAAATATGATATGATCCCAATTTGTTTTTGCTGCTACTAAACTGTTCTACAGCCACTGAGCCACAGACATCCCCTAATTCATGCCTTAGCCCAGAATTGCTTTCAACATTTTCCCCACACTCTATTGTTCCATGTGCTGTAATACCACATTTCTAACTTTGCAGTCAATGTTTATCACTTAAACATTTAAAATATACCTCACTTATATATTTGATTAATATTAATTAATCAAAGGTATACAATCATTTTAATACATTTTACCTGCCAAAGAAGTGTATCACTTGATATCTTCTTTTAATTGTAATCTAGATTCCTTTATCATTGCATTAGCTGAATGTGTTGTTTTTGACTGGGGTCATATATGACCCCAAAGGATATGTCATCACATCCCAATCATCACTCCAAATGATGACAGAAAGCAGAAAAAAAAAGTTGTATGCATTTATTGAGGAAATGTTGCTTGACAAAGGATAGATCAAATATATTACCATTTAAAATTACATGTTTTTGAGACTTGGTGACCCCAAAATGCAAGCAATCTCTGCAGTTCTTAAACTGTGATCACCATCCGTGGGGACAACGTGCACTTGTGTCCTCTTTCTGGCAAGTTTGCAACCATTCCATATCTTTTACATGTTTTTATTATTGCCCTAACATTGCTAAGTGGTGTGTTTAAGCATTTGTATATATTTTTTATGTATCCATTAATGGCATTAGCAGACCTGTGACAGTCCATTACCATCTATCTCTTCTGAATTGACAGTTCTTTGGCTTTTCAAATGCTAATAGTGTCAAAGGGATTTTACATGCTTGTTACCTTGTTTTTATACTTTAGAGAAACAGGAAGTGATGGAATGACACAATATACGTAGTTCATTTAGCCTGAGATCAACTACAAGTTAAATTGTATTGCCAATTTCACTTTGTTTGATTTTATTTACAATAATTGTTAGGGGTGTCAATAACTTTGGCGCCAATGGTTTTCAGATTACTTAATAGAAAATATTGAAACATGAGAGTCAATGTATTGAAATAAAAGTACATAATCTTCCCATGTTTCAACATAACATATGAAGTATTGTGTGTTCTTTTTATAGATTATTGTCTGTGTTGTTTATTATATGCAACCTTTTTTTTCTTAATTTTAAGCATGGGTGCCAATAATTCTTGATAAATTATGACATGCTGGCTTTATTGGGGAACAGAGGTATCTGGTGGTTTGTCATCTAAAACAAGAAAGAAACTTGTGCAGTGACATTATGTCTCCAGAGACTGTACGCATGATTAGTTAGGATATGTTGCACGCTGTTGCAATTCTAAAGTAGATACATGTGAACAAAAAAAAAGAAATTTTTGTTGCTGCAAAAGCTATACACAGGGGCAACAAAATTGAAACCATCAACATTTTTCTTTCTTTGTATATTATTCTGAATGTATAGCCTATCTAACAACATATAAACAAAAGACAAAAGCATAAACAGAACCGTTTCTCTGATGTTATCAAAGGTATCAAAGAATATGGCTGCAAGCTAGTTCCATTCAACCCATTTTTTAAAATTTCTGAAATGTTTTGTATCATCTTTTTTTAATGACTTCCTAAAACATTGCCTTTCCTTTTCCCCCACACAGATTAAGTAAGCAGGAGTGAGTCTCACAAAGCATTTCATAGTGGTAAGATTGTTCTTAAGTCTTACCTTAAGTCTCTCTTCAAGACATTTGCTCATTTTACGAGTGTTTCCCGAAACAGGTTGTTACTCAAGTAGTACGTGATTTTTTTCCCCCCATGACATCCTGGAACTAGTTGCGAGATTTCAAGTCTTGCATGTGCCACGTTAAATCCGTTTGTAGGCAGAGGACGGATCTATTAGCCTACTGCAATTAGGCTACCTAATTTCTTTTTACCTAAAACTATTTCTGCCCGCATTGTGCAGAAATAATGAAATGCATTTTTAGCAGTTTTAGGAAAGTTATCTTATGTTCTAGCTACTATTTCTGTGAGTTCATTTTTTGTTGATTCCATAAAATAAAAGTTTATTTTCTTCCCACTTCCCTCCCTCTGATGTCATTTCTCTTTAAAAAGCATTAGCATTCACTTATGTAAGTGGTTCTATAAAAAGAATATCAGAAAGACAGGTGAAAAGCTTACCCGCTGTCTATGCCTGAAGAGGGAAGTGAAGTGAAGGCCATCTTCATGTAGCTCTTGAAAAATTCCCTTTGCATCATATTTTGGGAAACGCACGTGAAGAGCCATCTTGAACTCGTCAGAGAGTAACATTAAGTTGAAACAGTTTATTCACTTTCTTTGCAAAGAACTGTGGACAACTACAACTATAGTGTGGATTCAGTTTCCAGGTTCAGTAATGCAGCTGGACCTTTTCTTCAGTAAATGACTATCCTTATAAACTGAAACTATAGGTATAAAGCACCTGTAAAACTTTTTAAACTGACATTAAACTACATCAGTTTAAATAACTTGAATTCTTTATTGACTTACACTCAGTGAGCACTTTATTTGGTCTGCTTATTTTTTAGATTTATTGGTCTTCTGCTGCTGTAGCCTATCCATGTTGACACGTTGTGTGTTCAGAGATGCTCATCTGCATACCACTGTTGTATCGCGTGGTTATTTGCATTACTGTCACCTTCCTGTCAGCTTCAACCAGTCTTGCCCTTTGCTCACTAGATGTTTTTTTTTTCCGCACCATTCTCTACAAACTCTAGAGACTGTTGTGCGTGAGAATCCGAGCAATTTCTGAGATACTCAATGTCATTGCTAAGTCTACCAGACAGAGTTCTCATCACTGTTTGATTTCTATGATGCAGAGTAGCTACCTAATCAATCTCTTAAATACAGCCACAAAAGAGCCAAACATTCATATGCAAGGGATGTATTCTTTCATATTTTCATGCAATTATGGTTTACAACATAATCAAACCAATTAAAATTCATAGCAAGCACTGGGTTAGGAACTACACAAATTTCAATGTAACAATTTCATGCAATAGTTCCTTGTTTGTGGGAGTATCTTTTGATGAGAAAAGGCAACATTCACAACAAAAGCTTTAAATCCAGTTCTGTCAAATCTGTGTTTTCAAAAATGCAACATTCAAACAGTCCTATATCCAGACATATTTAGTCAATCTCATTCAGTGATGCATCATTTTGTAGCTCTCATTCAGTAAGTCAGATTTTGAAACATGCATCTGAAGCATGGAGCCAGTATTTAACAGTTCCGACTGAAATGGATTCAATATATGACTGAGGATTATGACATAATTGTTTATTTGGCCCTATAATTTCTTCTTTTAATTGTAAGCTGTTTTCAAGAAATGCTTTGAAATTAATTCTTCAACATTTACTGGTGATCACTGTTCAGTGATCATGTGGCTTTCATCCATCTAAATGATTCACCGGTGATGATGGCCTCACTGGTGCCTTATGATTATAATTATGATGATTATGATTATGATTATTACTATTATAATTGTGCAGATTTTTTATCAACTTTCTAAGAAGGTCCAGTCGTATTTTAGTTCAGTTTAACTTGTGTAATGTTCTGCAGTGGCTTTGTAAAGGATGCCATTTTGTCATTTTTATGCTTCCGGTTCCTCTAGGACGATGGTGCTCTGTGAACAGATGTTTCCAGCCCTCCCGTAAACCTCATCTCAACTGCCATTTCTGGTTCTGCGCTCCGGCAGACTCTGCCGGGCCCTCCCAAAGGGCAGCGTCATTAATGTCAGCCATCAGCCGCCAGTCTGCACTGAATATTTTCTGCTGTATGTAATAATGATTATGAGCTGACTCAGAGGATGCCAGTAGTTGTCTCTGCTGTGAGTTAATGCAGAAAATATGCTCTGAGGTGAGTTCTAGATGGACCCCATAAATATCTGCCTGCCACATTATGTAGGCTCATCAGTGTGGAGAATATCAAGAATAACTGATCTCTCCCCTGATAATAAAACATGAAAATATTTTACTTACTACCCTCTTCCAGTATTTGGAAAACTACTTTGGGCCTAAAAAGGTCTACTACCTATGATAAAAAATAACACAGAGATCATAAAGACATCGTGTGTGGATTGCAAAAGGAAAATGATCTCAGTTTTAAGATTCCAAAACTGTGACATCCTTTCAGGAAAGTGAGAATTGCTACTCAATCCTCACAAAATCTCTGAAGATTAGACAATTTGTGTTGTCTGATGGTCACCCACACTGGGAATGACTTTTGTCATTTGTACATTGTTACAATGGAACTCCCAGCTGCAGTGGCAACTGGAAAGTTCCTTATTTGATCCAGGCCATGAGAGCAATTACAGCTCTATGTGCATTAACCAGGTATGCCACTAAGTGTCCCAGCAAGTTTGAACATGTCAATAACCAGCTTTAAAACCTTACATATACAGTGGGCTCCAGAATTATTGGCACCCTTGATAAATATGCACAACATGACTGTAAACCAGAAACATAATAGGGTTTGCAGGTCAGAAGAACCAAGTGCAGACTAGGAAATGCAGAGAAATGGCAGGCTTTAATAATACAGGCCAGTCAAGGCAGGCAAAGGTAAAATTCCAGAATGTATGTATTAAAACATAATACATAGATTATTATCTGTGTTGTTTATTAAATAATCCTTCATTTTTATTAGAAGTGCCAATAATTCTGGAACCCACTGTAAGTTGTAATCAGACAGTCCATTTGCCCCTTTATTCAACATGCCAGAGGAACTTCTGCTTAATTATCTGATATGGATTGCCCTCCATTTTACCCTGAAAAATGAGTGTGCTAGAATCTGCTGTAAAAGGGGTTCACTGCAGATGGAGCTGTGAAGCTCAAGGCACATTCTCACAGTGTAAGACAGTAAATTCAGGAATGCGGAGGCACGGACTTGCAGCCCTAACTGCACACTGAAGGTAAACATAATTTCATCCCTCAGGAAGAAGCCCTGTGGGGGACAGACTGGAGAAAGTTTATCTCCGGAACATTGTTACGGTTTGTTGTGCTTCCATCAACTTCCTCTCCAATTGCCTTTAGTTTCTCTATTTGTCTATCATCTTGTCTACTCTCCATCCTCTCTGTCACTGTGTCTCTACTTTCATCCCTGCGCTCCCACAAACAATTCCATCACAGTTTCAGGCTGGTATTGGTGATCACCAGTGGCATGGCATAACTCTGTTTTTCTCTTTTGCCTATGTCAGCTATGAATAGCAGGATGGCCTGTAGCGTAGTGGTGCATGACTGGGACCCACAAGATTGGTGGTTCAATCCCCGGTGTAGCCACAATAAGATCCGCACAGCCTTTGGGCCCTTGAGCAAGGCCCTTAACCCTGCATTGTCGCTCTGGATAAGAGTGTCTGCCAAATGCCATTAATGTAATGTAATGTAATGTAATGTAATGTAATGTAATGAGTGGCAGGCTGATCTGAATGATCTACACTCTGTGAGCAATTTATTGGTAGACCTGTACATCACTGTTAATGCAAATATTTAGCCAGCCAATCATGTGGCAGCAACTAAATTCATAAAAGCATGCAGACATGGTCAAGATGTTCAGCTGTTTTTCAGACCAATTTCAGAATGGGGAAGAAATCTAACTTTGACCGTGGAATGATTATTGTTGCCAGAAAGGGTGGTTTGAGTATCTCAAAAACTGCTGATCTCTTGGGATTTTCATCCAGTGAGCAGCAGTTCTGTGGGAAAATCACCTTTTTAATGAGAGAGGTCAGTGGAGAAGGTCCAGACTGGTCGAAGCTGGCAGGAAGGTCACAGTAACGCAAATCACCACACATTAGTGGTATTACAACAGTGGTATGCAGAACACACAACGCGTCAAACCTCTTAAGGGGATTGGCTACAGCAGAAGTCTAAAAAATAAGTGTAATAAATACCTAATAAAGTGCTCACTGAGTACAGTTTATGTCTCCAGTTCCCTCCCCACTGTCAGACAAGGAAGACAGGAAATCACCCAGAAGAGCTTTTCTGAGAGTCTCCAGACTGCACTTGAATATCCCTCATTGGAGTAATTGAAACAGGTTTTCTTGCCTTCATCCCAGTCATTCATGTCTGAGAAAATTCTTTTGTTCTTTGATCCAAACAATTAGCTTTAGGGCTTCCATCCTCTTGGAAGCAGAAATAATGATTTGATATAGCTCTTTCAGTCATTCTCATTTTCTTTTTCTCTTTCTTTCTCTCTCCAGTGTCTAGATTGAACAGCAATTGAAAAGAAAAGGGAACGTGACCAATTTTCCAGAAGGGGCAACAGACCAAAATGTCATCTAGTCTCCATAAGTGTCAGTGACTGAGCATGAAATGAAACTTTCCAGTATGAGTCGGGCCATGTGTTGAAACTGGAAGAGATTGCCATCATCGATATCATACAGTGCACCACCAAAAGCGTTAGCCCAGAGATGGGAGCTATCGGTTATACTCTTATACAGTCATCTTGTACCCCAGCCTGTATCCTATGAGAGCAGGGACTATACACTCTATGCTATGTTATGCAGTGGAGCAAGTTGATAGTGTAATTTCGCAAATGAAAAAAAGCCCAGTGTAGCCTGTCAATCTGGCAAAATAAAATATACTGAACTGCAAAGTTCTGAAAATAAAAATGGTTGCAGCTAATGAACTGCTACTAGTCCATTGAGATACTAAACGTGTATTAATATAAACACAAATAATAGCTACAATTAGCTAAATCTGTCACTCTGGATAAGGGTTTATGCTAATGAAAGAACAATATTCCATATCTATAATTACAGTATAAATGATGATAATAGTGATAATATCATTTAGAGTGCTTCAGTCACATGGAACACAAAGCAGTTTATCAAATAAAAGTATAGATAAAATAAATACAATTGAACAAAGATAATGAGCATTGAATGAAACAGCAATACAGGTAAAACATTTATGTAAGGTGAAAAGCAAGTTTTGTAATGGTTTTTAAATGCAGATTAAGGGCTCTATCTTAGACATGGTGCAAGGCAGTGGTAACCCAAAGAGGTGAGGTCATAGTAATTACTGCTGTATTGTTATTTTGTTGTTATTTTGTTGTTGCTGAAAGTGCATTATGGTCAATCAAAACATGTTCTTCAGTCATGTTGCAGTTTAATTATTTTAAGACCATAATATTAATATCATAATGTGCCTACATAGAGGAGTGAGCAACACACATACACCCTCCTGCCTATTACACACAGGGTCATACACAAACATGCATAAAATATATGAAGATTAAAATGTGAAAGATGAGTGTTGTGCATACCAAAAATATAGAGTAAAAACACAATACGCCATATTGGATGGTGATAATATTGATCCAAATTATTCCAAGAAATGACAAATAAGAGCAGTTGTCTGGCAATCGAAGGGTCGCCGGTTCGATCACCCGCCTGGGCATGTCGAAGTGTCCCTGAGCAAGACACCCAACCCCCAAATGCTCCTGACTAGCTGGTTGGTACCTTGCATAGCAGCCAATCACCGTTGGTGTGTGAGGGTGTATATAAATGGGTAAATGAGAAGCATCAATTGTACAGCGTTGGATAAAGGCGCTATATAAATTCCAACCATTTACCATTTTATGAAGTGTGTAAATTGTCATTCAATGGAAAACACATACTTTAGCGTAAGAGAAACAACTTCGGAAAGTTTTGAAAATGCGCTTCAGATGTTTGCAAAAATCAGGTGGGATATTACAATACAGCCACCCTCACATGGCCAGAATATTCTTTGTGGCAGGTTGTGTCACAGAGCCAAAAGTCATGGATGTCCTAGACATACAGTAAATGAGGACACAATACAGGAATCTAGAACGTGTGATGGTAAACTGCACATCATTAAAGAATACACCAGCAGCATTGCTCAGAAGGACTCATCTGGCAGAAGAGCAATTGCATTCGGTGGATAAAAGATGCGGCAAGAATTCACGATTCAAACAGGTTATGCGTTGTTTTTAATGTGTGTGTAATAAAATAAGAACGTTACTTGTTATTTATATATTCTGCCGCAATATTTGCCATTATAAGGATTGGAATATAACCAATGTAACAAATTTCTGCCGGTTACTGCGGGTATTTTTATACATTATAAAGCAGCAGTATGTACTATGGACATGGTTCTATGATATTGTTATTCCATACAACCTATTCTTGTAACGGACGATGATATACCTGAACTGACACTTTTGGTTTTGGAGATATACTCAAGTGAACACATTTTTTAGTTAGCGAAACATACTTATTTCCCAAATAATAAGACCCATCAATTTCATATCCAGACCTAATCCTAACATTTCTTGATAGGGACAAGTGTTGTGAATACAATGAGTGGTTGCATGAGGGGTTATCTATTATATAAACCTGATTTTAAAAAAATGAGGATAGTGAAAAAACAGGGTTCAAGGAGTTAATGATTAGTTCATCATTAACTAATAGCTTATAAATTACTTATAAATTATCATTATTAAAAAGTGTTACCAAAGTGGGTATAATTATGACAAATTAGCCTTTTACTTCAGAGATAAATCAAAGTCTTGGTAAATGCACCGTTATATTAGCCATCCACCAACAGGCAAACGCAGGTGGAATGGAAGATGACACGCATGTTCATCCAAGACCGCCTATTAATTACTTAAGCCACTAAGTCCAGCTCTTTTGAATATTTCACCGCACTTGGTACGCCATGAAATTAGCAAAAATAATATCCATCTATTAGAGCTCTTGCCATGAGTGCCTTATCCCCTCTTCATTCCATTTCCCCAGATGGTGAGCAAGTGTTAAGCCTGATTTATACCTCTACATCGAATCTATGCATAGGCTATGCAGCATACACATCATAGCCTCTGCGTAGCCTATAGCTGAGGGAATGCGGCTATGTGTAGGCAATGCCATAGCCTCTACGTAGATTTGACGCAGAAGTATAAATCAGGCTTAAGTGTGGTGGGATGTGAGAATGGCGATGTATTCTGGCACTAGACCAAGTCTTTCCTTAAAGGTAATTAATGAGTTAAATATTTAATTCTACAACCCCAAGAAGCAAATGAAACTGTATCTTTCCATTTTGTCCATTACTGTGAGTAAGGACAGATCAGAAACGCAATTAGCAAAGTTACGAACTAGCAAGATAGGGCCAGATTTACGTACATGAAAATCGCAGCGTAAAATGCAGAATGATGAGGGTATGTTGGTGTGGTCGCAGTCTTGTCTGAAATTAATGTCTTATTTACGAAGGCTACAGCCTGGGCTGCCTACGAACAGCATTTTGTGAAAGAGGCAGATCTTAAACAGTGCAGTTAAAACATGTGTTTATTGCTTGTTTCAGATTACTTGTATTGGCTGTCACATAAAAGCGTATCCAGTGCAGGACAACAAGTGTACATATTCCAGCTGTGGCAGCTATTGTTGTTTTAATTGAACGTGAGATGTAACGTTGCAATGAGCGTTGTGTTGGAGGTTCCATGACATATTTTATTTTTCCCAGATTTTCCGTGATTATTTTGGAAAATAAACAACCCTGTTTTATTATTATAGCAATAACAGTTGAGCATGCTCTGTTTTTAACATGTTCTGTTAAAGACAAAAAGCATGTCTTTCTGCGATGGTGAAAAGTGATTAAAAGCAGCACATCAATGCATTCAGCCTACTCATATTTTTTTACTAGCGGCAACTATTTTTTGAAACTTGTTACTGCCACTCTGGTTGAGCACGTTATTTCAGTCATTTCCCACTGCTTCACACTTGAAATAGTGTTATTTTGAAGTTCATTTGAAGTTATTTCAAGGAGCCTGTGTCTCTGTCTCACCTTGGTTTACACCTGCTATTTCGTGGCAGATACATTTTGCGCAGAAATCGACTCTTCTTAATTGCGGGAACTTTAGTGAATTCAACGAAAAAAGAAAAAATCGTCCGCACACAAAATCGGATAATATCTCCGCCCTTTATTTGCGTGATCCACCCTTAAATGCATATGCATAAAGAAAAGCGCAGCTTGTGATGACTGGCTTAGATAACACGCTTACTGCAGTTCCAGCCCCGCACCAATTTCATACATATGACGCATGTTTCCTGGGCAGAATGTGTCATATGTGTGCCTGAAAAAAGGCTTAGTAAGTCTGGCCCATAGTGTTGCACAGTTGCAGTTTCTTATTAGTGTTAGTGCACCTGCAATCAGGCACCTGCAATCTAAACTATCAGGTGAACAAACATTTTTCTCCCTCCCAAGTAATGTTAACTCTACAATTCTGAAAGAAATTGGAAGCTTTAGATTAGTGTTATATGGGATCTTTTTTATTCCCTTCTTGGTGAGAAGCCTAGTAATTGCAGTGTACTTAAGCCATTTGATTTCAGGCTAGAGTACAGCGAATACTAACAATTAAGTTGAGAAGTAATAAAAGAATCTATGGTCTTCTCAGTATCACAGACAGGAAAGGCCAAGACATATGTCAGGCATAGACATATTAGCAGGGCTGGAGTCACTGGATCTGTTTTTCATGCTGCTCAGATCTAAGGTCTGGGTCAAAAATAACATCAAGGTTCCTGGAGACAGGTTTCATTACAATACGAGTACCAAGAGTAGATTCAGCTGAGTCTTATACTTATGGCGGATAAGTACAACTTCAGGCTTAACTACAACTTCAGGTAGATCTGTAGATAAAAGATCTAAAGATAATTTACTAAAATCACTGGGTTTAATAGAAAAGTAGACCTATCATCACTATAAAAGTTGAATTACATTTCATGTCTCTGAATTTGATGGCCAAGTGGGATATATAAACAATATATACATACAAAAATTAAATGGGATCCAGACCTAAACCTTGAGGGATACCACAAGTAATTAGTCCCAAGGACAATACAGTCACCAATAGAGACTTGTCAATTGTCAACCATAGAGATCTGAACATGTCTAGAGCAGGGCCAGTCAGTTTCCAAGTGTAAATAAAACTGGTATGATCGACAGTATCAAAATATTATGGCAAGATCAAACAACACTAAGGTAAGAGCATTCAACACCAGGGCATTAATCATTCTTAGGAGTAGTTCGTGAATTTTACATACTGTAATCTCACATGCTCCTGTCCCCAGCCTGCGAACCACAGTTTTTTGGCTAAAATTGCTTTGTTTAAGGTTTGTTTAGTTGAATTCTAAACAGCGCAAATCTGTTTTGATTGAACCACATTTGCTAAGTGCATCTGGCTAAGTGCATTTAATTTGATTAAATTTAGAGGTAATTTCTTTTACCCTGACACTCACAGAATGTCAGGGTCAAATATGCAGATTGGCAGAATTTGTTAGTTGCAGATGAGATATTATATTACAGTTATTTAGCTGACGCTTTTATCCAAAACGACTTACAGTTGGAGGCCAATCACCGCTCAAGCAATCTGGGTTTGATGTGTGCTGCACTGATGTTATTGTGACTTGAGGGGCTTGAACCACCAATCTTCTAGGTCCCAGTCAAGTACCTTAGCCACTAGGCTATAAGCTGCCCTTTGGAAGTGGAGTATTTCTGAACAATGTGCTGACTTATCTCTTTTGTGATTCATCCAGTCCAGAAAAACTTATTAAAAGCATATTTTGCTTGTGCTATCGGCAATAACAAAACTCTTACTCAGTGCAGCCCAGGAATCGCAGTATCCATAATGCCAGCCTTGTGATTCACAAAGTTTCTGTAGAGTGCCAAAGTGTTAATGGGGCTAATTAAACATTGCAGAGAGAGAGAAGAATAAAACCACAATGGCAACATCAAAAAGGGGCATTCAAAGTTGAGACAAAAAGAGGGGAAAATGTCCGCACATGCGAAGAAACAAAGAAACAAAAACATATAAAAGCAATATTTTCCCACAAATACCATTGCATGCAAGTTCCATACAAAGCAGATGGTCCCTACCGCTGCTATTCCAAGCTAATGTCTTTTACAGCACTGCTGGTTGTGTGCCTTTGAACCTGCATTGTTCAGATGGCAGGCCACAAGCCTTATGAGGAGACTGGGAAACCCTGAACTGACTGAAGTCTTTGTGGTAACTTTGTCTGACCAAGAGATCCTCTTTTTAGATTTAGGACTGAGCTGACTCAAACTTGGCAGGGCCAGCAACCCACAACTTTCCAGCCTTAGGCGACAGCACTGACCACTACATTATTTGGTCAGTCATAGCAGCATTGATGTTAGCCATTTAGCAACCAGCTGGATTTCTGAACATGCGATCCCTGTTGCGATCACGTTCCTGGGTACTGTTCCAGGAGTTGCAAAGGATAAAATATAAAACATTGATATGTTAATTAGTTTTTCATATTATTGGACCGCCCATAATTAATGTGTAACTGTAAACAATATATCTCAATTAATATCAATAACTAATAGTAACGAGTGGCATGTTTGTGCAGTGGATAGCACTGCCGCCTCACTGCAAGAAGGTCCCAGGTTAATTGAAGATTAATTGCCCATAGGTATGAGTGTTTGAGTGAATACCGTATACACTGTGATGGACTGGCGACCTGTCATCTAACCCAATGCATGCTGGGAAATGCAAGAGCCAACCGTGACCCTGACCAGCAATAAGTGCTTCAGATGGTGGATGGAACTAATTGTAACATCACAGGAACCATTGTGTTGCAAGGGATTTATTATTTGTGATGCATGTATTGTAACTACTATTGCATTTATACCACACAGCCAAAATATTTCAAACCATCTGCCCTTAGATTAATAGAATTCATGGACTTAAAAATATGAATGACATGTATTATGTCTCCTGTGGATAACCCCCCCACCAAAGCTTCCATAGCTAATTCACAAGAGTACCCTGCACTGGATGAGCCAGGACAACATTTCCACATTCCTGGCTGCATGTAAAAAAAGGCTTACTGTGCTTAAGGCTAATAAGTCATCTCTCTTCTTTCCTCCAGGGATCTAATGTGGGTAATGTCGGCGGGTCAAGCTAACAGCCTCATTAAAAACCAGCCCTCACATCGGGTTGGCGCAGGTGAAAAAGTGCAAAGGAAACTTCATTGGAAATATAATAAAGCAGATGGATACAATTACATTTTAAGCTCTGCTGATGAAGATCATTAAGACAGTCACATCACAAGCCCATATCTTCAATCTCGCCCATGTACCAGTCTCTGTCAGTTGAGAGAATCCTTGATTGCACATGGTTCGCAGAATTGCTTATTTTTGTAAATGAAATGTAATAAAAAAGCAAGGACAATAAAAAAAAAACCATTGTCAAAATTGCACATTTAATGTTTTCTGTAATTATTTTAGTCAAAACAAAACAAATATGTATTTTTTGTATCTTCAAGCAAATACCAAGTATAGCTGTAGATGACAATGATCATGCAGCCCTTTTGGCTACACATTATGAAAACATCTGTGAGGAATCAAAACCGCTTCATTGTTCATTAAACAAAAAAAAGGACATTTGTCATCAGCGTGCATATCAGTGCAATAAAGAGACACAAAAACGCCCACATAGCATCCATTAATTCTGAACAATGAATAAAAAAACTCCAGTAAACAGTGTGGTGGTAGTCCATTTTTATTAGGCACAAACCAAATGGTAAATGGTCTGCAGTTAAATATTGCGCCTTTATCAAAAGCGCTGTACAATTGATGCTTCTCATTCACCAATTCACACACACCAATTCATTCACACACCATGCAAGTCACCATCCAGCTTACTCAGGGACACTTTGACAGAACCAATGTCGCTTCACTGACAAAAGTAATGTATTGTACAAAGAAAGTAATGTGCTGGACGTATTGAATGTATACACACACTATGGTTCACACAAAATGGTTCACACAGATTCAGATTGTTATTTAGCACAAAATCATTGTGAGTAATTGGTGAAATGTACATTCAGTGACCCCTTTATTCGGTATTTATTAGACTTAAGATTTAATCATATTGGTCTTGTGCTGCTTTAGCCCACCCACTTCAAGGTTCAACGTGTTGTGTGTTCAGAGATTCTATTCTGCATACCACTGTTGTAGTGTATGTTTATTTCTGAGTTACTGTCACCTTCCTGTCAGCTTGACCCAGTCTGGTCATTTTCCTCTGACCACTCTCATTAACAAGGTGTTCGCTGACAGAACTGCTACTCACTGGATGTTTTTTGCTTGTATCACCATTCTCTGTAAAGTCTAGAGACTGTGAAAAATCCCAGGAGGTCAACAGTTTCTGAGATACTCCGACCACCCCAACAATCGTTCCATGGTTAAAGATCTAATTTTGTTCCCCGTTCTGATGTTTGATCTGAACATGAGGATCAGAGTGACTGTGAAGGAAGCCTTTATGAGGTTGAGGGCAAGACAACAGTCGGAAAACAATAGGCCAACCAAAATAAACTGTTTAGAACATCATTAAGAAGAAAGAGAGCGGTAGTAATTGTAAAGGGGCTGGTAGACCTCTACAGTCAATGAACAAATAATTATCACCCTAATGAAGAAAACCCCCAAACACCTATCCGACAGATGAGTAACACTTCAGGAGGCAGGCATGGATGTGTAAGTGACTACTCTCCACAGAATACATCACAAACAGATATCCAGAGGCTACACTGCATGATGCAAACCACTAGTTAGCTGCAAAAACAGGATGGCCAGGTTACAGTTTGCTAAGAAGTATCCAAAGAAGAGCCTGCAGAATTCTGGAAAAAAGTCTTATGGACAGTCTTGACCTGTTCAAAAGTGATGGAAAGAGAAAGGTCTGGAGAAAGAGAGCAGGAGGTAAAGGTAATGTCATAGCTGCTGACAGCAGCAGGATGAATTCAAAAGTGTACAGAAGCATCTTCTCTCCTCAGATCCAACCAAATGACTCATAACAAAAAATAAATTGGACGGCACTTCACCCTGCAGCAGGATAATTACCCCAAACATACTGCTAAAGCAACCAAAGAGTTTATCAGGGTTTTTTTTCTGATACACTCCTTGGTTCTTCACTGTCCAGATCAATAACCAGTCTTGAATCCAACATCTGTTTCACTTGCTGAAGACAAGACTGAAGGCAAAGGGCCCCAGAAATGAAGAGGAATTTAACATAGCTGTGGTTCAGGCTTCACCAGAGAAGATACCCTGTGCTTGATGATGATCTATGGGACAAAGACTCAGAGGCAAAGATTTGTAACCATGTACTAAAAGCGACAACTTTATTTCAGATGATACACATTTGTCCAAATACTTTCGCTCCCCTAAAATAGGGGGACTGTGTATAGAGGGCTGTAATTTGTGCACAGATCACCAATATAGATGTAAATACCCTCAAATGAAAACTGACAGTCCGCACTTTAACCTAATATTGTTTCTTCTCAAATCCAACGTGGTTGAGTACAGAGCCAAAACAGCAAGAACTGTGTCACTGTCCTAATACGCATCGCACTGTATATGGTTTTGGAAGATGATGTTTTAAAATGACACTGCCACATTTACTGAAATTATAAACACCAGTTTTCTTATTTTACCAGGGAGGGAAAGCGCATAAACAAAAGAACAGCCCCCATAATGCTGCAAGGAAAAAATGCAGGGATTGCATTGGTTCAACAGGCAGCATCTAGTCCCCTCAATTTTATTGATCTTTGCTGGGATTAAATCAGTTCAGACCCACTGCTTATTTCAAGTTTATAAGCCTGGAACTGATTTGTTTTACTAGCTAGAGGTCTATTTCTTCTACCCCAGAGGGAGCTCACAATCAAAACTGGTTTTGTAATTTGTGGTTTGAGGGTGGGTCAGTGTTTTCATTTGATCTGGGTCTTTGTCTAGTCTTGGATCAGTGGGCAGCTGTGCTATATAACTGATGCACAATAAATCAGGTATCAATCTTACCAACTGTAACAGAATGAACACACCCACATATAAACAGTACACAAGCACACACACACTGCACACTTATACCCGCATGCACACTGTTAGCATTGCACACGCAATGCAGACTGACTTTGAAATATCACCCGAAATCCGCTGCAATGTATATAAACTGTAATCTACATTCATGTATGTAAAGAATGAAAAAGTGAATTCCATCTCAGCTCCAGAATAATCAATCGTGCATACCGAGAAAGAAAGAAGCACCTCAAGGTTGTTTACGCAAGGAGCGGTGCAGCAGAAACAGGCCATCACTGCGTCTGTTGGAATATATGTTTGTTGATTGCAAAATAATCTGCAGCAGGTGAAGCAGCAATTTCCCCAACTCCCTAAACATCTCTTAAAGGCACTCTGACTTGCACCAGACTAGAGCCCTCTGCGGGACTGTTTTTTTAATCTCATGCGATGAGATTAAAATTAGATTTCTGACTGTTCCTGCCCGCTCCCGTGAAGTTTCTGTTCCACTACCGCCCGTGACCGCACCACATCCCGCAAATAAATGTAAAAAACAGACACAAAGGAATTCTCAATCATTATACTTCATAACAGGGATGTTTAAAGAGATCGAGATAGAATGTTAATGAAAATATACACACGTTTAGGCTACAAAACATACGTAAAGATGGGTCAGAGTGCATTGTGGGAAATGCTCATAATTGCACAACTCTGGTGCACATGTTGACAAGCGGCAATAATAGTCCTAAAATCAAGACTACATACTGAAATCTTCCTCATGCAGTGTATATCTATGAAGTCATTGAATACACCTGACTAATCAGAAACAGCTGAGAAGCTAACTGTCCATTCATTTATTTTTCTCATTAAAATACACAGTGAAATATCATTTTGGGCTTTCAACAACAAAATTGTGAGATTAGGGGCAAAATGTAGCTAAAAAGGATTGAAGATCCAGTAAAGGAAGCTGTTTGAGACGGGTGCGTGGGGGTTGGACCCAAAATGCACGACTCAGAAACAATAGTAAAATAAAGTCCCGTTAGGGCTTTATTCGGGACGAGTCCCAGGAGCGTAGTCAATACAAGCAAAGTCCATACACGAAGATCCAGCCAAACAAATACAAAACAAACAAAAAGCACGGTGCCGAGGGAAGAGGCAATCTCGTAGTCGGTAGGCGTGCAGGGAGGTCCGGTAGCAGGAGAGCTGTCAGCGGGGCAGATGAACAGGCGGACGGCAGGCAGAGGCGTAGTCGTGGGCGAAGCGGGAGTCGAAACCATGAAACAATCAGCGGGGCAAAAGTACAAAAACGGTAGGTGGGGACGTAGTCAATAAACAAAACGAAGGTCACAAAACAGAAATCAATAATCGATGGTCGGGAAACAGGCGTGGATCGTAACGTGTAATCAAACAGTAAATAATGCTCAAGAGTTGCGTGGTAAACAGAGGCAGACAATTTCGCAGTGAACAGTTGCACGACTGGGCTATAAATGCAGGTGTAGACAGGTGTAGACAATTAGTTAGAGCGTAGCAAGGAAATGGAAAACAGGTGCGATGGATGACAAGTTTAACAAGGAGATTAGTAATCGTTAGTAATAAACCTATCCTGCCCTAGCATTAGTAAATTAGTAAATGACATGCACGAGAAACGTAAGGTAACATGAACACATGATTAGTCTTGTTAGTTTCTACCCAATCCTGATCTAGCGTTAGTAGTTTTAGTAAATAGACAAATAGAAACATTAGGGGAGTGAAGGACAGAACGAGAGAGAGAGAGAGAGAAAAGGCGGAACGCAAGGTTTGCGGAAAAACATGTAAAAGTGTATGCATAACAACGACCAGTTAACGTAACAATAAACATAAATCGAAACATAACACAAAGCGAAACTAAGACGATAATCACTCAACATAACCAGGTAATATAATCGTAACGAAACATAACTAGACATGACGAGAAAATAAATCGTAACAAGAAATAAACTAAACAACATGACGAACCTAGACTAACATAATACATGATAAGACACTACGTGACTAAGACAACATGAATAAACATAAATCAACATAAAACATGGTGAGACAGACCTGAAACGTGACACTGTTCAAAAGATTCTAACATGATTTTAGTGTTCACAAAATGAAATCAGTATTTTTTTCAGGAAATATACACAAAGAAGTTCCTGTATTTGAAAAATCACCCATATACTGTTTTCTATAGTATGTTAAATGTCATTTATCATCCCATGTATATCCCTCAATCTTGATTCTGACTGCCTGCTCCCACCAACATCTCATGGGAACCCAATCCTGTTGCAGGGATCTAGTGTAAAGTGCCTGGTGCAGATGTGCAGGTGGGGTTTTAAAGAGCCAGCTGACATAAAAAAGCCCCACAAAGTCTTCTGGAATGAAGGTCATTTTATCAAGAGACGGAGTGAGAGAAGATGAGCAGTGTAGTCAATTCAGAGAGTAATTCACATGGTTGAGTAGCTGCAGTTTTGTTTTTTTGACCAGAAGTACACTTTATCAGAAGTAAGAGCATACGTTGGAGCTGACCAAATGGCAGGTGAGGTGAGGATATCTCTCTTGAATTTTTTTTTTCCCCAGTGACTTTTCTGCTGATGGAACGTTGACCCTGTCATTGTGTAAGACAAAGAAAAGCCATAGCAAAGATAAGTATTCCTCTCCCTGACCTCGATATGAGATACTATGTGTCACATCAGATGAAATCATCTGTCAGATCGGCCATATCAGAAGGCACTGGTTATTTTTAACCGGAGCAGATTTCATGACGACAACTTGAGTGCCGTATTCAGACCAACTCATATATCAGACAACACAAGTATCTTAAACCTTTTTAGATGCAAAGTCATTTTAAAGGGTAATTAAAGGTTCTATTGAACTCAAAATGCACAATAGACGAGAATAACTCACAACACAGAGCTGGGAGGAGAGAAAGGACCAACTTCTTTTGTAAATAGTATATGAAAATGAAAAGGCCTGGCTTTTGTTCTATACTCCCAGACTCTCGCCTCCTAGTGGAAGTGGTCTTGATGTACTTCAAATGGGAAGCAAATAATTCACAATGGATCAAAGAAAATTCACTCTGGCTCAATTGTGCATGCCGAATATGACCAATATGGCCAATGCACTTAGCTCATGTTCTCCATTCCACATGAATGCATTTCATTCCCACTTCTCTACAGCAGCAATTGCACAAGCAATCACAAAGACTCATTGTTAAGCCGCAGCTGTCTTTCAGGGAGATGAGAAATATGATGGTACTTATAGTTCACAACTTTGTTGTTTAGGGAGGTGACCGCCTCCACTCATTCAGCATCAACATGAAGAATGCAGAACCATTTTAGAGGAGACCAAGAACACACTTGATGAGAATGCACAAACATACATCCTTGAGATGGTCATTGATGATAAGTCAATGACCATTGCTAAGCTACACTAAACTCACTTGATATATAAAAAGGGGCAAGAATATTATTTTCTCTAGGGACCTGAACCAGTTCAGCTTTTGATATGAAGAATAAATACATCAATATAATTTATACAGCTGGCAAATAATTTTTCTTTGATCAAAAATTCACAGGCAGCTCATTTTCCAATGTGACCATTTTATGGGTCCTTACCATTTTTTTCAGTAATGTAAACTCACTCTGAACAGGACACGGGGAAGCAGCCACTTTCACCAGAAGGTACCGTTCAATGGCACCTTTTCTCCTGAGGAATGTGCTTTATGATTATGATTGCTTATTGACTCTCAGAAACGAAAACACTTTGATTGATATGGATTGGACCAATAATTATAGAGAAAACGGCAATTAACTGGACAACGTCTCTGTGTTCGGAAGACTGTGTTAGCTCACGATGGTCCGACCACCACCATATAAGCCTGCCTGGTTCATAGTCTCTCTTTAGCAACAGCTTCCCCACGACTATTACCTCTATTACCATGTCACTGTATGCTGAAATGGATCACGTATGGACTCGTACCAAGTTTTTTATGAAAACTGAAGGAATTATACTTTACACACACACAAAAACCAAAGCTGATCTGGAAGTAATTTTTATGAAAGTTGCACTGCTCGGACATCAAGTTAACTTGGTGTTCGGAACACAGTGAGTTTACATAAATAAAGAATATTACAGAATAAATGTAAGTTCATCCACTCTATATCCCACAACTGATCACTCTCCACCACTGCTATACCACTGCACTGCCTACGCCACGGACACAGAAGTCTGAAGTCTGGAGAAGAATCATCCATAAGCAGCCAGCCAGCAGAACATTCTGGAAGGACTGTCTGGCCTTTGGGAACTTCAGGCTTGAACCTCATCGATGCTTCTTCAGCAAAGATTAACTCAATCAAATGTGAAATATGATTACATTTAAACTTTTTTTGTCCTATGAGACCTTGGGTATACACAGATAAATGAAGGAGCTATAGCTTCAACATTGTGAAACATGTATTTCTTTGATTGTAATTGCACAAGAGCATTCAATAACATATGTATTACAAATTACAGGGACTTGTCTCTTAAGATTTAGTGGACCTTGAATATTAGTCTCATGGACTGATCAATGAACACATCACATAAATTATTGATCCATAACACAGTGTGAGCCGTCTAATTCATCTTGCTTTTTATGAATAGCTGTATGATTTTGCATTGCAGCAGCCGTGTACTGGATTCTATAAAGTGGAAATTATTTCAAGGACTTCAATTACTGCTGAACTACTGAAAATAAACCCAGCATGTACAAGATGTTAATAGATTGCAAATGCACAAAGGATTCAAACATGACTGACCGTTATCAAAACAATCCACACAAGTGTAATTTGATAAGGTTGATTTGATGTAGTGATATAAAGGCAAGCCACCAGAT
The DNA here is from genome assembly GCF_963514075.1 of Conger conger. NCBI lineage: Eukaryota > Metazoa > Chordata > Actinopteri > Anguilliformes > Congridae > Conger > Conger conger. The sequence continues at coordinate 46,557,836 of NC_083768.1, forward strand.
GACAGGGGTCATGTTACTGCTTGATTGTTTCTTCCTGACTCCTTGCACTCAAGGGCCCTGTGAAAACGGTATTGAACCAGAGCCAATACTAAGTTAATACGGGATGTTGTCTTTTAATCAACAGTTCACAGTTCTTGCTGGTGAATTTCATGCCATGTCATGGAAATTTCATGGATACTAATCATGTATTATCTGAAAGGGACAGCTCACCACACCTTTGCCTGGGTTAGTTCATTTTTATAACAACTTGGAAATGTTCCCTGAGACAAATTGTTGCCTACTGCCGCAAGCAGGATTTTCTATATTGCATTCAAAGAAAGAATTTATTGGCATTTCAAACCACACTGATAAGACATGCACACGGTCTTGGATTTTATAAAAGCATAATCACATAAACTTTCCATTTACATTTTTGGTCATTAATACATTGGAACACCTTTTTAATAATTTAGACCCATTACTATAACACTATGCTTCATTCAAATTATGACTGGGTGATAAAACTCATGATGAAGTGAATATTTTGAATCATAAACAATGGTAACAATAAATAAAACAACAAACTTTTGGGAGTGGGAAAGCACGCATTCTTTCCTAATGAGCATTTCAACTCTCTTCCTCCAGGTGCATTTACTATAGAATGGGCATCATGCAAGAAGCACAGGTATGAACAGATTTATTCTTAAAATGCTCGTACAAGTGATTTAAGAGAACTTGCCGCATTCACTAATTTTCTTGTATTTAGAATTTTTTCTTTGGTACAACTAAAATTTATGAGTGATTCCAACCTGTCGTATGAATGGTAAATAGTAAATGGTTGGCATTTATAACTCATGCTTGCTGTTTTCCAAACCTTAGTGTTTGACTAATGGATTTAAATATATGTCATTAAAAATGTTCAAGCTTGACTACACACCCACATATACAGTGCAGTCCGTATTTGGACAGTGACACATTCTTTGTTGCTTTCGCTCTGCACTCCAGCAAAATCACAGCTGAAATAAAATAATCACTTTGTGCTTAATGTTCAATATTTCATTGCAAATCCTTGACAGCCTGAAGTCTATAACCCATAGATATCACCAGATGCTGGGTATCAGCAGTTTCTGAGGTACTTAAACCACCCCGATCTGGCATCAACAATAATTCCACAGTCAAAGTCACATTTCTTCCCCGTTCTGATGTTTGGTCTGAACAGTAACTGAACCTCTTGACGATTGAGTGTATATATGAGGTGTAGCAATGCAGAAACAAGACTGAGGCTGCTGAGCACCTCAAACTAATTAATTACATTATAGTGTTGCGCGTCATCTGAACACTATATAAGCCCAGCCTTGGTTCTTTTAACGGATTATTCTTGTTTTTACAGGTGGGTTTCTGACTGGTGAAGTGCACTCTGTAAGGCTAAGTATCTGGAGCAAAGGACTACCATCACGTTCTTGGCTAAGCTATGTAAAAATCCAACAGAGACCCTGGCCATGCTGAAAGAAGTGTACAGGTATCAGACAGTGTTCCGTACATGCGTCTTTGAGTGGCAGGACAGGACAACGTGGAGGATGACCCAAAATGTGGACGGCCCTCAAAAACAAGATCTGATGCCAACATCCAGAGGGTTTTTTTTTTAATAAAGAGTCTGTGAGGACAATCTTGGTGGAAAATTTGAGCATGCGGAGGGTGTGCTCAAAGTTGGCTCCACAAGACCCACCATGCGGATGTGTACCGGAACATTTTGCAGCAGCTGAAAGACAACCCTGAGTTTTTGAACAATGCCGTCACTGGAGATGCATGGCAAGGGTCTCTGTTGGATTTTTCCCCAGTTTAGCCAAGAACTTGCTCTAGACTCCTTAGATTACCGTCACACGATTTCAACCGATGTCAACCACTTTTGAGTTGTCGTTTGTCAAAGGTTTGATCACGTGCCCCTTTAGCTGGCAAACAACACAGCCTACTAGTTGTTGGAGATACAACCTGGATTCATTACATTTTCCATGATTCCAACATATTTTTGAAGCGGAGGCCATCAATATTTCTTGGATTCAAAATGATTAGGTATAATCCAAATAAACAGCAGCATTGGCTCTGCATGAACTTGCCTTTGTTTTTCTAGTCTTTGAGTCATTAGATGCTATGATATTTTTGGGCGGAATTATAAAATACTGCATATGATGCAGCAAATCAATATAATGCTAATCAATTGTTGACCGTGAACAAAAAAAACAAAAAAACAATCTGATTATTATTCCCAAAAGGCCGGTTTAATAGCTACAGCAGAATTTACCTCCAGCATCAATTTTCTTTAAGAACGCTTTTGTAGACACTGGAATCAGCATCATATTGTGATTAGATGTGAAGTATGGAATTTATTATTTTCAAGCTTTTATTGCTTTTGAACACCACCTTTCATCATAGACTCAAAATGCACAGATAATATACTGAGTAGTTTAATTATTTTTCATCGTATGTCAGTAAATCAGACATTTTCGAACAGCGGCAACTGCCATCTTGGATTTCAAGGCTATTCCTTTTTTTAAAAATGGTCCAAGTAAAAGAATCAACAATAAAACAAGTATGAACAATATGGTCACAGAATCCACTGAAATGACTGGACTGTAGCTTTTACTGTCAAATATAATTGCACTGTTTATAGAATACTTGTTCAAATAGTAGGGGTACATGTAAATACTTTGTAGATGTAAATACTTTGCAAGACATGCCACTACTTCACATGACTTTAAAATCAAGTGCTGCAGGACAGAGAGACTGATGCATTTTACATTTGATACAATACATTGCTGTAGGATAGGATTAGTTCAGCCTGCAGTAAAGGAATAAACGGGCGAAAATAATAAATCAATCACAGGGCATATGAGTTGAGACATAGTAGATTAAGGACATTGGTGGTAATTTCAGACATTTTCAAGAACTGTCATTCAATTGATTCATCTGTGTAGTTGCTGGGCCCCTGTTGCAAACATTCATGACAACAATGCAAATGTGGCTTTCACATAAAAGGACTGCAGTCCATAAAAAAACAAGACTCTGAAAGCCTTGAATTACAGTCTGGGGCTAAAACTGATTGTGCTGAGATTCAAAGGAAACTAGAGGCCAAACTTCATCTTTAACTTATTATATTTCCATGGAGAAAAACCACATTTTTGGACGTCAGAGAATCGTTCCGACATTTGTCTCAGTCTCTGTTTACATTGTCGTTTCTTCTAAAAATGTTTTAGGCAATCAAGTTTGTCTACATATTAAATAGAGTAGAAGCAGAAATGTAAGAAATAAAAATGCTTTTTTTTTTTCACCAAGGCTTTGAACTGGGTGCATCTGTTTTTAGATATTGAAATAACATTTTTTGTGAAGATGCATATATTTTCAATTCGTAAAATGGTCTGACTGGTGTCTTGGCCCCTATAGGTCTTTCAGATGGCATAGGTCTATTCATCTCAATGGACTTAAATTGTTAATGCAATTTTAATTATTGAACACGTTTTACAGACAACCTGCAGCAGTGCTCAGACAGGTTCAACTTTTGATAGAAAGTGAATGTCCCATGGGCATTAGTTAAACTTTCAAGATCATCTAGGATTACCATACCAAAAACACAAGTAAAGAGAGGTCAAAAGGGAAAATGGAATGCTTTGCTTTATATAAATTAAAATAAATATAAGGGCGGGGAAGACTGCTCTCAGAAAAACAAGTATTTGTCAAAGAACTAAAGCCTTAAAAGATGTTCAAAGAAGTTCAAAGCATACAGGAAAATTCACTTTTATTATTTAGATTTTGTATCACTAGTACATTTAACCAAGTCATCCTCTGAAGACTTTAGAAGTGTTTTGTTTTACAACTGAATAGGTTGTACATGCAGTGTTTGTATTATGCAAAAGGTGATTTTAATGTATTGTTTTTATTATTGCACAATGATATTAATCATGAGAAACATATTTTAATCAGCTCTGCTTAAAGAATTTAGCCTCTCTTGACCAAATAATTGGTTCTCATATAGTACTGGGTCAATGCTTTCACTGACTCTTGTCTTTACTTTGAGAAGCTGCGGCAGGATCTGAAATGAGCAGTTCATACTTGAAACTTGAAATTTGAATTAACCCCTTAAGTATCGCCCATTTTCTTGACATAAGCTTAGAAATGACATAAAATGGTTACCCTTTAACCATTTTACCCTTTAACCCTTTTGGCTACAGGCATAACCCTGGTCTCTTCTGGAAAGTAACCCTTTGGGGTTTGAGTCAGAATTACTCCAAATATTACTAAAACAAAGTTACAGCAGCTCAAACACAGTGGAAGTGGAAGCTTTTTCTCTCGTTTTTTTTCTTCTGTTTTTGACAGAATAGTGACTAGAAACAGGACAATATCACCAAAAATGAGAATTCCGCATTGTTTTTTCTATTCTATGTTGAGGCAGATTTCCAAAAAGATTGTTGGAGACTTCAAAAGGACACAAAACTCAAAACTACAAAACTAAATTATATTATGGGTCTCATGAGGTGTAAAACACCGCATTTTGCGAACTATACAATACCTTTAATTCTAAGAAAGTGTTTGCATTCCCTCTGCGCCTGTCACCCTCCCCTACCTCTCTATTCCAAACTCCCTCTCCTTGCAGCTATCCTCAGACAGCAACAGGTCGAGAAGATCATGAGAAATAAGTACAATAATTGCCATAATACCATCTTGTATACTAATATATTCATTGAGGTCCATTGATTGAAGTTTTTGTGAAATACCCAACCCCTAGCAACAATCAAACACATTCCATAATTGCACATACTATTTATTATTCAAAAGCAGACTGGCTTCTTATTTATAAGCATACTGAATAATAATTAAATACTTGTGAGAATGTATTTAGATGCTGACTGATATAAAATAGGGTCACATCACTGAAAACGCCCTCTATTGTGTTGTCAATGGTGTTTCCACTGTCGTCCTCAGAAAAATTCACTCAGAAGAGAGATTCCTTGGAACTCCTCCAAAGGAAGTCCTCTAATTAGACGTAGGTATCACAAAACATTTTTTTTGTTGTAAAACTTTTTTGCCATAAAATCTCAAAAACTGTTTTTGCAGTTGTGCAACAGACTCTGCACGCATATTGAAAATGCTAGTTTCTTCATGCAGGCGAAAAAATTCTGTGTTGTTTCATGCAAGCCTAACACATTATACACCATTGGAAACATAATGTCATTAGCTACGTAGTGTGCAAAGATTTGGACACCCCTGATCAAAAAGCCTTTTACAAAGCTGCCGGTTCTGCTTTCTCCGCTTTTTAGCCATCACTTCCTCCATTTGTTCACCTCTACAGACTGACCAAAGTAAAAAAAAACCTGTCAGATTACCATCACAGCATGTGTCTCACATCACAACGACGTGCACGTCAGTTATTAGCTACTGCAAAAATGACCTTGCAACAGCCCATTGATTTTTATTTCAAGCCATTGCCACTGAAGGAAAGATTTTCTGGGATTTTCACTTCCAGCTGGAACCATGTATTAGAAATAATCTAAAAAAGGTTGAAAGAAATATGTTTTGGAATTGCCATGATGGTTTTTGTCATTAATATATATTTTTAATGATGTAGTATTCTAGACACTGCTACACAACCGGTCTAATTTGCTTTGTGCTGTGCCAGATGTAGCTACTACAACGCTGGCTCCTTGAATCGCCCCTCATTGTCATGGGCATGGGCAAATCCTGTGGCTGTGTATGTATTGACTTCTGAAGATTCATGCATCACAATAAATAACCTAGGTTCTCCTTTGGGAGGTGAAAATGTCTAAGAAAAAGCCTCAAACACATGACAGAGCCAGTAAATATCAAGGATTGCAGATGGGGTTGGGGGGGGGGGGCACTGAATATCAAGGAAGAGAAAAAAAAGATCTTGTTTCATGTGAAGTTGGCTCTTAAATATTCTATGCTAGGTTGGAATGCTGAGTCCATGTTTGAAACTTGGGTAAAGCACAAGGGATCAGCCCTTGTACAGGTATGAAAGAGCAAACTGATCCCATCTAGCACATCTCACATCGCCCCCACTGACTAACCCTTGAAGCAGAGTTCCGCTCTGTATTCAGACAGAGACCTCCACGGTCCGTCTGCACATATCTGGCCCTTTTATCTGCAGCTGACACTACTTGAACCCACCACAGTCCTCATTAATAATAACAATATCCATGGGCAAAAGTATTGATGGGATTTCACAATGGTCACAGGTAAAGAAGCGAAGGGGTCAGTGAAGGCCCCATTACTCATCCTCAGAGTCGACGACTCACCAGGAATATGACAGATTGTTGTTGTTCCTGCCGCTTAGAGCCCTGTGATGAAAATGAAGCAGCAGCGGCCAGGGCCACCGTTTTATACAGTGTCTCTTATCCCGGTCTTATTGGTGGCATAACAACCCCACAGCATATCCAAAATGATCTATTCTATAGCACTTCCCCTTCCATCTTTTCTCCCTCGCCATCTAATGCCTCTCTTATATGCACCTTCACTTGACAATGTTCAGTGACATAGTGTTGTCGCCAGTGCACCCTTCTGGTATTTTATTATATTTACATTTGTTTGAAAGTACAATAGGTCATTTCAAACTTCTAATGGTCAAGAGAGGAATTCCAGCAACATACACCCTCAAACCCCACCCTGTCTCTGAACGCACTGACGTGACCCACTATTCTAGATTCTGCCATCTTCTTCTATTAAACGTCCTTGTATTAGGGAGTTTTCTTGGTCACTAAATTGTTCCCATCACCCTATGGGCACAATGACCTTCCCAACTTTGGGAGGTTGCGGATGCAATCCTCATCTTACCTGTGCAGAAGCTGTTAAAAATGGGTGTCTCGGGATTAGAGAGGTGGATGAAGTTAATGAATGCGTTGGGACCCACAGAAATCGCTTGAACCCTATTTTTCACCGCTCTGGCCAAGGCTACAACACACTGTCTGCACATGTTGCAATGGCACAAACAGTTGCAGAGCAATACATTTCATAAATGCAATATAGCATTACATGTGTCATACTGTAGCTGTGGTCAGCTCATGGTTCTGGTCACCAATACTTAAAAAAACATTAAAGTTTATTGGTTGACAAAATGGTTCTAATTGCCACAGTCAATGCAAATTAGCCACAGTTAGCTCAACGAAATTACAAATATCCACCTGAGGCAATACGAACATAGTAGTGAGCGTTGCGAGCATTGTTGCACACGCATTGTGTCTCAGGTGGATATTTATAAATTCGGCAAGCTAACTAATAGCTATATCACTTGTTGCAACTGATAACAAACTGGCATCATTTTATAACCAGATATGTATTCTTCGCTTGGATAATAAGCAATAGTATACAGAGTTTCTATGATTGCTTGTCTGGAGTGCAATTTGGGCAGCTACACATTCCTTTCATCTCTTTACGTGTTGAATCATGCGTGTTTAGCTAAACTTTTATTTGTCTCAAACTGCAAGTTGCAGTTGCATCGTTTGTGGTACACTATCATATCTTAATTATATAGCCAGCTAGTTCCATAGCCAAATAAATTGCTTGCTTATATTATATTTGATTAGCTAAAGTCAAAACTTCAAAAAGACAAAATATATAAATAGTGTTGTGCAGCAGACTGAAGTCAACATTTCATAAAGTCACCTGTTTGGCAAACATTTTCTTACTAGAACACTATGAAAAGATGGCGGGCTCTGTCACATTTGTCACTGTCAACTATGCTAAACAGTTAATGTTGTGGTTTGCTGCAATTCCTCTCTTGACCGTTAGGAGGAATGTTATATCTTATTTGGGGCCACAATCCCTAGTCTTTTGAGACCCTTTTTTAAATCATTGGTACAATATGGCAGTCTAAATAGAGCAGTAATCTTATGGCTGATGATGATGCGTTGAAATATTTCTGCTGCTGGTGAATTTTATGTTCTTAAGTGGAAATCAGATTTTTACAAGCTACCAACAACAATGTGATGTGATATACAGTGCAGACCGTAAGTATGATGACAGTGACACATTTTAGTGTTTTGGCTCTGTACTAGAGCACATTGAATTTAAAATGGAACAATGACTATGCAGGTACAGTGCAGATGTTTTTACATCCATATTGTGTGAGCAGTGTAAGAATTCTAGCAGTTTCCCTCCCCGATTTTGGGGGACAAAAAGTAATTGAACAATTGGCTGCTCAAATGTTTCAACTGTGTGTTAAGTTTCATCATATTGCAAGTATTAACCCTTTGACACGTATGGTCACACAGGTGTTACAGTACTAGACATGTCCCTGAAGCATACAGTCACTCTGGTGATTAGAACACAAGCTTAGAATGTATATTCATGAATAACACAACAATTAAACCCTTTCTAAGATTAAACGTCATTTTCCACAAAAACACTGCAACAAAAATACCATGCCGGTATTTATGTCACTAATGTGAGCATTTGATTGTTTATGCAGACATTAACAAGCTCATGCAACATAATTACTGAATTAGGTGGATAGGTGCAAACCTGGAGCAGTTGTTCTTACTTCAGTGCATGTACCAGTTTTGGAGGGGTCACATCCTTCGTGATTCACCCACCGAAGTAGGAACAGTTGAGTCAGAATAAATGTAGGCTTAGTAGGCTATCCAGTTAGCTAGCTAACATTAAACTACGGACTAACAAAGCAGAATATAATTATAATAGCACATTATCAGACTTTGACTGATAAACAAGATATACAGTGCAGGGTACTGGCTTGCTGCTAACAACAGACAGCTGCTAAGGACAGACATGCCTGCTACACACAGAGCCATCTAGTGTTGTTGTATTCATTGCATTAAATTGTTGGATATCCAGTGCAGGAGAAATCAAAGATAAGTTAGGTTTTAAAAAAATATAAACAGCAGCTGCTAACCACACAGTGCAGATCCCTGTGGTTACATGGTATAGGATGAAGGTGTACAGTATCCATTGATGTGGGGGCAGTTTCCTCACAAATCGGTAATGCTGTTATTATTATAGTAGTGCTATGCCTATGAGTAGTATTATGAAACTATTAATTGCAATGAATATCTGGACTCATATCAAGGGCTAAGCCTGCTTCAACTGTGTCAATGCCAGTGAATCAGGCCATCATTAGGCTGAAAAATCTGAAAAAATCAGAGACATAGCCAAAAAAAACTAAAAAAAAGTTGTGTCAAAATCAACTGTTTGGTACATTGTCAAGAAGCAAGTACGCACTGGTGAGCTCAGCAATGGCAAACAACCTGATAGACCACAAAATATCAGTGTAGTGGGTGACAGAATCCTTTAAATGGTGAAGAAAAATTCCTTTATAACTGTTCAACAGATCAATAACGCTCTCCAGACGTAGGCGTAGAAATGCAGCCAAAGCAATCAAGGAGTTTTTTTGGGGCCAAAAAGTGTAATGTTCTTCACTGGCCAAGACAATTACCTGACCTCAATCCAATTGAGCATGCATTTCACTTTCGCTGAAGACCAGACTGAAGGCAAATAGCCCCCAAAACAAGCAGGAGCTCAAGAGGGCTGCAGTACAGGCCTGGCAGAGCATCACTGGGGAAGATATCCAGGATGTTGTGTCAAAGACGTCCATCAAGAGAAGACTGTCAGCATAATCTCAGAAGGTCCACCACAAACCCCTGGCAAGCCTCAAGAATAGAATGGCCAGGTTACAGTTCGCAAAAATGTACATTTTAAAAACCTGTTGAATTGTGGAACAGAGTGATGGAAAGAGGAAAGTGAGGAGAAAAAAAGGAATAGCTTATGATCCAAAGCAAACTACCTCATCTGTCAAACATGGTGAAGGTAGAGTTATGGCTTGGCCTGGTATTCCTGCCACTGGAACTGGCTCACTTGTGTTCAATGATGATGTCATTGCTGTAGGCAGCCGGATGAATGGCTAAGTATCCAGAAACATCGTCTGCTCAAATCCAAGCAAATGCCTCAAAATGATTGGATGATGCTTCATCATGCAGCAGGACAATGAATGTTCTTGACTGGTGATTGACCAAATCAATCACCTGACCGCAATCCAATCGAGCATGGATTTCACTTCCTGAAGATCAGACTGAAGGGAAATAGCTCCTGAAAAAAACAAGCAGGAGCTGAAGAGGGCTGTAGTACATGCCTGGCAGAGCATCACCAGGGAAGATATCCAGCGTCTGGTGATGTCTAAGGGTCGTCGACATCAGGCAGTCATTGATTGCAAAGAATTTGCGACGTAATATTGAAGATGATTTTGTGCTTATTTGTCCAATTACTTTTGGTCCCCTAAAATTGGGGGCACTGTGTATAAAAATAGTTATAATTCCTACATGGTTCACCCAATGTGGATGTAAAAATGCTCACATTAAAGCTATGTCTGCATTTTCGAGTTTCTTCGACACCGATAAAGCCTTGTCCAAGATCAAATAAAATTTTTAATGGAGATTCTCCATACAAAACTACATTTAGTCCAGGACTACACTTAATCTGTGTTAGTCTGTGACACCAGCACATAGTGTTTTATTTCAACTGTTTGTTTGCTGAAGTACAGAGAGAAAACAACAAAAGTCACTGCCCAAAAACTGAAGTGCTCTTCGGACTCCATCTCAGCCTATAACAGTGCTCCCACCTTGTACGGATTATGTACTGATATGGCTTTTGAATTTAGCCCACTTTCATAACATTGCATCTTTACTCACTGGTCTGGGAATGCTGTTACCTAGGTCTGGAATATTAATCAAGTGAATGCACTAATGTTTCTCCCATATTTTGGATAAAAGTGTGAAATGAATGTAATGTAATGCCAGGCCCCATTGCCCTCCATAATAAATGGTGAGACCATAGTTTATTTAGTAAGACTATTCTGGGGCGGATATGTAAAATGACATTTTAGTTTGTTAAAGTCACTTTATTTCAAATGTTATGTTTTATTTAATTGTCAGTGTTGGATAACAGTGCTCAGTTAAAGCTTTGGGTCAGTCACCTGTAGTCGGCCATATATTCTTGTATAACTAGCATTGTATGATTAAGATGCAACTTTGAAATCAAACTTATTACATTATCTTACCAGCTGGGCTATTACATTAAATGGTGTTCATGCATTGTTATGCTAACTACTGTTAATTAATGTAGTGTCTTCACTGAGCATAACGTCAACAGAATATTCAAGTAAATCAAATCAAACATTTGATTTACTTGAATATTAATTTACATCTCTATAATACATGGCTGGCTGATTCACATGCTATTAAGACTAATATTAGGCAGTCTTAGTATGAATGTTAATTTAAACACTTTTGCAGGTTCTGTGTTCATATGGGCTGTTGTATAGGCATAGGACGGAATATCTTCACTACAAATCAACAATTCCCCACACTGAAAAGACATTTATGCAGGATTAAGTCTGAAAAGCAGACTAAATATACTACTGACGCTCTTATACCACCAGACACAGAGGAAAAAAAAAAACAACGTCTCGACCCCCGACACAATTCCAGAGGTCTGCATTCAAAACCTTCCCCCACGGCGACATTAATTTTTCAGGAGCCGCCTTATATTGGGGCTTTTCTATAGAAACAAGTTTTTTTAGTGCCCCACCTGAGATCCTTGGACATTGCCTTATGCCACTTCTTCTTTTCTATTTTACATTGCCTTTGTGTTGTGGATTACCTTGTGCAATGGATGAGCAGTGTCCTTTCACAGGGAGCCATGGCCAAATGTTTTACTGGTTCAGGTAAAGAGCATCAAATTATGTTCCAATCTCATTTTTATCTGCAAATTAAAGGCACAACAATGCCTCAACAATTGCCTCTAATAGACAGTTGCCTTTTAGTCAATAATAAAAATAAAATGGTAAGAAAACATTGGCTATGGAGAGAAATGTGGTCAATATGGCAAAGTCTCAAATGTATCTCGTTCTGATCTTTTTCAAGGGAAACAAGAGGTATTCCTCCATGTCTATAATTTATTTGAATTTAATATTCAAATAATGAGTATTCTTTGTAAGCATTCGCATATTTTAAAATCAGATAACAGTTTACATAATCTTTTCTCCAGCCCCCCTACTAGTTTTTATGTGGAAGTTAAAAGATTGTTGAGTCAAATCTGACCTCGTACCATTGCCTCCGCCCACTGCACAGCCATTGATGTCACTCATTCCTCCTGGGAATTCTAAGTGTGGCGCTTGTGCACAGTGTAATTGCACACAGAAATGTCATTTTTTAAACATCGTCAGACTGGCAAAAAAAGTTTTAATATTTAATTCTAATAAAAGGTAATATGGTCAACAAAAGCCTGCTGGCTAAGGTACATGAGGGACAGCCACGGTAAGATCCACACAGCTGTTTTGCCCTTGAGCTAGGCCCTTAACCCTGTATTGTTCCAGGGGGGATTACCCTGTGCTTAGTCTAACTGCAAGTCACTTTGGATAAAAGTGTAAGCTAAATAACAAATTATTTTAAAAAATTCATTAAAAAAATAAATAAAAATTCATTCATTAGTGAGACGGGTGCGTGGGGGTTGGACCCAAAATGCACGACTCAGAAACAATAGTAATATAAAGACCCCTCAGGGCTTTATTTGGGACGAATCCCAGGAGAGTAGTCAACACAAGCAAAGTCCATACACGTAGATCCAGCCAAACAAAAAGTAAACAAACAAAAAGCACGGTGCCGAGGGAAGAGGCAAACTCGTAGTCGGTAGACGTGCACGGAGGTCCGGTAGCAGGAGAGCTGTCAGCGGGGCAGATGAACAGACGGACGGCAGGCAGAGGCGTAGTCGTGGGCGAAGCGGAAGTCGAAACCATGAAACAATCAGCGAAGCAAAAGTACAAAAACGGTAGGCGAGGACGTAGTCAAAAAACAAACGATGGTCACAAAACAGAAATCAATAATCAATGGTCGGTAAACAGACAATTAGTTAGCGCGTAGCAAGGAAATGGAAAACAGGTGCGATGGATGACAAGTTTAACAAGGAGATTAGTAATCGTTAGTAATAAACCTATCCTGCCCTAGCATTAGTAAATTAGTAAATGACATGCACGAGAAACGTAAGGTAACATGAACACATGATTAGTTTGTTAGTTTCTACCCAATCCTGATCTAGCGTTAGTAGTTTTAGTAAATAGACAAATGGAAACAATTAGGGAGTGAATGACAGAAAGAGAGAGAGAGAGAGAGAGAAAAGGCGGAACGCAAGGTTTGCGGAAAAACATGTATAAGTGTATGCATAAACAACAACCAGTTAACGTAACAATAAACATGCATCAAAACATAACACAAAGCGAAACTAAGACGATAACCACTCAACATAACAAGGTAATATAATCGTACGAAAACATAACTAGACATGACAAGAAAATAAATCGTAACGAGACATAACTAAACGTGACAAGAAAATAAATCGTAACGAAACATAACTAAACAACATGACGAACCTAGACTAACATAATACATGATAAGACACTACGTGACTAAGACAACATGAATGAACATAAAACATGGCGAGACAGACCTGAAACGTGACAATTAGTTAACATTAGTTAATCAAATGCAAAAATCTCACCACCCCAGTTGCAGCACACTTTACTTTGTCCATTTGTTCTCTTTGCTATATTGGTATAAAGAAGGTTAATCCATGTAAAAGAGAAGGTACTTGGATATTTTTTTATAGTTTGGCCCCAAGAGGTTTGAACTTGACTTTGATCTTGATTCAATTGATTTGCAAGAAAAGCTTTGAGTTCTTAGTTAAAAAATAAAACGAAAAATCCATTATGCTATTAGTTTTATACATGGTAGGTAACGTTGAAGGGTGTCGTTGAATTTCAGTCTTGGATGTATATAATAATCACTGGGGATGAGCAACTGGTGATAAGGTGATTCTCTGAAATTCAACAGTGTTTTTTGTTTGTCACTTTATTTTTCTTAATTGCAGTATAAAATATAGTCCTGTCAGCTGTTACAATATGGTATAATATATAATGCATATGAATTCACTTTTTGCACACTTTATTTTGTTGTAGATTTAATTTTAAATGGATATTGCCCATAAATCTACACTCAATAACCCATCATGACAAAGTGAAAACATGGTTTTAGCAATTTTAGCAAGAACTGAAATCTCTCAATTTCATAGGTACTCACATCCTGCTGCGGTGCTGCAAATTGTGGTCAGGTGCATCTGGTTTGCTTTAATTATCCTTGAGATGTGTCTAGAACTTGATTGGAGTCCAACTGTGGCAAATTGAAATTATTTGACATAGTTTAGAAAGGCAGGGTGAATTATAAGGTCCCATAATTCACCCTGCTTGTCAAGACAAAAACCAAGCCATGAGGTCCAAGGAGCACTTTGTGGACCTCCACCATAAAAGTGTGGTGAGGCATAGATCAGGGCAAGGGTATGAATCCATTTCTAAGGCTTTGAGTGTTTCCAGGAGCACAGTGGCCTCAATAATTGTGAAATGGAAGAAGTTCATTTGGTCATTGAGGTAACCAAGAACAGAGGTCACTCTAAAAGAGCTTCGGAAGTACTCTGCAGAGGTGCTAAATACAGAGAGGCCCTTGAAGAACACCTGCCCCAGAGTGCACGTGATTGTTCACCTTCCAGCACAACAATGACCCGAAACATATAATCAAGACAATGCTTTGGGAGAAGTCTCTCACTGTCCTTCAGTGGCCCAGCCAAAGCCTAGACTTAACCCCCATAGAACATCTGTGGAGAGACCTGAAGTTGGCAGTTCATAGACGCTTCCCATCCATTCTGATGGAGCTTGAGAGGATCTGCCAGGAAGAATGGGATGAACTGCCCAAATCCAGCTGTACAATGCTTGTAGAGACTTACCCAAGAAGACTCAAAGCTGTAACTGCTGCCAAAGGGGCTTCTACAAAGTACAGAATTAACTGTCTGAATACTTATATAAATTAGATTTCAGTTTTTGATTTGTAATACATTTGCAAAAATTTCTAAAAACATGCTTTCACATTGTCATTATGGGTCATTGAGTGTAGATTGATTGGCAGAAATGGCATATTTATTCATTTTAAATTAAATCTACAACACAATAAAATGTGAAAAGGGTGAAGTTGACTTTCTGATGCCACTGTATGTATGTGTCAATGCCCTGATGATGAAGACAGCTTTGCTACTGAAAGGTTGCCAATTAAAAAACTGCATTGGAATAACGTGTGTGCTTTTTATTATCAAGATTCCTAGGTCGGCACATAGGAATAAATGAAGGAATTCATCATTTCTATAATGAGCATCCTTGAACTATACTTTTTGAATTATTGGCCATTATTATCAAACAATTTTGGGCCAATTTTCTTGATTCCAATTTTCTTGATGCGCTGTGCAAAAGTGCATATGATATGACATTATGTAATGGCAACAATGGAATAACATTTTATTTGAGGCAGTGATGTATCATACCTTGTTGGTGCATTTACAATGCACTTCATTTTGGATCTCTTATTTTGGGTCTTAAAATGTAAAAGACTCAAATCCCCAAGTTGAACTGTTCAGGGAGCATGAAGCATATTCAATTCCTTCATATGACATTTATTTGACAGATCCCATTACAACTGACTGAGTGCTAAAACATTACATATGATTGTACAATAAACATTCAATACATAAGAATGCATACCTTATTATTCGAAAAGTTATTCTGTGTGAAAGACAATCCATCTATAGCATATAGATATACAGTATCAGTTCATCCAGGACCACATTTTCAATGACTGTAATATATATTTTATTTATTTAATATGTAGTTTTCCTTTTTCCAATACATGTATTGACACTCAATACTGCCTGCTGGTTTTTAATCTGGTATTATTTCCAATATCCTTACTATTCACAGGCGTGGTCCATGAATCTACAGCACCGCCAGTTATGGATTATCGGCGGTAGGCACTTGCATCATCATTCCACAGAGCCTTTATGCTTGCAGGTTGAACACATAGGGACAGATGACATCTAGATCACAGGTGTCAAACTCCAGTCCTGGAGGGCTGCAGTGTCTGCTGGTTTCTGGGTTGCTCTTAGCACCTGTGGTTCATTCAAGTCATTGATTGACTAGCCTAATTGACAAGGCCTTAATTGACAGCTGATTGAAAGGAAACCACAAAAACCAGCAGACACTGTAGCCCCCTGGGAACTGAGTTTGACAGCCCTGATCTAGATCATAACAAGGTCACAGCAGGAGAGAAATCAAAAAGTGTCCGCCATTGTGTTTCCTTTGGTTCATAATATTGTAGTAAAATTAATTTACCCTTATAAATACTTGAGTATATTCTGCCTCATAAACATTGCACAAGACTGAGACAAACATCCAACCACAGCTAGCTGGCTTGTTGGGTATTTTTGGTTCCATAGTCACTTGGAGCAAACACAGGGGGCGCTATTTTCCAGAATCACTCTTGCTTTGCACTTTGCCGCAGTCAATGGCTGGGGGCACACTGGATCTTGGTATTTTCCAGGCAAGAGGCCAGAAGCACAGAAGTTCAAAGTGAGCACCGTGGGTAGCAAATGGGCTGGATTTTGCTGAATGTAATATCAGGGGGTGTGGTGAAGCAGATTTCAACTTTTGCAACTTTCTCATTGGTTATTTGTATGACCCATATACACTCACTGAGCACTTTATTACTTTTTTACACCTGCTTATTCATGCGATTATCTAATCAGCCAATTGTGTGGCAGCAGTACAATGCACACAATCATGTATATACTGGCCAGGAGCTTCAGTTAATGTTCACATCAACCATCAGAATGGGGGAAGAATGTGATCTAAGTGACTTTGATCTTGGAAATGATTGTTGGTAGCAGACAGGGTGGTTTGAGTATGTTAGAAACTGCTGATCTTCTGGAATTCTCACACACACTAGTCTAGAGTAAATAGAGTTTGCAAAGAATGGTTCAAAACACTGAAATAAAATCCAGTGAGCAGCAGTTCTGCAGACAGAAATGCCCATACTGTTCAAAGCTGACAGAAAGGTGACAGTAATGCAAATAACCACACATTACAACAGTGATATGAAGAAGAGCATCATAACTGTAAATGGAAAGGCTACAGCAGTAGAAGTCCAAAACAGAAGTCTAATAAATACCTAATAAAGTGCCCGGTGAGTGAATTTGTGGATATTCGCCACGGTATCAATATCATTGCACTGTATTGCAAACAACCTACAGCCCCTTGCTTCACGCTATGGAGCATGTTTCTGAAATCAACCAGCTTGACAGGTTAATGATATTCAGGGCTCCATTTTCTGGCCAGCGCCTGGTGTGTTGCAAGCCCCCCCCCCCCCCCCCAGAGGTTTTCATTCCTCCAAGGTAAAAGAACACTTCAGTGGACACCTGCTGTAGACTTGTGAAGAAGAACATCTCCAAGCACTTAAATAGGTAAAATAGGGGAATGTAAGGTGACAAATAATTGACACAAAGAAAAGCTTTGCAAGAATTTTAACCGGAACTGCAGTACAGGGGGTGCATTATCATTACCAGAATGGCTTATGACCACAAGATTCACAGACTTAGCAATGTTACATTTTATGAAAACACAAAAGTCCTATTATGTAGCATGGGAATCGAATAAAAAAAAAACTCTAGGTTTCATCTGAAAAAGGCAATGTTTGAAAAAAGTATGAATTCACATTGGGGGAACACACTGTCACCCCAGTCATATACACACTGCTGAATATTCATAAAACCTGATGTGAATACTGATGTCCCCCTAGGCAGGCTTATTGTGCCTGGTATTGGCTCTGTCACAGAAAGAATGTCTGCTTTTGTTGATTCCTTTCTCAAACCTCCTGTTCCCTCTCTTCCTATACTAGCAACTGCATGAATTTTATTCTCTCTTAATAGGCTGAGGGTGATTTTTGCAGGTAACATTACATAGCTTAACAGAGTGACCTACTTTCCACAGAACATGGTCTAAATCAACATATCAGCACTGTCCCTAGCACTGAGTGAGAGATCAGAGAACTTAATAAAACTGTACTAATGAGGATTTTTCTTCTCACCAGGAATGATTTTAATCTTTAAAAAAATTACATGAGATCTGAGAAGGCCTGTAATCTTCCTCAGTTGTTTGTAGAAATATATGAGATGGACATTATCCTTAATCGTTTGCATAACCCTTTACTCCCCTCAATCAGTTTTTACCAGCAATATATTTTGTAGATAACATTTCTCATCAGGACCGGCTCTAGGTCAGATCGGAGTGATTTTCACAAATTCATGAATACTAATAATGATTATCTCAATTTCACCAATTCTCAAATTTACTTTCTTGATATACTCATCACTAAAGAGCACTATACATTTGTAACTGACCTATACAGACCGGAATTTTCATGAGTCTGCCTCAAGAAATCCATTAAACATAGAAGCTCCGTGGCCTCGGTGTGGTTTGGCTGTCGTATAAACACGAAATAGATAAGTGGAAATGTTTTTTCCATGTGCCCTTTGAAATGTAACACTAGATATTAAAATGGCAATGGTCAAAACGATGTTATATATATCCTTTTCTAACACAAAACCTGGGATATACACGGGACATTGAACACAGAATCAGCCTGCGTGTAACTCCTTCACACCACACAATGGTCACGGGAAAGTCCCAGGTCACTGTCACACTAGATCTGGGTCACTGCTGAACAGGGCTTTCCCATTTCAATGTCATTAAAAGGAGATGTTAAGTTCCCTTAAACTGATCTGGAGGTTCTTCTGAGCATTTCTCATAAGATGGCCAACTCCTTCTTGGTGGAAATCAACCATCTTTATTCTAAAAATTCTTGGACAATTCTTTAGAGGTTGGTACCACCAGACAGGACAGCCACTGCCACTTTAGAAGGCATGAAGGGACTTCAGAAAAACAAATTCAGCCCTGGAATTATACTCACCTGACTCATTGAAGCCTTTACAAGTAAATCACCTGGGTCTGGGCCTTAGTAATCATCTTTTTGAAAAGTAATAATTCAAAAAGGGCCCCTTTCCTTTATTATAATTTATAAAATAAAAAGCAACCTTGCCGTAAAACTTGCAGGAAGGTCTTGTTTTTAACATTTAGAGTTCAGGTTTGCTTTCAATCATATAAAGATTCATTGTAAAAGACATTTAAACCAGGGCTGCCCAAATCTTTGCACCCCACTGTACTTTTACTCTTACTTGAATATTTATTATTTTAAATAAACAGTATTCTTACTTGAACAGTTTTTGGCTACTGTACCCACCTCTCCTTGAATGCAGACAAAGGAAATGGGCATGGAGTTCAGAAGACATTAAGAGTTTACATTTCTGGCCACCATTGTGGACAACAAATTGACCTTTGTAGCCAACTGTCATTGTCCAATTGAGTGTATGCCAAATGTCAATCTAGACTGTTCTTCCTATGCAAACTCAGGAAATTGAATGCCAATCAGTCAGTACTGCAAGCAATTTACATCTGCTTCATTGAATCAGCACTGACCTTCACCCTAACAGCTTGGTTTGGCTATGTAAATAACATCAGACAAGCTAAGGTAGAGAGAGAGCAACATTACGGAGTAGTAAAATCATAGACAACAAAGAATTATGAAACAACTTTGAGGAGTGGGCAGTCAAGAAAGGAGAAAGTATCCTGGTCATTCCTTAACAACCCCTGAATCATTGGTTTGAGATCTTAAGGAAGGAAGGAAGACTGAGGCCCCTATCCTTTCAAACAGGGAGAACAGCTTTGTGCCAACATTATTTGTGTAATTAACCTTGATGATGATGACACAACTCACCTTAAAACGAATGTTTAATTTCCATATTTAGGGTTTTGTTTTTCATTTCTATGTAATTCTAATTTGTAATACTACTGTAATTAGGAATCTGGGAATGCAATATCTGTATATTCACCTTACATCCCCCCTGGGGAAAAATAAGTTATTCTATTCTATTATAAAATGAAATAATATTGCAAGTATTTGCAGTGTTGATGATGGAATTCTCACCATAATGAAAAAAAAAACCCCAAGCACTAACTTGTGGCAGCAACATAATGAATTCTTAAGTGTACAGAATCATCTTATCTGGTCAAGTTCAAGCAAATGCCTCCAAACTCATCAGATGGTGCTTCATCCTACACAAGACAAGGATCCCAAACATGTTGTTAAACCAACAAAATAATTTCTCAAAAACTGTCAAATTCTTGACTGGCCATTACATTATAGTCATTTAGCAGATGCTCTTATCCAGAGCTACGTACAGTACAGTGCAAATCAGAAGTGCACTCAAGACCCTTGAGGAAAGTCCACTTCTAAATCATAGAGTGATCACATTGATAAAGCTTGAATAAGTAGCACTGTAGCATACTATGGTTGGAAGCTAGAATACCCCGGATACTAAAATAATTGTACACAAGTGTATGTGTTTAACTGGATTAAGATCTGGTGACTGCGAAGGCTATAGCATATGATTTGGGGTCCGGCTGATTTGGTTATGCTGTGGGGGCAAAGCATTCAGGCCTGTGCTGTTCTCTTTGTGCATGCCACAGATGCACTTGCCCACTTGTCAAGAATATGGTGATGGATGACTCATTTGTTCACTTTTTTTCCATATCACTGTACAATATTGCTTACGGTTTTTGCACCACTGAACTCAAATGTGCATTTGTCTTTGTAATGAGGGGTTTATGCACTGTAACCTGACTATAATATCCCTCTCTATGTAGTTGCTGATGGGCATTATGTCCCAAATATTATGACAGAGTTGCTGACACAGTCTGATCACATCTTGCATTGACAGTCACCTGAGGAAGAGTCCCTTACATATAACACAAGCGCCTTTGACCACAATTTCTGACCATATTTGCTGATGTCTAAATCCAACCCTAAATCAGGAATCTCTAACCTTGGTTCTGGAGAGCTACATGGTCTGCTACTTTTTGTTGTTACTCGGCACTTACTCAATTAGAGCACTTGATTACACAGTGAACTCACCTCACCTGCCTGGTTACATGGGTCTGAACAGGGTGCTGATTTAAAGGTGAAAATAAACTCTTTTCACCTTTAAATGCTCTCCATGACCAGGGTTGAGACCATTGATCTAAATATAGATGTTACTTTAGTCACTGTTCCTATTGAAACACCAGGTGGGCAGTCTTTTTGACTGAAGCTTCCCCCGTCCCTGTCTCAGTAATGAACCTTCTTTCACTTTCACAGTCATTTACTGCAGATCCCTTTTCCTCTTGTCATCTCGATCCAAACAGAGGTCAAATGGGCCTGCTCAGCATTTCCATACATGTCAGAGAGCATGATGGGATGTTGCTTGATTGTATCATACAGCACACCTGTACGGAAGCACCTGCATGACCGGGCATGTATGACAGGGTGAATTCATTGGTTGTTGGCCATTCTTCCACCTTCATGCTTGTAAAAAAAAAAAAAAAAAAATCACATGAAAAAAAAACTACCCTGTTTAATTGGATTTGAAAAATGGAACATTATTAAATAATAATGTCACATATGGCTGCTAATTCCATGATTCTCTTTACATTTTAATTAGAAACGAACAGGTCTCACATTGAATGTTTTAATTATGTGTTTAAAAAGCCACTTGGCATGAATTACATCAATTAATTCTGCCATAGATATTCAATTATGGAACAAATGTAACAACCATTAAGCATGAAATGTTCCATGACTGTTTTTCTGGAAGGTATTTTGTTTCTCATTATTATCTTTCTTGTGCTGCAAGTGAATAGAGCACTTTGCACTTAAAGGACCTGGGGCTGTATATATGAAAGCGTTTTAAGAATGGCCTCAAACTTTGACTGAGGAGTTAAACAATTCTCACCAAAAAGTAGGACCTGAGTGCTATGCATAACAACGCAAAGACCATTTTTAGGGAGGAGTAAGCAGCTCACTCAGGTGCTGTAAAGAGGAATTACAATAGCGCCAGGAACCGGCCAATAGTAAGCCTTCAACAGCCCATTGCATGAACTGGAACGATTAGCAATTTGCTATTAGAAAGGAAAATGCATTGACAAATACAAGGGACTGCATCTTTCTCACAAAATGTTGTCCTACCTTACAATTTTAAACAGGAACAATTAGCATTGCGCCTGCATTCAATTTACATTAAAAACTTTGAGACAAATTAAGTTTTAGTTTTCAAATGAATGTCTGCTAATCATTTCAGCCTAACCGATTCAACCAGGTGAAAATCTAACTGGACACAGCAAGCAATCCTGTCTCCGACACAAACTTCCTTAGCATGTTCACCAGGGACTGGTTAAACCAATCCATCCATCTGATGATGGTAGGGGGTGGTACGGACACGTTTTATGCCTAAAAGCTGGTAAACCTGCTGCAGTGTACGGCTCATGAAACTCGGTCCCTGATTGGTCAACACCTCTCTGGGTATGCCTACCCTGGAGATAAGCTGTAATAAGGCAGTGGCTACCTGTTTTGCAGTGACCTCTCAGGGTACCTGGTAGCATAACTGCATATCACCGAAATAAAACGGTTTCCTGACTTGCTTCGTTCTACCGGTGCCACTCCATCAACCCCTATCCTCTCAAATGGGGAATCCACTACAGGCAGGGGAATGAATGGGACAGGAGCAATGGCTTTCTTTCCATACTGCTGACATTCTGGGCAAGATTTGCAATACTGCTTCACTTCTTGGAAAAGCGTGGGCCAATAAAACCTCTTGCTAATCCGCTGGAGGGTTTTCATGTGGCCTAAATGACCCGCCCAAGGGACTGTATGACCCAGATTTAGCACCTCTCCTCTAAACTGCTCTGGCACCACCAACTGTTCCGTGTTCATGGTATTGTAAGGTGCTTTGGATGAAAGCATTCATCGAATGGCATATATTCGAATGGCACATTTTCAAATGCAATGGTGGAGCATGAGCTATTGATAGGTATTATACTTTTAGTTTTTAGCCTACCCATCCAGTATCACCACCAGCCACTACTACAACTACTCTACAATCACTTGAGATCTGATATCCTAATGCAGTAAACTAACAAATCTAAGGACAATTGAACAAAAACATGTTCCTATAAGCTAGTATAGAAAATGTGCCTGGTCAGTGGTGAGTCAGATTTTACCATTTGTAACAGGATGACACTATACGTCTGATATCCTTATAATACAGGCAGGAATGAGTAGAAACGGGTTAGATAAGCATCCCAGGAACTTTAATTTATAGGAATATCATTACACAGCGTAAACCAGTATGACCAGCTTAGACTGGTTTCAGCTGGACTTTTCTGCAGGGAACTACGATTTTATTTATATATTTTTATTTATTTATAATAAAACTAAATCCATTCTGTCTGGGATCTTTGGGATAAATCCTGAGCATTTTCTGATGTTTTATTTTGCCAACAGGACATTTTGAGACTAGCACTCAGACTTGGACTCAAACCCATGTGACTTGGGACTTGACTTAACCACAACCCTGCTTCGCTTATGCATCACTGCTGGTGATGTCACTGACTTGCTTCAGGGTTTTTCTTCACAGATCTTAGGATTTGTCTGTCATCAACTGCAGTCATCTTCCTTGGCTGACCAGTACGGTGTTGTTGAATCCACGAGTGGTTCCTTTCCTTTTCAAGACATTCCAAACTGCTGTACTTGATTTGCTCAGTTTTTGCGATTCTTCCTAATGCATTTTTCTGTCCTCACATCTTATAGATTACTTGTTTCCCAGCCATCGTTAGTCCTCTGGTCTTCATAATGGTAAATGATTCCAAAGGCAACATCCACAGATTAAAATTAAGGGTAAATCCAAGACTAAGTACTCACTGCTCTTTAATGTGTGAACAATTCATGCAAAGAGAAACAGCTAAGCAACAGTTTACATCTGTTAGTCATCTGGTATTGTGAAAATAACAAAACTCAACTATTCTCACAGTTTTAGATGGCGCTGAAGCAAGCTGCAAGGTACATATTGATAGCTAGATAGTAACTTAGTAAACTTCCAGCTATAAGTATGAGAATTCATTGAGTATTGTAGTTCTCCACTGTTCACTATATTGGTTCTAGTCCTATCCAGCTAAAATGTAAGTATAGATACTTTCTGGGAATCGGAAATGTCATTGTCTGAATATGGCTTGCTCTAAAAATAGTGAGATCATGGTAATAATTCATGTTTTCCCATACCCATAGTCTGCATTTCATCTCATTTTGGAATGAACACACCTGCACACATTGGGAATGCTGCATGGTAAATGTGCAATATATACAGCCTCTTGTGTAAATGTACTGATTTAAAAAAAGGCATGCAAACAAACAAAATAAGCATACACCGCTGATGAGCAGCATACCATAAAAACACTCAGTACAGTACTATTTCAAAGAGGAGATTGCAATGATGAAAAAAAGATTCCCATTGCACAAAACTGTATGCATTGAGCTGCTGAAGGATGCAAAGTCACCACGTTTTATCTCCTGCCCCTTTCTTCCCAGCACTGCTGGAGTGAAACATCAATTAATGCAAATGTTCCAGCAAAACCCTGTGGAATACAAAGAGTTTCCATCAAAATTATGCCATGTCATCCCAGCATAAAATTCCCAATGTTGGCCATTTCTCAACTTGGAAATGGTTTTGCATAAAGAAATGTGTCCAATCCGAGCGCTGAGATGATGAAAAAGCCAACATTATTTAAAGTCCAAACCTGAATTGCACTTTGAACTCTGAACAATGTTTTACTGAATCAGGAAGGCAGCATATCCCCTCTAGCTTGCACTGCCCTTTTTCTGTATTAATTCTGGAAAATCAATGTGGATAGAGGGGTCAAAAGAAGGACATGCTGTGTTCTTAATGCATGCAGTCTTCTTTAAAATGTAATTTAATGAGAGACATTATCGGTAATATCTTTGCCTCTGTGTGTGAGTGTGTGTGTATGCATACATGCTCAAGGCAATTCAAATATTTTCAACAGACTTTTCAGTACTACCTTGTTCAAAGCTCTTGTGTAAATGTTTTATCAATCATTCAATAGTCCGTTATTCAGGCAGTAAGGAACATAATTAACAGCTCTGCTGATACCAATAAAAATAATGTTATAGCATCTTAATTAATGTTGTTGTTACTACACGGTGTGGGACGAATAACCAAATGTCCCTAGACTGGGGAGCCACTGTGGAATGTGTACTGTAAGAGGTGTGCAAATTATACTGTGGCAAATGGGGGAGGTCACTGCTCCTTCCCTTAATAGCCATCCCTCCTCTCCAGCCCAAAAAAAAAAACAGCATGGAAAGTAGGGTTATGTTGATCTATGATAGATCGAGGGATCGGCAATCTTCATGAGGGATTGGTGATCTGGTCTCTGAGAGCGAATTTTTTGATATTTGGATCATCACTTCAGTCTTGTTTCCTCATCTTTTTCATTTTAAATGTTAAAAGACATTGTGGCCGGATAAATTCAGAGCAGCTCTTTTCACTTCAGTTCATGTTCCAGTTATGGAAGGGTTCAGGGTTTGAACGATGGTTTGGTTGCTTTGGTGAATTTATCAAGCTAATCTTACTTCCAGCCGTGTTCATTATAATCGCTGCTAGAATCAGAATACGTCATTTGTAACAAGTATTTGTAAATGTGCAAATAATTAAGTTCACCACTTGGCTGATATTGATTGATAAACAAGAGTGCAGGTTTTGTTCTATGACTAAAATTACACCAATTATTATTATCTCGATCATGAATTTCAAAACGGTTACGTGCTTTGTGGAAAACGATCAATATAGCAACTTGTTAGTAACTTTTAAATGCTTCATAAAAGTATATATAGTATCTATTTATTTGTTTAAAACCCTGTGGCTACCTGGCTACCCAAACCCCTACTGCCACAAACACTCGTTTATGCCTTTCCCTATGTCAGAGGAAATCAGTAGCAGCTGTGTAAGTTAATCAACCGGTCAGAGCTAAGCATTACACCGGTCTACATTCCCATGCGTGCTCCCAATTACCAATTGGGAAAGTGCTCTCACCTAGCCGGCGGTGAGACCTACGCAGGTTACTTCACTTTCATTGTCACCTAAATCGCATGCCATAGCCAGGAATGTTGTTGATGCAGTCCCAGATAGCCAGTGATCTACACCAATTCTGTATTCAGTAACCATACTCACCATAGTATATAGCCCAACACAAAAAAATATTATTAGCGAAGGCTAACAGTTGTATTTTATGGCCAATGCAAATAAAAGCAATATATGCAAAATATGGCAAAGGAAATGTGCCATGGTGGCGCATGGTTAAGGCATCGTATCTTGATGCAGGCATCAGTTTGATGCAGTTGCATACCAAGGACCGGGGTTAATTTTATCCTTTTAGAATTAAATCAATAACACAAAGTGAGCAAAAAAGTGAGGGGGGCTGAATACTTTCAGAAGCCACTACAATGCCTACCCCCACTTCCTACTCGTGTATTTTTTCATGAATGGATATATAATAAATGACCACTGAATCTTAAGAGAAATCAATGTAAAATCAATGGCAATATTGTATATTTATTAGATATTTACTTGCAGATATTGGCAGCGAGAATGATGTAGTATTAATTACACAAAATATCCTCTTTTTTATTTAGATATGTATTGAGCAACGTTTTTTCACTGCTGTATTTGAATAAATTTGGGCAATTGTTTGCTTTATCCACAGTGAAGCCTCCAATTCATTAGCACTTTTTTAGTTAAAACACACTATTTTAAAAAGAACAAATTCATTTTTGGTGGTGAAAAGTATCCTTGAGTTTATGCTCCCAGGTAAATCCAGTCCCTATGAGACTGGGCAGGGGGTTAACTGGCTGAACTACGTGACACAGTAGCACTCCATTTTTTTGTGTTCTGCTTAGTAATGAAACTTGAATACATATTTTGTTGGTTGGTTTGGTTGCAGGAGCACTGAATGTCTGAGCAGTCCCATGGCACCATGGCCGCTAGGCAACCAAGGGGTTAAAACTTAAAATGTGTTAAGTCTCGGACCTATACAGCTAGCTAATGAATGCAGCTGCATAGTTCTTTTCTTTCTTTTATTTGTCCCTTTCTAATCTTTCCTGTTGCTAACCTTCAACCATTTCTTTCAGAGTAAAGATTATTTTAACTGTGGTCCAATTTTATTTTTAGATAACAGAGTTGTTCATTTTAAACTTTATTCAATTGAATTTTTTTTTTCTTAAAAGCCTGCATCATTTTACATTGTGTAAAAAAGTACACAAGAAAAGGGTCAACAGCATTGTGTTTATGGAAAGTACTATAGATGGGAAACACTATTTACAAGATATTGCAACTGCAATCCTTGAATGAACTCAAATGAGGTCAAATTTGAACAGGAAGAAAAATAAGAATCCACTGGTCTAGTGACAAGAGATAAATCAATGAAATGAATATACCTGGACTGAAGGCTCTTTAATCAGAGAAGAGGAGATGCACGGTCCCTATCAGCACCACAGGATGTTTATAGACTTGTTACTTCCCTCCTCATAACCTCTGTATCAACAGCTTAGCTGCCAACACATAGAGGTGAGACAAATGAGTGGTGCTTCATGAACTCTATAACATTAGAGCTATAATGTAGCTGTCAGTCACTGAAATTCATGAACCAATCAAATTTCTTTGCTGCTCATAGTATATTTCTAAGACTGGTTTAAATCCATCCATGAACATGTGACAGGCCCATCCATTTTGAAGTGCACAGTCCTCAATCTCCTATTCATACTGAAGTAATAAATAATGAAACATGAAAACATGAGCTGGTTATAATTCTTGTACTCTGTAAATAAGAGTAAAAACTGAAAGATATACCAAATATGCACCATCAAATTCAACACACAACATTGCAATGCCTTCAATATTTAAAAGAAAAGTCAAATACCTACATATTGTTCTAGTTGTTCTTTGTCCTTCTTCTCCGATTAATAGCGGATTACTGGTTACTTTAAATAGTCCGCTTGTTTGGATTCCATGTTACCTGGGTAGCTATAGCTTTCCCACTTAAACAGGGTAACGTTAGCTTAGTAGGTTAGGCAGAAGGCAAATACCTAGGCTAGCTAACGTTAGCTACACATGTTCACGTCAAAAAATGAAAATGCTGTTGTTGTACTGACTAAATATGTGCATTTTAATATTGAATGCTAGAGCTGATTGATCAGGATCGTACAATGAGGTGCAGGTTCTGATTTGATCAAATCGCTAGGTAACATCAGACTGCGAAAAGCATAACTATTTTTTTTTGATAGAGTTCAGTGAATTCAATAAATAATGAATACATAAAGAACAATGACAGCTGAAATCTGCATGTTTGGACCTATGGCATGGCTGGGAAACTCTTGACATTGATTGAGAACGAAAAGGATTTGACAAAAACATTCAAGCTGAGTCGCAGTTTGTCACTTTTTTTAGGCATTTTACGCCAAAAGAAAAATTGTTAGCCAATCACTGTTTATAAAAGCAGTCTATCCATAATTTCTGCCAGTACTGTAGCTATCATTTCAACTAGTCAATTAATGGGCCTCATATATCAATATTTTTGTGAAACCATGTATAAATGTATGCAGAATTAGAAGACAAATTTATGAGACACAGCTTTTTTCATATCCATGAGCGTATGTCGATAAATGGCAATAATCTATCTTAAATAAAAGTGCATTCACACAATTGACACCCATAAGATACCATATATGAAGCTTGGAATTCCACTGCAGGCAATTTATAGAGATAGCTGAAAAAAGATCAACTTCTCTGAAGCAGAGATTGAAGTGCTGTTAATGGGAGTACAAGCCAAAATAAACATACTGGGCCAGATGTACTAAGCCCTTTGCAACGATTTTCAGGAGCGCATATGACGCTTTCTGCCCAGGAAACATGCATCTTATGTATGAAACTTCTGGCTTCTGGTCAAAGTCACAACATTTCTTCTCCATTCTGACACCTGGTCTGAACAACAGCTGGAATTCTTGACCACATCTGCATGCTTTTATGCATTTATCTGTTGCCATATCATTAAATATTTGCATTAACAAGCTGGAGTACAGATATACCTGAAAAATTGCTCACTGAGTGTATATAGGATACGATACTGAGAACCCAGACGCAGACCAAGGGATATTCCAAAACTTAGTTTATTTCAGTCCAAGTCCAAAGCCAAGAGATCACAAAACGAGATGCAAAAGGAGAGTTGAAAAAACAAGCAGGGGTCAAAAATCCAGAAAATCAGAAGGCGAAGGTACATGAGGGGTAAGGCAAAAATCTATGTTGAAAAGGGCAAAAGAATACAAATCAAAACCAAATAAACAGAAGAAGTGCAAACAAATCAAAAGGGGCTAGGCAAACTCGGAATCAGCCAAAGGGTTGTCGGAGAGAATCTCAATAAACAGGCGTACAGATAACTCAGCTCTGAATAATGATCAACGTTCGGACAAAGAACACTGCAGAGACTGAGGATTAAATACATGAGGGAAGGTGACAATCGAGGCAGGGCTCGGGAGAAAGATGGGCTGAACAAATAGACAACAGGTGGGGAAACATAATAGGGTAATGATACAATAACAGGGGGAGACAAAAACGCGGACTGGATGCACATCTCCGGATTAGGGATTGGACATTTGCATAGAGTTGGAGACGTAGTGATAGTAAGGAACAGGTGCGAACACTTCGCTGAAACTAAGCAAGTAATCAGGGATAGTATAGGAAGGTGGAGCTATAGAACAGCATGGAAAATAGGAGATAACGTTAGTGAGTTAGTTATGTGATTAAATCTAAACTACCCAAGTTAAGTTACTGTTAGTTTATTAGTTAGACAGACAGTAAGTGTAATATAATTAGTAGTTGTTTGTAAGAATAGTGCTTTACAGCATTAACTAGTGAAAGAAGCCGGAAGTACGGAATGCGAGGTGGGAAGAAATGTTGAAAACCTGGAAACGACCGAAACCACCCGAATAGTGAAGCACACAGACAGGGGAGTGACTCGGGCTCAGAAACATTCAGACACAGAAATCACAGGGGATCACAAATGTAATGACTGTAATGGCAAACAATAAACCACATATGAATGATAATAATTAAACACGAAAACAAACAGACAAAACTCAGGAACATTACATATAGTGTATAGTAAGTGTATGATTTTGGATGCAGCCATGTTTTGTCATTGTCAGCTAGAGTAATGCTCTGGCTGTGTTCAAACCTGGCATTGTTACAGGCTGAGCCATTATTTCTGTCATTGCCATGCCATGAACTTTGACCCTGGCTAGGACTTGTTCAGGGAGCATGGATACAATAGGATTTGGTGCAGATATAATGGGATTTTTTTTTTGTCCTCCCAAGGAGGCAACAACACATCCACAGCATACTGATGCATACACTTTTCAGTTTTGTACCAGTATAAATGTATGTGCTTATAAGCTCTTAATAGTATTTATGACTGTAGTCCAGAGATGCACAAACTACGGCCCGCCAACATTCTTTTGGTTGGCCACAATCTAATGACTAATGAATAATAAATATTAATCATCATAAAAAGTGGTATTAGTCATTCAAATGCTAAGCAAGCCTATTAGGCTCATTCAAAACATGATTTAATAAAAAAATCTTTTCAAAAAATGTACAGTTCATATTATGTTGGGGGTCAGTTTGACTCTTAAAACATGTTTACCCTTTTTTCAGATGAATACTGTATGATTTTTGTAATTTTCTAATTTTGTGGGATTAAATAGTAAACATGCAATAAACGTAATGCTACATTTGGGTGGAAGAATTTGGGCACCCCTGGTTTAAATGTCATATTACATGGTATGTACGGGACACGACACCACTTATAATCATAATGGTTTATTGTCATTGAATTAGTTTAGTTAATATCGGGTGCAGGTGTGCTGTATATCTTGATATGAATAATTGATTAGTAAGGAATCACTGATGCAGTTTATTGAAAGATTATCATATTATTGATATTGTGATTATTTGCTTTGTACAGACTGGCTCTACTGACTACCAACTCCTTCAGTACAATGAGTTTTCTAAAGATTAGATAAACAATATTTAGTTACACCTGATGGATCTCATGTAAACTGCCAACATTCTGTGTCCTTTAAATGTGACATCCCGATTCGTAAATTCTAATTTCACACTGACTGCTTTTTAAAATAAATTTTCCAAATTCAATGCGTTTCAGGCATTCCTTTGAGCATGAGCACAACATATGGCCTAATTGAAACTCATTTTTATGTTTTATTGCATTGGATTTGCTTTTGCCGGGTTTTTTTAAAGAGTGGCCAACTGCCTGTCACCCCACCCATATTCATGCACAGACTCCACTGCTGATTCGCTAGTCACTAATCTGCGTCTGTTCAATTTCAGAAAAGATGAGCATGGAGTCAAAGGAAGACCTATTATATGCGGCTTTAACATACAGTCCACGGGCAACTGATCAACCGGATCGATAGTTAACCAACTGAACCCTCCCATATCCTGGCCGCTACAATTGCCAGTTGCACGTCGCAAGACGCAGCCAGCACTGGCATGGTCTGGATTTGACCTCAGACCGTAGGGCTAATCCCTGCAATACAGGAAGGCGCTTTAACTAAATGAGCTACCCAGCTGCCCCTAAAATGCATTGCTTACATTAGGAATTAATTTCAGGAAGGAATAAGATCGACTTTGATCATAAATAACAATACAATCAATTGCTGCTTGGGTAATTCTTTTTGTTTTGTTATTTTCCTTTTGTATAACACAGGAAATTGATTTCAAATGAGAGATAAAACAGCCAGCTCTAGTGATACATTTATTTGTTATTTACTGAACTGCCCAATATATCGTGGTACATAAGCACTTTTCAAAGGAAAGAGTGGGGGTAGGGGGGTACTCTTGCTGAATATTGTGTCCCCTGGCAATTTTATCACATGATTCTTTATCTATATACATTTCATTGCACTCATTTATCTCCCTGAGTTTAATGAAAGCCATTAGTAATGCAGTGTCAGGTCATTCTGTTCACAATAGTACCAAAACTGTAGCTGCCTCTAACATTACCTGGCAGAATGCATTTCTCCGA
The DNA here is from genome assembly GCF_963514075.1 of Conger conger. Taxonomy (NCBI): domain Eukaryota; kingdom Metazoa; phylum Chordata; class Actinopteri; order Anguilliformes; family Congridae; genus Conger; species Conger conger. Next base: position 46,589,847 of record NC_083768.1, read on the forward strand.
CCAACAACCGTGATGACTGGGTTAAACCTCTGATTACTCTGAGAAGCCAGTGCTGCACCCTGGAAGATGGCTAATAAAAAAGTAGGGGAAATGGAGAATGCCTCGAATGCCCTTAGCGGCTCCTTGGAAACACGAGGGACCTGGCAAACACATCTCCCGAGAATCAGCAGCCAGAATGCAAGGAAACAAAGTGGAGGAATTTCTGTGCACCGGGGCTGAGGAGGACCACAGATGCATGTCGAATGCTGAGCAGGGCCCAGCGTCGTGACACTAAACTGCGATCGCCAATTTAGTTCAACTGATAAGAAAATGAATAAAAATACTACAGAACCTCAAAGTTACAGGATGATCAGTCAGCCTTACAGAGTATGAAGGATCCAGAAGCAACATAACCAATATATTATTTTTGTTATTGTCACTGCTGCACAAAAGTCACATTGGAAATATATTTCTCTATGGACATCTGCATGGTTGGGTCCATGCAGTTTAAAACATTGCATTTAATGCATTCCACAACACAGTGGTGATTAAGCTAATTAATTAACCATACTAGAAGCAGATTAAATAGAGCTGAGGTGTTACAAGCAGCCTTGGACAGAGTCCAGACCATGTTTCCTTCTACCTTGCACCTTTCTTGGTCAGTGCTTTTCAATTTCTCTGTGACACACATACCTTTCTTATTCAAATACATATTACACATACATTGTGCCTTCATCTGGACAATGGGAAAGGTGTTGTGAGAATCATGTTCTTTGACTTCTCCAGCCCCTTCAACACCATCCAGCCTGCCAGACTGAGAGACAAGCTTGTGCAGATGGGGGTGGACACTCACCTGGTATCCTGGACTACAGACTACCTGACGGAGAGACCACAGTTCATCAGGCCGAAGGACTGAGCACCACAGGGGACTGTGCTTTCACCAGTCCTGTTCACCCAGTATACATCTGACTTCAGGTACAATTCAGAGTCATGCCACATGCAGAAGTTTTCAGACACTGCAATAGTGGGGTGTCTCAGGGATGGGCAGGAGGATGAGTACAGGAACCTGGTGGATGATTTTGTGCAGTGGTGCAATCTCAACCATATGCAGCTGAACATTTCCAAAACCAAGGAGATGGTGGTGGATTTCAGGAGGACTAAGCCACCTATGCTGCCAGTCTCCATTGAAGGGTTCTATAACACACTTAACAGACAGAAGAGCATCTTCAGCAGCAGACTCCTGTCTCTGACATGCTCAACAGACAGGTTAAGAAGGTCCTTTGTTCCATGGGCCATTCAGTTATACAATATCACACAAAACAGGAGGAGAGAATTGGACCTTTCCGCTCCTTCCACCACATCACCTTTGTCTACCATCCTCTATCCAATATCTGTCTGACTGTCCTAACAGGCTATATTAGCCCTCTACACAATCTGGACTGTAATCCTCACTTTTACCCCTGTTGAGTTTACTGTTTACTGTTTACTTTGTACTTTTACACTACTACCATTGCACACAATCCACCATAGCACCTTATCATGGCCAATATATCACAGGGCCAGTCCCTACTAGGCCTTTGTAATCACTTCACATGTGCTTTATTTCTTACTTTTCTGTGAGTGATTTTGATCTTTATGTGTGTGAGATATGTCTGTATATGTGTGTATGTATAAGCTACTGGATGCCTAAAATTTCCCTCGGGATGAATAAAGTATCTATCTATCTATCTATCTATCTAATAATACTGTGTCCTTCAGAAAGACAATGCACAAAAATGAGAGCGGATATCATATAAGGCAAATGATAATAAGGCTGAATAATTCAGTGTCTGGTGTTTTTTCACTTTCATAGTTATTAATATTTCTGAATGACCCCCATTTCTGAAGGTTTTGAACCTCTGAGGTTTTACTGTAATCTTCCCATGGAAAGGAATGAGCAAGACAGCTTTAATAAACCAGACCTCATAGCTTGAGTTGGGGATGATTAAATCTGTAAATAGAAAAGCTGTTTCCATTTAAGATGGAATATGTTGAACTGAAAAAAAATAATAATAATAAAATCATTCATATAAATAACAAGAACATAATGCGTTGTTCATGAAATAATAGATAAATATACATAAATGTCTCAGTCAACTCTAACCCATTTTTGTAGGTCTTCTACTAGGCTTCTAGGCTTCATAACGTTATAACTTCATGAAAGGCATACTACTATTTCTCGCTCCTGTCTTTACATACAGAAAGACGTATACACCCTATTCTCAACCCTGCCTCTCTGTTGGAAACAACCATGTGCCGTGATAGCAATGAGCTCAGAAACTGGCCCAATAGTGATAGTGATAGAGGTATCGCAAAACCGTTAAACATCAGCATTAGTAGTCACTTTCCACATCGGCCAGTTAGCTAGCTATCTAACCAACATTACTCATGTTTGTATTTATTTAGGAAGGAATGGGCAAACATGCATCAAAATGTATTTTGATACAAAATACCCCAAATGTAAGTGTATGAAAATAAACTACAAATACTGCGACCATTACCTTTATTTTATATATAATAAACTACATTGCCTGGGAGCATTAGATCGGTGGTTCACAAACCTTCGCTACATATACTGTATTGATCTATTCGTCCACTAGTAAACTTTATTAAAACTAGTCACCAAGAAGTCAAGTCATCAATTAAATAAAATATGCTTTGCTGGTGGTGGAAAAGATCAAGTATGTGTAGTAGCTGGAGACCCAAGGACAGGTATGAGAACCACAACTTAAACAGTATGAATATATACAAGGCATGTCATAAATATGACCAGTACCTGAATGTAGAAGATCACATATTTGAGAAACAAATATTCACTGTTGCCCCAAGTATTACCAAGTAATGTTTTTGGAAATTTAATTCAAGGCTCTTACGAAGGTAAAAATGTCAATTGTTCCTTGACTGTATTGTTATTTTTAATGTGATATAACAAATTTCATCCACAAATCTACAGTAGGACTGCAGAAATAAATAAATACTATAATCAATGCAAAAATGCAATGCAGATACACTGGATTTGACAAACTGGAAAACAAAACAAGACTGTAAAATCCAATATGGTGGACTTTATAATAATTAAAAGCATCTTAGACCCCTTAAACAAGTAAGGTTCAACATATATTGAACGTTGTTCAATATTTGGAGTTATAGGTAGGCTTCTCCAGAACCTCCACATCCTCTGTGAAAACAAATGAGTTGTCATCTACTTCCTCTACAGGTGTTGAACTTGAGGCCGTATCACTCTCTGTCACAAGCAAGAGATCCGTGGCTGACTGAAGCATTAGCTCATGGATCCTTCTTTTCTGGGGGGCCAATTGTGGGGGCAGCCAACACATTTTGAAATATGGATGAGTCAAACATGACAGGATTGCTTCATTGATGTCAGGACTAAGCTCAAGAAAGCTACCGAATCTTCTATGAAAACCAGCAATAATAGCCAGCACAGAATATCACAAGTTGGAGGCTTGTAAAGGCCACAGCAAATGGGTGGGAATAAGTTCTGCATGGAAGAATGATAAAAAATCCCTCCAAATGTGTTCTCTAATCTTATCACAAATAATAGGCTGTCATCTTTGCCAGGGGTGTTTGCACAAATTATTAAACCAGGGGTGCCAATAATTGTGGAGCCTGTTTTTTTGGGGGAAATGTAACAACCATAAGAATGTAGTTTATTCCATGGTATCATTAATAAAATGCACTAGATGATGCATGTTGGAAAATAAAGCTTATGGCAACAACAGTGCTATTTTTTAGTTTACAGTATTTCTTTGTGCATATTTATCAAGGGTGCCATTGTATTTTGTTGCTTCTTTTCATAGTTTGGTTACAGGAGCACTGAATGTCTGAGTTCAGCAGTCTCATGGCACAAGCGACTAGGCAGCCTGTGGGAAGGGGTTAATGAAATACATTATTATTATTATTATTATTATTATTATTATTATTATTATTATTATTATTATATAGGCTTAGAATAAATGAACAACCTAACCACAAGAATGCAGAAAGCTGGTTCCTAGAACAGCTGCACCTTTGCTGTTAAGACTGGCAAAAAAGTATATTTGCATCTCTGAGAACATTGTACCTTTTGAGTGAATGCTTTCAAATCCAGACTGATTGTAAACAAGCTTCAAAACTGATGGATGCATGGAAACAGCTACTGTTCCATGATACCAACTTAAAATACAGAGACATCTCCAGTCAATGAAGAAGAATGATGCAGTAGACTGCACACAGAAGCAACCTAGAATACCACTGGTATTTTTTGTTTTGCTCATACGGGTCATTATTTTCAGATGTGACTGTTTGTGCAAGACAATGCACACCTTTTATTTATTTATAAATCTGCCCCATTACCTGCTGCTGGAGCTACTGCTGATGTCATGACCTCTTTGGAGAACAGCTCAGAGGACGACCACAGCTAGATGTGTGACACGGAAACTTTAATTTGAGCGAATCCACATCCATATCTGGTGATCCCTGTAGGAATAACTGGCATTGACACTTCTTTGGTCCTCATGTTGAAACAACAACAACAGACTCCAAATGCAGAAGGCACTCCTAGAATCAACTGAGACCTAGGTCATCACCCTCACAGAACCAACCGTGTCCCGTATGAGTTAAATAGGCCACAGTCTTTTACTTTCCAATAACTCTACAGTCATTCATGGACAACAAGCTGACAATGCTTGAGTGGGCTGTGGCTTTAACATCCTTTAAAATGGTTCCAAGTATGATATTGTAACAGTTGGCTTTCAAACAATTTTTGACGAAAAAGAAAATCATTGTCCCTGGACTGTGATTATGCTTTTGCACTACTTCATAACCAGGCCATTATGGAAAAATAACATGCCCTCCCAGGCAATCAGAATTGAGTATTCAATGCCATTGTAGAATACTACAACTTAACCATTTCAACTAAATATGGAATGTCAATACAACCTTGCCATTAGTTTTACACAGAAATGTCCCTTTCAAGATTCAGTGGTCATTTACTGTCTGGAACAGTCCAATGGAGAAATACATATACATACAAATATTAATATACTTTCTAGACTTCTTACTTGCTGCTGCTTTACACTTTCAGTTAATGGTCTCAATTAAATATGACATTGCATTGAATCTTAAAATCAAAACAAAACGTGGGGGGGGGGGGGGGGGGAGTAGAGATGGAGAGGAAACAGACAGTAGAGGTTAAAAGAGCTGGTCATTTTATCACATGGACAATGAGCAAGTTTGATAAAATTATTTACTAATTATTTGATCTGGGTCACTAAGCCAATAATCAATGCTAGTTCTTCAACAGGTGGCAGCTTGGTATGCTCATGTGAGTGATTTGAACTGAAGGTGAACAACCACCAAAAGATATTGAAAGATAAAAAGTGTCATGTGAGATTAGGCTGATTATACACACAACAGCATTCTAGACTGATAAACTGGCCAGCAAGACACAACAATAGTCCATTCAAGAAACTGAAAGAATGCATTCCTATATCAGCGGGTAAGACTGAGCCAATTCAGTGCCAACAACAGAAAAGTAAAATAATGAGTACAGTACACCACACATATGAAGGGCACAGAACAGAGGACTGAGAAAGATGCCCTCTCAGTTTGGGAGGAGCATATACCATACACTCCAATGAATATCATGCTAGCCACAGCAGCTTTCACCAAGCAGGTCAGTCACTGAGGTAGAGGTATGCACGTCTCATACAGCTGACACAGGCTTTTTGCTCCCTGCACCGGCACTGGTACACTCAGGATTATATTTTGTGGGCCCTTGCGGGCTCATCCCAGCACTGAAAATCAATACTTCAGCTGGATATTCCACTAAATAACCCCATACTTTTATGCAGCTTAGGCCGGTTTCATCCCCAGGCCAAGCTCTTTGGTTTTGTTATTGGACATGCTAGCTTAGCCCTTATTCCTGTTGTTGTGTTGTTCCCCCAACTGACCCAATTGACATGTATTTTGCTTTAGGAGTAAGCAGATACCCGTTCTTGTTAGCATTAATTTTAGCGATATTCATGCATATTTATTTGTGTAGTCTGTGGTGATTGACACCGATAAACACACAGTTGTGTGTGATTTGGTTTGTCCTGAGTAAGAGGTATTAATGCGCTGAGACATTAATTAGCAACACCACAGGGATGCGGAGGATAGTGCCGAACATGCATTCTGAAAGTCAAACCAAAACTATAAACTTTCAAAAGTTTCAAAGCAAGTCATTTTCATTACTTCCATATGTATAGTCATTCCCTGCAATGCAGAGCTCATTTGAAAACAAAGTTATAGCTTAAGGTTCTGATGAGTTTTTCAAGATAATTAAAGTAGAATTACAGCATGCTGAAACATAGTGGTATAAAAATGTTCTCTCTGCATTCACAAATTTGTGGAAAATAAACATAAGTAACTCAAAGTTTACTGTAATGTATCCAGTAAACCTGGAGTCAGCAACCAGTGTCCCATGGGCAACTAGCTGCTGACCACTGAAGCCCTCTCATTTTTCCAGGATATTCAACTTGAAAATATTATAAAACAACTATGCCCAGTCTTTGCTATGATACACTGGCAATCAGTGACTGTGTTCACTCCTTGCTTATCTACCAGCGTATGACCCTTTGTGTGCTATATCTGGAAAGCATGTGGCCAACAGAAGGAGGAGGAGCACAACCTGAAATGTCTATGGATTAGTGCGTACAGTGGCCCAGAGACGACATCAAGTAAATATCCATCAGTCAAGGGAAAACGTCCATCAGTCCACAGAACACATTGGTCAGTATATGGACAACGTCCCTTAGTTTAAGGAAAATTGAATCATGTTTTTTTTTTTTTTTTCAAACTGTGGAAGACAAAACAGTTATTAATGCTGTTCATAACTGATGTATTATTTAGGCTACTAATCAGATGACTTTGGTGCAGTATCATCCATACTGCACATTTTAGTGACCAGCTGCAATCGAAAAACAAAAAATATTGCTTTGGTTTTATTTTCCTCGGATTAATAGGTTTACAAGGCAACAAGTGGTGTCAACAAATGCCATCTAAAAGAAAGGTAATGAATATGGTGATATAGCCCATGAAACTTGTTGCAGTTACATGATATAAATTAATGGACTGGGTGATAGTCTGAGGGAGTTTTTTTTACGCTATTTACCTCGTTTACGCTGCAAACCAATACAGTTCAATACTGCGAATGAATGATGAACTTAGGAACTGATGAGAGACTCTTTGAAGAAGTAAATGAATGAGAGAGCCTAAATCTTTTAAATGAGGGCCAAAAGATGCGCCTCTCTACATTGAATGAGACAATTTGACAGTCGAAAAAGGTGAGCTACAATTACAAATGCAATAACAAAATGTGACTTGAAGCAGGATTATTTTTATAGTTCACATATACTTGTTACATGTTAGGTGTCTGTTCACACATAATTATTTTGTAAGAGATGGATACCCGATGTTTGGTTTGATTTAAATGCAGTCTAAGAACAGTGTGCCTTTAGATGAGACTGTTTCTCCTTAAGTCCTAATAACGAATCTAAACAAGTAAATTTTATGCTGTTACTGAATAAAATGAAAACATCTGAAGCCAATGAATACAGTCTGCATCTCTAGGATATCTAACCATCCCTTACTATATAAACAGTTTTAAAATTTTAATAATAGGATAAATTAGAATAAATCCCAGCTTTCTGCACAACAATTTCTAGAGACAGTGGTATCTGCCTTTTTAAAAAAAACAACATTTTTAGAGTATTTCAAAAAAATGAATTCTGGTGCAAATATATTTGGTGACAACCCTTTATAGACTGATGTGAAGCAAATGCGGAAATAAACTCCTCATAAAGTCTATTGTTTCCAGACTTTGACCACATATGAATGATAAGAATTGTTTAGAAAACACATGATTAGCACATTTGTATCCAATTTGGAAACACATGCATCAAAGTCCAAAGAGAAAGGAGACGCATGCTGATATCAGAGTCCAGAATCCCTCTGAGGGAGTGTGTGATGTTGCTCCCACTATTAATCACAAAAGCTGAAATACAGATGGCTTGTTACTCTATAGAAAATAAGACGCATATGTAATGAGAATGCCACGTTGGAGAAGTGGCAAAAACAGATTTTTGCGTGTAAATGTTAGAGGCGGCACCTCTTTGAGGTGTGTGATGAGAAAAAAAAAATGTAAGGGAAATGGTTACATCATAACCAGGGCTGGAAATTACGATCGGCCAATCGCCTGAGGCGAGTGGTTTAGATGAATGGTGAGTAAGAAAGAGATAGCTCAAGAAAGAAAGAGAGTGCCAATGAAATGAGTCTTTTGGGCAAGTGGCAATTAAAAGGTTTGTTACGGATTACAAACCGGAAATCATTTTAAATTTGCATTAATCTCTCAGGTTTCTATACATCGATATGTGCCTCTGGTGTCACCTTTAATGTCAGTGTCATGATGATGTGTGTGTCCCTTACCAGTTTTCCCCTTGGGCGGGGCTTCCCAGTCAGCCAATCAATTTGAATTTGGTATTCAACACGGTTCTGTAGCGCAACTATGTTAACAGGCAATACTCATACACTGTCATCTGTTATATTTGTACTCATAATGACATTCATAATTGGTTTTCTAATATTCTGCCACTGCTACCACCAAAGAGTTCTACACCAAAGAACTCTACATCAATAGAGTACGAGTGAGAACATTCATAGAAAGTTGAATGACTGGTCGGGACAGGCTATATAGGGACCGTCTTACTATGTAGTGCTCCATCTGCCATGCACATGAAAATGAGGGTAACACTTTGCAACAATGTTACATGAATTAGCATTAACTAATGTAGTTGTTAAACTAACTACTGAGCAGTTAATCTGAAGAGCTTTGTTTATGTATTTGTACATCATTCATTAATGTTAACAACTATTGCCAGTTATAGCCAAGTCATATTGGAATGAAAATAAAAGTTAATGTATTTGTTAATGGTTGACTAATTATATGTTTATCTTATGGTTTGCTAATTAATGTATAAATATTAGTGTATTGAATACATTAGATAGTAGTTAAAAAATACATTAACTAATGAAAGGTTCATTTCATGCTTCATTAAATTAAGTATCAAATTAAGTCTATCGAAAGTGAAAACAACATCGATGCTCTGCAATGGCTATCTCAGTCTCCAGACTTAAAAAACCTTTGGTCTGAACTGAAGAGGGCAGTCCACAGGCCCAAACCCAAGGATATCAATGATTTAAAAAAAGTTCTGCATTGAGGAATAGTCTCCAAATGTGTTCTAACCTTCTCACAAATTATAGGAAAAGACTCACGGCTGGCTTTCGACCATCTCTTTACCTGGGTGTGGGGAAACAGTCAATCAATAACACTAATTGTTCAGTTAATTAAACGGCAGAAAAGAAAGCCAGGAGGGCCAGATTTGATGTTCTTTCCCGGTGAGACCAGGTTCTGTATTCATATGTAGCTTGTCGGTTTTGATTGTACTATTTATTTTTCAAAATTCATGGAAGGGTACATACAAGCTCACAGCAGAGAACACCAGCTCGCAGGTCTTTGTTGCTACTCGAGTCCGCTGATCAAAATTTCCGATCCTATGATCTCACTGTGAACCTGCTCCTTGAGTGGCCGAATGTCTTTTCAGTGAGACTCTCACCCCATGCACACACATCCATGGTGCACACTACAGGACTTTTGAAATCCTAACTGATATTGTGACTGACCCCACACATAACAACAGATGTTTTTGGCTTTCATTTGTCAGAATTCACACACTGGATGATTTGGTGCGAAAGAGCATCACACACTAAACATTTACACTCATAATCATGAATCATTCAGACTCCCGCCTCTCAAAACCTATTCAGACTCCCGTCTCTCAAAAGCTGGGCCTTCACAAAGTCCAGAGTTAGCTGGATAACTGCACTGAGTATCCAGAACCTTCCCAAATCTGGAACATGGACTGAAGTAAAAAAAATTATAATAATTTTTTTAAAAGCTGTTCCGGGATTTATTCTGCACAGTTATCCAGTTAACTTAGTAATCATTCTCTGTGAAGTACACCCCTGGGATCTCTCGGAAACGTGACTTTACAGCAAACCAAACATTCCGCTTCATCTCATTGGCTATTCCGGGTTTCTGTTTGAGATTCCATCGCTGTTCCCCTCAGACAATGGTGTCGGGGATTTCGAAAATGGGACGACAATTGCCAATCAGGAGGGGTACGATTCTATCTGTAAACACCTTACTTTACAGGATAATCTGGGCAGATAACCGGTATAGACCAGCCTCAAGTCTGGAATGCCCCTGTGATTCTCTGGAGGAGCAAATTGGGGCCAAAATTGGACCGATTCTCCTGTACTGTGCACCAAACTTAAATAACCCACGCCAGGATGCACATGGGGAAAACTAGCTTAACTAGCATAGACATTTAAGTCAAATGCATGCATCTCAAGCCAGGATTGGGCTCAATATACTGTAAACATGGACATACAGTTTTGGTTAAAGGGCAGCGCCAGTGAATAATTTATTTATTTATGTTTCACAAATTAAACATAAAACATGAAACAAACAATAATTCTGATGAACAGCATCAAAGACATAATAATCTAGTTTGAAATAGCTCTGTAGTCTACCACATTATTGTTTGTGATTGAGGTAATTTGTTCATGCAATGTTTTGAGTAAAAGTATATTTCGCATAAAAACTACAAGACTATCCTTTGTTGTAGGCAGAGGGATTTCCAGAACTGTTTGTAACGCAATCATAAATTGACCTTTTGCAGGTACGGATAATATCCTGAAATATTAATATACCATGCCAACCAAAAAATAAATGATTGATGAAAACTCCTCTCAAAAACTAGACGACCTCCCGTTCCACATACTGCATAGCAAAACACTTGATATGCCATGGACTGAAAATGACTATTGGTTGCTGAGAGAGGTAGCACTAATGCTAATGTTTTCATGCTTTGAAACAGCACAGGCACACTTTCCCTGCGTTCGCCTGTTCCGGTGTGTTGAAAATTGAGCGTATTAGGCCCGGTTATCCATTGAGGCAGCATACATTTTCTTCCCTGAAGCAATTCAGGTTAAATACCTTGCTCAATGGTGCAACAGAGATTCTCCAGCTGCAATTTCTGGCATCAGTTGTTAACTAAAATACAACACCGCCACCCAAGGTTTGTACTAACTAGCATTTTGCAAATAGCATTCTGCATCTTTGAATATATTTGTCGGTAATAAGTATCGATAACACTGATGAAGGTATGTTTCTAGGGACTTTTGTTCTCTTCAAGCAAAGCCTGCATGTAATCAGAGGTTATTTGCCTGGGCATCCATGTGGCAGATAACTCCCCATGGTACACAGACTCTTCCTGATAAAGGAAGATTTTCCACACTGTTACCTCCTGCAGATTGCTCCCTAAAATAGGGGCTAATGGATTTCTAAAATAAGAACTCAGAATCAGATTTTACTGAAGACTTCTCAGTTTTGAAGAAAAAAAACATTTTCAATTATCATTATTGTGCTAGAGGAGAGAGAGAGAGTGGTATCATGTGGATGGATGTGTTGAAATGTGAGTATACAACTCATTCACCCCAGAATCCAGAATGAGACGAATACTACTTCAGAGATCGCTTTACATTTAAACCTACTTTTGGTCAGATTTGGATTTTGGCCTCTGTCCAACTGTAGGCCGAGTATGTTTTGTCTTTTACTCTGATGGATGAAGGCAAGGAACTGAAAAGTTTTTGCACAATTTTTTACACCTGTGCAAGTAAACCATAACTTTTCCAGCGTGCGCTTAGAGAACATTACACACCGGCAAAAGCAGTTCTTGAGACTTTATGCCTGAAAAGATTTATGTTTTAAAACAAAAATGTATTTTGTCATGCCTAAGTCTAAATAGAAAACCCTGCCTTCGGAGAACTCGGAATAAATAATTCCTGAGTGCATGAATGAGGAGATGTGAAAACGCTTTTGTCTCCACGATAGAGGGCATTTTCAGTAACGTGATCCCATTTTATATCAGTGAGCATGTAATTACATTCTCAAAATATTACCCAGTATGCTTATAAATAAGGTGCAGGACAACTTTTGAATAATAAATGAAATTGTGAAATGTTTGACTTGTTGATGGGGGTGAGGTATTTGACAAAAACCTCAATCAATGGACCTGAATTAGTGTATTACTATACTAGATGTTATTATTGCAATTATTGTAGTTCTTTTTTTTACAATCGTCTGGACCTGTTCCTGCCAGAGAGGAGAGCAAGGAGAGTGGGGTTGTGAGGGAGAGGTAGGGGGAGGGTTGTGAGAACACTTTTCGGGTGCATTTATGGAAACTTCTTGCAGTATCATTTTAGTACACAATAGATCATATTTCACACCTCATAACACCAATTATATCATTTAGTTACCATGTGTCTTTTTGGAGTCTCCAAGTAGCTTTCATGGAAATTTGCCTAGACATAGCTAAGACATTTTTTTTTGGTGATACTGTCATCAATATTACAGAAACTTCAACAATGTTTGAGCTTCTGTATCATTGTTTCAGTAATATTTACACTTGGAAAACAGACCCCCAATGTTTACCTTTCAGGAGAGACCAGGATTATACCCGTCACAAAAAGGCTTCAAGAAAAACTGATTTTATTTTGGGCATGTCATTTTCAAGCTTGTGTTAAGAAAAGGGGGCAATACTTAATAGGTTAATATAAACCACAAATATGTTTGCATGTTTATGGAATATTCTAGCTTTACCAGAGTACAAAAACTGATTTTGTCATAGTTTCTAATAGTTTCTGTTTGGCTGAATGAGTGACACAGTTGATTAGGAGGAACAAGGTAGAAAATAGTCCTTGGTTTTGATGAAGTGGTTCCAAGAGCAAATCACCTTTAAAAACTGACTGAAAAGGTGCCGTTTTCTTGTTTGAAGCCTTTTTTAACATGGGGAAAAATAGTGATAAATTACATACCCAAATGTCACGACATCTCAATGCTTGGAAAAAGCTGCCGAACGGTCTTATTTAACACTTTGCCTAGAGTTGAAAACATAGTGTTCCTGTGCTAGCAGCTCTCTCTCCCAACCCCCAAACTCCCCTCGCCCCCCTCCGCTTTATAACACAGACTGGCTAAAATAGGCTAGGCATGGAAGTCATTTCCCCTCTAGGTACTCTAGCGTTTCTGTCCAGACTCAACAAAGTCATGAAATATCATTAACATCTGATTCCAGGACGTCTGACAAATACTTCTTTGTTCCCTACAGCAGACTGAGGGAGCTGAACTGCATTACCATATCGCCAATATAATTATACCTATTAGGCTGAGGAATATAGGATTTGTTTCAGATTTTCTGCCCCCATTTGCTGAGAGAAATGGTGTGTGAATATGTCTATTGTATTCATTTCATTTTTGTAAGTGGTACAGCATAATGGTACATAAACATTACCTCACCTTAACCAGGAACAGAGACTGTTCTGGGCAAAATAGACTGGTTAATTTAATGGCCCGTACAATCAGGCCTTTGTTGTTTTTTTGTTGTTTTTGAACCATCTTTCTAACAGAACCATATTTCTAAAAACAAACAAGTATTTGACATTACAGGGGAACAAATGTATAATCAAAATCAACTAATGTGCTACATTGAATAAGAATGCGTTGATAGCGTCTTATCTGAATTATTTCACTTGTTCCGTGAATGTTATGTTATGTGACTGCCCTGTTCTTCCCCGAGGCAAAGTAAAAAGTCTTAAATAATAGCTGAAAAGGTTCGACATTTTGATTTAACCCACTGAAAGCTGAAACCATTTCTGCATATTCTGTATTTCAATGAGATTCATTAAAATGTTGTGTTGAAATCAAGTAAATCTGGTATTTACATATTTAGATAAAACTTTCAAGCATAAAACCAACCATAAGAAAGGAATACTGGGAGCAATGCAGAAGTAAAATTTAGCTTTGTTTAATAACTTTTTTATTGACAAATATCAATTTCAAATGCCATTTGAAACGTTTGACTTTTGCTTGTGGAACCAAAGGAGATCTCTTCTCACTTGAAATGATTTTCACATTGGTTACACATGTGTGCATGTGTGTGTGCGTGCGGGTGTGTGTATGTGTGTGTGTGTGTGTGTGTGTGTATGTATGTATGTGTGTGTGTGTGTGTGTGTGTGTAAGATTGAGAAGCCAACACATAAAATTCTTCTCCTGCAAAATAGATTTTTATACCATGTGCAAAACCAATTCAATGTACAATATATATGTCATCAATCTGTTATAATAGCCTACTTTGTTTATGTTCTCTGATAGCTTCGTACATGATGTCTTTAATAAAGAATTGTGTTGTTATTGTGTTTATTGACAGCACACATACAAATTAACCACTATGTTATTGATGTTTATCAAGACATTTTACTTAATGTGATGGTCTAATTCATTTTCACAATGTTTCAAATCCTTTTGCATGGCAACTCAAACTTCCACCAGGATAATAAAGTATTAAAATTGTAAAAGACTCTGATTAAACCAACGTGAGTGCAGGCATGCTTTAAACTGAAAACCTTTCTTCCCTGAGGTGTTATGTAAAGGGTGCTATAGCAGGGTGCAAGGTACACTTTTAGTTGATATTGAGATTTACCTCGCTTAAATACAACATGGTTATGAGGGAAACTTACGCATGCAATGCAGAGGCAAGTGCTAGAGCACATAAGATGGCAGTAGGGGCTGCTCCCAGCAGAAAAGGCCAAGCGTGGATTCTTATATGCCACACGGATCCTCTTTCAACACTCCACCTCCAGGTAGAGACTGGAGATGTTAAATGTTTAACCCACTCACATCACTGTCCATCTAAGACCAGACGTTTCCCTCTTTCTGAATCCTCCTGATGACTGTAAGTGCCTTGGTACATCGCAAGTAGAAGCCTGTCTGAAACGCATGGCTGTGAACGTTCAAAAGATCTTGCTCAGATCACGTGGAACGTCAATCATCACAAGAGGGAATGTGGCCTGGAAATGATAGGAGACGCCCATTACAGCGCTCAGAGAAAGAAGCAAGCATTAACTGGATCAAGCTGCACACTGAATATATTGAGTTTAAATGAATGATATCAAACAAGATATTAGATTAGATATTCACTACGGAAGATATTCAGTAAGGAATCGGTCAGGAAGAGGGGTGTAAAGTATGAATAGCAAGATCATTTAACATTTACTGAAAAATCCAATGCATACAACAGGATAGATTATCTTATTGTTATTCTGTTATTGTAGGCATAGGTGTTAAAGGGAACTCAACTGTCTTTTTAAAAATACTGAAATGGGGCAATGAGCCATTAATAAAAAAACATATTTAAGACCTTGTGGGAGTGTGGTGTGACTTAGTGTGGGCCTGCCTTCTAGGAGTGGTTGATATCGGGGAACCACAAAATCAGTCCCTGCCCATATCTGACTCCCACCCAGTCTGCAGGCCCTGGCAAGGGAAAGTGCATGGCCTCAAACTAATTTGGGTTCATAAAGACCAACGCCCATCAGGTCAGAAGGTTGACATGTTCCTGGAGAGAAGGGCCAACTTGTGTCAGGGCACGGAACTAGCATAGTACAACAAGGCCTTAATGAAACGCTTACCATTTCCCTAGTTTGGTAGAATGTTCTTTTCCAAAACATTCATTCCAAACCTGCCCTGCGATGTTGACATCTCATCAATTGCACGCTGGAACAATGCTTAGTGAATTGATAAATAATTAATTACACACAAATATTCTATTGAGCTGACACACTTTGCAAGCAAGGGAAATTATAAGCAGTAAATACATTTTTCAGAAATCAAAAGCATTCACCCCCCTAGCAAACTAAACAGTACATTATATGCTTTTGTGCACTTTTATGACACTTGCCACATGCGTCGCTTTCCCACATTATTGTAATTTCCTGATTTCCCTGTTTTATGCATTTTTTTGTTCCATGTTCTGTTTCATGTTTTCCCTGTCACAGCCTGTGACTCTGTGTCTTAGTTCATTTTCCTGTTTCTCAATTTCTACGTGTTCTGTGTTTGTTCTGTTCCATGTTTTCCCTTTCTCCCGGTTATGTTTCTCTGCCCCCCGCACCTCATACGCGTTTCCTGTGTTATCGTCTCGCCTTTTTCTTGTTGTATCGTCTTGTTGTTCTGGGCTAGATCGTCTTGTGCTGTGCCTTTGCGGTCCTGTGTTCCTAGCCTCTGGGCCCCCAGTTCCTGACACCCTGCCAGTTCCTGACACCCTGCCTGTTTCTCTGCCCTGTCCTGCTCCAGCCCTCCCGTCTGCCTACCTGTCTCCATTGAAGCCCTTCTCCAGTCCTGGCTGGCCTTACCCGTCTCCTGCCCTTCAGCCCTCCTGTTCTCCAGCCCCCCTCGTTGATTTCCCGGCTTCGACCTCTGTCGGTCTTTGGACTACGCCCTGCCTACTCTTCATCGCTCTGGTTGCCTGGTCTCTGACCCTTTGTCTGAACTTGACTACATAACTACTTACCCTGCGTTGCCCTGTTTGTCGTTCTTTGACCTGTATCATGTGGTACCCCTGATTAAAGCCTTCCGCCTACTACATCGGAGTCTGCGAGTTGTTCCGACCGGTTCTCCCCATAACACTTTTAGTCCTTGAAACTGAATGCATGAACTACCAAGCAATATAGAATAGGCCAAATTTTGGTAGCAAAAGAGATGCAAATGCATCTGGGTAGTAGTCCAGTTTGTCAGGAACATTTTTGAGTATCTTTCAACCACTTTTTTCCTCAATATAAACCACCAGCCTTACCTGTTCACACTTCATTCCGCTGCTGCTCTGACACTGTGCTGCCTGCTAGCTGTTTCTGCTTTGCTTGATTTGCTCTGGAAATCATGCAAAAGCTGCCCTGCTGCCTGGCTCATTCCACAACCTAAAGCAATTGCGCTGCCTGGCTCATTCTGTGGCATTGCTCTTTTTGGCACGCTGTCGCACCGATGCTGCCATTGCTCATATTGCATGCTGTTGCCGCATTTGCTGGCTGCATTTGCTTGAATTATCCTGCTTATTCCTGAATCCTGCCTTTCAGATTTTATTTTGCATTCCCACCACTATCCCAACATCCACCTGTGAGCTAAGCTTCTCAAGATCCCCATGAGGGGGGTTATGTATTCACTCCCTGTTTCGGCTGGCTTACAACAGGAAGTGATGAGAGGCAGAGCCTTGATGCCAAAGTTTGCATTTACATTAAACATCAATAAATATTGCTTAATTCAGTCGTCTTACTGAACTTTCAGCGGATATCCAGAAAAGATAAAAACACAGAACTTCAACCATTATTGCACACCACATGTTCCTCCTCTAGTTCACATGCTGTCTTATAGCCATACGTAATTTATCTGAGCAGGCTTCGGTAAGGTGCCATTGATATGCATTGGCGACTCTGCATCTCCCAGACAAGAACATCAGACATTCTCTTTTCTTTTGTTACAATTCTTAGCCAAGGAAAATTTGATTAATTGCAAGCTTCTGAAAGTGACAGAATGTTGTTTGATTTATTAGAATTTTGCTAAGTTACTGGGCATGGAAATTGGATGGAAAATGAATGAGAAATTTCCATAAGAACAAGAAGTATTAAAAATGGGCCAAACTGTATTTCTATGCATGGCAGCCTGACAGGGCCTGTAGAGCTGTTGGAATAATGCGATCTGACAGTGCAGGTACATAGAGCAGCAGTTGGCGGTACAGAAAATTTGTCATGGTAACCTGGACAACATTATTGAAAAGCCTATAGTTTCTGTTGATTTAAATAGTGCTGAATCAAATGTCTCGAATAATGTGGAAGGCAAAATCCCTGCTTGTTGCAGCCGTAATACTGATAGGCTGCCGGTGCCCTCAATTGTTCCCATGGTCAGAGTTGGCTTCAGAATATAGTGCAGACATATGGGTAAAACTTTAAACTGAAGCTGGCATATTCTCAAGAGTATTCAGAGTTAAGTGAGAATTTTGAAACCACTGGCAAGTATTTTTTGACAGTCTTTAGAAACTAGAGAAATACTGGATGACTAGAAACAAGGTAATAACAACAATATATAAGAAAGGGGACCGTCCTGATCTTGGAAACTACAGGCCTGTCAGTCTCTATTATTAGAGACAAACTGGAATTAGTTCCCTCAGAATCATAGGGAAGGGATAGCCAGCATGGTTTTTATAAGGGTAGATCATGCCTGACAACTTTTTGCACTCCTTGAGGAAGCTACCAAGTGTTTTGACAGTAGCAGGGTTTATGATATTGTACATTTAGATTTCCATAAAGCATTTGATAAGGTACCACATGACACAGTCCTCATCAAAATGATGACGGTAGGAATTACAGGAGCCATTTCAGAGTAGGTTTGGAACTGGCCACGGGATAGAACACAAAGAGTAGTTATAGGAGGGACATTATCTGAGCCGGGTATTGTGGGAAGTGGAGTCCCACAGGGTTCGGTGCTGGGGCCACTGCTCTTGGAGAAGGAGAAATGGAGAATGCTTGGAACAGAGGTGAATCTTCCCAGGAGTGGCCAGCCTGCCAAGATTTCTCCAAGGGCGCAGCGATAACTCATCCCATAAGTCACAAAATATCCCAGAAGAATGTCCAAAGTACTACAGGCTTCTCTATCCTCCACAATAAAAGAGATTGGGAAAAATTGGATTCATGGGAGAATAGCAAGGCAAACCACTGCAAACCAAGAGAAACATCAATGCTCGTCTGACATTTGCAAAAAAACATCTGGATTATCTGCAAGGCTTGTGGGATAATGTTCTGTGGATAGATAAGTCAAAAATGGTACTTTGTGGATATGGGTCCCATTACACCTAGTCTACAACCCATAGACATCCACAGACTGCCCAGCCTGTACTGCAGCCATTATCAGTTCCCGTTTGTTCCTGGAAAGAGTATGCTGACATCTTTATATGACGCAGAATACACTTTCTTTTTTTTAAGCCAAAATTATATAATTCCATAAATGTTTAAAGAATGGCATAGATTAAAATGTTTCACCAAAAAGTGGGCACACAAACACATTTACAGTTAAACAAGTCTGATCTTGGGGTGAATAAGATTATTTCTTTTTTCTTTTTCTTTTATAGCAGTATGTTTGGGGTCATTGTCCTGCTGCAAGGTGACACCATCCAAATGTGTTTTGAGGCATTTTTCTGCACACTTCAGAATTCATTCTGCTGCTGCCGACACGTCAGTCACTTTATCAAGGAAGACAAGCCTTACATGCCCAATCCATAACACTACATGTTTAAATATAACACAATGTTTCGCAGATGGGGAATCATCAGCAGCAGTTTCTTTCTCCACACTTTCCATCACTTCGGTGCAGGCTAATACTCGTCCGGTCTGTCCATGAGACTTCCAGAACTCAAGTTTCTTCAATGTACTTTTGTGGCAAACTGTTGCCTAGTCATTCTGTTCTTGAGGATTACCAGTAGTTTGTGTCTTGCAGTGAACCATCTGAGGTTGTGCTGGGTTAATCTTCTCTTTTTGACACATCAATGCCTACACCCTGGATAGTTTTCTTGATCTGCTTGACAGTTGAAAATGGGTCTTTCTTCACAATTGAAATGTGTGAGTCTGTGTGGGCGTATAAAGAACTGTTAATAATTAATTGTAAACTGATTTAGTTTGCCAACACAAACCTTTGTGTGACAGTGGGGACTGGGAGCAGTCTAAATAAAATTCAGGGATCAACAAATAGATTCAACCAGTAAGCCATCGGGGCTCTCAGTTGGGGGGAGGCAATGCTGATTTAACACCAGTATCTCACATTGACCAACTGGCAAGGCCACCTGCAGTATACTCCTAATAAATTGATTCATCCTCCACTAACAATAAACGACAGAATATCCATCCCCCACCAACAACTATTCACCTCTCTAGGCAGCAATTCAGCGGATCAGCATTGGGAAAGTTCAATGAGGTCCAAGACTTTACATAGATGAAGTGAAATAGAAGAGGCATATAGCTTGTTGTACTGTTATGTCAAGTTATGGTCAGGTAGTTTTTAATAAAATATATATTATAATGAATGAGAGGAACACATTGACCTCAAACAAGAAAAAAATATTAGGAATAGTGGGTACCAAATACAACAGTTCTTGGGGGAGGGGGGATATCATTTATTTTTTTTATTTTTTTTGTTTTTATCATCGATTCCTATTTTTATTCATACTCTGGTGTATTTCTTATCATTTCTATTTTTATTTCATTCTCTTCTCCCTGCTCTAATGACAAAATAAATAAAAAATAGGTCACAAAAGGGCATCCAAAAAATTCAATATTTTGTAAAAACATAACATTTCCCAAAGAGTATTTAACTTCTCCTTGTACAAAGATGACAGTAATGAATAGCTTAATGAATAAGTACTCCCTCTGCTGTACACCTGAAGCCAGCATTTCATTTTTAGAGGCTACGGGAACAATGAAAATCGTCATGGAAGTAATGCATCATGGATATAGATCCTCAGTCTAAAATGCTATATGTGCCCGGAGCCAGGAGGAAGGCTAACAGAAATGAAGACCCCCAAAGTTTAGTCGGAAAATATCAAATGCTTATCCAGCATGTAATTGAGCTGAAAAGAAAACTAGACGACAAAGAAATGGTGAGGTCTCTTTTGACCTGGCTTCCTCCTGATAATAACAGAATGAAACAGATGAAACCGCACAGACTTCCGATAAAAGAAAACACGCAGTGACCAGTGACTGACTCACTCTCTTCTGGAAAAACTCCATTAGAACACCCCCGTGGTCTGAAGCAGACTTTCGAGAGTGGGATAGGGCTCTGGGCAGAGACAAGGATATTTCCAAGGGAGTTTTTAAAAACTCACAGACACAAACGTTACTGTCTGTGTTACTTTACCGTTATGGTCTCACAACAGCATCTACTGTAATATGAGACCCTAGAGAATGAGGGTGAGCTCATTACAACATCTTAATGTAAGGAGAAGAAAATATTGGAATATAAAACAGTAAAAACCCTTTATTTGACAGGCTAAAAACCTTGGCCTACATTACTTCTAGAGTAAGAATATGCATGCCTTTTTTACAAGGCAAAAAATATCAGGGAGCAAACATTAAAGTGGTGCAAGCAAAAACTCCCTGGCCCTGCTATCAGTATAGGCCAATGAATTTTGTAAAACATGATTAATTGTCCCAGTAAATGTATCATTAAACTCAGCTAGACCAGATATGCTTTATGAGTTTAGTTGTACACATTCTTGTATGACAGGAATAAGGAGGCTAAATTATGCCCTCATCAAAAGTGAGTTTTTAAAGATTCGAAAAATGGCCGTGGTAATTAACCGGTCACACAGGCTGAAGCGGGTTTACTTGCATTCATTCAGTTTCATACAGTTAATTTTTCAATCAATCTGTTCACACAATGTACCGTTTGAAAGCCAGCCTTTGGGTGGATCAGTCTGTAATGACGCTCGTTCTCAGAAATACGTGAGCACTGCGATTGGGTGTTCTGGTCTCTGTTGCGCCATTGCTGGCTTTGGCAACAATTGGCTCAGCCTCACCGATGAATAACAGAGGGTAAGCTGGCATTTCCGTAGGTCACATAGAAACTGTATTATTTGGAGAAGTATTTCATTCCTCATTAAACATGAGAGCCAAGACTCCATCAGATCAGTTGCTGAGAAACAGTCACTGTGCTGCACTGAGTTGAGGATTATGGGCACGTAAAAACAATAGATCAGTTATGATCGTTGCATAATTCCATACATTCTTTTTGGATGGAGGATATGAATTATGAATCAAATGTATATCATTTATACAGTGGCTATTTGAGTGACATCGTAGGCCGTCAATCTTTCTTCTTGACAAATTTTCAGCGATGGAAAAAGACAGAGCCTTGAAGCTTGAAGGTACAATAGGTAATTTCAGACTTCTAATGGTCAAGAGAGGAATTGCAGCAAGAAACACGCTCAAACCACAACAGTGTTTATCCCTCCCCCTTCTCTATAAACATGCTGACTTTGAAACGCCATTGGCTGTGGCAATTAGAACCGATTTTCAACCAATGAGCTTGAATTACTGTATAGCCCGTACCGGCCCGTCAACTGCATATTTTGAAACCCGAATTTAAGGATTATAAACACAGGCAGAGGGTGAGTCAACATGTCAGTGAGCCTTTTCCATAACAAAGTTTATCACAGAAATCTTACCTATTGTACCTTTAAAGCTAGCCAATAACTCATAGAATACCAATTTTAGCCTGATTCATATCGTCTGTTAAGTTCTAAGATGAAATGCATACTTTCTCACCGCACCTTATAAAATAAGGAGCCGTTGTTGCTAAAACAATGGTATCGTAAAATAGTTTATAGAAGTAGAACCGTTAGTTTTGTTGCTTTCACTGTTAAAAATGATTGAATGGAAATAAGCGCAGTCTGGCCGTGCAGCTTAAGGAAACAGGATTCCTTAGTATTTTGTAATAGAATGACTTTGACATTATTACGGCAATGTTAGGATTATTGCTTGTATATGTCACTGTGCAAACATCATTAAATGTGCAGCTGAAATAGCGGGTGCAATGCATCCAATCTCCTGAAATGGGCATTATCATTGTTCCATGAACAAAGCCAACGGTTAAAGGGAAGGACAATGATTTAAAAAAATAATAATAATAAACTCAGAAAGAGCCAAGTTAAGAGCCATATTCATTCATGATTCATAGATCAACAGGTCCCTGGAGTTCTATTTCTTTATTAGTTTTACTTTAAGCTCATATGGGAACCCTATAAGCCCATGGCCTGTCGTCAACATCAGCCCCCTGATGCAGAACACTTCCTCATGGAAGTGATGGCCAATCAAGAGGGTCTTCCCTCAATAGTCAGCCCTTGTCATGCATGAAAAAAACGGGTACTGTACAGACTGTTCAGACGGCACAACCACCCCCAACGCTCAGTTCATGTAAACCAGCTACCGAGCAGCAAAGCTGGGAGATGCATATATTTGAAGTTACGCAGGAAGCGATTGAATATATGCATGACTAATCAGAAACAGCAGAGAAGTCAACTGTCCAATTACTTTTGGTCTTCAAAATGGGGGGGACTATGTATAACAAGGGTTGTAATTCGGACACGGATCACCCGATATGGATGTAAATCCAATTGAATTATACAAAAATTCTACATCATATTCACTGTTTCAATTCAAATCCAATGATCACTGTATCACTGTATTCCGATAAAACCTTTCATTGTCCCATTTGCTTGATTCAATTAAAGCGACATGTGAAATGGGAAGGACAAAAAAGAAAACAATTAATTTACAGGAAAGCAGCCATTCAGATAGATATCAACATTTAAACATTTATTGGGATCATTTGTGTATCTGGCAGTTTGCTTCGTTTTGTTGGTTCTGCTCTTTGAAATGCGTTATCAAAGTCAAAAATGAATTGTTTTGCTGCCACAGTGGCAGCCTTTGAAATGACAATGCTTCATCAGAGAAGCAGAACAATCTGCAACTAGGAAAGCAATTAACTTAATTACACTGTAGTGAGGTTTATTTTACTCAGTATTCTTCATGATATTCTTCACACAGTATTCTGAGTGATTAGTATTCAAATTGTCCCTTAATCACGCACTCTTCAAAGGGAAGTCAGAGAAGTGGTGACAAAGGGTTTTCATCAAGAGTAAAAAAGCAAAGCAGTTTGGCCAGTTATCTCCGGGTATCAATTCATTTATTTTGATCTAGAGGAGACAGCTCAATCACCAAATATGACCCAATTGAGTAATGTTATGCAAGCATTACATTACCTTTAACACATCCAATATGCAACGATAAGCTTACTTTCCCCGAGAAGAATTTCACTGGGGACATTGTGTTTTTTTTTCTAGGCAGACGTTCAGGTCAACCCGTATAATTTACCCATGAAATGCTCAGATAATGTAACTGGTGTCCCTAAAAATGAAAGATGACATACCAAACAAAAAATGGTCTGTGTATTGATCTACAGTGTTCCGTCACAAGGAGTAAGATCAAAAT
The DNA here is from genome assembly GCF_963514075.1 of Conger conger. Classification (NCBI taxonomy): domain Eukaryota; kingdom Metazoa; phylum Chordata; class Actinopteri; order Anguilliformes; family Congridae; genus Conger; species Conger conger. Next base: position 46,613,883 of record NC_083768.1, read on the forward strand.
CAACATAGTGCCAGCAAGAATCTATTGAATTTGATTCAAAATGACTGATTGTGCTCAGCTGATTTCCACTACAGTTTCACCTACAGTATTGCCCCCTTTTCTTAACCCATTCACAGTTGCCCCCTAGTGGCCATGGCACTGGCACCATGAGATTGCTAGACACAGACATTCAGTGCTCCTGAAACCAAACTATGAGAGGAAGCAACAAAATATATATTCTTGTCTCTACTGGACAATGTGTAGTTCAGCCAGTTAACAAGCTCCCCCTTCCCAGTCTCATTTGAAACAAGTCAGACCCATGGACAATGGCTTCCATCTTGGAGCATGAAGTCAAAGATAAACATGAACACTTCACAACCAAAAATGTGTATTCCGCCATAGCAACAAGATAAAGCGTTCCAATACAAAAGTGAAAACGCTGCTCACTGAATAGCAAAATATAGTTTTATTCTTGAACCCTTTTGACTACAGGCATTTTTAGAGTCAGAATTACTCAATACATTACTGAAACAAAGTTACAAAAACTCAAACACAGTTGATGTTGAAGCTAATTTTTTTTGTCACTGAAAACACTTTGTGTAATTGAGTGGACACAGATGCTTCTGAGCACAGAGCCACAGTGCTGGACAAAGCTAGGTCCAGACAGGCAAGTCGAGGATGCTGCCAGTAAATGTTGCACAAGTTTACGGTATATGTTATAATTTGCATCAATGGATCGGATTGGATAATAACGTTCACCGTCCCCAATACCTGATCCAGCATTCTCATCGGATCAGTACATCCCTAGTAAATAATGGACATTATATCGATGTTTCTCCTAGGGAGCACTTTTTTGGATTTAGAAACTATTAATGATTTGGTTCGCCGGACGCTTGCCGTGATAAGCATACCAAATTTACGCCCATCTGTCTCATCTCTGGATTTCCAAAATACAGAGAGGGTGAGGTCCCCCCACGTGGGCTACCTCACATTACAAAATAAGGAACCCTTGCTGCTAAAGCACTGGCATCATAAAACAGATAGAAGTGAGAGTTTTATTGCTTTGAAGCACTATATTCTCTGACCATATTGAAAATTTCACTGTGGAAAAATGGAATCAATGCAAATACACCTTCAGAATTGCCCCCAATTTTGCTTTGGGCTGCCAAATGGTAAATGGTAATTGGTTGGAATTTATATAGCGCCTTTATCCAAAGCGCTGTACAATTGATGCTGCTCATTCACACATTCCTACACGCACTCACACACCAACGGCAATGCCATGCAAGGCACCCACCAGCTCGTCAGGAGCTTTTTGCATCTTGCTCAGGGACACATCGACACACCCAGGGTGGGATCGAACCAGACGACTGCTCTTACCGCCTGAGCCAATATCACCCCTATGGTGAGGCTCAGCTCTGTAATGGCACATTGGATTTGATAGGACAACCACTGGTTTTACAAGCTTTGACCTGACCAAGAGCCAACGTAAGGACAGAAATCCCTCAGGTTTATCCTGGATTCAGCAACCACCCAGGGACATGAGATTGTCGTGCTGATCCCCAGCCTGCCAGATCCCCAATATTCTCAGACTCGCATGTATTTATGTATGAATACACCCGGTGGGATGAACCTCTCACTCACCAGCCTGTGTGTTTACACTTTAATGGGTTTGTGTGTAGAATGCATTTTTGCTCACTTTGCTTTATGTCCGATTCAAATTTATGACGGTAACATGTTTTCAATCTGGGGTGGCAACGGGAAGCAATACATTTTCCATCTGGGGTTAAATATAAATGTTATCAGCATGCTGTGATGCAGAAACATTTCGAGATGCTCTTTATACTTTCAGAAAATACGTATATAAAGAAATGGACACAAGTTTGATTCCAAGCACCCATGTTTCATATATTTGCTGAAAAAAAAGAAAGAAAAAATATGAAGGCACTGAGGAATGAAATGCCGTGGGTTTCATCAAGTGGAAAACGTAATGGAGAGGTTTAAAATTGAGCTCTCCTCTATTACCTCTTTTGTGTCCTTACATATTTGCTTTCCAAAAATGTGTAAAACCTTTTTTGTTCTCCTGACGGGTGACAATAACCCCCTTCCTTTTGTTTCCCGTTAGCTTTATTGCACTAATGTTGTCCCAGATGCTGTGAATTGTTCTTGCCAGAGCAGTCAGTTTAAGTTCGAACAGAAGATTGTCACCAAAGCTCAATACAGGAAAAAGCTATTTTTCACTCTGAGCAGTTTGAAATATACTTTGAAATATGATTAACTGTGCGGCTACCCAAAATTGTGCCATTTGCATTCTATGAGACTGGTTTATCTAACAATATCAAACACTGCAAATACAGAAATGACCAAAAGAAAATCGGTTAATATGGATTTAAAAAAATCAAGTACACTGGGATTTTAACATGTATACTCTTACATGTTTAGACAGTGGTTTCCAATGCACATTAATCATTGATAAAACAAAGAAATTGGACAGATGTAAGTTCAATACTATACCTAAGATGATTCAGTAGAATATACAGCTGTATAAATAGAAAGTATATAAAATGTAAGTCATGTTATTTGCCATTTATTTATATCTAAGCTGTGTTAGTTGCCATTTATAAGCTGCTAAGATAAATGATAGCAGTGATAAAAGGGTCTGCTCTTTTCTCCATATGGGGTGTGATAAATGCATTACCGCTGATACTGAAAACATTTGGTGATTAATAATATGGTAATTTGCTCATCGCTTGGTGATGATGATATATACGTAGCCCATGACAAAGTGAGATCTAATTCGTGATATTTGCACTGAGAGCTGAATCATTCATGAAGGAATGTCCTTGTTCTAGTCCTTCATTTAATATGTTGCACTTTATCCAATTTATCGTGTGAATTATAAATAAGTGTATTAATGATACGGTTTCAGATCGTATCATTATGTATCCTAGATGGAAATTACATTAACGAAAATACTTTACATAATACTAATCCTTAAGTTTGCAATGGCAGGGATATGCAGTGACTGACAGATTGTCTCATGTTCTCGGTCGTGTGCACCCATGACCCGACAACATCAAAAAACCATTTGCGAAACGCAATGCAGCGCGCATCCCTAATTTTTCAGCTTGTGTGAATCTCACTCCTCCCTCCATGAGTTTCAGCGAGCACGAGTCCCTGCATGCAACCTCCGTCAGATCCCGCAGCAGCGCCAGACTATCCCCAATGTCACTTCCAGGACTTGCCATTTCTGAGACAAATGTTAACGTGTCACCAGCGTCCAGTTCCCATGCATAATTGTCCCTCCATTTCTGACACGGGTACTGTCCCCCGACATCAAAAAGCAATCCTGATAAATTAACAATATGCAAAAGACGACCCCCACAACAGGTTTGTTTACACACAAAGTGCAAACGTTAAGGGGAATTTATTCACGGGTCTGAGCAGTATAATTGAGCCTGTAAACAATGCACACCAGATAACCCTTTATAGCAGTACACGCATTGCTTTGACAGAATGTTGCAGTGGTTTCATTTTCGTATGAAGTATTAAGAGCATTAAGCATTAAGAATTCATCTGGATACGAAATGCGTTTAGAGCCAACAAGAAGTTTCTTCCTTGAAATTGAAACGGTCTTGATTTGTTAGAATAGCGAGGCAAACACCATCGTTTCAGAGCTGGTTTCAGACAGCCTACTTTCAAATCACATCCCATCTAACATTTATCATTAATCTCATAAATCACGAAATACTGTAAGACTCAGCCTGTAGTGATGACATCACAGACTACCGCACTCAGCGGCAGAACGAACTCAAGTCAGACGCATCGAGGCAGTCGTGCCCTTCGCCCCCTGGATGTCACGGACTCATCATTTTCTCGTGTTTGGTTCCTCGGCAGGCAGGCCACCCAGACACACCAACTATCAAGTAACACCCCAAACCGATCCACCCCCCCCTCCCCGCACACACCCGGCCCCAAATACTACAGCCTCTCCCAGAGGGACTCTGACATAAAAATGACAAATGTACCCGTCACATGCTGCAAACCGGTCTTGGCTGGGGACCAACCAAGAGGCCGAGGTTCCATCACTTAAAGAGTGACATATATTATCTGACAGTGGTCCCACGCCGGGCGAGACACACCATTGAGACAGGTGGTGGCGGTGTAAGGGGGGGGGTGCGGGGTGCTGATTCTGATGAAATCTCCCGGGATCCACAGCTCAGACACAGATTAGTTCTGTCACAGGGGATTGTGGAGAGCATCCATCAGCACTCACGGGGCGCTGTCGTTCGTGCAGGTTGCGGACCTGATGTTAAATTAGAATGAAGGGGGGGACCGCGCGGTATCCTGCCATTTGGCCAGTCCTGCCATGACAGAAGCACGGCTCCACGTGACCAGGCAATTCAGCAGCTACTTAAACTGCGCCCGTAGCAGGTATATACGTATTCTGGCCAATGAGAGAGCAGCAGAGTACTGTCAGGACATGCCTTCTGCCAAGAGGCTGGTAAGATATAAAACATATTGTGGGAGTATGTAAATGTCTGAAACCTACGTTTCGAAGCATGTCTGTCACCTTGCAAAATCAGACAATATGGAAAAACAATCCTCATTTCTATAATTTTGACAGAATAATTTATTTAATTGCAACAGACCAGAGAGAGTCGTAGCAATGGCACCGGTTCAGATTGGGAGAGCTGTCACGTTTACCATGTCAGCCAGATAACATTTCAAGCTCATGTACTACCTGCATAGAGGATACATTATTCAATGAAACGCACTGGCTAGGGGCTCAGCTTGAGGAGAGCACGGCGCATCTGTTTTGCTATGGGGACCAAAACTCACCCAAAGCCATTCCTTGTGAATTGGGAGCAAATGGATCCTAATAGAGCTCCACCAGTCATCCACAGAGATGGAAACCAGAAAGGTCACAAGTTTTGTGCCTCGGATGTTGTTTGAACATTCTGCCTTCAGATTTCTCCTTGGCATCAGAGAAAATCCTGTCACGTACATTCAAAGACTGCCAGCCAGAGTGACTCCGGGCCTGTTGAACATTGGGAATGTTCATTCTTTAAAGAATGTAGTGGAACTTGCTTCAGATGCAGTAAAAAGTGCTGTGTCCACTGTAGCTAAGCAACCAAAGATGTGACATCAATGCTGATCCAATTTGATAGACGTAGTCGGTTTGCTTTCAGGTCACAAAGTTACATAGCCTGTTCTCACTGTCGTTTCAAGTGTACACTCACTGAGCACTTTATTAGGAACACCTGTACACCTACTTATTCATGCAATTATCTAATCAGCCAATCATGTGACAGGAGTGCAGTGCATAAAATCATGCAGATAAAGGGCAGGAGCTTCAATTAATGCTGACCGACAATTAGGATGGAGAAAATGTCATCTAAGTGACTTTGACCGTAGAATGATTGCTGATGCCAGATAGGGTGGTTTGAGTGTCTCAGAAACTGTTGATCTCCTGGGATTTTTACACACAACAGTCTGTAGAGTTTTCGGAGAATGGTGATGGCAAAAAACAAAAAACAGCCAGTGAGCAGCAGTTCTGCGGGCAGAATGGCCTTGTTGATGAGAGAGGTCAGAGGAGAATGGGCAGACTGGTCAAAGCTGACACAGTGGAATACTGAAAAGCATCACTCAACAAACAACGTGTCAAACCTCAGCAGCAAAAAAACTAAAGTCTACTAAATACCTAATAGCACTCACAGTGAATATGGAATATTCTAGAGGCCCAGAGATGATCTAGAGATCATTAATGCTCTGTGTGACCAGGTTCAATGGTCTGTAACTCTAGGGAAAAAGGACCACACATAGGTCTGAGGGGACGTTTTCACATTACAAAGATAGTGATTTTTGTATCATAAAAAAAAAATTATTATGTCCCTTTGCATCCGTTATGAATTAGCTTTGAGGTAATTTTTCTTTCTAATTGCAGGTTTCGCTTTTTACAGAGTCCAGCAGTTTAATGAATGAACCCTGTGATTTCATAGCTACCTTCTCATTGCGTTTTCACTTCCAGGTTTACATAAAATCTATCCATTGAAAAATACAAGCATTCTTGTTGCCATTTTATTGCTGTCCAAGCAGTATGGAAACTGCATAGCTAGAATATCATTTTGTAAGCCTCATTAAAATTGCATTAGTCCTGATGCATCGATCCAAGGCAAAAAATGTTGAAAACATTTTATATGAAGCCTGAAGCAAATTGTGGAAAAGTGTTGAATAAAAAGAGTGAAGAAGCTGATGAAGGGGTGGAATTTTCCCATTCATGAAGGGTTGCATGGAAAAGTCACAAGAGATATTTGGCTGTGATAAATATCAATCAATCATTTTTCATTTGTATAGCGCTTTTAACAAAGGGGCTTTCTCACAAAGCAGCTTAACAGAGAACCAGCCCCCAAGAGTACGCAGAGGGCAACAGTGGCAAGGAAAAACTCCCTGGCTAACAGGAAGAAACCTTGAACAGAGTGGGGGAACCCACCTGCCTCTGGTTGACACCGATTTGTTATAAAAATGGTTGTTAATTTAAACAGATGAATTGTAGTACATAAATGTCCAATCTGAATTAAGCAGAGACGACTCTGGTGACGTGGAGGGATGGCAGGAACACCAAATATGTACTGTCTACCAGACATACTACCTATTATTTTAGTACGTGACGTGCCCCCGAATGCAGTGTGCAATGGATGCAATGGTTGTTAAACAGACAAAATGGTAAAAAGACAACAGTGGTATGCAGAAGAGCATCTCTGAACACACAACGCGTCAAACCTCTATAATAAATACAACAAACTTATAATAAATACCTAATAAAGTGCTCACTCCGTAAAGATCATTATCCATGTTGTTTATTATATGCAGGCCTTTTCTACATTTTTATTAAGGGTGCCAATAATTCTGTAAATGAGACATTGAGGCCAGTGGTAGGGTTGTTTCTACACAAAGGGACTTTCCATTACTATTACGGTGGCCTTTTTAAAGTTTCCAATGGCAAGATGATGATCCCCCAAGAGGCAAAGGAACAATTCCTAGTTAGTACATTAAGGTTCATATACTAAGGCAAAGAAAACATTATGCGCGTATATTAAAGAGTAGAAAACATGAAAAGATATAGATGAAATACAAATGTATTGACAGAATCAAATGGTGGATAAAATATCTTTTAGCATTCTCTAAAGAAATGGCATAAGGATTTCACATTATTTTCCCTTCCAAAGTCATAAAACGAAACATCCAGCAACAAGCTCATATTTTACAGCTATGCATAAATGCCACTGATCTCGTCAATGCTGTTTGTAATTATCAAATCATTTGGGAATATGGGATTTTCTTTTTAAAAAATAAAGAATTGTTTTGCTCTTGGAGAAAACCACATCACAGAGCATCAAACATAAGTCTTTATTGTATCTTCAAACCAAGAAAATGGAAATTCTACAATGAGGCGCCAGAGATGAAGTTTGAAAGTCCCCCAGGAAAATAACCCCATTTTGAAGATAACAATTTTTTTTCTGTGAAAGAAGGGGTTTTTTTGTCAATGAATCTTAAATGACATGTGAAGTCAGGGCAATTTACCAAACACTTTTCTTCCTGAAAAACATTACATGGTGTGGAAAAAAAAGATGTGCCCACTACAGAATTCAAAAAGAAACTGCTCGTAATACAATAAGCTAAGGCCTGTATGCCATTTGTTCTAGGATTTTACAGTCTTATCAAAGCTGGTTTGAAATACAGTTTGTTAGACTTTACCCCCATTTTTTTTAGTTCTGACAGCTGGAAATCGATATACAGGCTAAAGATTTAAGTGCTTTCCAACTTGCTCTCTGTTCACCCACTGGAACAGAAAAACTGAAATGACACTAACACAACATCTAGCATTTGATAACTCCTGGAAATGCAAACAAATTGCGGCTAAACTTTGTGCTCTCTGGCTTTTCGACCTCTCAGACACAACACCAAATCATCTCTGGTCTCCTTTGGTTTATTCTCTCGTCTGTGAAAAGTAACATCTTGCATATCTTTATGTGACTCACACCCTAAAACTGCTCGTTTTTGGCACTAATGTGCATACAGCCAATGAAAGGACCCACCTTTGAGTACATCCTTTGCAGCTCCATCACTGGAATTGAAGGGGCTATCCCACACCATTATCGAGCCACAATCCCTGCAGAGATTCACCTCGCCATTTTAAGCAGCCTACTGTTCATAACCATGCCAACCGGAACTGAATCCCTTTGTACGATTCCTATTGTATTTCACTTTAATAGCTGACCAAAGTGCATGCATTTTCCAGAATGATGGCTGCTAAACTTTTTTCACAGTTTAGATTTTTTTCAAAAGCCACCCTTACAAATATTCTGATCCTCAAGTAATAAGGAGATGGAGTTATTGATTTTTTTTTTTCTTGTTTTGTGTATTTTTGTTTATTTATGAGAAAGGGTTAAATCTGTCAGTGATTGGATCATTTCAAAACGGACATCAATGCCATAAACCGTTGCACTGACAAGTCGAAGGGGCAATTCTAGGCCTTCAATTCTAGTTCTCCAGCAAGCTGCTTGTAATTTGCATCTTTGTTCCCGGACTACTCTCTCCAAACAGCTATGAACCAATAATATCATTTTACATAATTCCATTTCTGTATGTATTTTGGAACAATGGGCCTAACTCAAGAGCATTTTTGTATTCTTCTCTTAACTTTCTCTAATTTTGTTTTGTGTGATGGGATAGTATGAGCGTGCCACATCAGATTCAACAAATGCTTGTAACTTCAGAAAACTGTCATAAATGACCACAGAATCCCATCTGTTTGTAAATGAGCATGTGAGAATTGTGAAATAGCATCACCCCTAAAATGCCATACAAGGCTAGGCGTGACATCCTATGTCTGGAAGAGTCTGGCATCTAAGAATACAATGAGAAAATAAGAATAACTTTCAGAGACTGAAGTCGGGCTTTCTGAGATAGGTAAAGAAATGCATATATATTTTTAGCAGTGTCATCGGTGGAATTAAGGGACTTAAGGAATGGGAAGAAAAATGACTAATGCTGTTAATACACCTGATACTCATCGTCACTGAAATTGACGAAATTGAAGAAACTGAATTTCTTTTCAGTAAAAATATTTGACATGGCTACAATTAATCATTAATCAATAAGCCACCCATCTCTCCCAACTTCACTATTTTGGGCACAACCCCGGGCCATCGAGCAAATGATATTCCTCAGGTTGTATTTTGGTAAGCCCTGATGTTGCACACGGTCACACTGTCCGTTGACTTTATATGCAGGGACAAATTAACACAAAATGTGTAGTTTTGTTTGGCTATGCAAGCGGTTTATTGTTCCTACGCAAGTGTTTATAATTCTATTGCGTTGTGCTGTCCAAAAATAGTTTTAGATATAATCCATTTTCAGATTCATCTTTATCTTTATCTAATCCTTATCTTTATTGCACACTTAGTACTTGAAATTGTACTTCCCTCTTGGGTCTTTCAGCACACTTGTTCCTGGCGATGGGTATGGACTTTGTTGCTCAGGATAAGAGCATCTGCAAAATGCAAATAATGTAATGTGATGCAATGTAATGAGACAAATGAACATAATGTGAAAGTCAGGTTTTGTATTTTGTTGCATATCATTTGCACGCCATGACTTCCTGATATCCGTGAGCCATCAACATTATCATAGTCTGGATATTTTATTTTCAAGTTGTCCTACAACTGATACTATATTTGAATGGATCTCACTGGGAATTGGGGGGGTGGGACTAGATTCAGCTGTAAATGATGCTTATACAATATGGAACACATTTGTTGGCTGAATGGCTTCATGTCATCAAGGTATCAAATGAGCCTCAAACCATCATGCTGCTGCCAGATATGCAGTAGATATTACAAGAATGGTTTCTCCTGATTAATTTCTGTTGAACTCAATGGAAAATATTCAGGAGAAACTATTCTTGAGAATAAACACACTTTTGTGTAGAAATGGGTAGGCGTCCACTCTGTAAACATCTCCCAACAAGTTGTATGTGATCATTTATTAGACTATTCTCTACTCTGGTTCATCTAGGTGCACAAACAGCTACCTGGAGTAACTGTGATTTGTGTCACCACTTTGTCAAAGGCAACATTACTGATGGATGGTTTCAAGGTTTAATTTGAATATTGCAAATAGCATAATGCCTACTATAAAGTGTATGCTGTGTACCAGGGAGGTAAAATAAATCATTAAAATTAAATTTGTATTTTGCGTAGGCCTATAATTCAAATTTATTCTCGCTGCAAGAAATGTTTTTCCACCCCTCGGACATGCGTGGCCAGCCCACGTAGAATTTAGGAGTGCAGGAGAAACCTCACAGATCTCAGCTCGCACGTCCCAAATTTCATGAAACGAGTCTCACAACATCAATTTGGTTTGGGTGTTAAATTAAGAAATTGGTTTCTCCATTGTACTGTGATAATTGGTTCAGCAATTCTCCTCTGAGTCTGAAATTAATTTAGAACATTATTCTGGCTTTAGACAGGCGTTTGCAACATATTACATAAACATAAACAAGATATGCTTCATTGCAAATGTATAATTTTATGTACATGCATACACACTACACACAAGCACACACACATATCTGTATCCATACAATGATTTCCTTGTCTTGGGAGAAGTCTTGATTTGGTTAGAGTATTTTTATACATTTTGGTTTCACCTTGCACAAATTACAACACTTTTAAAATATATATCCCATTTCAGGGTGCAATAATATTTGGGATGAATGGCTTTGCAAGTGTTTCAGGGGTATAGTGGTTTCCCATGTACCCCTGAAACAAACACATTTGTTACAGACAAGGCGTCCATCTAACCCTTATCATCCCAAACGGCAAAACCAAGACTAAAACATTGTTCAAAGCTTTCATCTTTCTTTCTTTTTTTGCAGTGTATTGTAGGTACTATGCAATCCACTGAGCTAATAATTAGCTCATATTAAACACACACCAAGACACCCATTTTAGCTACGCCAGAAGAAGATCTGAAGATCAGCCTACTGAACTCTGAGAACATTCGGGACAAGAAGACTCAAGGTCTCCACGCAGGATCCTGGAAGGACTCCCGTTTTACCTGGGTGTAGCGTAGCTCAGTTTAATTTCACAGTGACTCAGGCATAATTGTATCAGTAACTACAAGAGTTATTACTGGATAACCATGAGTGATTGTATCAGAAACAATTGAGAGAATAGAGTTTAGGTTTGGGAATTCCTGTTCCTCTCCTTTCTTCTCTCGCTTTCTTACTCCTGCATGCATAACTTTTAATCAAGTTATCAGACTCTCTAAATAACATCCCAGCTGCCCCAGTCAGCAATTAGTATTTGTGAAACATTGATTATTTATCAAATGTCTCTATTAATTATCAATCTAATTGATCTTACTGCCACTACAAATATATTTAACAATTAAAATTCCAAATTGAAGGTAAGTTCATTTATGAGACTGATATGCGCATGTTTAATAAGTAGTTGTTTCCCCTACAGTATGGTTATGAATCCCTCTATGATTGGAAATGTATTGATCAAATTAAGCCTATAGTGTGCTCGCTGAACCGCAATGCCCCTAATTAGACTTAATTAGCGAGAGATTCCTAACCGAAGGCGTGTGCTGTGGGCCTAATGGAAGAAGGAAAAACAAAAGGGCACGGGACACATCCACCATTTCCACAGGTGACTCACCTTGGTTGGAAGACAACCATCCTATCCCCTCCAGGGCCAGCTCAATTGTTTTGCCTTTTGCTGCGGCATGTGCTTGAGGCTTTCAAAGATAGTTTAATTTAAGTTTGAGTGGATACAAAAGAAGCGAAAGAAAAACGGAGTAAAACAAAATCCTTGGGCGCTGATGATGCTCCTCGAATCCGGTCGGGGATGACAGTGTGATACTATGTACGGAAACCTTCCCTCTAAGTTGCTGACCGGTACTAGCAACGACGTGCGGTAACAATAAACCGTTTTCCCCTAAGCAGTTTCTCTAAAAATAAAATAAAATCCCTGCTTGCATTCACCTCCTTCCCCCCCCCACATCAATTAGGAGGCCAACCTAAATCACCTGTGGAACAGAGGTTTTCATTCCAATCAGAATTTTAACAAGCAGTTAAAAATTGGCTTAATTAGGTGCTTCATGTTTTGAGGGATTGTGTAAGCCACATTATGTCAGAAATAGCTATGCACGTCATGAAGTATAACATTCCAAAGTTGATATTGTGCTATATTGCAAACAATTACGTAAAGGAATACAGTGTTTGATCAAATGAAAGACTGAGGATAATCAATATGCTCCATATTTCATTCATCATTGGCTCTATATCATTCTCTTTGTCTGGATTTCTTTCATCATCTTCCTGATGATTAGTTTGTGTCTACACTTTCACCAGTTAGGAGCATATTGATTCAACTTTAATTTGATCCTTTAACAATTTAGTTGTTTGTATGCAGTTGTTTTATAGCACAATATGACCTTGGGAACTTTAGTCTTCATGGCATGCATAGCTATATCTGACATAATGTCGCTTACATAACTCCTCTAAATATGAAACACCTAGTTAAGACAAATTAACTGCTTTTTAAAATTGGAACGGAAACCAGCATACATAGGGGCTCCCCAGGACCGAATTTGGGAACCACTGTCATAGGGTAATGGTCTTTTGACATCCTATCGCCAAAGGAGCACAACATATTTTCTTTCATGGTTGTGTATTGTACTAATGAAGAACCATGCATGAAACAACTGTATTATTTCAATGCAATACTAATATTTTATCACAGAGATGTGTGAACAGATTTTCATATTTCACCTAACAATTCCTGTATGTGGAAGTGGGGAGGAAATCTCAAAACAAACACAATTCAGGTTTTATTATACATGACTTCCATCTACAATAATGCATCATTGCACTTTAAAAAAACCCAAAAGGTTTCTGAAAACAACCTTTAAAAGAAAACTGATTTGGCTGAAGACTAAACTCAATGACCCAGATGTTCTGATTTCAGGAGAAAGAAAAGCATTTTATTTACGCAAGGGTAGACAACATTTTTGAGCCAAGTCTAGCACGATGAAGTCTCATAATGTGTCCACTCCTACTGGTGCTGAGGAGGCAGATATGGTCAGCACTCTGACAGCAAGTCCACGGAGTATTGGAAACCTGTCCTTACTCATAGGCAAAGAGACTAGTCTCCTTGATTTCACATTCCTGTATAATCATTTTCTGACCTCATTGGAAATGCTTGGCTCTCTGGTGGTGGTGTGCCGTTTCTTATGCGTTTTGTACCGAAGGTCGATTGCAATACAGACTCGTACTTGTTTGGAGGAGAATCGTGATCTGGATCCTCACATGGTGATTCGAAGAGGCCTCTGAGATTAATTTGTCTGAAAAATCTGCGGTAGAGATGGCAACAGAAAAGCATTAAAATAATTAACAAGAACAACGTTAAAACATACACTCAGTCAGCAATTTATTAGGTAGACCTGTACACCAGCTTGTTAATGCAAATGCCAATCATTCGGTAGCAACACAATGCATAAAAGCATGCAGACATGGTCAAGAGGTTCAGCTGTCCTTCAGACCAAATGGCCGAAATCCAAAAGCACAAACCCTCAACGGAAATACTATAGACTTGCCTTGAGATACAACATCCTCCCACAAATCTCCATCATCAAGTATCTCCATCATAAGTCATCTTCACTATCCTGTTCACTGTGGGACCTCATGCTTGAGGCATTGTCTGTGATAATCAGTTTCATCACCCATCTTGAATTCATCCACAATCTCGTCGAAAGCTCACATTAATATTTTCGCCAGTGCGATGGCCCTTATACCTTTGGCAGCCCAGCAGAAATTATTTGAGTTGATGTGCATTTCCATTACCATTAGAGCTGCAAACATAGGAATGCATATAGGAAAAGTTTTGTTTTAGTACCTTATCAAACATGTAGGCCCACCCCATGACTGCAATGTTGATTCAGAATGTAAAGCTGAGCACACAGGTTTTAAAGCAGGTTTTAATGGGTATACAGGTATATGACTTGTATAGCCTCCTCCAATCACTTTTTCTTGTTCTCTTACGGTTGCATGGCCATGAGTAATCTATGCATGCACACATATATACTGTGGCTAATGGTTACAGTAAACTACAAAGCTTATCTTAACAACTGGGATGTCCACAGAGCATGTGCATGAAACAAGCTTAAATTGTGGCCACTTGTTTTTGGAGTCTTCCAAGTCACATGGCGAAGATCGAGACAAAACCGAGACAAGACCAAGACTAGAAATGTGGTCTCGAGACTGAGACTGGACTTGAATACTCAAGCCCTATTGGACATGAGTTTTCATGATTCACATGGTGGTGGAGATATTGCCATTTGAATATTGCAAATGTGGACTGTTGTTGGAACTAGACTCATGGCCTACTGGCCCATAATTGAAAGAATCTCCATTTGGGATGGAGATCTATCAGTGTGCCAAGTCACGCAAAAAGTTACCCACTGGCTTCCTCAGAACTGCAAAAAAAAAAGAAGACCTGAAAATAATAATAGGAAAGCCTACAATAACAATAGGTTGCCTTGCAACTTCGTTGACTGGCACCCTAATAACTATAGTGATAAAACACCATGAAGCCTGTACCATGAAGCAGAGCTTTAGTAATTTCTCAAAAATAACAGTAGCTACAGAGTCATAGAACTACATGGACCTGGGCCAATCGACTTAGTGATTCTACCCCCAATTAAAGCCTTTTTATTCAACACAAACATATGGTTTCCATTCCCTGATGAAACATTCTACAAAGAGCACAGAACCCTTTTCGAACACAAGCAGTGCTACTGTACCTTAATGTTTACAGCTTACACAAAGCAGCTGGATCCACACTCTATAATACTCCCTATAGACTGGGAGACATTTACATGACCACTGGGACCATGAAGACAGGAGGTCTACTGCTTCTGTTTGTTGTGCGTGAGGATGTTGACTCTGATGTTCATCCCAGGGTCTGCAGTTTCCCCCGATACCACCTATTTGAATTTTTATACATTACTGAGTGCTCTTGCCCTTGAAAGTGTCACAAACCAATATCATGTAATTTCTGAGAAGACTAGTGACTGCTTTGCTATTTTTCTCAAACATAGGTGGTAGTGACTTTAGTGAGCGCCAGGGGTATCATCACTCAGATTAAAGCAGGGGGCATGCAAGCGATAAGCATTTAGAACACAAGAGTGAAGATAATTTACATTATGCATGGCTGTGCACTGGTAGCACTTCATAAATAATTTACAAAGGCGTCTTGCATGTTTAAAACCCAATTAAACATTCCACAGACATAAAGGAACTTACACATGTTGCAATGTACAAGAGCATCAGCAAAACGGACAATTCTAAAACAGTGGATTTCAAACAGTGCATTTATCACCACCCATTGAATAGGCCTGCAGCTCCCATGACTAATTTTCACAAATATAAAGGGAGTGCTCTCCTCGGGGATACATTAAGACTCAACCAAAAATCCTGGAGGCGTTCACTCTTAACTTTTAGTCTGGAGGCTGGACAGCACTTAGCTTAGTCACTGCCAACTGCCTGTATGGGTGGCATGTTCGACTGTCCTAGTGGAAATCTGACTAGGTGCATCAAGGAGAGGAACCACTGTGTGTGGCAGAGTGCCCTGAGAGGGGTATGAATAAAATATAGGAGTGGTTGTGTAAACTTTTACTGAGGTTTCACAAATACTTTCTTTAGATGAGCTCTGAACAGATGAAAAAATATTAACAAATTTGCTGCAGGTTTTTTTTTTCTTGAACTCATGAAATGTTATTGTATTTTGATATGACCCAAATAGACCCATTAAAATTCAAAATAGAAAAGTCATTTGAGTTGACAGTGACATATTTATTTAGTTTTCGCTATGAAGTGACAGCATGAGATAGAAAAGAATGAACATAGGGGTTTGGATTTACCACACAAGAAAAATAATACAAGTTTCAATTTAGCAAAAGTAGGCCACATGGTGAAAAGCAGGGAGTGTAGAGACAGTCCAAAGGCTGAGAGCAAATGAAAACAAAAGCCGGCTTCACGTGTACCATGTAAGCCTGAAAAGAGATTCTTAACCATCACCCCCTTTTCTTAACACAAGCTTTAAAATGACATGCCCAAAATAAGATGGTTACTATTCTTGAACACTTTGACGACAAGCATAATCCTGGTCTCTTCTGAAAGGTAACCCTTTGGGTCAGAATTACTCTAAATTACTCTAAATATTACTAAAACAAAGGTACAGAAGCTCAAACACAGTGGAAGTAGTAGATTTGTTTCTCACTTGAAATGTCTCAAACTCATGTTAAGCTATCTGTAGTGCCAGGATGTAGTGTGAAAGAAAGCAAGGTAGTCTACTGTTTGACTATGTGATCCAATCATATTCCTAATGGCTGCTTCCTGGATATAATTTCAACAGCTATCCATTTAGCAATTTCAACTGGACAAGGCAGACCTAGGTAGCTAAATAGTTAGGTATAAACTATAGTGGTTTCCTGTTTTATTTGACATTTTGCCTCCGTGGGAAGAATGCCAAAGCCTAGGAAAAAATACTTGTGATGTTCTGACAGTCGGGGGCAGCAGGGTGTCATTTCAGCCTGTAACAAGCTGAGCAGTCATTTGTAGCAAGATTACCCATCATTCTTAGTGGTCTCAGGTTTAGCCAAACTTTTGGAGTGTATGTTATTGATCCTAGACCTACCACATAGGCTACAATATGTGCTCTTCTGTTTTTGTTGTTTAAATATTTGCCTACCATTAAAACACTTTTATTGATATATCTTGGTTTGAGAGAAATTATTGTTAATTTATACAAGGTAGTACAGTAGCTAACCTACAATGTGACTAGACTGTGGACTCTAAACAAATAACATTTAATTTCATTGTGCTGAACAAAACTAACACTTATGACGTTATAGACCGTGCTGAAAATCTGAATACTTCCAAATTTCAAAGTCTGATCAAAGTTCTGTGAATAGCCATTCATAAACATACATTTGACTCAAATTCACACAAAAATGTTAGAGGTAAAGAATAGCCAGTCCACATTTAAAGATTGTCACTGTGGTTGTTTCTTCACAAAACGTTTCTTTCCCATTGTTGTTAAGATAATGCTAATGATGCCCCACCTTCACACACTTATGTCTGCAACAGCAGGATAATCTTCATTCATATACAATACACATTATGGATAATTGGATCTACATTGTAAAAAAAAAAAGGTGGTCCAAGAATTCACTGTCCCGATTGGGCCATTTCCCGATTAATGCACTTAATCTGCCCTACAGTTAGCCAGCAAACTCAGTAATGCTTACAAGAAGCAGCTCACCCGTTCTGAAATTTCAATGACCATGGACATGAATGATATGGAGGTATGAAAAGCCCAATACCTTCACCAGCTACTAAGTCCATGAAAGGCCACAAATTATTTCTTTCTTATCTCTGTTCTTGAGATGTTAATGAGAATGTGTTCGTTTTCAATGAATTAAGGGGAACATTACAATGTGAAGTTTTATACAGAGGTAATTCAGAACGTCTAGTCTATTATCATATGCAAATAGGCAATTGCTCTATCTTTTAATAATAATATATATCAGTTGCATAGTTGCCGACAGACTCCCCTTTTATTCTTACAGCACAGAAACATACACGGTTTATGACTTGATGAATGTTCTTCAAGAAACTGCTGGCTGACCGACCAGTAGAGACATATACTACTGGCAGCAACTCACATCGACAAAGGACATTGGCAAAATAATGGGCACATTTAATAATAATAATCATCATCATAAAGCAAACGCGCTGTAACAACTGGGAAATTATTAGCCTATTGAACAAACTGCTTAGAGCATCAGTAGTCCTATTAGGTTATTCTGGCTTGTCGCTTAGATCCAAATTTAAATACCATTTCAGTATATGCGCTGGAACTCCAAAATAAATAACATGTAGCCTAAGCAGGCCTAAGTGCTTCAGTAAATAGCCTCAGCCAGTCAAAAATGAAAGAACAAATATTCAAACATGACATTACTTATTTTTATTTTTTTTGCTCCAGATTTATACCAGATTAATGCTGTGACAGACAGATACAGTTCATTTTGAAAGAGAGAGATCTAACCAGCATTGCCAGATGGAAAATATGAAATTGTTGTTGCTAAGCGGTTGTTAAGATGATGGTTTTTAAAGAAAATTGTCGTGCATAGTCAAACGAAGAGACAGTATACACTCACAGAGCACTTTATTAGGTGGCGCCGTATGCTAGCTTGTTAATGCAAATATTTAATCAGCCAAGCATGTGGCAGCAACTAAATGCATTTAAAAAAGCGTGCAGACATGGTGGAATGATTGTTGGTGCCAGACAGGGTGGTTTGAATATCTCAGAAACTGCTGATCTCCTAAAAATGCCTTGTTAATGAGAGAGGACAGAGGAGAAGGGCCTGACTTGTTTCACGTTATACCATTTAGAGGTCAGGTTCGCTTCTGTTCACTTAGATATTAATTGTAAAATGCGTTTTGACCAGGGGTGCCAAATCTTTAGCACACTACTGTAAAAAGTAAATGCTACATGTAATGAATATTTTTTTGAACAAATGAAAACAAGAAACACAGCACACATCATGCATGTAGTAGGCAGTGTTGCCTCAAATGGATCATTACTGCCATAGTACAAAGTCGTTTTTCTGCATTTTTAAAAATACATGGAATGACTCCAAAGCAGAACAAATGCATGGCATTCAATGAAAAAATATATAATTATGTTATTGCATGCCCTTTACATGTAAAGCAAATTACTTGAAGCAGCAGAACAATGTTGAAGACATGGCAATTGACAATACCTCATAATGTAAATCATTAACACACACGCATACATTTCACGCCTTCATTTCATGCTAGTCAGCTCACTTCATGCTGGTCATATAAAAGTGTCTCCACATTAAACATGTCCATGTGGTTGAATGTCATAAATATGCTTCACTGTCATGCAATGAATACATTTATGACACTTTGTTAGCTCTACACGGCACAAAGTTCTAGTAAGCTGCTCTGTAAAATAAATTCTATTTTCACTTCAATTCATACAGACTATTGAATGACAAGTCCTTTAAAGCAAAGAGACCATTTTCCACAGTATCTCCAGAAATTATAAATTCAAAATAACATGCAGTGTAATAGATATTTTATGTGATAATCTGGATCCAGGTACCTGTTTTGGCATGAAATCTGTTGCTCAACCCACAACAAAAAGGTCTTTAAAATCTACTGTAGTTACCCACAGCTGTAAAGAATGCATCCAACCGCTCATCATATTTATTCAATTTAAATCAAACTGTGTGGTCAGTCTGGGTTCACAGACTTTATATTCAGCCCGATATTGAGTGACAATAGTCATATTCTTCAGTTTGCTTCCTTTAGATATTTTTTGTGGGTGAGAAAATAAAGACAGGCCTTGAGTATTTTCACTTTGACACTTTTGAGATACATAGCACTAGTTTTGGGGCGACATGGCTCAGGCAGTAAGAGCAGTCGTCTGGCAGTTGGAGGGTTGCCGGTTTGATCCCCCTCCCGGGCTGTGTCGAAGTGTCCCTGAGCAAGACACCTAACCCCCAAAATGCTCCTGACGAGCTGGTCGGTGCCTTGCATGGCAGCCAATCGCCGTCGGTGTGTGAGTGTGTGTATGAATGGGTGAATGAGAAGCATAGCGCTTTGGATAAAGGCGCTATATAAATGCCAACCGTTTACCATTTGTGTAAAATTATATTTGAAACTAGCAAATCTGGGGTACAATATAATCTAGGAGATAATTCATTCCAAGAAAAGCAAAAGCAAAAAAGAATTTTGCTTTTCTTGGAATTAATTTTCTCCCAGATTATACTAAATTTTGGACTGGATTATATCACAATATCTCCAAACCTATTGCAAATTCTTCTATTTTAATTACAAAACAACATTTTAAAATATAGACAAACAGTAAAAATATTTGGCAATAATATCTTAACTTTATGTCAGCATCAGTCTCATAATTACAAAACAGAGTAATATGCAAGGAAACAGAAAACAAATGAATCACTGGAGAGTGCCATCTTCTTAAAAAAAATCTTCTTTAAATTTAAATTTGAGGGACATTGCATTCTACCAAGTAGTGATAACCATAATCTCTTTTCACAGTGGTAAGGGGATTGTATATAACTTTCATTTATAGATATTTGACATTGCCATGCATGCCACCAGGGCTTTGTAGATGCTTGATAATAACAGTTCTCATAAGAAATTATTTATCCCCTGGAAGATTAAGGATTGGGGCAGTTTACGGTTTTCATTCCAGAATAATGACAATATTTCATTATAAGTTGGTTATATTGATGCAATTTGCATAGCAGTGAGCAGACATTTTGGTCTGGTGTGGATAGCTCACAAACTGTGGGAAGTGTAGGCGGACAAAAAAAAAAAACGGCGGAATAATAAAATACTTTCGGTTAACAACAGTGTTGCTTCGCAATCACACTAACTACAATAAAGTGTTGTTTTGTACTGTCAGGTTGGCAGAGGATAAGACATTTGACATGGTGCTGTATCACTTGTGAAAGAAAAATTGTTCTCCAGAATTTTGTGCCTAAGCCATTACCGGTTTTGGACAACCATCTCCCAAATCCCATACCATATTTGTGGTCTTCAAAATTGACTGGGCATCTACCCCTGCTATAGAATTGCCCAAGAAGGAACGAATACAGGCAAAGACAATGATCCAGCTGTATTCCAGCTCACGCTTCAGGAAGCTGAGAGAGTTTTTATTCATGCTGTTGTGGTAATGGCTCCCAGGAATAAGTGACACTGTTGAGCTCCCTCCAAACATCATGTGCCTTTGCCATGTTCTTTCCAGAGTCTAATTCCCTGCAAACACGTATGTAAAGAATCATTTATTCTTACACCGCTGTGTGTGTATGTGTACTAAGGGGATGGGGGGGGGGGGGGTCAGATGCTTCAGATACAGTACAGCATCCAGCCCCTGGGTGCAAACATCGCTCCTGCACCTGCTCCCACGTTAACAAGCAATTATCTTAGCAGGCCTGAACACAAGCTCAAATCTAAACTTGTTGCAGCGGAGGAGAAGGAAGAGGGAACGCAGCCATGAAGAAAGGTGTTTCTGCCGGGCTGAAAAACAGGGGTCTCCTCCGGGTCACATGTGTTCCCTGCCTCTCATTGTTCTACCAGACTCATTACTGAGAAATTAATACCAGCTCTAGTTCCAACATCAGTGCTTAATGGCCTCTCTACTTCTTTTTTAGTAGTCATTAGTAGCCATAAACCCAGCAGGTGCCTGGTGTTTTATCCCCCACCTCTCAGCCATATTCACCATCAGCAACGCAACAAACGGCGGCAAAAAAATATTAGTTAAAGGACCAAAACCAATATATATTTTTTTTCTAAAGTATCATTTGACCATCTCACTTGCTGTGTTTTTGCAGTGATCATTTCTAATGCAGGAAGTAATTTGAATGACGATCAACCAGTCCTCCAGAGACTCTGAAATTTCTGGCAAACACTTCTGCAAACATGTCAATACGATTTCTAACGAGACCATAAAGGGATTGAAACATTAAGAATGAGAAGCATGTATCAGCCATGAAACGGTGTTGCGCCATTACAGAAAACAGAACATGCTAGTGAAGTCGTTTCATTTTTTATCATCACTGCAAATTCATGCAGTTCTGAGACAACAGCACTTACAATATTATGCCAGGGGCAATCATTTCAGATTCCATATGCTCCATACCCAAAAAACGTGTACAGCATTGTGCACAGCATAAGGATTAACATACACTCAGTGAGCAATTTATTAGGTAGACCTGTACACCAGCTTGATAATGCTAATATATAACCAGCCAATCTTGTGGCAGCGACTAAATACATAAAAGCATGCAGACATGGCCAAGAGGTTCAGCTGTTTTTTAGACAACATATCAGAATGGGGAAGAAATGTGATCTAAGTGATTTTGATGCACAACAGTCTCTAGAGTTTGCAGAGAATGGTGCGAAAAAACAAAATAAAGATCCAGTGAGCCTTGGTAACGAGAGGTCAGACGAGAAGGACAAGACTGGTCAAAGCTGACAGAGAGGTGACAGTAATGCAAATAACCACACATTACAACAGTGGTATGCAGAAGAGCATCTATGAACACAACACGGCAAACATCTTAAGTGGATATGCTACAGCAGCAAAGACCAATACGTCTAAAAATTAAGTCTAATAAATACCTGAAAGTGCTCACTGAGTATATGTTATTTGATATGTTAATTGTTGCATTTTTGCTTTTGATGTAAAGCACAGTAAACCTTCCAGTCCGTGGTTCCCTGTGACCCATGGCATTAAATACAGTTTACTGAACAGACCGTTTTTATACATTCATGAATAATTTTCCGTAGAAACTGATCAAAACAGGACTGCAGATTGTCTTGAGTAGAGACAATTATGGCCAGAGTCTTTCAGCAGTGTAAAAAATCATTCCCAGGGGACCGCAGTGTCTACAGATTCTTGTGGTTTCCTTTCAACCAGCTGCCGATTCAGGCCTTGAGCACAGGGTTTGTGTATTCTTTAGCCAATCAATGACTTAAATGAACTGCTGTAGCCAAGAGCAACCCAAAAACCAACGAACACTGCAGAGTTTAACACCTGTGCTTTATACCGAGGGGCTGCACTGGCAACACTTTTGCACTTTCACTTATTTTAAAAATGATCAAGGAAATCGGTAGCAGTGTGACAAATGTAGCCTTGGTTTTGGCCACCATGGAAACACACCGATACCCATAATGCCCCGCTTGGCAGACGGCTAAGGTCAGGGGGCAAAGTAGCTGTCACTCCCCATAAGCAGGTGGAGGGTGAAGGTGGATGGGAAACTACATTTATTGGAGGCCTTTCCTGTATTTCCAGCTGGGAAAGTTGTAAGAATGCCAGCTGTGCCCATTGGAAACTCACAATAATTGGAAGTTGGGCCGGTCAGCCAACCTTGATGGCACTTACTGAGTCCAAGTAACCCGGGATCAACCCTGCCAAAACAAGCTTTGCTCCATTGGAAAGTCAATATGGTAACACGTCATGATGTTGGTCTGAATAAAACAGAACAGTCTGACTGATGTGCATGGGGCAGGATAAACATAAAAAACACAAGTATGTCATAAACCACTTCTAAGTTTTTTATTCAGATCCACAACATACTAGAGATGTCAAAAACTGAAACCAAATGGCAGTAACAAAGGAAGCTTGGATTGTCTATCCAAAATATAACTGTGCTATAACTGCAATGGCACCAGAGGGACATGCATGTGCATTTATGGTGCATTTTTATGGTGCTTTGCGGGCACATAACAGTACGTACAAGATATTTAACAAAAAAGACCGCAGTTTCTCTCAAAAGCAGAGGAAGAAGAGGGAAGACGGAGACCGACATGCCGGTGCAATGATGAAGGGTTAAAAGAGGACATCCCAAACCGTCTGCTGGAAGTCATTAAGTTTCGCTGAAAGAGAAAAAAGCCCTGAAAGAAGATAAAAGTTTCCATTTTCTGAAATGCAAATCAAAAACATATTCATTAGTATCGGAAAACTAACATGCAAATCTCCACCACTTGAAAAGCGCTGTTAAATATGTACAAGAGCAAAACAGAACATGCATCTGTTCCTGAGTTCTTTTCTTTTGGGGGTGGGGAAGGGGGGGCCGTGGGTTATCTGAGGGACTTCTCTGCCTGTCTGACTTTATATGGGCTATGGTACCACATTTCAAGCCCTCAGTTAAGGATGACATAAAATTATGTGAGGGTCTTTGAATTCACTCAAACACAGATGGAGAGGAGGGGAATTCCCTTATTCACTTCACCTCAGATGTCTATTGTTTAACTAACCTTAAAGCGAAACTGTCATTAGACTAGAATGAGGTTATTGAGTCAGTGTAACACTTCTGTGAGCTATCTTCACACAAACCTTTCCCAGAATGCCCTTTATCGCCCAATGCGAAAGAGTGTTCTAGCAGATCAGAGGAGTCGGGAGACCTTTTCCGTTTGAATAAGGGGAATGCTTGTGCCCAAATTAGGATGCACATAGCAGTGGAGGAGGAAGAGGTGACATCACGCTAACAGGCGGTATAGGAGAAACTGGCAGGGCTGAGTTGCTGTGAGGGATTTACTTAGCTTCTGGCACGCTGGGTTTCCATGATGCTGCTTTCCTGTAAAAGTTCTCCGGGACCTGGAGAAGCGGGGTATGGAGATAGCGTGCATATCATCAGTCATGCTGGAGCTCCATTGCCAGGGCTGTGCCTAGCGAAGGCCCCCACACATCTTTCATCTGCCCGGCTCCTCATTTCTTCAGCCCCTTTATGACATTGTTTCTCCTTTTCTGTCCCCGCAAGTATGGGTATGTGCCTATGTGCATGCGGGCATGTCTGTGGGTGTGTGTGTGTGTACATGCGTGTGTGTGTGTGTGTGGATACGTGCCTAAAGGCATGCCTGTGCGGGCTTGAGTGTGTGTGTGTGTGTGTGTGTGTGTGTGTGCACATGCGTGTGTGTGTGTGGGCGTGTGTGTGGGCTTGAGTGTGTGTGTGTGTGTGTGTGTGTGTGTGCACATGCGTGTGTGTGTGTGGGCGTGTGTGTGGGCTTGAGTGTGTGTGTGTGTGTATGCATGTATAAGTACATGCATGCATGCGTTTGTGCACTGTGCCCTATCCTTTTTTCCTTTTACTTAAATAACACACTCATTTAGTGATCCCTGCTGCTGTTCTTTCCAAGCCCCGCCAAAAGAGATATGTCATCAGACCCGTCAGGGAAAAAAAACAAAAAAAAACTGGAATAAACAGTTCTACTCTAATTTGTTTGCGAGTAGATTTTCTTTTACTGCGAGCATATTAAAAGCTAATATACACAGCTCCTATGAAGTCGGTCACGGGCCCTCTTTTAAGTTGGCCCATCTGGTTAATTGTTGAAGTGTTACTGCTGTTACCCACACACACATATGCAGTCACACAGACACCCTTCCCACATAGTGGGATCAGCATATTTGTGACAGACAGGCTCTGAAAGCACAATGGCCAGCATTGCTAACAAGGTCACAGCTTGCGTTGATGCGCACTGCCGTGCAATGTAGTCTGTCCTTGAATTACGAGCGTTTTACATTTACTTCCTTTCGCCTACCAAGTCTGCACCCATGTATGATTGTATCAGCTGCAATACTTTAACTCAATAAAAGTAGACTATTTTCCGTGCATAATTTATGGGGCAGTTAAATATGGCATTATAATTACTATTATTATTAGTAGTAGTTGTATTACTATTACTAGTACTATTACTACTACTGGCAAATAATACCATAAGTGGTAAACCCAAGGATATCAACCATTCTGAAAAGTAGGAAATGGAATGGTAAAAAAAATCCCTCCAAATGTGTTCTTCTTGTGACCATACCACAAATTATAGGAAAAGACTGTCATCTTTGCCAGGGGTGGTTGCTGGTACTACTATTAGTAGTAGTAATAGTATATATAATAGTATATTACATATTTATTTCTAAACCAATCTGCAGTAATATATGTAGTGATCAAATTAATTACAGTAAATACACTCACAATAAAATACTGAATGCTCCATACTGCTCTTCTATTCTTCAAAATGAAGTTAATACCTGAGCACAAAAAACTACTTAAACTTAAACCAACTGTAAAACATGCAATATAAAGTAATCACAATAATTGTCTGGAATTGGCTCCAGTGTATTCAAAATCAGTGTATTCATTTATTTTTTAACTCTGCCTGAAATGAATAAAAGCAATGTTTTGTAAGAAATTACAAACACAAATGCTCATTATTTTATTATTCACCTCCCTCTAATGCTTTGAGATACTAAACGAGCTAAAGGCTGAAAGCTGCAGAAATTACACAACAGAGACACAAATAAATGGTTAAATAAATAGGTTGAGGACTACTCGACCATTTCAGATGCTTACAGTAGGTTGACATCACACCAAACATATTTTATCTAATTGAGACAATTTTCATTTATGAATATTATAAAATACATACATCTACATGCAACAATATGAAAAAACAATATACTTTTATTTAATTTACTCTGATGTTTCAATGTTTACTTTAGTTAATACAATTCTAATTTCTTTTGGAAAACCACAGGTGTCAAATTGATCATCCTTTACAATTATTGTAAATAAAATCAAACAAAGTAAATTGGCAATAAAAACTTAGTTAATCCCAGTCTAAAGGATTCCTGTTTTACTAGAGCATACAAATGAGGTAACCAGCAGGCAAATTCCCATTGCATCCATGTGTCAATTCAGTAGAGACAGATGTCAATTGAGTCTAGTAATGGGTACAAAATAAAATATATACTGTTAAACATACCACTTAGCACCCACGGACAGTAAGGAAGAACCAGTTTAAGAGTTGCATCTTGTGGTCACCAAGTCTCTAAAAGAACCAGAAAATGGCACCTCCATACCAACAAACTCTTTGGAAGGGTGGCACGCAGAAAGCGGTTACTGAGTACAATAAACAAAACAAAGTGTCTTGAGTTTGCTAAACCTCATTGAAATTATGATTGGAAGAGAGTGTTATGGTCAGATGAGAACAAAATGTAATATTTTGGCCATACACACCAACATGTTTGGTGGCAAAAGGAGGACTGTAATCACAGAGCAGCAGCTCATACCTACTGTGACACAAGAAGGTGGGTCATTGATGTTTTGCTGCTAGTGGTCCAAGGGCACTATGGCACAATGAATTCAACAATGTACTGGGTAATTTTGGTATTGCTCCAAACATGCATTGGAATCCACACCAAAACGGTTAAGTGAGAATAGCATTTATGTTCTACAATGGCCATCTCAGTCTCCAGACTTAAATCCCATCTAAGACCTGTGATCTGAACTGAAGTGAGGTGTCCATAAGTGCAAATCACAAGGACATTAATGATTCTGAAAAGATGATAAAATAATTCCTCCAAATGTTGTGACCTTATCGGATATTATAGGAAAAGACTCATGGCTGTCATTTTGCCAGGGGTGTTTGCACAAAATATTAACCAGGGGTGGCAATAATTATGAAACCAGTATTTTAGGTAAATATATATATATATTTTAAATGTAAGACTTTGGTAATAAAGCACATTACTTTACTCATGTTGAAATGTAATGTTTAATTCAATAGTTTAGACATTTTTAGACATGGTATTATTTTTAGATTACAGTATTTTTTGCGCATATTTATCAAGAGTGCCAATAATTCTGGAGCCCATTGTATATACTGTCTATATACGCATTTACATTGTGAAGCCAGTATTTTTCATAAATGAGTCATTTCATGTTTACATTGCTTTTCAGCAAAGTATGTTAATCTTAAAAGCAAAGCTCTAGTTTCCTCTCATCTTTCATCTAAACATCCACCAGTAACGCTTTAAATGTTTCAGCAATACGACGTAGCAGTTTTAAACATTCTCAAACCCCCATTGCAGCGACTCCAGATAGAGATTATAGTACATTAGTTTGGGATCAGGGCGCATGCATTCAGGCTGTCTTTTATTTTCAACTGAACATATTTTTTCAATTTAATAAACTCAAATATCAAATAAAAGCACAGGAACACCAACGAAGAATGACGTACGCAGTTAAAGATTCAATAGAAATTCATTAACAGAAATGCACACATGAAATTCATTGACCAGGGCTTTACTTCAGCTTTAGAAATTCAATCATGAAACAGATTGAAGTACAAACAGCATAATCGCTGATATGCCTCCATATCAAAAGCTTAAATATGATGCATATTAGTAATTACCCATCATCTCTGTTAAGCTGATGTCAGACTGGGAGGGTATTATTCAATCCAAAAAATGAAAAGAGCAAAACTGAAGTTAGGGACACTGAAATTAATATATTCTACCATCTCCAAACACATATTACTGTCTCTTAAAATAGTTTGAATCTCTATTCAGAAAACATAAGCAATACTCACTGAAAGGATATATTGATAATTTGTTAGATTTCAGTGTTATAAATGATGAATGTCCCTGCATTTTTATTGCTGACATACTACACTTATTCTGTAATGGGAGCAGATCACATTCAGAACTTTTTATTCCTAAATGGTTGAGTTTCATTATTGTGTGCTGGCAACCGCTGTCAAATCAAACGCTACACCACAGTCATTCTCCATATGTTACTCTCCTAAAGTGTGCAAAAAGATCCCGCCCAAACAACGGTCATTCACAGAGTACTTGTGCTGCAGAATAATCAATGTAGCTATGGACAACATGACACTGTAATATTATGAAATGGGCTGATTGGGAGATGAAAGGATGAGCCAAACTGATAAAATGAAATGGGCACCTTCTGACTTTCAAAGGGGGAAAAATACTACAAAGTCATCCAATGTATATTTAACTCAAAGGCTCTAATGATCAATTCAGGCACCCTCATTCTTAACCATACCACCAATGACTTGGTAACAAATGAATAGCATGGAGTCTGAAATTAACTGAGCAAAGTGTTTGGTTTCATGTATGCATTAGATATACTGTCATATACTGTAACAACAAACACAGCATTCTTTAATTACAAGGTTGTACTCATGGTGGTGTACACACCAGAAAAATAAGCTTGATTGCAAACAGATTTGTGCAATTTATATTCACCACACTACTTTCTCTCGTAAAATAGGTCATATCTTGGAAATATTGTTTATTTTATAGTTTATACGTTAGCTTTTTCCCCCCTCAATCTTAGAATAGTGTTTGAAATACATTTGGAATCAGATTTGAACATTTTCAAAACATAAGTGATGAAATGTTTTGAAAAAGTAAAAAAAAACTTAAAACTCAACCATTTAATTTCTCAATAAGGTGTTTTAAATACTTCAGACAAAGTATTTATTTGGGTCAAATGTATGCAGGTCTGGTTCGCTGCATCAATAATGAAGGATTCATGTTATAATGATTGATATACAGAAACACTTTATACAATCAACAGCTATATTGAGAGCAAGCAATAGAAGGCTTGATGGCTGTCAATGACAACTGAAATAAAATCATAGCAATGAATATGAATGCTATGCAATATTCAAACTATAATTCTGTGAACTATTAAAGCATAAAGAAGAAATGTGTAACATGGCTATATGTCAATTTTATATGATATAGTATATACTTTCTGCAAAACTATTGTTATATCAGAAAACCCAACCCAAGTGTATTCAGATGTGCACAATTTCAGGATGATTTATAAATGGATCAAACACAGCAACATTTATTCTTGTGTACAGACATTTTCTAAATCATTCATAGAAACATTTTAGGAAGTGACTGCACTCTCACATTTAAGATGAAATTCCAAGATGATTATATAAATGAGGCCCCTAGTCTCAACATTAATATATAACCTTTAAGTTTGGAAATGTGTACAATTCAGTGTATGAAAAACATCAATTAAAAACAAAATTTTTAGTGCAGAAAAACCCCAATTCATAGTCCCTCAGACAGGCAGTAAGAAAAACAACATATGAATCAATTGCAGAAAACACAGTTCAGAAAAAAAGAGAAGAAATCTGGTGCATTATTTTGTTTAATTTCAAAAACATTAAAAACAGGTAATCATATCAATGTAAACTATAACAGTATTTGCATATGACTGTGGATTTGACATGCCACTCAACATTGTTTCAGATTCTGTTTGTGTCAATCATCTGAAACCTGTCTTGCATGAGAAACCGATGACTGAAAATTGCGTCTGAAATTGAACATGCTTTAGAAAAGAGCTTTTCGAAATAACTGCATGTAAAGGCCGAAAAGTTAGAAATTCTCCCGCTGACACAGTAGCCTTTCACAGGAATTAATCCCATTCTGGTCGATTTTACTCAAACTCAGCACCAAAGCTGGAATCGCCTCCAGCAGGCTACTGTAGTTATGGCCACAGGTCAGAGCACAAAAACAAAATGGTAGTACAGTCCCTGAGCAGGGCAACTATCAGACAGATTCAAAGTTTAAAACAAGGATTTAAACAAACCAAGAACTTTGCCCATCTTACAACGTTTGCAAAGAAGGCGGGAGACAGATTTTCTGCCTTTTCTGGGTCATCGGCAGTGGGTTTTTTTTCTCACCAGTTCTGCATTTGAATCAATATTCCCTTCTCTGTTCTGTACACAGCTGTGCTCACAGCGTTGGAGGAAAAGTGTGTGTGGTTTGCGTTTTGGAGGAAGGGGAGGGGGGTGAGTTTGAGGGACAGTGGGGGCTGCAGAGGTGTGCGAAAACAAACACCCCCAGTCTGCCGCTGTAGCGGGCAGCCGCTAACAACTCGGCTGGCAGAAAGACTTCTTGCTTCTTCTAGGGAGTGAGGAGCTAAAAGCAGAAGTAGATTTGAAGATCCCAGCTCCAGCTGCAGGTCTGCAGCAAACTCTGCAGAGTCTTCGCATCTCCCTCTGGTGGCAGACAGCAGATGTTGTGTGTTGCCGTTCTCACCCTTTTTGGGCGAAATGCTGAGAGGGGGTAACTGTACCGAATTGACTCTTCACAGGATTTAGAAACGCTGGCTATGCCATTCCAGGTTTTTTTAATACAGCGGTTCCAAACATTTTTCCGCTGGAGCCCCCTTCCTTACATCTTATACCGCCCCCCCCCCCCCCCCTCTTTAATGTCAATTATGGCAAATGAACATCAATGCTAGTTCATTGTCAGCATTATCAGAACCTTTTGTAAAATCAATTAAGATAAAAAATATTTTATTTTACTCAACACAACATATTGTATACATTCACATAGCTCTGCCCGAAATCTCCCTCAGACCCATCGGTTCACACAGTGGCAGTTAGTTGTATATCCGAATGTACACAGTGCATGTGAACAGTATCTAATGCCCATATGATGCAGCTGTATGGGATACGTGTGTCAAAAATAACTTGTCACATACACTAAAAAAGAGGGGCAATTGTCAGCAACGGTCGCTCTATATCATCCTGTTGAAGAGCAAACTAATCATTACCTCGGGCTTGCATGCCCCTGACCTGGAATGGAATGTTTAGATAGAATATTTTATTATGACACTTTTTATTTCACGAAGACGCTACATGTGGGAGTAGCTTGGTTACTGTTACAGGATAACAGCCTACAGTTGATAATGCTTACTGTTGAGAACATGCAAAAGATACTTCTTGCACAGGTCAAAAGCTGAAAAGCAAGAGATTGTTGTGCGTGAGAATCACAGGAGATCAGCGGTTTGAGATACAAAAACCACCAACAATCATTCCTTGGTCAAAGTCACTCACCATTCTGACATTTGGTCTGAACAATAGCTGAACCACTTAACCACATCTGCATGCTTTAATGCATTTAGTTGATCCCACATGATTGGCTGATTAAATATTATCTTTAGTAAGTAGTTATTTCCCAGACAAAGGCATATGGCGTGATACATCATGGAATAAAACCGTTATTGGTTTTATACATATATACATAGGTTATGTATTTTAATACATAAGATCAGCTCTCTGCAGTATGAGTGATCAGTAGCATGGAGCGATGGCTTGGAGTACTTCATACCAATGTATTCTCAGTGAATATCTTCTTGTATTTTCCCCAGTACAGATTAAATATGATTTCAGAGTATGCAGGTCACACAATTCCTATCCTCCAGATCATTATACCCAATGCACGGCCTCTCTCTCACACATTCACACACGCAGAGTATGTACCTGCATATTTTACCCACACCGCCTAAGCTATATTCTACATGCTTTATGAAACAGCAAGAAATTCTATAGACAGTCTCGTATTTGTACATAATAGAAAATAAATTGCATGTTTTAATTTAGATTAAAACATGCAATAATTGCAAATAGTAGCAAAGACTTCATGTTTACAACACACTTCTGGTGTATAAAAAGAAAATAACAGCACAGATTCAAGCTTCATATTTACAAAAAACTCATATGTTAACCTTAAGATAATGCAGATGGAAGAGAAAATATATATAGCCTTCTTCAGAATAATATATGAATGAAAACACATAATTACTGAATATGAACCAGGCAGGATTCATAGTGAAAACATACATTGGGTTCAACATCCATATGCTTTCGATATAGTTTCAATAATGCTTACACAAGACAACATACAATGTTCATATATGCACTATAAAATTGTACGTGTGCTTTTTAGTAAGAAAGTGCTGACAAGGTAAACAGGGAAAACCAACATGACATGTATATAAAATATACTAGCACTGCTATGCTAGAATTGCTGTATATAAGAAAGGCCTGAAAACAACAAAACATAAGAATTATACATAAAAATTGTGCTCAGTTTGTTCAGTTTGTTTCAGATAAAAGCTGTGATGAATCACAGCAATCAAATATGAGTTTCTTCATTGAACACAGACAAAATATGTTCATTGATTTCAAGTTTCCAGCTAAATTTCAACTTTTACTTTTTTAAGTGCATCAATTTCAGCGCCCAGGCATACAAACATTCCCAGCATGTCACATTTGGCTGTAGCATTTGGCACAGACGCTAACACACCTTCAAATCACTGCTATTCTTATTACCTCAATCCATTTTCCAAGAACTGCACCACTCATTTACTTATTTGTATTTATCTACATGTTGATCACTCAAGTACTTTAATCTGGAAAATTCTGAATAAATAGGCCGTCATATTTTTAAAAATCTGTTTCCCAGAAAGCATCTTGGCCTCAATGAATTCATTTAGTTTGAAGATAAATATTGGTACTGCTTTTGGAAACATTGAAAAATAAACAGCAGGAATGTTAAGCCAGGAAGAACCTGTCCTATAGCCACTCTAAAATACTTTGTTGGAAATAGTACTACTGAGGCTGGCAGAAGAAAACAAGTCTCTGCAGCAGCATATGGCCACAAAGGCATACAGGTGCAACTTTCCGTTTGGAATTCCCTTCCCAGTGTGAAGGAGGCTGTTCAGCGTGAATGGAAAATAAAACGATGAAACCTTAAACAGGAGCCAACGGTGTCTAGACCAAACAGCTGATGTGATGGCTAACGTTATTTGCGAATGAATGGCACCCTTCATAGACCTCTCGGCAGCAGACAGACTACGCATGCCGGAGACGGGCGCAGTCGGAATATCTGTGCGTTTAGGGGAAATGACAATGTTGTGATATACTCTACATGATGTTTTAGTTGGATAGCAATTGGTTTATTCACTTTTATTTTCAATGATCATCTAACAGGCCGATCAACTGATTTTTGTCCCCCTGCTCATTGACAGGTTGACTGCAACCATTAATTACATTGTTTGTGTATGTACAGTATGGACACAGATATAGACACAAATTTTTACTCTTATGCCTGCCTTTTTATTATTTGTATGATGCAGACCAGAGTACAATTCTCAAAAAGGCTCCAAAAGGTTATTACAAGCAGAGGTGTAGTTAGCCCCATTAGAGAGGCTTTATTCAGCCCCCCATAGAAAATGTAGCCCAAGTTGGCTCCCCAACTCGTAGGCATCACAGAATCCATACCGTTAGAATATGCATTCAATTGCTTAGACCTCCTATGGATATGAAATGGCCAAAAAGTTCAATTTTCCTTTTGTCAGTCCAAAGCACATTGTTCCAAAAGGCTTCAGGCTTCTCAATGTTCACTTTTGCACACTTCAGACGCTTAATTTTGTGTTGAGGTCTTTCTGCCAGCTCTGCCATGTAGGTCTTTGTTGTATTGATGTCCTGAGAACAGCTAGACCTGTGTCTGTTATACTTTTCTGCAGCTTTTGCAATATTCTTCTGAGGATTTTTCACCAGGCCTCAAGCCATTCTATCTGAAATCTTTCTTGATGTTCAGATATCATTATCAATATCATTATCCGTTTCGGGTTTATGTTTTGAGTGGTAAGGTGAATAAGGTATTCAGCCTTGTGCATGCCCATAGTTGAGGCCAGTGATGAGTTTAAAATGATGTTTGAAACTGCTCTGTCCATTTTCAGCTCACCAGCTGCCTCTAGTAAACTAAACTAGTTGAGTTGTATTAGGTGTTGTAAATCATACCCTATCCATGTCCTGTCCTGTTAACTTTTTTGTCATATTATCCATCCATCCATCCATCCATCCATCCATCCATTATCTTAACCTGCTTATCCTGAACAGAGCCTATCCCAGCATACATTGGGCGAAAGGCAGGAATACACCCTGGACAGGTCGCCAGTCCATCGCAGGGCACACACACCATTCATTCACTCACACACTCATATCACCTATGGGCAATTTAGACCTTCCAATCAGCCTAACCTGCATGTCTTTGGACTGTGGGAGGAAACCAGAGTACCCGGAGGAAACCCACGCGAACACGGGGAGAACATGCAAACTCCACACAGAGAGGCCCCGGCCGAGCGGGATTCGAACCCAGGACCTCCTTGCTGTGAGGCGGCAGTGTTACCCACTGCACCATCCGTGCCGCCTGTGATATTATTATGACAAAATTAATTAAATATAGTTCACCAACCACATGGTAACGCAGCAGAGGCATATACTACAAATGTGGGCTGATAAATGTTTACCTAGCTAGCCTAGAGGAACTAACTTGTATAAGCAAATTATAGCTGCTTATGCATTCATTTTGTTGAAGTAGCATTGAGGATATTGCCAGGTGGTTTCATCACTTCACCTCTTTCTCAGCAGGTCAGGGTTAAAATGGAGTGAGGCATCGTTGACTGCATACCTTGGAAACGAGGGATGCTGACATGTTTTTGCCAGTGGAGTCGGTCCTAAGGTGCACTGAGCAACACTTGTTAAGGGGCAACCATTTAGGAAAGGGAACAATAACAGAAACAAGCTGACTTTTGAGCTAAGCTGTGGACAGATGCCTGCCCTCTAATGAAAATAAAATTGTTTCAGAAATAGATGATTTCTTGTATAGTCTAATACTTATAATCTTAAGTGTATTATCCATGATTCAGTGTTTAATAGTGACCATACATCCAGGTTAAATCTAAATTACATCTCAAGACTTAGATATCAGGTTAAATTAGATTATCTGGCAGCAAGCTGTATTATTCACTTTAAAAGCAGGCTAAACAAAAACCTGAAAGATAATATAAAGCTGTTTGATAGAAGGTTTGTTTCTGAAGAAAAACATTGGGGTTGAAACATTAACCGTCTGCATTGTTCAATAAACACCATTATTTATTTTGGAGCATCGAGAGAGTATAAGAGTCTTTTCGGCTTTTGTGTTCCAGGGACTTTAGCACCTCAGTGTCATTTGTTCTGAAAGGAAGGCAAGCCCCATACAGCACCAATGTTTCCCGTTTATATTGGCACTAAAACATGGAAATGTATTTCACTGAAGAATATACAATTGCACATTTCCTGTATTTGTGAGGGGGCAACTGAATGACTGCAGGACTGCTTGACCAAATAAAACCTTGTGGACCAGGTTGGTTCATTTCCAGTTCACAGCTAGCGAGTGCTTTGAATCGTTTCAGCACAATTTGTATGTATTTTTATAGTTTTAGATATTGCATTCAGTACATCTGTCCTTGTGCATGCGTTTGTGTGCAATAGGTAGATAACACATAATTTCTTTTCTGGTTGTTGACAAAGAACATGACATATTACTAGGTGATACTGACAGCAAATAAAATGTGTCCTTGTCAAACAATGCTGAAACAGGTGTAAATATTCAGTTCCTCTCAGGGGTAAACAAGCCAGTGCATGGGGATAATGTGCAGAGTTATTTCACGTATGCTCAAATAATTCAAGTGCTCATCTTTTTGCACTAACAATGCAGTGTGAAACCTGAGTTAGAGTCCTCCAGTTGCAAGACCTGAGGGGCTGTATTTACAATAGGTGTATGGCAAGCAGCATACATGTTTACGTGTTGGGTTAATCCATGGCTCTTTGATTTCTATGCACTCCTGCACTTTTTGCTGTCTGTTCTGGCCCCACGGTGGTGGAATGTCCTTCCTGTGGATGTCCGAATAGCAGAGTCTTTGACCATTTTCGAGTGCAGACTGAAGACTCATCTCTTCAGGCTGCACCTTTCCCTCCCTAGCTCACCACCATGATTAGCCTCATGTACGCCATAGATTATAATAGGCAATTTCTACACTTGATTGTGATTCATAAAGTATATGATGGTTTTCTTGATGAGCAACCCAACGTTTAAAGGGAATTTCTTTCTGAACCCTGGTTTTTAATATACAGCATTGGCTGCAGGGGTTAGTGGGGTGAAAGAATTTGGGCACCCCTGTCTGTTACAATGAATCAGTCTGTGATCAAAAGTAAGCCTGAACTCTAAATGGTGCCGAGTTAAACTGCAAAGAGACATTTCTGCAAATTTTTAAAAAATATATATATTTTTATGAAAAGGGCCCTGTGCAAAATTTTGGGAATCTGTATTATTCTTTGTTACTTTTTAAAAACATGATTACTAAGGCCCAGACCCAGGTGATTTATTCATTAAGGCTTCAATAAGTAATTCCAGGGCTGAACTTTATTCTGAAGTCACTCCATGCCTTCTTAAGTATCCAACTGCAGTGGCTGTTCTGTCTGTTAACAACCATGGGTTCCTCTAAACAGTTGTCCAATGATTTCAGAATGAAGATGGTTCATTTCCACCAAGAAGGAGAAGGCTACAAAACTCTCCATGTCTGGAAGACCAAGAAAGATTTCAGATTTAATGGCCCGAGACCTGGTGTGAAATGCTCAAAATAACCCACACATCACTGCAAAAGAGCTGCAAAAAAAGAGTAGCAAACAAGTCTAGCTGTCCAGAGGACAATAGTACACAAAGACCTACATGGCAGAGTTGCCAGAAAGAACGACCTCAACACAGAATTAAGCATCTGGAGTATGCAAAAGAAAACATTCTGAAGGCCTGAAGCCTAAAATAATATTTCACTTTGGGTTAAAATGCCTTTTTTCATGCCTTGCTACACTCCACAAGTGCATCAGACTGCTGTGCCTTAACCATTGAATTTTAGCATGAGGCAATAACTTCAGCCTTCCTATAAATGCTGGCTCTTACTGTGGTAAATGGTGACCTCTTTTGCGAAGACATTGGCATATTGAACACATAAAACCCCCTTCAGGGGCACTAAATGCTGCCAGGGGAACATTTTTATACTACTATTCATGAAAGGGCAGTGCATGGTTCTGTGCTGATGCAAATCTGCAGGCCTAACACCATGGCTCTCTCCCTATTGCCTGTGAAGAGAATTTCACGATTTGATTCCATTTTATTTGGACACGCTGTAACAACGGTTTGCATCTTGGTTCCAACCATCTTGAGTCATCATAGTCCATTGTAGTAACTAATCATCGATTTTTGTTAGCTGTGGCGACAAAATGCTGACATTGTAGTAATCATGTGGTTTAGCTAAGTGGTTAACCTAGGATTTCTGAGGGGGAGCCAATATTTTATTGAATTAGGGCTAACACTGCACCAAGGCAAACATCATGAATCACAAAACAAAATATGGTTTACGTGAAATGTTTGCATTTGCTGAAAGCCTCAAAATGCAGAAAATTAAATTGATTGCCCCAAACGCTAACATCAACCTGCTCTCAATCAAGACATCAACACAGATCTGTGACAACATGCTACAGCCATGTACAATGTGTAATCTACGTCAAACAACATGTGCTCACCGCTGAGCAGTAGTTTAAAGTGCACTGTAAAGTGTATTGGGATTTTGCGTGCTTTATTTTCAACATGTCCAAAGCATCCTATGTGGGACCACATATCTTGTATTACTCAACATAGCTTGCCCACAAACCGTGTTGTTACCTAGCAAATGATTTATTAAAGTGTGTGGTTAATTTAAAGTGTATATTGTATTGTATAGAGGGTATATTGCGATGATCTTATTCATACACGTAGGCCTATTGCATGTCATTCTGGATAAAAGTGTAGAAGCATATATATATATATAGCCTACCATATGTACATATTATATGAGCCTATACATAATTATTCATATTACTCTGAAGTTGCCAGTCTCACCTACTGTCCAAAGTGGCAAGCAAGCACTCAATATGTGAAAACGAGTCAGATGCAGTAAAGCAAGGGCAGCCAGGAAGAGACCAGCTAGGTAGGTAGGCATACATACATACATACATGTTTGGCATTTTATATAGCGCCTTTATCCAAAGCGCTGTACAATTGATGCTTCTCATTCACCCATTCATACACACACTCACACACCGACGGCGATTGGCTGCTATGCAAGGCGCCCACCAGCTCGTCAGGAGCATTTGGGGGTTAGGTGTATTGCTCAGGGACACTTCGACACAGCCCAGGCGGGGGATCGAACCGGCAACCCTCCGACTGCCAAATGACTGATCTTACTCCCTGAGCCATGTCGCCCCCTTGCATAAGAAAATCCTACAAAATTTGCTATTTTGAATGGAAGTGCCAACCAAAACAAACATATAGTGAATGCTATAATGTCCCTCATTCTCATGTATAGGCCCCGAATGAAAATTCATCACGTTTGCTCCAGTTTACAAATTCTGTATGCATCCCTATTCACTGATACATAACAATGGCTCATTTGTTAAATGGCTACACAGGTGGCAGATAAAATAGTGGACCAATGATGAAATATGTGATTGTGTTAATAAGATCATATCAGATCATTATTTTTGCTAAAGTAATGCAATACCTGTCCTTTATCTTTCTAACTGAGCTTGACAGAGCTTGCTCGCCGACATTTCACCTTATATAAAATATTTTCCAAAATATGAATCCACAATAATCCAGCATCTTCCTCACTCGCTCTCTTCATGTAATCAGTTCTATTCAGTTGAAATACATGACATCATTACACTTACAATAAACTGTTAACCTGCTGTACAGTATTGGCCAAGTTTGTGAGCTGATATAAGTTAGTCACCATGAAGTCCACATTTGACCTAAAATGACTACATGCAAAAATGCATTATTTTGCCATTTATTAATCTGTTATTGAATACGCTTAAATTTGGTTCAATGGCAGTAATGGCCATCCATTACTACAATTCAGTTCAATTGTATTTGTTGTGGAGGCGGCAGTGCTACCCACTGCACCATCCGTGCCAATCTGCACCCAAAAATATTAATGTGAATTAATAAGTTACGTGAATTCAGTTTTTCGTTTTTTTACTTGTACTGCTTAAATAATGCATCTAAACAGTTTTCTCTAATCTACACAGTACATCCGGGATATTAAACTTACCTGCCTTTTTGATGGGAAAGAGATGGTTCACCATCCTGGAAGTTAGTTAAAGTCTCCTTTGTATTTTACTCAAACTCAACAATTTGATGAGTGAATCAGGAGTAGATGCGATGCTAGACTCGAGTTGTAGCAGCATCATGCAGCCTAAACATTGATAAAAAAATAAAATAAAGCGGAAAACTTCTTCTTCTTCTTTCGTATATCGTCAGATGGCAAACTCAGTGTCATGCAGCCACGCCCTCGTCTCTGGTCCTAAGTCGAAAAGGCCAGCTTCTGAGGGTGGGCTGTATAGGGGGCAGCCGGTGATTATGTGCTCGGCAGTCTGTTCAGGCTCGCCACACTCGCATGCCGCACTGTCCGATAGGCCCCACTTCTTCAGAGATGACTTGAATCGTCCGACGCCAGAGCGCAGACGGTTCAGTGAGGTCCATAGATGGCGTGGCATGTCTTGGCGTGGCGGAAAACAATGTGTTTACATATTAGGATAACTAACCTTCATCTATTACTCACAAAACCTTTTTGATTCAACCAAAAATAAGGCAACATGAAGAAGCCATGTGTGGGGGAAAAACACACATATTGCTTCTATATCAGTTAAGAAGGTAATTGGAACCAGGTGGTTCTAATCAAGTGCATGATTACATGATCATCAGGAAGTGCTACCACCTGTATTTAACTGCAGAAATGTTGTCAGTTTGGACTGGAGCTTCCAGGTTTGTGTTTACATGTCATGACAAGGACGAAATACATCCACTATTCATCAGCCTGATTTTATATGAGTTATAAAGCCATTTCCAAACAATTTGAAGTCCATCATTCCACAGTGAGAAAGATCAACTTACCAATGGAGAACACTTCCAATCTACTTGGGAGTGAGTGTCTCAGAAAACTTACCACAAGATCAGACCATATGAAACTCCAGAAAATTACAAAGAAACCTAAGGCTACCTCCAGGGATCGACAGGCTCTGTCAACGTAGTAAATATTACAGTTCATGACGCCATTATTAGGAAGAGACTGAAAAAGTATGGCTGTCATGGAAGAGTAGCCAGGAGAAAACTCATTCTTTGAAAAAAAAACAAAAAAAACATTGTAGCACAAATTAGGTTTGCAAAATTGCACCTGAATAAACCACAAGACTTCTGCAAGGCTGCTGAAAACCAAACACGGCATGTCACCACAAGAATTCCATGGCAACCATCATGCAGGTGGAAGGGTGACGATTTTAGGCTGTTTTGCGCATGACGTGGGCACCTCACAATCACTGTGTTTACCACAAATTTATCCCTATTCTGGGGAAGAATTGGACACCTTTGTCTGACAGCCAGAACAGATCTACAGCTAAATCTATGATCAAATGATTCTAAAAGAATAAGAATCTCATATTTTAGCATGTTATTATTACACAGATTAATTAATCTATTACAGACAAGGCTCTTCTACTTTTTATTACACAGAAAATGTCTGTTAATGCTCTTGAGTAATGTAATTATACTGTAAAGTTGATGGTACATTCAGTATTATTTTCTGTGCATCTTCGCCAAATTGGGCCTTTAGCATATCTGTTATTGTTTATTAGTAGCTACATTTCACATTAACATTTATTAGACTTCAATAGAAGACAGCTCTCGGTTTTGCTTAGTTCAGGAGTCAGCAACCCTGATCCTGGAGAGCCTCAGGGTTTGCTGGTTTTTGTTTTCCCCTTAAAATCTGCTACCGATCAGACCCAAGAAACAAGGTGAGGCGAGTTAACTGGGTAATCAACTGTTTTCATTGATCAATTAAGTACTGAGTAACAACAAAAGCCTGCACACCCTGCAGCTCTCCAGGACCAGCGTTTCCAACCCCTGGCTTAGTTTAACTGATTATTTGCTACAGATTCTCTGGGATTCCTTGAAAACATTTGTGCATTATTCAACAACTGTCCTGTACTTTACTGCTCCTGATTTGTGCTCAACACTTGGAATTTGAAATTTAATGTAACCTTGAATCAGGCCATCTGCCAAATAAATAATGAAATGAAATCCAGAGGGCTACCCTAGACTTTATTACCAGGGATCAAATCTTGCCCTCAAATCCAAATCCAGCCGTTTCTTTTCTCCTGGGTAATTAACTGAACAATTAGTGCTACTGAGTGTCCAGACTGTGTTCATTTCTGACTCCCAAGTAAAGGGAGGGTGGAAAACCAGCAGGTCACAGCTTTCAAGGACTGAATTGATGATCCCTGCTTTATATCATCAAGAGAAGGTTCAGTAGTTTTTCAGCTTGGTTTCTTGCATGTACTTCAATCCAAGAGGGCAGTTGCCTTTTTTGTCATTATGATTACACCACTCCAAACATATGGATTGGTAAAGTATTATCACCAGTTAAATGCAGACAGTGATTGACAGCAATGGTTACTAGCAAAAGTCTGATGATTGATTTATTTGTTTGATTATGCTATAGGTTCTATTATGTGAAACACTTCGTGCTGCATTTGATTGTATGAATCATCGATTTGCACCAGTACTCACCTGATTCATTGAAGCACTAACAAATCACCGGGGTCTGGGACTTGAAAATAATCTTTTTAAAGTTACAAAGAATAATTCAAAAGGGTTTTGCACAGGGCCCTTGTCCTTTTTTATTATTTATAAACAGTAAAAAATTATTTAATGCTTTCAAATGTGCAGAAATGTTTGACTCAATTTAGAGTTCATGTTTGCTTTCGATCACGTACAGACTGTCAACTGTAATTTGAGGGTATTTACATTTGATTCATTGTTAGGAAGCAAGAAAGCCCTGGTAGCAATAGCAGACAACCAAGTAAACCACGGACATACTGTACACATACACAGACATAGAACTTGGTGTTTGAATGCTTCTGGTAAATGATTTACCACTTTTAAAACTGTATTCATCTTTGTCTTGCCACTGGACACAACAAAAGTATTTTTTCCTGTACAAGTTGGGTGAGACGAATATGGATTTGACATAACACTTTCCATTCTGTGGGTGTTCTGTTATGTCTGGCTCTCCATTCAGAAGAAACATACTGGGTATCTGGAAAACAAAGCAAGCAATCACCCAATGACTGGCTCTCAAAAGCATATTCACACCAAGTACTCGGCAGAAGTGTTATTTTTTTAATGGTAATTTGCACCTTATGCATATGAGATTGAAAGATTATTGGTCTGAACAATTTGCATTGGGGACTTACACTGCTTTTTCAGTGGAAGTCCCTAATGCAAGACAAACTGGCACACAAATATAAGGGCATGATTTAACACTAACACCATGCGTTCAATGTTCACTGTGGTCCTAATAAGCCTTATATACAGGTGCATTTCAAAAAATTAAAATATTGTGGAAAAGTACTTTTTTTTTTTTTTTGAATTTAATTCAAAAAGTGAAACTTTCATATATTCTCGATTCATTACACAAAGTTAAATATTTCCAGCCTTTTTTTTTTTTCTTGATGATTATGGCTTACAGCTCATGAAAAAATCCAGTATCTCAAAATATTACAAAAAGATTTAGAATACAGAAATGTGGACCTTCTGAAAAGTATGTTCATTTATGCACTCAATACTTGGTTGGGCAATCATGGGGAAGACTGCTGACTTGACAGTTGTCCAGAAGACACTCATTGACACAGAAGGTCATTGCTGAAAGGGCTGGTTGTTTGCAGAGTGCTGTATCAAAGCATATTCATGGGAAGTTGACTGGAAGGGAAAAGTGTGGTATGAAAAGATACACAAGCAACAGGGATGACCGCAGCCTCGAGAGGATTGTCAAGCAAAGCCGATTCAAGAACTTGGGGGAGCTTCACAAGGAGTGGACTGAGGCTGGAGTCAGTGCATCATGTCCAGGAAATGGACTACAAGTGTTGCATTCCTAGTGTCAAGCCACTCCTGAACCAGAGACTTACCTGGGCTAAGAAGAAAAAGTACTGGACCATTGCTCAGTGGTCCAAAGTCATTTTTTCAGATGAAAGTAAATTTTGCATTTCATTTGGAAATCAAGGTCCCAGAGTCTGGAGGAAGAGTAGAGAGGCACAGAATCCAAGTTGCTTGAAGTCCAGTGTGACATTTCCACAGTCAGTGATGATTTGGGGAGCCATGTCATCTGCTGGTGCTGGTCCACTGTGTTTTATCAAGTCAAGAGTCAACGCAGCCATCTGCCAGGAGATTTTAGAGCACTTCATGCTTCCGTCTGCTGACAAGCTTTATGGAGATGCTGATTTCCTTTTCCAGCAGGACCCAGAGAGAATTTTGAAATATTTCCCATAGAGAGGTTTGAAATATTTCACTTGTGTAATGAATCGAGGATATATGAAAGTTTCACTTTAAGGATTATGGAAAAAAAACATTTCCACGATATTTAAATGTTTTGAGATGCACCTGTTGTGTCCCTGACTGGGACCCAGAAGGTTGGTGGTTCAAGTCAGGCCTTTAACCCCACATTGCTATAGGGGGGCTTGTCCCCTCCTTAGTCTAATAAATTGTAAGTCACTTTGAATAAGCTCAATAACGGTAATGTAATGTCAAGGTAAATGACTGACACAATATAGTTACTTTCCAAAGCAAGGTAAACATATTCAAAACCCTATGTCATAAAATCTGCATAATCTTTATAGTTATACAATTTATTTTTATATCTGTATTTTTAAGGAAAAAGAAACCATATGAACACTATCCAGAGTGACAGCTAAGCAGAAAGTAAAGGGAAGAAAGGGCAGAATGCACAGTTCACTTACTGTTGCAGATTTGCATCCCAAATAAAGCTAAATCTCAAACTAAAATATGCTATTCCCCTCCTGCTATGTCCATTACCTGCTTTTACCTCACTGTAAATACTATGAGAAATAGTATATTCCCATATGCAAACTGGGGCTTTGCTGGCAGTAGCGCTCAACTGCCAGTCCAATATACATATCTTGCCCACCACTGACCAAAGCACTATTATTCAAATATATTTATAGCTGCTGGATTCAATTTGGGAAATATTGTGAGACCATATGGACTACAGGGTTGTCACCATTCCTTTCTTTATAAATAAAATCATCATGCAAAAACAAATTCATATGAACATATCATATGAGTAGGCTAAAGGGCATCTAGGTTTGACAAGGTGTGAGGAGTGCTTGCAAGAACCAGCATAGGCTAGGCCTTTGATTTGCTTTTATGAACTGAAAGTTTCAACATAATAAATTCATATTCATAATATTTCCTATGCCTTTAATCAATATTGAGCACTCAATGCATATTTAGACATCATAACTGCATTTGGCATAATAGACTGTCTTCTTCTGTACTGTAAAGGACAAAATATAACTGCGCTATAACAAATTAACTCGGAAATAAATAATATGTTAAAAATAGGAAGCAAGAAATATTTTACTTCCATATAAATCTTGCACTGAGTGAGTGGGCGCCTACCTTCTCTAAACTAAAGCAACATAGGAAGGTACTCAAAGCCTGTATAATCCATCTGGCAAAAACTCAGCT
This sequence comes from Conger conger, assembly GCF_963514075.1. Classification (NCBI taxonomy): domain Eukaryota; kingdom Metazoa; phylum Chordata; class Actinopteri; order Anguilliformes; family Congridae; genus Conger; species Conger conger. The sequence continues at coordinate 46,658,636 of NC_083768.1, forward strand.
TGAACCGCTTAAAACCCTCCTTTACCTCCCATTTATTCTGCCTCTGTTGTCACACCGCAAGTTCCTTATCGTTTAAGCCACAGAGCTGCAGCCTTAACGGCACTCCGGGAACAGGGTGTCGGAGGTTGTAAATATGAGTCGCAGAGGAGCAGCAGACAAAAATACACTTGCTACTTCTGAAAATAAATATGTCTCAACAGCCGCCCAAGAGCCGCCTGCACAAAATCATCCTGGCCTTCTTTGTCCTTCTTCGAATGATGTTCTTTCCGAAAAGCAGCGCTGATGGAAAACAGGCAAGCTGGGACACATAATCAGCAGCAGCAATAAGCAAGACAGTCTCAGTCTGTGGCAAATAATGTGATTTGCATCCTTTCTTACTTTGTGAAGAAAGTTCATTGTTCATTTCAATGATCTATAGCGAGGTCTTTCTCAACAAAAAAAAAAAAAAAGTATATTTCACATAACTTGACTCATATAATGTGCCCCAGGTTTTTCATTATTGAAAGAGATAACTATAGATTTTCACACTTTGAAATGGAATGGGAAGATTCAGGGAGTTATTCCGATGATCTATGTTTTCGGTATGCACATATTGATTAGCAATGTACCTAAGACAATATAAACTTACAAGATGTCCATAAAAGAAATACAAAGCTACAACAAACTCTCGAATAGGCCCATCATGGAGGTGCTTGAGCTATAAATATCCGCTCTCCCTGGGTGTAAAACACCAGTTAGCTCCTGATATTTATAGTCATGGAGGGGTAGGTGAGTATAACCCATTGTTAACTTCCTCGGTTTATTATTAAGTTTATTGGGCTTGTCTGTGGCTGTGGAAATTGCAAATCTATGTACTTCATCAAAATAAGCAGCCTGGAGAAAGCAATGTGCTATTTATCCTAGTCAATTTATTTTGCAGTCTTGGTAGCTTGATTCGCCCTGTTTATTTGTAGAACAGACAGTTATTTCCCGATGGTCTCTTTTCAATAATGGGGTTTTGTGCGAGTCGCCATTTAAAAATGTAAATGCCGTAACAATAAAATAAAATTCAATGTATGGGGTATTTTGTGTTGATGCATTTTGTGTTGAACACACTTCACAATTACTAAAGTTACCAAAAAAGTAATTTAGGTTGACTCCAATTGTGTACGGAAGCCCTGAAAGGCAACACCACTGGAACAACAGTCTTTCAAGAAAAAACAAACATTTTAAGAAAACAAAAATATTTCTTTTTTTTTTAAATAGTGGATGCAAATAGTTTTTTATTCAATCCACCTTGTCTATGGCTGTGGTACAGGGCTCTGAAAAGGTATTTTCACCCCTCTCAATTTCCTCTATTATTGCATATTTCTCACACTGAATGATTTTGGATCTTGTTAACACAAAAACATTTTTTTATGAATATTTAATTTATTTAATGATTAAAAATAAGAGTTATCAAACATTCATATCACCCCTGTGAAAAAGTCATTGCTCCCTTAAACGTAATAACTGGTTGCACTACACTTAGCAGCAATAATTGCAAACGAACCCTTCCGATGATTTGATTTCAGTCTTCAGTCTCATCGATGTGGATACATTATTATCCCACTGCCCTTTGCAGAACTGCTTCAAAAGAATTAACTACTCATTTTCACTACTGCCACATCTCTAATGGGTTTAATTCAGGACTCTAACAAGGTCACTCCAAAACATGTTGAAAACTAGCGGATCGTTTCAGCTATTCAGATGTGGACATCGGTAGCAGAACTATTAAGAACTATTTACAGATTAGCCTACCAAAAGACTGGTAAACAAAAAGACAGAAAATATCGGCGGAAAATAAGTGGCGGAGCAGTCAGCACACAAAGTTGTTTGCGATTTCTTCAGCTTTTCTAAAGTTAATTTATAAAATGATGGCCCACATGCATCATTTTTGTGTTTTTCAGCTTTTCATATCATCTTGGAGCTTTCGATTTCCTACTTGACATGACATATTTTTGCATAATTATTGGATGACATCACTAAATGTTAACACAGAGAGCTGACCATTCGGCTCAGGCGTGCTCTGGGGGCAGGGTGCAAAAAATTTACATCACTCTTTGCGAATGTTTTGTGTAGATATAAAAACCGGGAAGAGAAACGTGATGCATGTAGGCCTTTAATAGGTCTCGTTTGAAATAGTGCACACAACTATAGGAACAGTAGGCAATATATAATATATAATAATAATAACAATCATTCCACAGTCAAAGTCACAAACATCAAATTTTTTCCACATTCTGAAGATTGATGTGAACATTAATTGAAGCTCCTGACCCCTTATCTGCGTGATTTTATGAATTGCACTGCTGCCACACGATTGGCTGAGATAATCGCATGAAGTAGGTATGACAAATATGAGAAGAGGAAATCTGTAATGAGGCTCTCTGTTACAGATTCTCTGGATTTCGCAAACTATTCAGTGCCAAGTGTATATTATACTCATTATATTATTGTTTAAGAAAGCCTTTTGTTTATGCCAGTGTTAAATTTTGCTTAAACCTTCAATGTCATAAGCTCCATACCATTCTTATTCTCATGCTAATTGGATCTCCTGATAGGAATAGCTTAATTAAGTGTTCTTTAGCACATAAGGTCAATTTTGTTTTTGTATTTCAAATACACAAGATACCTCATGTAAATAAGACATCTTGAGAGTTGCTGTAAGGTATATTTATTCACTTTGAAGGAGGTAGGCTACAGACTCCTATAGGTTTCAAGTCTTTATGCTAAGCTAACACATTATGCTAACATGAAAATTGAGCCAGTGAATGCACACAAATGAAATCAAACATCTCGTCTAAGTCAAAAAAATATTTTTCCTTTCAGGAATAATGGTAAATTCATGAAATATATTATTTTCAACTTACAATGAGACCGTGATTATTTATGGTCCACTGAACATTTAAATGCAGGTTTGTTCTTTAATACATCCCGGTCCATCTTCTGCTATTCAGTAAAAAAAAATGTGAGCAGGCATTGTTCTGGAAGAGGTCAGATGTTCCCCTACAAAAATAGTATTCAGGTCTCTGGGATCCACCAAATTATGGGAATATGGTGTTATTCTAAAACCAACATTTTAATTGTCATGTGTTACAAAAACAAATTAGAAGAGCAGCACTTATGGTTTCGTTTTTTTTGTGTAATTATTTGTTTAAAAATGAATAGAACATTACTAATAGTAGATTTCTGTCCCTTCCAGGGAGAAAAAACTATTGTATGTTGAGGGACACCCAGATTGCATCACTTACTTCACAGAACAGTTTGATAATCTGTAACTCATTTGATGAAAGTATATTCATTATACATTAGCAGTATTTTTTTCACTCATCACCGTTTCACCAAGATGTTTCAGGAGGACATAAAGACCCATTGTTTTGACATATGGTTTCTCAGTTTTGTTTTTGGTATTAATGAGAAACACATTTTCTGGCCAGGAGCAGGGTGCCTTTCTGCTGCTGAAATGGCTGGGGTAGATGTAAGAGGTAGAAACAGGCAAAGGATATTTTAATGTGAGCTAACAACTTTGACATCTTGCTTTCACATCTAACTTCTCAACCTCTGAGGTATCCATAAACCATATGGCATCCTTTTGCGGATCATTTTAATTTGTCACCATTGGTCTTCGCCAACGGCAGGATACATGAGGCACCCCTCTTCAACAGCCACGCTTTTAATGTTCCGTTCCCCAGGTGAATTTATGACTTAGGCCCCAACTAACTGGAGACAAAGGCCCCCCTGTAAACAGACAGGGTGAGATTGGCGAGATTAATCTTTTTCCATATTTACTTTTTTTTTTGGCTAAGCTGGAACAAAAGCTGATTCTTCCTTTGTTGGGGAAATTGGTTGATTTGACCTGGTGTGACCTGACTTGTAAAGCTTGACCTGACTAATGGGCAGAAGCCTTGTACCGCCTGCTCTGGATTGTGGAAACGCTAATCACTCAACCCGCCTGGCAATAAAAAACACCCGATGCACATGCATCTGGCCTGGAGCACTCTCTCTGGGGGTTTGATGATGGTGGTGCAGAGGAAGCAGCTGTTTCAGGGCTGTTTTGGCACTGCTGGGGCCCCATCAAAAAAGACATTTTAGGCAGGGTCAGCATTGATGCCCCAGTTTTAATGACAACTTTTTATCATTACTATAATTACTTTTCGAAAAGAATGTTGTATTAGTAGTGTTGGGCCCTTTCCCCGATAGTGCTTGAGCCATCTCTTTTAGAAAGTAAAAGTAAAAAAAGGTTCATTTCTTTAACCACAGGAACTGATTTATGGGATTTAAAAAATCAGGTTTATATTTATGTTGTTTCAAGCACTACCTGCATCACTACACACAACGGGGCTTTAAATTAGTTTAATAGGGCCCGAACCTGACTTGAGGTATGTGCATTGGCTTGTATGTTTTCCCCCTATATGCACCCTATAGGCTTGGATGACTTAAATGAGGATATGATAGATGCACTCTTACAATTATTTTGCTTTCAACAAAATTAACCAAGCCTGCAGTCTTTTATATGGATATTCAGCAACTGAGTACGGGAAAGTTTTAGCGATTAATTTTGCCAACATCTATGCGGTATGCTGTTAAATCTGAAGCTTTTAGAATATGTATGATTTGTGGTGCAGTGGATAGAATTCTTGGCAAGAAGATCCCCCCCCCCACCAACCCTGACCAGGAATAAGCTGGTTAGATAATGAATGGATGCATAACAGCAGAGACTCAAAGTTTCATCTGCTTCAGAACTATGAGTGCCATTTAATTACATTCAGTTTAACTGCGTGTACGACTCATTTCTGAGGCTAGCCACTACACAGTCCTGTATAGCTGAGAAGTGTGCAAAAAACACACTTACTGTCAGTTGCTCAAGTCAGGATCTATCCCATAATGCATAATGAAATATTAACCAGAACAACATTTAACTTGGTTGATCTAGCAAAATTATCCATCATTCATTTCTGTCATTTTTCCTGGCCACTAGTAAAGCCTCCTTGATTTGAGTGCAGTTTCATTTTTCATTACTATTATCATTATGATGCAGACAATCTCTGCATTTTGCTGATGGAATTTTGCTGCCAATGGTCAAAGGGCTCTACGAAGTAATGTCTTTGAACTTTGTGGCTTGTCTTATGTTTTTTAATCTTCCCTGTCCACTAAATAGAAGATAAATCATTCTTTAAAGCAAGGCTGGAGTGTTCCAGAGAAAGGGCACACAATCACTCCAAATAAAAGACTAGAAAAAGCTGACATCAGCGAAAGCTGATGGCCATGGCCCGACAATTGTCTGATGTGGAGGTTTAGCATAGCAGCCCCGGCCAAAAAGACTCTCACCACTCTGGATCCATTGCTCCCTTTGAACCCATACTGTAAGTATTGTGTGCTGCCTAAACTGCCTGTAATGCGGTTACAAAATGAAACCAATACCAAACATATCTCAGGCCTAAGTCTTTTTATGGGGTATGCCTGGAATTAATCTATATTCATTCACTTGTCCCCAGGAATGGACAATATTTCTGATACAAATGACAAAATGGTGGAGGAAAAAATCTCCATGTCATTTGTATCAAAATACTTTAGAGTTCTAGTTCTACTTTCAAATCACTAACTAATCAGTAACACCTGACACCTGGCTAGCTAGTTAACGTTAGCTTACCTTATAATGAGATGTTTTCATAGACATTTCTTTTTAGCCCAGTTGATCTGATCTGCGGCATTGTTTTTATTGGCATGGCCAACTTGAGTAAGTTAGCGAACACAACTGCTGACACTAAACATCCCTAAAAATGCTTGGAAACACTTCCAAAAAGTTTTTTAACAAACTAGCTCAGCCTACTAATGTTAAATAACTACAACCAGAATAATTATTAGTCTCGCTTTTCTCTTGGAGCTGTTTTATTTCAAGTTGTTCCGTTGTTGTTCTGTTCATTTGCTAGGTTTGGTAGGTATAACTGTCTAATACTACTTGATAGTAGCTATAGCAGCCTAGCTATGTACACATGACACAATATACAGTATGAATGAATTATGAGGGTTTTTTTTGCAGTAAGCTGCCTTGTCATCTTGGCTTTCAGAATCTCCCACGAAGTAAGAAGAGGCAAAGTAAAATGCACAACCTATTAACTCCATTGTTATTGTTTTAGCTTTGAGATGTGAAAACATAATTTTGCTTCATTACCATGGGTATAGCTGGGACTTTGTTGAATTGCTGTATAGCTTGACCTTCGCCAACCTATACAGTGTTTTTTCATGATGTATATGTCTGCTCACTCCAAATTCAATCTCCACAGATGAAAACAAAGGCTAGACACTCACTCACTGCTCTTTTATGTGTTAACAGTCCATGCAGGAGGGAACGCTCAAGCTACAGTTAACACCTGTCTGTTATGTACAGCACTGAGGACCCAGACACAGACCAGGGGATAATCCAAAAACATTGTTCTTTATTCCAAGTTCAAGAGCCAAGAGATCCAAGACAATGTCAAAAACAGAAAGCAAAAGAATAGTCGAGTAAACAGGCAAAAAGGTCAAAAATCCAATAAATCAAAGGGCGAAAGTACAAAAGGGCGAAGGCAAAAATCTAAGTCACTAAAACAAAGCAGATAATCAAAAACCAGGAAAGCAGATGGGCAAACAAAACAAGAGGGCAAATCAAAGTCAAAGGGGTGTTTTCAGGAATCTCAAAATATAGGCGTACGAGGAATTTGGCTCTATAAATGATCAACGTTCTGACAATGGGTGAAACGGAGACTGAGGTTTAAATACATGAGGGAAGGTGACAATCTAGGCGGGGCTGGGAAGAAGATGGGCTAAACAGATAGATAACAGGTGGGGAAACATAATAGGGTAATAACATCATAACAGGAGGGAGACAAAAACGCGAACTGGATGCACGTAACCAAAACATACGGCTCCGGATTAGGGAGTAGACATTTGCATAGATTGAAGACATAGTGATAGTCAGAGACAGGTTCGAACACTTCGCTGAAACTAAGCGAGTAATCAGGGATAGCATAGGGAGGCGGAGTTATAGAACAGTGCAGAAACACTAAGAGATTGCGTTAGTTAATTAGTTACGTGAATACTTCTAACTACCCAATAAGAGTGACTGTTAGTTAGTTAGTTAGACAGACAGTAAGTGTATTAATCAAATTAGTACTGTACAATATCTAGATTAGTAGTAGTTAGTAAGAATAGTGCTTTACAGCATTTAACTACCAAGAGAAGCAGGAAGTAAAAATTGTGAGGTTGGAAGGAATGTTGAAAACCCGAAACTACCGTAAACACCCGAATAGTGGGACATGCAGACAGGGGAGTGACTCGGCTGGTAAACATTCAGACGCAGACATAACAGGGGATCACAAATGAGAAACTGTAATGGAAAACAATAACCAATGATGTATGATAATGAATAAATAACAAGATAAACATAAATACAAACAGGACAGATACAGAAACATTACACTTCATCTGTGAACTTTACAGAGCGGAAAATGGGGGGACTCAACACAAAGACAGCTGTTTCTGTAAAAATACACATGTAAACACCATACAATTACAGCTGATTGCCTATTGATCTCAAAAACAAATAGGGTTGTTTCTTTATTTATTTTGATTTTGATGAGCTTTTTTGGAACTGATATGCTGGCTGAATTCAAATTCAGCCATGACTCGCTCCCAACACACCCATCACCCGACGTTTGCCCCACATTACCCCACACATGCCACTTTCTTTTGCTAGATTCTTTTTCATTTCTTAGCTTGATATGCAGAGAGGGGACCATAAAGTAACTCCTTCCAGAGCAGCAACCTCCCTGTGGCCACTTAGCCTGGTTTTCTGAGTATGAGGTCACTGGTATGAGGACTTCTTTTTTTTTGTAATGAGCCAGAATGTAATACCTGTGGAACTCCATATACATATACATTTGACATTACATTACATTTAGCAGATGCTTTTATCCAAAGCGACGTGAAAAACCGTACATATCAAGGTCAACAAACAACCAAACACGCCAGATCAGGTACAATTCATATAGGACTGGTTGTTAGGCCAAGTCTGTAACTACCATACCAAGACAACTACAATTTGAGAGATTACAGTACCGAGTAGTCAAATAGATTTTTCAGGAAATTGAAGATAACCCTGATGCTGGCAAGTGCTATTATTGTTCAGTGTAGCTATTATTATGTGGAGACTAAATTCCACTTTTGAGAAGCATTGAATTGAAGCGGGAAAAAAATTTCCATATTTGCTGAGGCCCAACAACAAAAGAAAATGCATCACTGTCCAAAAACTTACGGACTCCACTTCACCTTTTGAATGGTGCAAGCTATCCTTAGATACTGTTATCCTTAACTTAATCTGACAAACTTGTTAGTGTTGCTCACAATACAAACTGCATGTGCAAAATGTGTTTGTGAAAAAGAGCTGTCGTGTGCATTTATCAAGGTATAGGACAAATATCGATTCAACTCGGGCCATAGCATCACTCAAACGCAGTGTAATGGTGCAGTGTAATAAACATGTCTTTAAAGCGGGCTTGTAGTGCTGTATGTGGCCACACAACATTAAATCTGGGGGGGGGGGGGGGGGGCATCTGACATTTTAGAAACCAGTTCTCATTAAGAATGTGACATGTACACAGAGAAGTAAAAAGGACATTTCAGCCAATACAGCATGTTACACAGTAACTGAGTTATTACATAAGCTACACCAGAAAACAAACAAAAGGATGAGGGAAAAAATCATTTTAAATATCAATTATCTTATTGGCTTTGGTGTCTTGGAAATGTTTTGTGTCTTGAAAATGTCATACTCTATTATCCACAAGAGACGAATCAGACACAAAGCAATAAAAATTAAACAACTGGCATAAATGGTTTGAGCAAGGAGTAAATGTCAAAGAGGATTAATATGTGACAAGTGTTCTGCAGTGACATTGTGTGCGTGTGTCTAAAGTAGAATGTTTTCTCTGATCATTTTCCCAGAAATCTGATTCTGCTGTCAGTGACGTAGCCGATCTTAGTAATTGGCAAACTACCTCCACACTCCATTGTCACTTTTACCCACAGATGGAAAGCAACAGTGTGCATTTTTTGGCCTGGTGTATCTGTGCTGTCAGGACAGGAAATATGACTCAGCTCTCCAGTCGAGACCATCATATTTACCTAAGATTAAATACAAAGCATGAGGGAGGGGGAAAGCAATGAGAAGAATATTGAATGCTCATAATTCCACGGCTGGATTTGCCCCATCAAGTCACCTAAACAATATGTGCTTGTGTACTTACACCAAAGAAAACACATGTAATTACAGGCATTCACAGAGGAAGGGGTGCAAGAATGGAAGGTCATGGAGTGAAACATTTTCATTTTGAAAATTGCTTGAGAATTTATTCTCCCATCATGACCCATGTGATGTTAGCATGTCAACATTCAATGAGAATTTACGGTGTACTGCTCTTGGGCAAGATTAAGCTGCACTGTGAGCCCGGTTTCCCCAAACAAACCGTTAGAGTCATGCTGGCTGCAGTCCTTCGACTCACTCTGCCCCTTAGGCCAGGAAGTATAAAGTAACCTGTTAATTTGTACATGCTTTTTTACAGCAGCCTTGCTTCTTGCAGTTGCATGAAATGCGTTGTCTATCCTTGCAATGGTCTTCATCCTTGTACGGTGTTCGGAACCTTGGTGAGAAATGGGCAATAAGAGTTAGGTTGGCCATCTAATCTACAGTACCGTATACACTGTATTATAACGGATATCTTCATTTTGGATGGTTTTCTGAAGTTAGAAGTGTTTTATGAATTTGACGTGACATACTCGTATGAGCTCTTTGTGAGAAAAAAGTAAGAGAAATGTATGATAATATAGAAATGTTCTTGCATTAGGCCCATTATTTATTAGTTACTGATGCTGCACACTAGTATGAAGAATGTAACTAGCAAGCTAATGGCCAAACACTAAACAAACATTTTCTTACACAAGCTAGGTACCTCTTAACTCACAATACCATCACACATCATGTTTGAGCTACAAATCTGTCTTTTTCCACTGCATAAGACAAGGCTGTGTAAAATGAACATGGTGACACTGATCTACATTTTGGACAGTAAACCTACTTGGTGAGCCAAGTATTCTGTAATGGATAATGTGTTTTAATAGCTGATTAATAGGTGATCTCAAAACTCTTTTCCCCAGCAGTGTCCAACAGATAGTAAAAAGGAGGATTATCTTGTTTTCCAACTTCGCCAGCTTATGTCAAAAGCAGAAACAAAACAATGGCATTACATGTACATGTTCACTAACATGTACGCAACTAACTGGCCTTTATATTCACTGGGTAGGTGTGGCACATGATGGAAAATGTACGTCCTACAATTAATCTCATTCATACGCTCTCTATATAGTGTACTACATATTATCCGCAATATAAGGAACATGGAATGAGTGAACAAGCAAGCCATTTGAGACATTCATTTCAGAAAACAGTGAGGTAGTTCTTGTAAGATAACGGTAAATATTCATGCTAGTAGCTCAAGGAGATCTCTTAAATTGTCCAGCTGGCCACAGTAGAATTTCTATATTTCTTTGCTTATTGGTGGGTCGGCCCAACTGCCTGCTCTGTAGCAAACACACAATAGAGGACTCTCACGGAAAGACTGAGTAATAGCATCAGGAGAAGTCATCGCCATATAAGGCTGCTGCTCCTCCAGCTCCTGTTGGTTCCTGCAGCACTTGGGCCCCTGACCACGAGCAGCTGCCTACCTGTGACTCTGGCTCGAAGGGAGCCTTCAATTGATTGCTAGGCTCGATAAAATAGTTTCCACAGGGACTTGGCAGAGCCTGGGCCTATTTGGCAATGCTACCTTCACTGGAACAAATGTGTGTGTATACAGTATGTACAAGGATTATCCTGATATAGGCCAGATGTTTGAGAAAGCCAATCTGAATTTATATTGACCAAGATTAACGTATAACCCCGTCCAGGTAGTATATGAGGACAGCTGTGCGTTGCTCGTGCATTGCAAGTGCATTCCTTTGGTTTCTAAGTGATGTAGCTGTTTGTGTGTCATCAACCATTATTGGCCACTCATCCTTACAAGGCTTGGATGCAGCTTCATCAATTCAAACATATGAGACAATTAGATAAGTGCAGTGAAATGAGCCCCTGGTGACATTTGTATTCAAACTTGATATTGTTAGCTGGTGCTATCAGAGGAAGAAGAAGCACTGAAGGCAACACTTTATTATAGCCAAATTGTGTCAAATAGTCACATCCTGCCTTTCCTGTGACATTCAATACCTGCTTTCATTTTATCCCAACTTTTCATCAGACAGGATACATATCCATTTCTCTCTATGAGAGAACTTCTATTCTATTCATTAAACATCTACCCTGATAATAAGATTCAGTATGTTCTGACATCCAAAGAAAAGATCGTTTTTTTGTGACTTCTGAAAGATAGATCAGCCAGCCTCAATGCAAATGAGTGAATTAATAAAGGGCACACAATACAAGAATCACAATGATGTACCTTAAATATGATATCATTCTGCATATCAGTCCATTACACTGAAATACTGCACATGCTGTGAGAGTGTTTTACATAAAGCATGCCCAAAGTGTCCAAAAAGCATTAGTCACCCTAACATGCATCGGATTTAAAATGGAACTTTATTTAAAAATTAAGTTAACCAGGGCCCTGTTAGCCCCATTAGCCAGTACACTTACAGGTTTATCTATAGCAAGTCCATGCAAACGCTCACTCTTTTTTTTTTGCGCTTTAAATTAGTTTGGTACTGAAATTACAGAGCAATGCATTTTGGCAACAAGTATAAAATAAATGTATTGTAATGTTTCAATATATTTTTATTGAGTAATCACATTTATGAAAAACATAGGTGTCGATTATTGGCACCCCTAACAATTATTGTAAATAAAATCAAACTAATTGGCAATGTGATTTCACTTTAACTAATCTTAGTCTAAAGGAACTATAGACTTCCCGTTTCAGTGGAATATAAAAATGAGGGCACAAGCAAATGTAAACAACTGAAACCTGCAGGGCAAGGCCATCATTTGGGCTAGCCAATAATCTTTGCAATGATAGGCCCTAAAGCCCTGATGCAGGCCAAATAATGATGCAAAATCACCTCAAAATTGACAGCAACAAGTGCAAGCAAAGAATTCTCAAATGTGGCTCTAAAGCATTAGAATTCCTAGCTTTAATGGTATGCGAAAAGGAAAGAGGTCTCTGCCTCTCTTAAGCCCAAAAGACAGGGCGTTGTCACACCCTGATTGGCCAAGGGGGAAATGCAACAGGCTGATCTCAATGACCAATTAAGAGCCAGTTCTCACACCCTGAGCTGCAGGGTGCAATTGGCAATCTAAATCCCGTAATGCGAGTGGAGCAATATTCCGAAACTGTCTGTTGCCTGAATATGGCACATTACCTTGTTAGAAAAGAAACGTGCCATGTTTTGTATTAGTTTGGAACTGAAATGACCAAACAATGCATTGATGCAACAAGTAGTTCAAGATAACTCGCTTAACTATAGCCCTGACAAAAACGTAGTTCTCAAAAATGGCTGAACGGATTACAAAATAAACTTCAACGTTAGTCAGAAAACAGTCATAGCTTCATAACCAGGTGGGATATTTGGTTCCATAAATATGTATATCGAATAACTTGTATTTTCATAAAACCGGAAATATGTCTGCTGGACATGGAATAAAAGTGAGCTAATACAAATAAATTAAAACAAATTATATTGGAACATGATTTTTTGACGTAGAGAAATGTCATCAAAAATATGCCTTTTATTGGGACGAGTAAATGTGGCATGGGGGAGCCTGCTGTTTTATTGCCCTGCATTGCAAATAAGAGGCTGATAAGAATATGAACTGCTGTTCTTGCTAGCGAAGAGTCTTTATCTGGTGTGGCCATTTTGCGGTTTTACTATGTTTTTTGTATGATATAAATATGAACGCAATAACTCAACCACAAGGGGGCAGACCAGATGGGGTTTCTTGAGTAAATATCTCTAGATCAATAAATCCAATGAAGATGATGTTTTGCATGTCCTCTATTCAATATATAAAAAAACATTGATACAAAGTTTGACCAAGTTTGGAGTGGTCACCCCCCTCACGTCTAGTAGATTTTTCACGGAATGACCCATATAGTCTCTAGTCTATGCTCTCCCCTCAGTGTAATAATTTGAGATGAAGGACAATTTACATATCAGGTTTTTAATCTCAGTATCGTGTTATCGTGGTTATTCCTCGCTATTCTCCTCACTTCGCTGTCTTGCCTTGGGGGAAGGTCTCTGGCCTTGCCTTGCCAGCTATCCCAAAATGCCTTACGGATGCAAGAAATTGCGTCTTATTGGAAATTAATGGGGGCGATTTTTGCTTCTAGTCTGAGGATGTGTGACTTTACTGTAAACACACATGCTTAATTGGACCGGAACAGAATGCATTCCAGAATAAATTCATTGATTGCTTTAATTCGCATGGAAGAGCAACTTGTGAACAGAGGATTTCTGCAGGGGTGTATCTATATTTCTTCCGACTGGTGGGTGAATGGCGCAACATGAATAATACATTTTTTACTAGCATATGCTACTGTAAGACCACTCCAGCGATCGTTTGAAAATTATATTAGAAGTTACGGAAATAGGCTATGCCATGACTCACGCTCTGATCATTGAAGTGTACTGGAGCGTAAAAGTGAGCCAATAATGGGATTTATTAATGAGAGGTGCGCTCATGCCCTCTTATTTGAGAGATGTGCTATGTATGCTATGCCCTCAGCTAAGACAATGCTCATCTCACATAAGGCTTGGGTGCTGAGCAGTTGATTGACACCATACATGCTTTTTCTGCACTTAACACCAGCTTGTTTGGAGACACACTGGCCACAGATGAATGAGCGCAGTAATCAGCAACATCAACAATGCCACAAAAGGTAACTTTTTCTTCTTGTGATATGGATATTATTTTTTAACCGTGGAGACAAGTGACAAATACAACCAAGGGCCCTTGATACATTTTGTTGAGCCCCGAATCAGTTTGACAATGAAATTATTCCCTATTTGAATGTATTCTGCCTGATCCATGATAGCAATCTGCCCTCCAGTCTAATACGGAATAATAATTATAACTTCTTATTTAGCTGACACTTTTATCCAAAGCAACTTACAGATGATTAGACGAAGCAAGGGACCATCCCCCCTGGAGAAATGCAGGGTTAAGGGCCTTGCTCAAGGGCCCAAAAGCTGCACGGGTCTTATCGCGGCTACACCGGGACTTGAACCACCAACCCTCCGGGTTCAACCCATGTACCTTAGGCACTAGACTACTGGCTGCCCCCTAGTCTGTGATCACAACGTCTGGCTGCATTCACAAGCTGCCACCTCCCCATGGCCCTCAGTACGATTGAGTTTCACACCCTACACAGCACACTTCAACAATGTTGCTTTACAGAAGTCAAATATTGTATATTAAATAACAGGACTTTCAATAGCGACCAAATTTGATTAATTTAACTATCCTCCTATCCACTAGAGTCAACAGACTCAAAGAAAGTAAGAGCAATCTGAAACCTAAGCCATAAATCTCTTCTGTAGTCATTTTTATGCTGTGGTGCTATCCAGGTGGACAGTAACTAATGCCTTTCAAAACAGAAAAATGTCAAGCCCTGAAATATATACATGGAATATATATACACGGAATGTCCTAGTGATCAAAACATAATGCCACGGAAGAATATGTGCTTGAAGCTATTTAATATCATACTTGAAACAATACAATATCACCATGGATGGGGACCGCATCCACACTATACACACCAGCCCTGGCAACTTAAGTGTACTCAATGTAGTTCAGGTCATGCTGTGGTAAAGAAGAGGGTAAAAACAGATTTTAAGGTGTTCCTTTGCTCTTGTGCCCTTGGATACTGGAATGACTACTTGGTGATATGCACACAGAATATATTCATAAACGAAGGTCCAGCCAAACATACGAGTGGGAGGGTGTTCATTGTAGCCTATGCCACCTGCCCTCAAGAATTATCGAAACACACTTAACTATGGGAATCTTGCTGCAGCAAGAGAGAGGCATAACACGTTTGCTCTTCACAGTGTTTGTATTCCGCTCACCAGGGCGACTCAAATTGCATTTATCATGCCATGGTTCTGCACAGTCAACAATTATATATCAGCCCAGGGTTGGCTCTTTGGCTTGTTCATCCCTGTGGTTAACACTGATGTGCAAATGTGTAAATCTCACACCGGAGCAGATGGCAGATGCTCAAGCGTATGAACGGCTGTTCCTCCACCACCGTTTTTTTTTACCCTGTGGATGAACTTGCTTTATTGTGTGTAAACGGCTATGCTAAAACATAAGAGCAGCTGTAAATCAGCATGGGCGAAGACGTGAACCCACAAACCATTCAGTTGTTTGATCGGAAAGGGAACTACTTAGGGCTAAAGGGCAAAAAGAAATGGAGGAAACTAAATTGCTGGCAAGCCTTCTTTTCAATTAATTCCCATACACGTTTGCATGCCTTAACTGATGATTAAGATCACTGTTTGCCACACGGTAGTTCAGGGGATCGCCCCTGTCCTTATTCTAGGTAGCATTAATTTCCCCCAACCCCATTTTGTTGAAAATGGTAAATGGTAAATGGTTGGCATTTATATAGCGCTTTTATCCAAAGCGCTGTACAATTGATGCTTCTCATTCACACATTCATACATACACTCACACACCAATAGCAATTGGCTGCCATGCAAGGCACCAACCAGCTCATCAGGAGCATTTAGGGGTTAGGTGACTTGCTCAGGGACACTTCGACACACCCAGGGCGGGATCGAACTGGCAACCCTCCAACTGCCAGATGACTCTAGGGGCTGTAGTGTAGTGGTTAAGATACATGACTGGGGCCTGCAAGGTTTGTGGTTTGATCCCCGGTGTAGCCACATTAATATCCGCACAGCTGTTGGGCCCTTGAGCAAGTGCTCAGTCTAATCAACTGTACCTCACTCTGGATGAGAGCATCTGCCAAAAGCTGTTAATGAAATGTAATGTAATGACTGCCCTTTACCGCCTGAGTCAATGTCTGCCTTCGTCAAACCATACTCAGCTGAGGCTGCCCTGCCATTATTCATCCCCACTGCATAACACATGCGTCTCTCTCTCTCTCCCACACACACCTACATATGCACAACATACACACAGGAAAAGAGAAGAGTGCAAGACATGCATCACATTTATTCATGTTGGGATTGCAAAAAAAAATGTATGGTAATAATGGGGCAAAGGGGGGTGAGTTATGTTGGTTGACGTGTCCTTGACATGGGAGAGATGATCATGATCCCTGTCACTACTACCCTTTTGAGGTATTCAAGCAAAAAGCAAGTAATTCACAAAAAAGGAGGTGCACTGGGCCATATTCACCTCTTAATAAGTCTCTTAATAATGGTTGACTTAGAGGCCCAATATGCAACACCTCTGTACTCAGCCACCCTATTAATGTTGAGGTAGCAACATGCCTCTTCAAGAGTTAGACAATATTGTTAATTTGCATATAAAATTGCAGATACTTCGTATGGGCATCAACAGAATATATTGGTGGTTATGAACATAACTTTCAATACCATTTTTCCAACTGTACTTCGCACCATTCTTACAAATTCAGCATTTCAGTGAATTTGGGGAATGAGCAATGACAGACCTTGTGAGTATGGAACTCCAGCCACACATTGATCAGGTGGAGAAATTGCTGTCAGAAATTTAATGCTATGCAATTCAGGAAAGATTGCCTTTGGCACTTAAAATGATTGCATTCAAAAGAAGACCAAAAGTTTCTTCCACTTCTGATCTCAAAAAGCCCTGCAGTAGTCATGACAATCAAGCGGCAAAACAGGCAACATTTTGTGGGCTTGTTCTCCATACATCTTCTTCCTTGATTTTCTCTGACCTCCTGCTCGAGTTGAACCAGAGCATTATTAGTCAGTCTCCTCTGGTTCTTATACTTTCACCTGAAAACTGGGAATATTTTTGTAAATGTGCATTCAGGGTTCCAAATGATAGGAGGAACAAACCATACCATTTTCTGCTTTTGTGAAAGCAAAACTTTAATAGTTAACTTTAATAGATAACTAAAAAGCAGCCTTGGAATTGGTTTGTCAGTTCACAGGTTGCGAAATAAGCCCGGGCACTGGGCTCGTTTGCTTTTAGACAGTATGAGGACTGTATACAATATGCTTCAAGTAATGTGGATTGAGGCAGATAAACATAGAAATAAACAAGGAAACTCAACCCCACGCCCCGCTGACGACGATCGTGAACCGAGGCAAGGTGCCCAAGGCGAGGAGAGTAGGTGTGCAAACAGCACCAGGACGGGAACAGCAGAGTTTTAACATGACCGTTATATAGCAGGTTTTGACCATGTCCATGACCTAGCTGATCTGTCAAAACCTTCACACGGGATTACGACATAACCCTTACTCTAATGCTGGCCCTAAGCGAAGGAAAGATCCTGGATGAATCTGAAAGGAGAACAAATCAGTCTTCCGGCTACGGTACCGCCTACCTAGGATAGTGAAAGTGATGACAGAATTACACGAGACATTTAGCCTCTAATTCGACAAAGCAGGATTGCTTAAACTGAGGCAAGATAGGTACACGAACAGCGACGGGCGAAACGGGCACAGACAGGAAGCTTGTCCCAATCCTGGCCCGGAGCTGTCAGGAGTTCTGTGAAGCTCTCCACTGAGGGGCGGTCACTCCAACAACCACGGACGCTACTTGACTTTGAGAAAGGCAGAAAAAAGCCGATTCACCAAAAACCCTCAATCTCGGCTCTACTGCCGACGCGGGAGACTTATGAGGGAGCAAGATAAATACACAAACAGCCACGAGGGCATCAGACACAGAGCCCTGTGCTATCGAGAGTTCGCAAAAGCGCTCCAATGAGTGGGGCGATAACTCCAACAGTGTATTCATACTCAGTGAAATACATTAAAAAGACATGAACTAAACAAAGAGTTTTGGGGAAGTGACAAAGACAACCTCGCTGAATTAAAGCAAACATCAAGCAGCTGTCAACCTTGGAAACAGAATGCCATGGTGAAAAGACATAGCAGCACATTGCAGCGCCAAGAGAAAGTTCAACATACAGATAGGGTGAACATGGTCTTAACCCTTACACTTGCCCAAAGCTACAGGAAGTCTGAGCCAGTCTTTTTAATTACAAGATGGCCTCAGTACTCCAACCATCCAACTTAAACTCAGCCTAAACCTCCTCACTTGATAAAGCTCCTTACTTCATAAAGGTAGCCTTTAAACGAGGTGGTAATAAAACTAGGTGGACAAACAGCATAAGACAGCAATAAATCAGAAAAGGGTGCACAGAACCTCAAATCATAATACTTGGCCAATACTGAATGAATGGCTCTCAATTCCAAGAGGAATCCAGTCTTCCAACTATCACATGCCTGACATTTGTCCACACAATAAAATGTGACTGTCCTCACTCCCCCACGATGGTGAAGGATTGCTGAGTGTTCAGCTCCCATACCCTTCACCACAGCAGGTAGGTGAGTATTGCGTAACGTTAGTGCACAAAGGAAACTAAAAGAGTGAACCGTGAAATGGGAAATAGCACACAAGCCAAAGCCGAGTCAAAGAAACACAGGGCTTAAATAGAAAGACACACAGCTGCCATTAATTGGGAATGAGACCGCACCCGGAAGACAATTGGAGTCAACTGTCAGAACGAGGGTACTAATTACCTGAGCGCTGCTGATTGCCAAAGTGAAACTAATTATCAGAATGACACAGAGAAAATGTTTTTGACCAGGGGTGCCCAAATTTTTGCATATGAATGTACACAATCCCTTTCTATCTCCAAAAATTCCTTATGAGACATGAAAGGCCACATTGCTAACCAACAAGCACACACACACACACAAAACAATATTTCCATGGACAGTATCTATTATTAAATACACTTGCTTGCACCTGGGCTGTGTTTATTGCTAGGTTATTGCCGACTGACAAATCAAGACTCTTGATTGTGTTACGATTGCTATTGTATGCCATCTGTTTACATCTATATTTCTATCTGTGTGTGCGTTTCCATGCAGCAATACGCTTCAGCATGTTTTTAAGGCCAGCATTGTCATTCTTTGCATATTACAATAATCAGGATGTATTTTTATTAAATGACTGCTCTTCTCTCAGTATCTCACAGACCTAAAAAGATGATAGGTAAGATGTTTGTTTTAAAACATTGTCACATTGTAAAGACCATAGAGCAATCCTTTCTTATCATTGAAAAAGGCTCACTGACATGTTGACTCACCCTCTGCCTGTGTTGTTATTGTACAATTGACGCACTGACACAGCTGTACAATAATTCAAGCTCATTGGTTGACAATTGGTTCCAATTGCCACAGCTAATTGCATGGGGGTGTCAACATCACAGAGAAGGGGGAGGGATAAACAGTGTTGTGGTTTGAATGTATTTCTTGCTGCAATTCCTCTCTTGACTGTCCAAACTTACCTATTGTACCTTTAATGTCTCTTATTCTCACACACTCACACATTCCCTCAAATTGTTATGAGACAATTACAGGTAGAAGGTACTTCTTTTTTGTTGCTTGTCTAATTTTAACTCATATTACTATGGCAGCAGTTTCAGAATGTATAGTAATTATCATTACATCCCATGCTTTCTATTACCATGGGATATTTTAGTACCTGCTTGTTCTGCATCTACGTTAGTGGTTTTACGTGGGTCATTTACGACTATAATTTGCATTTCTATCATGTAATGTTCTCTGGATAAGGGTACTGCCAAATAAATATATTTTATTATTTGTAATTAATGCATTAAATACTAATTTCAATATTGAAAACCAATTACTCATGATTTAAACCTCTTTTTGTTCAAAAATAATGTCTTTACTTGATTTTATTCTGTGGTACCAAAAGATATATGAACAGAACTCGATTTTTTTCAGTTAAAATGCTCCGATTACATATTGAGGGAAGCCCTGAATAGTTAAACAAACAAATGACCTTCATACTTTTTCATTAGCAATTTGGAAAATAAACCACAATAAAAAAAAGAACATTGTATGCCCACTTGCTTTTGTATACCGCAAAAATTTTTTGTCAGCACCTTTGTAAATAAAAAAGTATACACATAACCTTGAATATGTAGTAGAAGAAGGCAATAACCTCCTCTAATAAATGCAATATAAAACATTTTCCCAGATATATACCCCCACTCTGCTGCCTCAACCTCCCCTCTCACTTCTGCACATCCATCCCACTGTTAATAAATCCCTTTCCAATACATGCGAGGCATAGTAATTTTTATCCGTCTCTCTGCTCACAGAATAGAGTAAGCCCCCTGAGTTCAGGTTAGTGCGCTTTACTGAGCAGAATGTTAAAGTGTTATTATATATTGACATATTGGTTACAATTAGAGATGAATGAACAATTAATTACCATGTATATTATTTTGTGCTTTGAGTCCCTCTCAGGAGTACTGGATTTGCTTTGCAATCATTATTTATTTGAATGTCTGATTACAGGTTTATTGGGTTCCAAGCGATGCTGCATTAGTTACAGTACTTTATATGATATGAAATTAAAAAGAAACCTTCAAGATGAACCTCAGCATTTACTTTACTTGACAATATTCAGTCAGTTTCTCCACGTACTATAAATCAGATTTACATGCTTATGTTATCTTGTGCCCAACCCAACACATTCCAGGAGTTTTATTCTGTCATGGATATGAAGCCCCAAGTTCAGTTTAAGTATGTTGTGCAAGTACTGTAGATTCTCATAAACCCCTTAAGTCACACATTACATTACATTACATTACATTAATGGCATTTGGCAGACGCTCTTATCCAGAGTGATATACAATTGATTTGATTAAGCAGGAGACAATCCTCTCCTGATGCAATGCAGGGTTAAGGGCCTTGCTCAAGGGCCTAACAGCTGTGCTGATCTTATTGCTAGACCGGGGATCGAACCACCGACCTTGTGGGTCCCAGTCATTTACCTTAACCACTACGCTACAGGCCACCCCATGGGCCGGAGTGTCATTTTTTTTACGATGTGATTGCTTTAGTGACAACAGTTCTTTATTTTGTAACGTGGGGTGGAAAAACAAGCAAGCAGGGCCTCACCTTCTCTGCACTTTGGAAATCCACAAGCTACACAAATGAGGGTAATGTCGGTGTCCTTTTCACGGCGAGGATCCAGTGAACCAAATGCATATTAGTTTATAATTCCAAAAACGTGCAAACTATCGAGATATCGATAGAATACCCAATTTCTCCAGAGGAATTAAAATTTTTGTCCATTTCACCGTTGCAAAAGTACTTGTAGGAATGCTATTGCCTACGTGTTGTATTGGCTCTCTCAAACACAATCACCTCAACTATGAGTTTAGCTGACCAGTCCCAGTAATGCAGTTGCATGGTAAAGCCCCTCTATGTGAGCAATCACCTTCAGTATAACTTTCTCTTCATTGTAGATCCAGTTAGGATTATGGTATTAGAGTGATGACTGAGTAACATTTTAGCTAATGAAATTATGTTTCCAACAGTGTATTGTTTGTTGGGCTTACATAAAGCAGGACAGATTTTTTTCCTGGTGTATTCATTTTCATTTTGCACACAAGACAGTCATGTGCTGAAAAAAATGCCTAAAAAGGTTGTTTTACAACATTTTGTGATGATTAGAGAACAGTGAAAACACATTTGGCTCCACACTAGAGGCCATTTTCTGTGATGTGACCCATATCAATCAATGGACCTCAATCAGTATATTAGTAGACCAGATCTTATTATTGCAATTATTGTTTTTTTTTTAATCTTCTGGATCTGCTGCTGCGAGATGGGGAGAGCAAGAAGAGGGACAGATTTGGGAAAGGGTGACAGGCAGGGGGACGGTGAGAACACTGTTTTCAGGATAGAGTGTTTGATCATTTAATATGCAATATATAGTATTTTACACCTCATACACGACCCATGATATCATTTAATATCATCGTTTACATGCGTCTCCAAATGTCCTATTTGGAAACCTGTTCCAGCATAGCTTAGAAAAAGCAATGCAGAATGCTCAGTTTAGCAGATATTGTCATCAAATTTGAGAGGGAGTTATCCAGCGTTTTTGCTGTGATTCCACTGTGTTTCTAAGCCCCAACAGTTACCTTTCAGAAAAGACCAGGAGTCTGTAGTCAAGAGTAGTGAACATTTTATTTTACACATGCCATTTTCAAGGTTGTGTTAAGAAAAGAGGTGATACATAAGGACAACCAGAATAATCATAAATCCATGGTCTTGATTCAAGGCCAAATAAGTGTGTTTGAGAAAGGCTGACCCACAAAGCCTCTGTGTGTACACTAAACACGGTTTTAAGGAGCAGAAAAGGCAGTGGCCAATCGTTTTTTCTCATGGTCAGAGATGATGCGAGACCTTTCAGTAGCTCAGCTGGCTGTCGTGATTTTACTGCCTGTTAGCAGTCATATGTGGAATATGACGTCTCTTTGCCTGACTATTTGAACAAGCAACTCCAGCTGCCACATTCTGCATACATTCCTGGAGTGCAGGGGTCACAGATGTCTCTAGCCAACACACTCACAGAGCTATCCAGACTCAAAGACACGCACACAAACACTCATAAACCTATTGATACACACATATACCCTCACCAAGCACTTTATTAGGAACATTTTTACTATTTACTATCATTTTTATTACACCTACTTATTCATGCAATTATCTAATCAGCCAATTGTGTGGCAGCAGTGCAATGCATACAATCGTGTAGATACAGGTCTGGAGCGTCAGTTAATGTTCAGATCATCCATCAGAGGAAAAAATGTGATCTAAGTGACTTTGACCGTGGAATGATTGCTGGTGGCAGACAGGGTGGTTTGAGTATCTCAGAAACTGCTGATCTCCTGGAATTTTCACAGTAGTCTAGAGTAACTCGAATTTGCAAAGAATGGTGCAAAAAAACAAAAAGAAAATCCAGTGAGCAGCAGTTCTGCAGACAGAAACACCTTGTTAATGAGAGACGTCAAAGGAGAATGGCCAGACTGGTCAGGAAGGTGACAGTAACGCAAATAACCACACATTACAACAGTGGTATGCAGAAGAGCATCTCTGAACACACAACACATCATAACTCTAAGTGGATAGGCAACAGCAGTAGAAGTCTAATAAATATTGAATAAAATTCTCACTGCGTGTATGAAAAGAGATGTGATTCCTACAGGCATCACCCAATATGGATGTAAATCCCCTCAAATTAAAGGGGGCAAATCCAATGTGCTGGACTAAGAGCCAAAAAACAGACTGCACTGTACTGTGCAGGCTCGCGTACACGCACACAGTATTCTGCCTCATTGATCTCACCCTGGTTCACATCAGCATCTTAAACAAGGGGAATTACCCAAGCTTATTTCTGTATTGATGACATCTCACCTACAAAGGAACGGGATAGGCGGGGTGCGGGGTGACACAACTTTGTTACCTGCTTGGTTTAAAATTTACAGACATCCGCCTAATTCTGATTCAAGGTTATCCGGCCTCAGTTCCAATTGAAATTGATTTGAAGTAATGCGTTCTTCGCCTCGCAACATAAGTCTTCATTAGCCGATCCCCCTGACCCGCACTAAACCGGTGTCATTACCACAGCCATCATCAATATCCCCTCCTGTCCTATAACCGAAGCCCAGTGCCCCTGCTCAACCGGCTGCCCATTTTATTCACGTCACTTCAATTTTAATCTCGCGGCTGTCACAGCGCATAAGCGCTAAACCGGCTCAAGGCTGGGGTCTGCAGAGAGAGCAACAAATGGCATTTTGCGCATCTAATAACATGAGAACGTGTTCATATTTCGAACCTTCTGCAACGCAGGCCCGCATACGTAGAATTCTTGACTTTCTTTTACAGTATATCACTCCGCTGTTCCCTCAGCCTGTCGAATGAAACTCAGGAATACAAATGCGGAATGAAAGGAAAGGAAAACAAAGACGCTGTGACAAAGACTCGATTGCAAATTGGGAGCCAGGAACCCCACCGAACAGTGAAGATGAGTGCCTTGCATGCATGCAAATACCAGTGAATGCACTATAATGAGCAATTAAACGGCATATACCTTAACCACCTTTGGGTATTTGTGACTAACTGAAGCAGAGAGATAAGGGGGGGAAATATGAACATGGCAGGATTTGAAGGGATGCACAACCTAATTTGAAGCATGAAAGCTGCTGAATGAGGAAGCTCAACACTGAATAATCCCTGTTTCCAGTAAAAAAGGAAGCCTATATTTTCTCTTAAGCACACCTCACTGGAGTGGATGGAGCTTTTTTCTTCTTTTATATTCCTCTGTTTTTCTCTCTTTCTCTTCTTCGGTTTCCTTCTTGTTCCTCAAGGCAAACGTATTGGAGGTAGGCTTGCGACTGGCTCTGAATAGAGGCCTTCCTTCACGGTCATAGCAGAAGACACAGAAGAATGGCATGACGGCACCTTCTGGACCCGGCTCACATGCATATCTGAAATCCATTATGCAAACAACATCATCAACAACAATAATAATAGATCTAATCTAGGCTTCCCTTTCGCGATCGTACTTGTGATTGTACAGGGAAGACGTGTAGCACCCACTAGGGTGCTGCATGACAACCATTTTACACTAGTCAATTATCACATGGTGGAGAGGGAGAGATTATTCAGACTAAACAAATTGGAGGATTGAAATCCAATGCATCAAATGGGCTTTCCTGGCCATAGAGATAAGTGAACAAAACCCTATATACTGTACATTACCACTAAGAGCATCACATTGAGTTGAGGCCTTATTGGCAGTTAGAACAAATAGGCCTACACTCTGCACTTAACTATGTAGCTATTAAGGCAAGTGACTGTGAAACCCTCAGTTTCACCAAACAAACCAAGAGTCACACAAGCATTTATTTTATTTACAAGCAGGACTAGGGCAGGCTGTGGTGCAGTAAAACTGTAAGCTTTCTGCTGTATGAAAATGAAATAGCAGTGTATTCTATTATAGCTATGGTGTATCAAGTAAATATAGTATTATATTTACCCACGACTCTTCTATCATTATTTTCATGATCCATGTCATCTATTTAGTTGAAAGAATTCATACAATTGTCTAAGGATATCACAGGGAAAATGCTGCATCTTTTTTGTACAGATCGCAATGAATGAGTTATTAGGACCATTAGGGACTGGATTTTCCTTGGAGTTTATTTATTATTCTGACTTGACAGGCTTTCATCTGCATCATTTACCAATAAAACAAGAACGAAATATCACAGAGGTATTACACAACAGTGTAGGGGTTCACAAACTACTTTCCAAGCCTGTGACCTGCTTAATGTGCTTGTGAGCACAACCAACCCCTTCGGTAACTGCATAAAGGTCCGCTGTATGAAATGTAACGGTGTGTGTCGGTCCCATGTGTACGTCACACCTCATCCCTTACATGAGCCATATTTCGTGAACTAATAGCGTGTACTTTTGAGAATGATAGAAACACAGTCACTCACAATACAGGGCAAAGTAGTGAATATGTTTTTGTACTGATAAGGACATGCTTTTGTCCACATTAATATCTTCCTTAATATTCATTCATATTTTTCATTTTCCATCTTCCAGCTTCAAGTACTACTTGAGTTACTGAAAGGACAAAATACTTCCAGAGAAATCCTTAGAATAGTATGCATGCACCATGGTTTTAAGAGCAGTTGATATACAAACATAAAAATAAAAGTTCGAAACTAAATCATTGAAAAAGTAACATGACACAAATATGGGAATACAGTGGTAGAAAATATTATGATACTTTATGGGCCCTGAACAACTCAGACCAGCTGTATTTAGAGCCGTAATAAAAGGAATTGCATTTTTTCTGTAGCCGTTCCTCTCTGTTTGCACACAGCCCCTAATAAACGTAATAAAACCGTCATAAAATATGGCAGCACTCTAAAGTCAGGTTTCTGAGAAAGTGGCGATATTTTAATTTTCTATGTATATGTATATTGTTTACAATTACAGAAGCCAAACCAAGCTTAAAATCAAATCATCTCAATGACTCTTTTTCGAGAATAAAAACAGAATAATACTGAAATACGAACCATGAACATGACAGCACATTGGTATTAAAAGGGGAGATGATTTTTCAATTTGGAGCAAAGATAAATGGCATTTCCCCAGTTAAAGACGGGTGTGTATACAATGAAGGAGCACAGAATTTACTTCCCGCACTGTCCTTGCCCACTAAGATGGACTGGGAGTTAATGTTTCTGTCAGGTATTTAATCCCACTTGGCTAGTATAAAACCATGTCGTACAAGATCACATATCAATGCTGTTTATCCTCTATACACAACATGAACCATCATGTTTCATTTGTAAACCAACACTTCGGCAAAATAAATCCTAATGGCCATATGCTATGAATACAGAATGGGCAGTTTTGACTGAGTTAAACAAGGACAAAGGGAAAAGTTTTCATTATACAGTAGAAATAAAAGACAATCTTAAATCTCTTACGCTTTTTTTTTATTAAAAGTTTTATTCAAAGAATCAAAAATTCTTTGATTCGTACAGGAGTTTCTTTTTAGGATTAAAAATCATACCCTCTGACTGACTCCAGAAGAGTAAGGTTGTAAAAGAACTAAGATGTAAATTAGTTATGAAGCTTCGACAGACAAAAAGAGTAGAAGACATTTTGAATTAAATAATAAAACTCTGCATTCATTAAATGTTCAATGAAAAAAACCAGAAGCAGACTATTTCCTTGTGTATGTCTTTGAAGGTAGAAGATGGGCAGTAAACAAGTAGCATTTCATACCCGTTTGCCAAGGCTAATTGCATGGCATTGGTACTGTGGCACATGCAAGCATCAATTCAAATATATTCATTATTTTTACGATACAATTAGCCCACAGGGCAGAAGCTGAAGACAGAAACTGTTATACCAGTTACTACTGAATTAGATGCCTATTTATTTTTTCAACAATAGAAAAATTAATAATTATAACAATGATACTGATAATAGTACAGCATGTCTGGCCATTCTGATTCACAACTGTCTGCATGGCCCTCAGAATGACGGACTTTGTCATCCATGTTGTAGACGAATGACAGCGAGTCAGGCAGGCCTTGAATTCAGGAAACACCTCAAGGATCAGCAAGCGACCCTGACCACAATGACCAGACTTTCCCTTCAAGGCTGTCCTACCTGTTTGTTATTCTTTTCCATGGAGTTTCCTTTAAAGGACCTTGTTCAGGCTTGGTCTCAGAACACTATCCCAGCTATTTGAAGGCTATTCAACATGCTTATGGAGAAACCTTTAGCCAAGTACATTGTGTGCAAAATTCACTATGCTGTCAAACAAATGACATAACTCTTACAACTACAACTTACATTAATCTTAATAACGGATGGCACATACCATGCAGTCCGTAAGTATTTGGACAGAGACGCAACTTTTATTTTGAATCTGTACTCAACCACATTGGATTGAGGTTAAAGTGCAGACTGTCAGTTTTCCTTTGAGGGCACTCACATACATTATTGGGCGATATAAATACAGCCGTTTCTATACATAGCTGCCAATATGTACAGTCCTCAAGTCCAATGCGCTGGAGTACAGAGCCAAAACAACAAAAACTATGCCACTGTCCACATACTTACAGACCTCACTGTATATTGATTTCGTTTCAGGATCTAAAAGGACTTCACAGTAAATGGGGCAACTCATCTTGGCCATTGGCAATGCACAGTATCACCTGCGTGATGCATCCCACCCATTTCACGCTAGAACACACACCACAACTCAGACGAGGTAGCAACGGAGGGATTTATTAATGCAGTTAGGATGGGGATGATTAGATAGCCAGATTGGGAGAGCCATGTTTGGAATTTAGCCAGGACATCAGGGAGTCCCAAATCTTTTGAAAAATTGTCAGAGGATATTTTATGACACTTTTAATGAAAACTATTATATAACCTACGTTGAGAACAGCCTGGACTACAGTTAATAACTTGACCAATGGTTTAGTTGTCATTGCCAGTACATGCTATTTTGAAAGTCTTCAAGAAACAGATTTTGTGAGTCGTTTGTTTTAAACTACTTTTAAAGTAGAGCATTATGAGATGATTGATTATTCATGCAAACATCCCCAAGAACATTTTCAATAATCTACTTTAAAATACATTTCTCCAGTGTAAATGAGAAAAAAAACAATAATGCTTCTGAAAGTTATTAGAGTGCATGCCAAAAATAAACAAGAATTGAAAAATAAAAGAATTAAAATAAAATTATGTCCAGTATGTAGGTGATGCTAATTTGAAATTTGCAGGAATATGTAAACACAGAATTGCCTTTATTCTTCCAACGAAAGTGCTAGCAATACATTCCTTTCAATCAGGACTTAAAGGTACAATAGGTAAGATTTTTGTGTTAAAACATATTCCTATCATTGAAAAAAGGCTCACTGACATGTTGATTCACCCTCTGCCTGTGTTTATAGTCCTTAAATTCAGGTTTCAAAATATGCAGTTGATGGCCCGACACTCTGTAGCAAAACATTTTATAACTACAATAATTCAAGCTCATTAGTTGAAAATTGGTTGTAATTGCCACAGCCAATGGCTTTTCAACATTAGAGCATTCATAGAGAACGGGGGAGGGATAAACAGTGTTGCGGTTTGAAGTTGTTCGTCGCTGCTATTCCTCTCTTGACCGTTAGAAGTCCAAAATAACCTATTGTACCTTTAACTTGTAACTTGTAGCTTGTAACTGACTGGCAAAGAATACGGCCTAATGCACATAGCTGTGATACTGGCATTTCTCTTTGCAGTTTCTATGTAAATTAAATTCCTTGCATATGGCATGCTTTGCAGACACCCTCCTGAAAAGCATCGTCTTAAACACCACCACTACTCTGCATGTCAGCCACCTCTTCTAATGACCTCCTCTGTTGATGGCTTTTAGATAATTCCCCTTCCGGGATACAAACAGCCTTGGTGCGTGGCTCTTGTCAAACTCCCCTCCACAAAGAGGATCAATGTAGTCTCCCATTTCTGCAGGTTCTATTTGAGGAAAAAAATATCACAGGAATAAGTTCATTTCTCAACATCCTCTCCGGCCGAATTGGTCCTTGTACTGTAATGATCAGACAACTGTGACGGCTTGTTGGATGGTCTTCCTGCAGGCGCGACTGACAGCTCACGCCTAGCAGCGGTGTTCAGAGCGATTCGTCTTAAGCCTCCCGAAACACGCCAGTGTTTCATGTCTCCTTTTCTGTCACTTTTTGTGTTCCCACCTCGCGTCCTTCACATCTGATTGCAAGCCGCATCAAACACTAGTGCCAACTTAATGGGCAAAGGCAAGGGTATGGATCTTATTTTCTGTCAATAGACAGACCGTACACCCAGACACAAGCTCCCTGCTCAGCAACTTCAATTAATCTGTTATCCCCCCCTCTCCCCAACCAGTTACAATGCACAAACATGATGGAAAAATTCATTTAATCCCCAGACAATTTTGCAGTCACACTATTGAAATGCCCTCCGCCTAGAATACAGTACTTGAACATTTCCAATCTTCAGGGAACTATAAGTATAATGTAGCTCTTTCACAAGTCAACAAATATTGCATTCTTATGCAATATTAATCCGCTTTGGTTATTGTCTGACAGTTTGTACATTGTTGAGAGTGATGTTTATTTTTTTTGACGTATGTTCCGGTTATGTTAGGCACTACGGTATGGAACAAAATTTAGAACAAAATTAACCTAATTGAATTAAATTGTGTCATTCACATTACTATGCAAACTGAATAAATATGCTCCCATGAACGCATCTGGAATTTTTGGTTGACTACTGCAGAGGTTTTCACTTTGAAATGTCCAATCATATTTGTTGGCTCGTCCTGTCCAACAATTAGGAGAAAGCAGACAGACACGCGTCACTTTAAAAGTGTATGTAGCCAGCCTCTTTTTCGTTTTGTGCCCATGCGCTAATCTCTGCAGTCAATGTGGCAGAGGAATACACTTACGGGACAGAGGGGCAGGCAGACTCCCCAAGCCGAGCCAACGAGAGGAAAGGCCACAGTCATTTACACTTAAATTCTATGGAATTTAGTAGATGCAGTTTTTCAAAGCGACTTGCACATCTTACATTTTTATGTGCAGGCCAGGTGCTTACTGAAGCATTTCGGGTTCAGTACCTTGCTCAAGGGCACAATGGTAGTAAACCAACTGGGACTGAAACCCACATGCTTGGAGTTGTAGGCCAAGTCAAGATTGAACACTGTGGGGAGTTCCGCTACACTGATACCCCCTTCATTCAGTCTGTGTGTATACTTGTTTTATCATTACTAGGATTGTGTTCCCTTAGCCAAACGAAAGTAGCAATAAAACCGTCTATGTAAGCTGTTTATTATTGTTCCTGCATAAGTGTATACTTGTTTTACTATTACTAGAGATGGGTATGCTAAAACGGTTTTTAGGTTGTCATCAGATTCATCTATAAGGCCCAAGTCCTTGTCTTTCTAGTCTTGCCTGTACTTCCCTCTAGGGTACACTTTTCCCTGGTTATGGTTGTGCACTTTGTTGTATGTTGTTCTGGACAAGAGTGTCTGACAAAACATGTAATTTATTGTGTGAATTTGAAATAACAGATCCAAGGAAACAAAGTTATCCAGTAAATTACCGCAGTGATATTTCCCAAACTCGCGCACAACTGATCTACAAAGTAAGAGCTGAACCTAGCATGAAACATACATTCACAATTCCTCTCCAGCGAACACGGAGATGAATATTTGATGGGTAACAGAATGTAAGACTCAGGTTTATACAGAAAATCGATACATTTTTTTTGTTTAAAGCTGTGAGAAATTAAGAGGAATTGATCCGAAAGCCGAGGGCAGAGAACAATCAATTAGGGATAAGGCATAAGCCTCTGTTGAGCGAGAGGAACCAGGAGTCCAAACCGCAGAGGATCAGCAGCTGAGACTGGGAGAAGCAGCTCAGATAAGGGGTGATAGCTCAAGTCCTCTGAAGGTGCAGGGGGCACGAAGACACAGGGGTGGAAGCCTGGGAAGTTTGTATGATCGGCCATTTTGTGAAGATGCGCTGCATGCTATTGGAAGCTAGCAGTAAGGAATGCAGAACAGGGGGACATCGTGTCCAGCAGGGAGGTGGATACCACAGGCTGTGGGGTAATGGCCCTGGCTCTTAGGAGCTCAGAGCAACCAGCAAGGATAGTCGAGCAGGAAAAGAAGCACACAAATCAGAAGGTGAGGAATGGGCAGTGAAAAGGCGATAAAGTCACACCTAACGCGGTACAAGCCAGCATAAAAAAAGACAGGATCAAATAGGTGCTCTACAACCAGGACAAATAAACCATATGAGACTCCTTACCCGGACAACTTCACAAGGAAATAAGAGACGGTGGACCACACAGGAAAACGCTGAAATGTCAGGCTCCCCTGCCCGTTAAACAGAGTGCATTTCTCTGAGCTTTGTGTGCTCCACTGTCTCTTTTGGTTACAAATAATTGCAGTCAACCAATGTAAAGATTAATGTACAAAGAACTTGGATGAAAAAAGGTCATATACACTCAGTGACCACCTTATGAGACAGACCTGTACAACACATCAAAAAAACATCCAGTGAAAAAGAAAAACACCTTGTTAATGAAAGGTCAGAGGAGAATGGCCAGATTGGTTCAAGCTGACAGTAAGACACTAGTACCTCAACCACGCGTTACAAGAGTGGCATGCAGTAGATTATCTCTGAACATATAAAACCTAAACCTTGAAGTGGATGGGCTACAGCAGCAGAAGTCTAATAAGTCTAATAAATACCAAATAAAGTGGTCACTGAGAGATTGTGTATTGTTATAGTAAGTGCTGTACAAGCATCTACGATTATGAATAATGTTCTGACAGTTTATATTGTAATGTTACCCACATTTATAATCTAACAGTATATCAGAATTGATGCGGGTTAGCTTCCTCCTACAAAGACGAGTGGTATTCTGTACACATGGCCTGGCTGTCACCACGGCGGCAAAGCCACGAATGTGCGCTGGTTTGCTGAAAGGTGAAGATGAGACAGAGGGCAAGAAGACAATGGCAGACAAAGGCAATCACTGGAACGAGGGAAGAAAAGGAGAAGACGTGCCATGTGAAAAGGACTGCAGAGAGAGAGAGGAGGGCGCTTTGACAAAAATAAAAAAGAAATTTAGGTCCTATATGCGAAACACCAGCGGTGATGGAAAGGCTTACCCTACAGAAAACCCTATGGTGGAACTAAGAAATTAAATGGACTCAAGAAGGAAAGTGCCTCTCACTTAAACAAAACGCGACGTAACTTTAGAAAGTGCTTTAGTGTAATACAACGGGTCTCTTTTCAAACACAGACCCATGAACTTGTGAAATGACAGGATAATACGGAGGATTACGAGCCCTCCAGTGTTACAGCCCGTTGCAATCAGAAGTGGATAAAAATAGGCCCCGTTTGTTGTGGTCATAACTTTTCCCCAGTAGAAAGTGGTACCACATTGCCCTCCATGGCCTGTGCTCTTGTTATGGCTCAACCGCTGACTTTGCTCTGGAGATATTAAACTGGTGCCACAGCTTCCTATGAGGGCACGCAGGAAGTTATGGCCAGGTGTGCGTGTCTGTCAACATTAAAAAGGAAGACTTCTATGGAAGTGGTGGAAGGCTTTTTTTAGTGCACCTCACTGAGAGCTTTACGGTGAAGCAGAATGAGAAACGAGCTGGAAGCTGGAGGCATGTCACCTGCAGGAAATGAGAGAGGGGCCTGCCGCAGAGAAGATTCCAGAAAGCGCTTAATGAATGTCCTCTGCTTTTAGGGTTCACGTTCACGAGGGCAGAGGCACACGGCAGCTGCAATCCTCGTCCCCGCATGGCAAAAACCAAAAAAAGTCTGCAAGATTCAAGTCAAGATTGCCAATGCTGATAGTTTTACTCATTTCAAGATTCGCCAGTGGGGTTAGATAATACCACTTGCCAAGCAAAAAGTAACTTAGAACAAGCTAATATTTCATATATTTATAAAGAAACTGCAAATGGGTTGTTGCCATAAAAAAATAAGATCTGATTAAAAGTCTCATTACAAGACTAAAACACTCAAGATTTTTCAGGCTTTTTTGCAGTGCAAAAAGCAGTAAAATAACCTCACAGCGATAAGTGGATGATAGATCATTTATCTTTCAAAAACAATGAGGAGGCTCCCATTATTATTTTGTATGTGCTGTAGATTGCCACATATTTTGATTATTTTTAATCAATTTTTCCTACTGTGGTCTTTTTTTATTGTCATGGTCTTCTAAATGAAATTCTTTCACTTGTAGAAAATTATTTCCTGCAGGAATAATATGCAAATAACATCATACCAGTAAACACAGATATTTACATCTATTACATTGCTGTTCAATCTGATTTAGTTTTTAAGCAAGAACCAAAAGGCAGCCAATTGATGGACAATAACTTGCAAATTCATTGTAGATGAGTGACAAATACCTACACAGTGGAGTTTGATTAAGGGACTTACTTTTACAAGGCCCAAAGACCCTTGATGCTATGGTACTCAAAATCACATTCAACACTTCATGTAACCAAGTGGGTTATCAAAATCACGAAATGTGGGAGGGCAAAAAAGAAATTAATCAGACTCCATGGTATAATGAAAACGACACGCACGTATAATTTGACTTCCTAAGATGATCAGAATCAAGACACTGAATACTTGAGTTGAGCCGAGGGGTGGGGGGTGGGGGGGTCAGACGGATCGTAGATAATCCTATCTGCGACACACATCTACATTGCGGTATTGAAGACTGGTTTATAATGATCCAGCTCCTTTAAGGGCCTGTGTACCAGCTGTGGGAGGCAGAATATTCTGTCATTCTCAGCCGACACCATTTCATCAATAATTCAACAAAGGAAACATGCAAGCGTGGCCTCTCAGACAAACGCAATGTCTCATCTCAAAGAAAATCAAATCCGAGATAGGCCTGGCTACACGGATTGAGAATTCAATGTTCACAGAGCCCCCCGACCATACACGCAAATCAATAGTGTGTTTGCAGAGAATTTATTTCATACTAGTGGCTCAGCTCTCTCCACATAACCCCTCGGTCCACAAAACTGTCCACAAAGCACTGAAACTCATATGTGGGAATTTACCAAAGGCACCTGTGAGCAGGACCATATCTCACAAACCAAATCCTCATGTCTGTTAAGCGTAAACACTGTCGAGCCAATTGTGCTAAACAATATTGATGCTCGTTTTGTTTCGTGTTTTGATAATTTTAGAAAATTATTAGTAATACGACAACCGGCACATCGCATCAACCACAGTTGGATAATGCATGAAACCATTTGAAACATGGCGTCCAGTGCATTGTATTTCCCTGTGGATTTCATACTTCAAAGAAGGGATTCAATCACACATTCAATTTGAGATCGGTGGCAACACAGGTGGTCGTTCATTTCGTGCCCCCAAACTTGATTTATTTCTAAAAGGTTGAAGTGAAGGTTGGACAATGGGATCTAGCCTCACAATTTGAACGGTTAGAACATTAGACTTCAAGCTGCAGCTGTTCACGCGGTTTTCAAAATGACAGCGTAATTTCCATTTAGGATTAAAATATTTACTAATTTCTTTGGCTAAACTTTAATTACAGTGTGAGTCAACCTGTGGAGTGATTACTGTAATTTATTTGCCTGTGAAAGTGTGAAACGGAGACAGAAGTTACTGTGAGAAGCAGTTAATGAGTATTGAACTAATGGCACAGCACAGACATGCTTCATTAAAGCTGCATGTATTTTTGTACGTCTAAATCTAGGCACTTAATACACTTCCAAAAATACTTTAAACTGTTCAAAAATTTCTATTGCTTCGAATGGAGTAGAGTGCCATGTTTCGGGTCCAATGGCCTCAATATATACACTACGTGGATATACTTCATGCAAATATCTAATCAGCCAATCAGGTGGCAGCAACAGCATGTAGTTTACAGAGATTGGTGCAAAAAACAAAAAATGATCCAGTGAGTGGCAGTATTGTGGGCAAGACATGCCTTGTTGATGAGAGGTCAGAGGAGAATGGCCAGGTTCAAGCTGACAAGAATGCCACAGTCAAATAACCACATGTTGGTATGCTTAAGAGCATCCCCGAACACACAACGTCGAACCTCGAAGCGGACGGGATGAATGAAAAGATGCAGTATGCTTTGGGCAGATGGTCAATTCAGAAGGTTGTTGCTTGAATAAAGTATGGAGCTCACAGTTAAGCAAAATATGGGCAGATGCGTACTTCAAACACCGTGTAATGATTGAGAACAGCATTTTTACACAAGGCAGAGCCATGTAAATATGAAATGCCACAGAACCACACTTACACAAATATGTACAGATATGTAAAGATGAGGGCTGCATCCCAATACGAAGGCAGCTGCTTTACTGCCTCCATACTGAGAAGTGAGCTTCCTTCTGAGTGGTAGCATCAGAACAGAAAAGGAGCCTTCAAAGGCATCGAATCTCGGAAGCATCCGGAAGGCAGCATGACACCACAGAGCGCTCATGTGATCAGATCAGTTTGCTGTTGTTAAAGCTGCTGCCTCCCTTTGTCCCTGAAGTTTTACAGTACTGTACATAAGTTTGAGACAGATAAAAAGAAATCTGCAAAGTAAAGCCAACTTTTGAAATGAAATAAAGTTTCTAAATATCAAAAAAAATTTAGAGTTAAAAATCAAATCAATGTCTTTAAAACTGCATTAATTCTCTTCGGTATACTGTCCTACAGTTTTACAAGAAAATTGGTTGGTAGGCTGTACCAAACATATTGATGACCGTGCCACAGTTCTTTGGCCTTCTCGATTGCTTCTGGCTCTCCAGGTAATCCCAGACAGCCTTGATCAGAAAAGATCTATTAATGTTATTTTATTTAATTAAATACAAAAATGTCTCCAGCATTTAATTCTCTACCGACACACTAAGATCTAGGGTGCCTAAGACATTTGAACGTAACAGTAGTTCAACTAACTACATAACTAGTTTTGCTACTTTTCAGCTTAAACCAGTATTTATATCAACATTTTAGCTGTAAAAGAATTAACCTTTGTTGGACAGCCAAGTTCATGCTACATTAGCTTGTTCTATTGGGAAGTAACATGATTACTAGCAAATTAGCTGGCTAGTTCAAGGAAGGCCTCTAAACATTAAATATATTATCCCAGGTTAGTAAATAATTAAAATGTACTTTTAGAAGAAACTAATTGAGTTCATAGTAGGATTATTTGTAAATAAACTCCACTGCTACCGTTTCCCTGATTTGAATCACCATTATTCAAAAGGGATGAGAAGTAATAGGAAAGAATGCTATCCAGGTGAAGGATACGTCGGAGGCTGCTTTCAGATTTAATGAAAATAAGGCACCTTGAAAGTATACATTTTTAATGACAGGGTGACATTGGAAGGGTGTGCTGAAGTGTACCTGAGCAAGACCCCAAACTCCCAATTGCTCCCAAATAGCGGATTAGTACCTTGCAAGGCAGCCTATTACCGATGGTGGGTGTGTGTGTGTGCGTGTGCGTGCGTGCGCGTGTGTTACTGGGTGAATCAAATGCATCAATGCTAAAGCGCTTTGGATAAAAGCGCTATATAAGCGCAGTCCATTTACCAATTACGGTTTGGAACGTGCCTAAGTGTGAAATCTTTATGAGAATGCTGCCTTCAAAAGTTGCCTTCTAAGGCAGCAGACTTCATATTGGGACACTGCTGAGGAAAGACTTCAGTTTGCCAGATTAATATGCTCATGGAGGCAAAAGTGGCCACATACCACATTAATATCAACAAACACCGTGAAAATGAATAGATGCAAGAGATACAAAATCAGCAGTGGACATTCAGAAAACACCAGGTTTTAAAAAAAGATGAAAAGAAAAAACAAAAGCCCCTGAAGACCAAGCTTTGCAGCTGCCAGAGCCTCCTTTTATTATTCATGTTTATATGAATTTAAGAGCGTATCTCTGAGGTTTAAACCCATAACTACTTCATTCTCGCAAGGGAGTGACTGGGGAGCTCGCTTTCGACTTCTGTCTGAAGCTGAGGGGATACAAATCACTCATCAGTCCAGTCAGATTCTGGAGATTTTCTGGCCGTCACGGCAAAGTCCCTAGGACACAGTTTAATGCTCTCACCCCCCTCCAAGCCTGTTCACACACTCTGGAACCATCCACCTTTTGCTGCAAAGCTACTACAATGGTGATTTTTACTAATTGCCATCCCAAGGGGATCAGAATGGCATCAAGACTCATCTGATCAATAACAAATGAAGGGGAAATAAAACATTTAACAGAAGGTGAAATCAGCAATTTTATTTATTTCTACTTTTTTGTATAAACAGCCAATTTAAGAAAAGAGACCAAATACAGAGAGTCACAATTAGGTTTTAATTGTGAAGAGATTTACATTTTTGTTTTTCCTAAAAAGGCCTAGATATTTTCCCCTTGGTAACACTTTGGGAAGCTCAGTCATCTGATCAGATTGCATTGTATCAGAAAGCCAGCCAACTCCACTCCTCTGTTACACCTCTAGTTGTTGTGCCCCTGGAGAGCTTCGGCCATGAAAAGCTTGCCGAGGTTCTGCGACGTGAACTCCTTCACGTTCTGGCAGTAGGTGTTGATTTGACCTGTGGTGAGGGGAGAGAAGAAACAGAAACAGACACACAGGAGCAGGTGAGTTTTGGATGGGTGGGTGGCTGCAATGACAGAGCAGCTTGGCGAACTGTGGCAATTTTGTCCTCCTTTATGTACTAGGAGCGCCGCGCGACAGAACTGGCTGCCTCTTTAACGATAGCTTTTCTGCATGGCAAGGACAAGCGCGCCTCTTTGCTCATTTAGCTCCGAGTTGTTGTCGTTTTAAACAGCTACCAGTGACTGAGAAAGATGAGGTTTCTGAGACCGGTCTCAGAACGCTCCATCACCCAGATCTGGCTTCACGCACTATCTGCAGAAAAACTGTCAGTACAAGGGACAGAATGTAAACACAATCCTTCTGTCGAACATTAGTTACGTTGCAAAGATTTTGGACAGACACAGAAAAATATGTTGCTCCTGATATCAAAAACAAATTCAGAAGTGCTATAGCTTCGAAACATCTGACAACCTTATGCTCAATTTGAAAAATGGCTTTTTAGCTTACGAGACCATCTGTGCAGCTTGCACTGAAATTTCAGCAGAATACCTGGGGGGTGCCATATTAGTTTCATGTTCAGTGTGACCTTTATTTTGAAGTTGTCTACCAGTAATTACAAACAGAAAGATTAGGGCAAGAAATGAAAATAATATGTTTTGCACATGCATATCATGTACAGTGCAGTCCACAGGTATTTAGTAGTACAATTTCTGTCCTTTTGGCTCTAATCCAGCTCATTGGATTTGAAATGAAACAACGAATGAGGTTAAAGTGCAGACTGTCACCTTTACATTGAGGGTATTTACAGCCATATCAGGTGATCAGAGTAGGAATGAGATGTTTCTTCATACATAGCCCCCCATTTTAGGAGACCATAAATATTTGGACAGTGGTACAATTCTGTTATTTTGGCTCTGCAATCCAGCACATTGGATTTGAAATGAAACAATGAAGGAGGCTAAAGTGTTAGACTGTCACTTTTACTTTGAGGGTATTTAAAGTCACACCAGGTGATGAGAGTACGAATAAAAAAATTTTCATTCATACCCCCCCCATTTTAGGGAACCACAAGTAATCGGACAGTTGGCTTCTCAGCCGTTTTGGATTAATCAGGTGTATTCAATCGCTTCCTTAGTACAGGTATAAGAAAGCTTTCAGTATCTAGTCTTGATTATTGGCTTTTGATTGCCTTTGGAGTCTATTATTGCCATTTATCAACATGAGGACTAGCATTGTGCCGAAGACAGACAAGGAAGCCATAATGAGGCTGAGAAATGAGAAAAACAGTCAGAGGCCAAACAATATAACGTATAACACTGTAAAAGAATAGAGTTCTGAGCTGACTTGGTTAAATAGGGGGAAAATCGTAAACAAGTGCCCCTTGATTGAATTCCTTGAGGCGCCTCAAAGGAACCCTTGATCCACCTCTAGAAAACGAGAAAACGTGTTTAAAAGCCAATACCACAAATTAACTACCCAATCAGGAAACCAACCAACTCTTCCACACACATACAGGCCCTGAATACATTCAAAAGTGATTGCTCTGCAATGGCTGGGCAACACCTTTTACATTTAATTGAAAATTACAGTAAAAGGGGTAAAAAATAAATACATTCTTGCACTGACATGAAGCAAGCAGATTAAGTCAATGTAATGATGTGGTTTGTTCAAGGGGAAGGAGACCAATTCACAACAGGATATTATTTTATTGATCGTTCATAGATCTGTGGTTGCTCTTTAAAGTTCTCCAGTAATCCCCGGACTCCATCATTACACAGCTTCATTCTAACAGCACGCCTTAACTCGCTCAGAGGGACACCGACGTGTGCCTGTTTGCTTTTTAAAGTCAATGTCGTGCTAATCCTGGTCTATCCAATCATCTCCACATCTTCAATGGCCACTAGAACAGAAGAGGTTGATGGTGCGCTTGCTCGCTGGCAGGTCTGCTTGCGTATCGGTGCGGCGTTGTGTGATAGCACATGAAGGGGACGCGAGGTCTGAGTGAACGGCCTTCGCCAGTCCTTCCCTCTCCCCGCTGCAGCTGGACGGATAAGTCACTGGAGCAGGGTGATTTATCACTGTGCCTCTAATCAACTTCTAAAGGGCCCAGGTGTAAGGAGATTCAATGTCCTGAAGCAGCATATTTCTCAACATGCTGGCGTGTGCACACATACACACACACAAATACACACACACACAAACTTTATCCTCGACAATTATTACCCCCAACACATTAATTTAACCAGTGTTTTTTGTTGTTGTCGTTTTCTTTTTAAACACATCTACAACCTGGTTGGTGTGTCCTTCATACAAACTAACAGTGTGACAGTGACAGTTAACACTATGATAGTCCTTCAGACTAGAAAATATAGCAATCCATCTCTCCAACAATTTATTGCATTCCACATATTGCAGAATCTGCAAGTTATCGGTTAAATCCTGAAACAGCTATTTAGCATTTATTTAAGATAAACCAACCATTGAAACGCCTTTGCTTTGATAAATCTTAAATGAATAAACATTTGCATTGAGCAATTTGCTGTAGCATGCATTTGAAGAGAAATTACGAGAAGTAATCATTAATGTCAAAAAGTCTAGGGGCTGGTGATATTTCTGCAACTAGCCACGCCTCCTTGCCTCCACCAGTAGCCATGGTTCTATCCCATCAGGGAGCAATCCTCAGACCCCACACACCAATCAAACCTCTAAGTTCTGCTCGCCTGTAGAGCTCCTGTCTGTTCTGGCACCCTGTGGCGTAATGAACATGCCACTGCAATCAGAACAGCAGAATCCCTGTCTAACTACCAAGGCGGACTGAAGATTCAACTCATCAGTATGTGTCTTTGGATATCTTTTTCCTCTTTCTTTGGATTTCCTTTTGGTTAATGGAACAGATATGGTTGTGCAAAGATAGGTTACCCGTCTAATGGTACTTTAGTTTGGTACCTTTGCGGTTAGGCTGATGTTATACTTGATTATAGACGGGCGTCTGTGCCTTATTGGCGATGCACTCGGGAATACAAAGATCCGGTAACTCTGACATACTCAATTTCCCTATGCTTGCTCTGGATAAGCCTGGCATTACTCTATTCTCAGGTTAAGAAATATTCTATATAACGATAGATAAGGATATAATGACAAATACATGTTTACGTACAAGTGCACGTTAACCTGTGCGTAGGTTGAACAGGAGTAACATATGGCTAAAAACAACTTTAAAATCCTTAATATTTAGAATACTATAGAATAGAACAGAACAGCCCACAGCATTTATTGACTTGTTGAGGTTGGAAACCAAAATTGTATAACTAGAAACCTACATCCAGTAAAAAATGTTTTGCATTTTACATCAGCCAATCATCGGCAAATTAATTCCAGG
This sequence comes from Conger conger, assembly GCF_963514075.1. NCBI lineage: Eukaryota > Metazoa > Chordata > Actinopteri > Anguilliformes > Congridae > Conger > Conger conger. Next base: position 46,699,843 of record NC_083768.1, read on the forward strand.
TCAGCTTCATGTGCGTAAGGAATCGCGTGATTAACGGGACACGTTTTCTGTACTGAATGATTTCCTGAAAAACAAACTAAGTAGCAGAGTGGGCTTTCATCATTATAAGTAAGCATGGTCAGGTCGGGCGGAAAAGGTAGATAACTCCAGAAAAAGCTGTTGGGCTGAAGTGCAATTTCATTCTAACTAACAGCCCCATTAATGCACACACTTGTACTGAGGAACAATTGTGTGTTCAACAATATTTTTTGTCAATCCTTTTCATTTCTAGGGGCTACGACGGCCTTTCGATATTCTCTTGAATATCGAAGCGCTCCTGTCAGAAGCGAAGGAGGCAGCTTTGGGAAAGATGAAGGTGTGTGCATAATTAAACATATGAACTCCACTGCGAGGGGGCTGGCAGGAGCCGCTAATCGACCTTCAGTGCAACACAGCTTTCGTTAGACGCACGCTGGCTCGATACACGCGCACCGACTCGCCGATTTACGTGCTCCTGCTTACCAATCCGTGCCCCCGCTCCCCCCCCCTCCCTCACCTCTCGACATGCAGGCCTGTTCATTAAGTCCCCAGCATGTACATTTCCGCCAGAGGCGTGAAGTGGAACATTATAATTACAGGCAGCCATACCTGGCGTATGGAGCACAGATTGTTACAACAGTTGTTGGTGATTACACTACCTGAACATGCAGAGCAGTATTTACAGGCTGATTGTTTCCAATTTGTTTATGATTTTGAAAATTACATGGATTATCCTACACGTTACCACGGTGAAAGGAAGTCATAGTGGCCTTAATAGGTCAATTCCAATTCAGAGGCAAATGAATTAGTAGTTACAATGGTAATAGTAGATTGGCTAAGTGGTTTGTTTTGTCTTCCTTCGCTACAGATTTTCACCTCACTATCAGCATGGAATCCAGAGGTCAAAGCTGTTTTTGGATGTATGAGCCTGTATGAAAAACATATTAACAACAGAGGCTCTAGCCAAACAATAGCTGTCATGCAAGAACATTTTTGTTAAATTCTTATTACTTTTTGGGGGGCTTATACGAGTGTACCACGTCAAATTCAACACACACTTCCAACTTCAGAAAACGGTCCTAAATGAATGCAGGTCAGGACCACTCGTAAATGTTGTTCCTACTAAAGAATAAATTCCAAATAAGAGAAAATCGGTAAAAGCGCCAAATTCTCTTCTCATGAGTGTTTCTTGCATGAGGCCCAATAAGTCTAGCATTACCTGAAAAGGACGTTTTGATGATGTTGCGCATGCACACCAAATACTCTTATAATCACATAGAAAATGTCGGTAACAGATTATTTGCAATATTTCACCTAGAAAAGACTAAAACCAGCATGCGTTTTACTAACACAATGAAAGAGAATGACTATCCAGTTAAAGATCGAGAGCACAGAAGAAACGGTCAGAGAAAGAGAAACGTAAGAGAAAGAAAATAGTCTTTCGGGGTGGGGAAAAAGGGAACGCAAAAGAAGAAGGTAGGGGAATGAGACGGATGAACGTGATCCGAGCGTCGTAAACCCGCGCAGTGGCCCATTTTCACAATGTTTCTGCCTGACAGGTGCACAGAAAGGGGGAGTGGGCACTGGCACCATCAGGCCAAAGGACCGGCCCTGCTGCATGAATCATGGCTACCCGCACAGCCAAAAGACACACGTTCCATTCCTGACCTCTAACGTATTACTTTAATAATCACCAGAAAAATAACATGTCAAAATAATTCCCTCTCAACCAATCTTCTCCTTAATGCCATTCATAAATTACCCTGACTCACTCGCTGCCTCTACATCCACCGTGAGAGGGGGGATAAACTTCTCTCTTTAAAAACATAAATTAGCGGGAGCGAAGGAGAGGGTGGGGGCGATTAACACGGTCTCTAGTGGATACGTTGTCGGCGCAAACCCGTTCCCCGCCCCGCATTCGCGGGACGACGAGACGCACCTTTTCCGTACGCCGGGAAGAAAGAGAATTTAAAGGTCTCATGAATTTCTGATCGATCTTGGAAGGCTTCCAACCGCCCGGGCGCACCCCACAATCCGCCTTCACGTCCTTCTTCAAAAGCAATCGGCCGTGATTATGCGAACGGTCCGTCCCTTCGACGGCACGGACAAATCACACGTGGCGAATACCTCTTTTGAGCTCACAGACCACTCCGGCACAGAGACCGCTCTCTTAGGGCTATACTCAACTCTAGCTAATCGTAGACTACTTTTGTGCTTCACTACTGAAGTTACAGATGGCAGTTTATTTGTGACTTGTGATAATCAGCATGACGAGGTTTACAGCAGAATTGCGTTACACAGCGTATACAGTGACTTTTCCTGCATTGATCACCTGATATGGATGTACAGGCTTCAGAAAGTTTTCAGACCCCTTTTTGCACACTGTGTTGTAGACTTAATAAAAAAATTTTGCCCAGCAATCTACACTCAATAACCCATAATGACTAAGTAATAACATGCTTTTAGATATTTCTGCAAATGTATTACAAATCAAAAAACCGAAATCTCGTTTCAGACCCTTTGCTCTGGCACTCCAAACTGTGGTCAGGTGCATCCTGTTTGCCGGAAGGACGACCATCTCAGTAGCAATCCATCAATCAGGCATGTAAGTATAATGCAAATGTAATTCTTTAGGCAGAACTCCAAGCACTATGTCTGGCACATTGAAGTGTGCAAAAGGTGTAGGGGTCGGAATACTTGAAGCCACTATACTTCGACCCAGCTACATGATTTCTGCACATACACTGATGTTAATCTGGGCTTACTGCATCGACTGCTCTGTAAGGTGCTGTGGGTAAGCGTACCTGCTAATGATGGGGATCAGGGGATGTGTTAGGGGAGGACTAACAGAGCTGAGGACGGTGTTGATGAGGTTCCCGGGGGGCGTACTGACCTGCGATGAGGAGCGTCTCCATACGCGGCGGGGGCTGGGGAGGCTTGAACATTTTGCTGAGGTCCTCCTCGGGCAGCGGAAGCTCCCCGCGAGACTGCCTCTGAGCGTTCTCCTGCAGACGCCTCTGCTGGTACTGCGCACACACACACACGTACACACACACACACACACACACACACACACACACACACACACACACACACAAACACACACACAAACACACACACAAACACACACACACACACACACACACACACAAACACACACACACACACACACAAACACACACAGGTATACACACAGGTACAAACACACACAGACAGACACACAGACAGACACACACACACACAGACACACACACAGACACCAGGGGAGAGAAATGAGAACATGGGAAAGGGAGACCACTGTCATTTCTGCTTCTGACAGTACTTCATCTGGGCCTGGGAACGGAATTGCTTTGCAATTCAAATGGGCAAGAAGATTGCTGCGGCAAGAGTTGGGCAGTGTGTGTGTGAGAGAGTGAGAGAGAGAGAGAGTGTGAGAGAGAGAGAGAGAGAGAGAGAGAGAGTTTTGTGTTGGGGTGGGGTTAGCAGAGATTTGCACGATTTCTTGAGAGAAGTTCAAAGTTGGGCAAGAGAAACACCATTTGCATCTGATCTTTCTCTATATTGTCAAACTCTGTATAGCCGATGCCAGACCTGGCTATCTTTTCAGCAGGAACGCACCAGGCTCCTCACCTCCCCAGAGGCACACAGACAGGACTGAGGAGTTTAACTGGCATTTCTTCAGAGGACTGCACTTGGGTAGCATTCCGGTTACAAACTTCTAATCCTAACATGGCTGACCTGCTTGTGTCACAACCGCCTTATCGCTGCTCAAGGTCTGCAGCGCACGATACCTCCGATTCCCACAGCAGTCATTCCCCCCCGTGAGTGCAGAAAGCATCAAAAACACAATTACAAAACGTTACCATTGAGAAGTCTGGTACGTCTGATTCAATAACACTTTCTTGAGCATAAAGTAAATGGAGCGTCCGGACAAGCTTTCCAATTTCTGTGCCGCCAAATTCACTGACCGGGCAGAGGTACCTGGCGGCCATTTTGTAACGTTTGAGAGCGGAATTAAAAATGGTTCCCCCAGCACAGCAATGAGAAATGGAGATTAATACAGGTCATTTGGGTTTATCTAAGCAGGAGTATGCTGAAACCAAATGGGGGAGGGCGGGTGAGGGGAAATGAGCGATGGAAACAATTACAGGAGTGACGCAGCTCAGAGACGAAGGAGGCAGAGGGGCCATCTTGTGCCACTCCGTTCTCCTTCCAGAACTCTCCCCGGCGAGTCGCGGGTGGGGCCCGGCTAGGATTCTCTGCTTGGCGGACACTCACTGGATTCCAGTGGCTAAGCACACCACCGCCCCCCTTTTGTCTCGTTCCTCCGTGTTTTCGTTGGGCCCTATCCGTTTCCATTCCTGCTTTTTCCACATATTTTCCCCGAAAACCAATCTCTCTCCGGGTCCCTTGTTCCGGTTTGGTCAGATTATGGCAGAGCTTTTTAAGCCATCTCGCAGACGCAATGCGCCAGGAAGAAAATCATTTGTGGGTATTTTTAACCTGCACAGAACAAGTTGTTCCACCCACACCTCCTCCAAACTTTGAATGTACACTACCCTAGCACTTCCCTAAATGATAACTCCGATCATCCCTCAGCATCCCTCGTGTCTCTCACGCATGTCAAAATGTAACCCTTGAAAAATCCAGCCCTGGTTTCTTCCTCTCCTGGGAAATGAACTGAACATTTGATTATCCTTGCCTTAGTTCGGCTCCAACAGCAGCAGTGGACACTACACAGTACATTATATGGGAAGTGGGGGTTTTTTTTTTGTTCGAAAAAAAAAAAAAAAAAAAAAAAAAAAACAGGCACAAAATGGCGTCCTAGTTGGCGCAGTGAAGAGACAGTTCGGCGAGACGTCGGGGGCGGACGCGGCACAGAGCTTCACTGTGCGCAGCGGGAGACGCAGCGGGCCTCTACATCAAAGCGCGTCGCGGCGAAGGTGCCCCCCTATCTGCGCGGGTGCTATTTCACACCTTTTTACAGATCCCGACGTTACCCAGGCTCGCTCGCCGGCTGCCTGCTTCTGGCCCACTCTCAGCTGAAGGCTAATTGAATTAGAGAGATAAGGCGCCGGGCTTTGAAAACGGGTCCAGGGCCTGCTGCGTTAGCAGACGCGCAACCTCCCCGGCTCTCCGCTCCGCGGGATGGCATCACGGGCGCCCATGAGCGAACCTGCGCTTACTTAGACGTTACTAATCGCCAGGGCGCAGCGGGGAAGAAAAAATGCGGTGCATGAATGCTGCAATATTGCCCAAGCACTACTCCTTACGTGTGAAGGAGAGTTTCCCACTCAACTAAGAAAACCCACAATACTTCAACAGCAGAGCCTCTCGGCCCAATAGTGTTTTGTGTGTCAATATCGAATCCACGCTGATAGGATCCACTCTTACAGTGAGAACCGAAATTCCTTTGTTTAAAAAAAACAAAACAAAACAAAAAAATAACTCTGGAGCATCACAAGCAGGTATCCTGCCAATCTTTATTCCGTTTGGGTCTGCCCAAATGCTTGCGAGGAGTTGCATACTGTATGTTATGAATATGCTGGAATGCGGTAAAAAGAAAAGCAGGAAGCTTTTTGAAACATGGTCTGCCTGAACAATTAGCTGGTTTACATTGGGTTTGGACCAACTCTCAGATCAACTATCGTGAATTGACTTTCTTTAATCATGTCTTTAAAAAGGTTAGAAAACCTCAAGTTAAAGACTCTCGTATGCACTGACAGTCCTGTGCGCTGCAGATATTCGGCTTTTCTCCCAAAAACCACGGAAAGGAAAATCATTAAAGTTCTGTGGAATGTACAGACAAAGAGATAACCCTTGCTGCCATCAAAACAGAGCTTCATGTGGGGTGGAGATTGATCTTCATGTCATTAAGTCCAGGCAATGCTACATTCTCCGGGGTAAGACGGATAGCAAATACCCAGCTTCTGGTGAAACCTTTCTGAATCAGAGTGGAGAATACAAGCGGATTCTCATTCGATGCCAAAGGATGACGATCATTAAACCCAGGAGTTAACTTCAGTGAAGAGTGCGTCTCCATATTCATTGCATTGGTATAAAAAAAAAGGAAAAGAAAACAAATGAAAAAAAAAGTATGGAACACACCCTCATTACAACAAACCAGGTCAAATCAATCACAGGGGAAAAACAGGTTCAGAGAGAGGGAGTCAAGTAAAGTGAGAGTGGTCCGAGATAAGAAATGAGTGGAAGAAATGGTTTAGAGCACTGCTTCTCAACTCCAGTCCCCGAGACCCACTTTTCAGAAGGTTTTTGTTGTAACCAGGAACTCACACACCTGAATTAACTAACCAAGGGCATTTTTGGTGGTTTGATTGGTTCAGTCGTTAAATCAGGTGTGCGAGTTCCTGGTCACAACAAAAACATTGTGGCAAGTGGGAACCGAGGACTGGAGCTGAGAAATACTGGTTTAGAGGACAGGGAGGAGAGGTTGTGGATGTGTGTACCTGCACGCACACAAGTACATACCTGGTGCTTCTGCTGTTGCTGTTTGCTCAGGTTGCGGCTGTACGTGTTGTACTTGACGATGTCTTGGCTCATGTCGTCTACTCTGTCCATCAGCATCTGCAAGCTCTTCTCCAGGTGGTTACTGTGGGTATGGATGGGAAATGCAACGTTAACTATGTAGCGCAAGCACCTGAACTCTGTATGGAGATGAGAAAATGGCTGCATTTTTCAGCAAATTTAGCACATATCAACACTGCTACTGCTTCTTGCATGACACAAAATACCAATGTGGTTTGGTTGAGCTTTCCGTGTTGGCAGAGGTCGTTCCCCATAGAAGGGTTGAACACGGCCCTGTGAGAATGAGGTGCATGACTGCTGCAATATTGCCCAAGCACTGCTCCTGACTTGTCGAGGAGAGTTTCCTGCTTAAACTAAGAAAACCCACAATACTCTACCAGCACAGCTTCTGGGCCTAACGGCGTTGGGTTACTGTGTCAATATCGAACCCATGCTGATGGGACTCACTCGTACAGGGAGAACCAAAATTCCTTTGTTTAGTGGAATCGACCCTCTCCTGTTTTCCTTCAATCAGTCCCTGCGTGGACCGAAATGAAACCGGATCGCTCCATTGCCGTTCCGTGTGGCAAACTTCCACGCGGGCGTCAACACAGTTAGCCAGAAGTCGGTACACAAAGGGCTCTTTTCTCCCTTTCTCCCCTTGTAGCTTGGTTTTAAATTGTTATCTTGCCCTCTATCTCCAGAAAAAATGTCAACCACTTTAATACAGCTCTTCTAGTTTTCTGGACCACAGAAGGCAAAGCTGGAGTCGAAAAAACAAACCAAGAGCATTCAAAATGACAAATATGGAATAGACTCAGTTACAGAACAGACTGCAAGCTAGTAGCCTTGAGACAATGAATTTCATCACAACATGAACAAACCAACAAGCCATGTATAAATAAAGATGAGTAGCACAAATGCATATGCTAATTTAATATAGGTGGATAAGGCTATGCGGCATGCTGTAGGTGGATGATATTCAGGGCTGTAGTGGTAAATAAAAAGGCAATAAAACCCAAGCTCATTTTAGCTGAACATCGCAGGCCAAGCCAGCATGAGAGAAACGCGCCGAAAATGTATTTCAACAAATGTTGTTCACAGCAAATCTCACACCCTTATGTTATCCTCCACTGAACTGGCTTTTAATCCGTGCAACTGTTATCCGACACACTCTACTCAACTGCGTCCTTACAGAAACAGTACAAATAATCTCAAGTCAAACATGATTTTGGCAAGAAAAGGGCTCAACTTCTATATTTTTTAAAATGTGATCCAAGTGACTTCAACCGAATGATTGTTGGTAGCAGACAGGGTGGTTTGAGTATCTCAGGTCGGCTGATCTCCTGGGATTTTCACGTAAACAAGTCTCTAGTTTGCAGAGAATGGTGCATCCATCCATCCATCCATTATCTTAACCCGCTTATCCTGAACAGGGTCGCAGGGGGGCTGGAGCCTATCCCAGCATACATTGGGTGAAAGGCAGGAATGCACCCTGGACAGGTCGCCAGTCCATCGCAGGGCACACACACCATTCACTCACACACTCATACCCACGGGCAATTTAGACTCTCCAATCAGCCTAACCTGCATGTCTTTGGACTGTGGGAGGAAACCGGAGTACCCGGAGGAAACCCACGCAGACACGGGGAGAACATGCAAACTCCGCACAGAGAGGCCCCGGCCGACGGGGATTTGAACCCAGGACCTCCTTGCTGTGAGGCGGCAGTGCTACCCACTGAGAATGGTGCAAAAAACTAAAAATAATCCACTGAGCAGCACTTCTGCAGACAGAGACGCCTTGTTAATGAGAGAATGGCCAGACTGGTCAAAGGTGAAAGGAAGGTGACCGTAATGGAATTAACCACGCAACAACAGTGATATGCATAAGAGCACCTGTGAACACACAACGCATCATAACAAAGTGGATAGGCTACAGCAGTAGAAGCCTAAAAAATAAGTCTGATAAATACCTAATAAAGTGCACAGTGTATAATCAAACACAGTAGTTAAACTCACTAAATTGAGTGGTCACATTATGTGCCCCAATTTAGGGTCAAGGCTTAAAACGATTACCCGGTGGGTCCACAAAAAAGAGATACGAAAGGGAAAAGGCCAAGAGCGAACTAGATAAAGCATCCTATCACACTTGCAAACAATGCATAAACGTTCCGGGAGAGGTGTGTAAAAACTATTCATGAAATGAAGAGCGGGGTAAACAGCATTTATGCGTTCTTACCCTCCTCTACACCCCTGATGACGTTTATACAAATAACCCATTTAAAACGATCAGGCTGAATAACTGGATGGCTAGCTACATTTAGAAATGGAAAAACATCGGATTCATGAGTATTTCTCCACGTTACCAGTCACATTATTAAACATATTAACATAAAATACTGTGGCATACTGTGTTTGACCAGAAATTATGCCATGTTGCACATACAAAAGATGCATTCGAATTCACTTAAATTTAAAAAAAATAAAGCATAAATCTACATTGGGCACTATCTAGCTGTGATATGTAACATTCATCTTTTAGAAGTATTACAGCCGTGAGGCCAGTTTTAAAGAGGAAAAGGAACTAAAAGACGCTAACGGCAAGGACGTAACCTGACTGGAGGGAAAAGGGGCGATGCAGTCAGCTAAAAAAGCAAAGAAGACTCCCCACACTCCACATTTTAAAACGGGGTCATCTCCCATAGAGTTCACACGCCACCATTCCCCTTCGACTGAATTCTCTGACCCCCAAAAATGAAGAACATTAGAATACAATGTAAAAAAACAAGCTAAGCAATTAATCATGGCTGCAGAGTAGTTGCTTTATAATGCTGAGTTTATATAAGCGGATTATTTGGAAGTGTAAGGCTCAACAGAGGTTGTGGAAGGGGGATAAATGTCAGCACACTTAGTTCAGACTTTACAGGGAAGGAGAGAAGAACAGGTCATGTCAGTTCACCGCATACATGCTTGAGGCAAAGACATTGTGTTGGCGTTATCTATAAAAAAAAAAAAGAATTTTATTAAAAAGAATGACGTTCGCACTAACTTGCCTCTGACTGACTGACTTTCCTTGATTCTGGAGTTTGGCAGGGTCCTCAAATGCACAGACAATATCATCACTGTAAATATAGCAGGCGTGTTTTTTTTAAAAACATTCTGTGAACTGCTGCTACCAAACAAGTTATGCTTTTTGCAGACTCTGTCCATTTTGCCAAAATTGGAGGGGAAGTGTGTGTGCAGTGTGCGAGCGCATAGAGTGTGTTTGTGTGTGCGTGTGTGTGTGTGTGTGTGTAGCCTGAGTGTGTGGCCCTGGCTAGAACCATTTAACTTTCCGTAAAGCCTTTCTGTCCAGCATTGGTCAGTCTTTATGAATGAGTGCAAATGTTGCTTCCGGACACCCGCACTCTGTGTGCTTTGACTCGCTGTAGACCAACACACGCACAGCTCACTAGCGTTCCTAGCGCTCATCCGCTCGCATTGAAAAGGCCATTCCAGAAAGGTCCATCATTTCTGCGTGCCGGTAAAAACCGAGCGAGGCCCAGGGGAAAAGACAATTTTTTACGCCCATGAAAAAAAGTGTCCAATAGCAGCCCGATGATATCAGACACCAGAAATACCAAAAAATAACCCCACCTTGCCGAAGCAAGAAGCATTTGAACAACAAAGCCTAACCGTACAAATAAGGACAGCCGGACAGGCCCCTTGTGTGCCACCTTGTCAGAAACAAATGCTTAATGCACAAAATGGCGTCCAGGGCCTGGGACTGACCAGTCTATGACCGAAGAGTCAACAGCCCATGGGGAGTTCAGGCAGGCGACAACTCCCGATGACTAAACTCAGACAACGCAATGACGTGTCCGCCGTGACATGGAAGTGCACTTCCGCACTAAAACGAAAGCCCTGCTGCGGAAACTCAACCAGGAGCGAGTGGGCAATGATTGCCACCGGATCCCCTCAAGTCTAACAAAACGGGAACGTCTAAAACTCTCAATGTGTAAGGACCGCTGAAGAGAAACACAATGACATCCCTTTTTTTTTCGATCTAAAAATAAAACGAGCGCTACCGCAAAAGTTCCAAAAGGACAAAACGTACAAGTATGATTTTTATTGGAAGCACAACTTTCAAACAAAGAATTTGGTTTGAAAGAAAAAAAAAGAAAAAAAAGAAGACATTTCTGTTTGTAGACTTCATGTGATAAGGTAACGTTTTTAATGGCCTGGTTTTTTAAGTTGGGATAAAACTTTCTAGCTCTGTGCATCAAGGATTCTCATTCGCTGGTAAACAAACATCCCTTCAAAGACAGTGCGTTTTCCTTAAGGCGCCACAAATAAAAAGTAAATGAGCAGATTGCTCAGAGATTAAAGACGACTTAAAACAAAACACATGATGGGATTCCAATGCAGACAATAGACAAACAAAAAAGAAGATAAAATAAATAAATAAAAAAAGGGGGTGGGAGTGGTATTGTTCAAAAGGAAAATTACTTTAAGGCCACAAATTTCAACATGAATCTTCAGACGTTGCGTAAACAATGCAGGGCTTGATAACAACGGTCGGTCTGCTTTTGCACTCGTGCGAAAGGCAACGATAAGATTTAAAATACGGCAGGCAATCTCAGCTGGCTCTCGGAGATACACAACCTACGTGCTACATTTAGAAAAGCTGCACAAGGACAGCACTGCTCGTAAAACAGCTTGGTGATACTTTCAGCTCCTAAGAACTTAATTCTCAGCATGGTCGTTGAAATACCGACTGAATCCAACGACGGTTGCGTGGATATGAACACAATATGAATTCCAAAAAGCCAAATTTCTTCAAAGGAAATTCCGCTGCTCTAACCGAAGAGACAAAAACACCACAACAAAAAGAAACTAGACCGATCTTTCGCTCGTGCGCGAGCCTGATTTAACTTTTAGATTAATTCCTCCCTCTCTCTCCCCTCCTTCTGCTGTGGGAAGCAGTGAACCCCCCCCATCCCCACCCTATTAAACGGGGAAAGATTGATGGCACAGCACGTGGACAGAGTTACTGGGGAGGTAAGAGCTCGGCCGGTATCGAGCACGGGCGAGCTCTCGAGCAAAACGGGGGGAAACACCTCAAACCTTATCCGAACGAAGAAAAGGGGAGCGGGAAGAAAATATGGCCTCTCGAGATTTAAATTCAAATATTAATATGGCATGTTTTCGTTTTTTCCCCCTCCCCCTGCCTCTAAACCAGACTTATAGGATTTTTACAGACCCCCACACAAACTGAAAATGGCCATAATTCTTTTTTCCCCTCATTTCTCTTGGAAAAAAAAAATGAATAGGGGAATTCAATTTTTTGCCGGTGGATGAGGCCCGCTGGCTCGCTGTGCAGCCTTCGGGATCGGCGGCTGAGAAGGGGGGGGGGGGGTGGGAAAGAGAGAAACAGGGAGGTATTGTGTTGAAAAGGCTGCAGCGAGCTCGTGTTTGCTTTGGTTTCTAGGGTAACACCAGACTGCAAAGAGATAACTTAAACAGATGTGGAGGCAGGCAGAAAAAACCAGGGAAAAAAAACTGGGGGGGGAAAAAAAAGCCACTGATAAATCTGTCGTCTGAGGATTTCGTTTTTTTTTTTTAATCCTACCCTTTCAAGGTCCAAGTGCACACCCAAGCTTGCTGCTAAATCACTTTACTGTGCCAGACGATTTTAGAATAATTATATGCAATTTCTCAAAGAATAATAAATGGAAACTAAAAAAAAAAAAGGCTTCATAACATGTGTTTGTAGAGCGGTCCTAAGTCGATTATATCTGAAACGTACAGCAACACAGTGCAACAAATACTTGGAAACTCGATGCCACGTGGGTAAGCTTTTCACAAATGCGCTCATTTCAACAGACCCTGCTTTTCGGGGTGGACGTGATGCGAGTTTGGCTGAAAGGCCGAAATCGTGACGGTTGGGCCAAAGCTTGCAGTCATCGAAAGGAGTAAACCAATTAGGAATGTATTCTTTCAAGAACTAAACGGTGCAGAGAAAGTCCCGACTTTGATCTGGCAAAACTATGTATGACAGGTCTTGAGTTAAGAGACAAATTAAAAAGATAAAATTCTGCTCAGGAAGAGACTTGCAAACCTTGGACCTTTGATAATGGAAGGAAGGGGGGGGGTTAAATGGATATCAAATATTTTAATTACAAAAAAACAATCATTGTAACCACAGCGTGATTTGTTCCGATAATTAAAACATGAAAATGCCAATAAACCTAAAGAAAAACTGCATCTTGATATTGGCATAAGGTACTTAAGTACAAATTGTTCCCATTTCCTCTTCATTAAAGAACATAAATACTGATGACGGTAATTAACAATTAATTGAGAGACCGAGCTTCACCAAGCAAAAATTAGGAGCGTTATTGAATAAACAAATAATGATGAGAAATGTCTCCTCAGGATGGATTCTCTCAATCAGGCCACAGGTCCTTCCAAGCCTGCTAAAATCAACATCCACTTGACTGTTTGCCAATCTAGGCCTCCCCCTTTGCCCCACCCTGTCTGCGTCAAGTCCCAGGCGATGTGTTGGTCCCGAACCAAACCAGAGCGGTCACCTACCAACTGACTGCAAAATTACAGAGCGGGAACAGCCCCTCTCTCAGCCAACAGAGAATGTCGCTAACATGCGCAAGCCTTCAGGCTGCGAATACAATTCTGCACCGCATTTCTTTCAAAATTTCATTTAAAACAGGCTTCATAAACTACTATGAATAATAATAATAATAATATACATTTTTTAAGACTACGGTTTGGGGCTGCTGGTAACTCAGTCATGTTTGTGGCGCAGGAGCGAGTGCCGCCATCTTGGATCGAATCCGACCGTGCCAGAGCCGAATGTGCCCAGTAACCCATAACTGGCTTTGTGTTTCTCGGGGACACGAGAGGCCGTGGGAAGAGGGGGCTCGTTCGTTACTCCGGCGACTCCTGCTGGCCGTCCGGGGCCGTCCGGGGCTGCACTCTGAATGAGCGCATAGACGGGCTCCCTCACACTCTGTCTGTGCGTGCGAGGTTCGTGACCACAGTGCGAAAACGATCAGTTGGTGACAGACGCATTTCAGAGGAATATGTTGGACTTAGTCGGCAGCATGATGCCACATTTACCTTAATATTATCTTTAAAAAATGCTTTGTTATTAAGGCTACAGATCGAGGTGCTTTTGATTCTATACAGGGGACGAATCACGCAGATGTGGCTAGCATCGGAATAGAACGTCAACGTCATACACTCTTCTTTTAGACTTTTCACTTCTTTTAGACTTATAAATGGACTTGAGTGTTGCGTTTCTGAAAAGGGCATTGTGGAGAGGAAATCACCTTGAGTTCAGATCTGTACTCTGTGAACAAGAAATGATCAGATGAATAGAAAAGATCACCTGAAGGAAACGCCAGTCAGATTTGTTAGTCCTTCAACTGCCAGACTCGATAGTCCTTCACCTTTCATTCAAACGTGAATATTCAGATGAAAGCCGAACAAAGGATACAATGCTTATATGCTAAGTCCATACAAAAAACAACAACATTTCATTATTATTTTTAAACAGCTATCTACCTTTACACATACAGTACGTTAGTGCAGGCCACAGAAGGATTTATCACAGATGATTTGTGCGTGGGTGTGAGTCAATGCCTGCACATGACAACTGCATTGTCTTCCACTTATCTGTGATGCAGCAATATGAAGTGACACTGCCCACATCTCCAGAAATGTATGCAAGGAATAGCTAAATTCAGCCATTTGCCACAACTAGTTCCTAATGTTCATGCTAAAAATATTAGCGTGGGGACACCGTTGGTCTAACTGGACGCAAGCTTTATGCCATCCACTCGTGTGGTTATTTATAAATTCCTAGTTTTCAGGACATTAAAAAAATCAAAATATCAGGCTAAGCCAGAGCCAAAAGTGATTGAGAACTGCCCACCACACACTCCAATTACATACATGTAACAAAATGACCGCATGCTTGCAGTTAAATGACATCATGATGTTTGTGGGGAAATTAGTTGGAAAATGTGACTTGATTGGAACATGACTGCAAAGCAGCACAAGGACTTTTTGTTCAAGTTTAGGTTTTTCAGTAATTTTTCACACTGTGGACAGATGCATTCTCTCCCCCTGGTAACACTCTACTTCAGCATTCCAAACAGCCTTCCCCCTTAATCTTTGAACAACTACATACAGAACACGTAGCTGGCATTTCAGAATTAGATAGCCAGACGCAATGCAGAGACACTGTGGTGATGTCCTTATGCCTGTCAGCATACAGTACTAGTCCTTGGGAGGACCTGCGCTTTTGGTTTATAACCTACACAGCGGTGTTTTACATGCATTCACTTACTCTGAACATCTCAAAAATATATTTAAAACCAACGTGAGCACACTACAAGCTGTATTCCACATTTAAGAGTCCCTGAATGCACAGCGCACGTCTAACCAATCCTTTGCATGCATTCTCCACTCTAAGGTGCTGTGGAGCCATTTTGTCCAAATTTATAATCTCAATAAATCACTAAAAACTACATTTTAAATGAAATGTTTGCACACGCTGAAAGCCTCAAAAGAGAGGTAATTAAATTGATCAGCCTTAACGCTAACACCAGCCTGCTCCATTAAGGCGCATCAGCACAAATCTGACAACTGCTACAGCCATATATAATACCATCGATATACTTTATGTCAAACATGTGTTCACCACTGGGCAGACTGTTTAAGATTCAAACCTCTCAAAAAAGTCATAAACTTAAGGTGTATTGGCAATTTTGCATATAAAAGTTAGAGGCAATGTACTTATTTTGCATTTTCCAAAATTCCACATTACCCATGTGTCCTATTTGGGAAAACATATCTTGCATCACTCTTTCAACATAGCTTGCCCACAAACTGTCAGAACATGTCAGAATGTTTAAATACAATGTATAAACTAGCAATGAACTGATTAAATGACCTGCATTAAAGTGTAGAGTATGTTGCCATGATCACATTTAAATACACTTATTGTATGCAATTCTGGATAAAATGTAGAAGCAGATATACAGGCTAGTTCATGTATGTATATGGCCGAAACATAATTATTAACATTTGCCCAAAAGTAATTGACCAATTGAACAAAGTCATGGGTAACCACTGTCAATTCACAGTCGATCAATGATAGCGTCACCCACAAATCGCTGAGTCTCACTGTTGGAATAAATGTTATAATGTTGCATGCAATAGATACAATTTATCTTTTATCTGTTGAATTTATAAAAAGAATATACTGCCATGTTAACGCAATACAAAGAATGAGCAGTGCAGTCAGTGCATTTGAAATATTTGTGTGACTGGCACATGGATACTGATGGGGTTTGACTACGGTCGCTCACTCGCAATAATCAGCCCTTTAACAAAAAACCTGTAGTCATTCCTGACAAATATACACGCATATGTGATTATTATTACTGCCGATTGTTAGCAAAATGGCATACACAGCTTCCTTCCATTGTGCATAGTAAAGAGGACATTTTGTAAAAGAGTCCTTTTCATAAAATGGAGTACCTAATGTTACAATCGGCACCTGCCAGGTTAAACGCTGTATGGAGGCATTTCAGCTTTTAATAAATGACTTCTTCAATGAGAGTCTCTTTTTATTTATGTCATAAGAAAAATATTCCCCAAGCTCGCTTTTTTGTGCCGCCTTAAAATGATTTTTCAAATTTGTCCATACAGTGCAGAGTGTAGGTTTATATTATAAAAGTCGTCAAGGAATAATAGGCATGGAAAAATGTGAAATGTTAATGGGATTCAATGCGTGGGTTTCTGAGGCTTGTGCAACCTTTGCCTCTGACCATTTCAAAACTGCCTACCTATTATTGAAGGAGTGCCATTCTTCATTCTCTGCATACATTCTCCTCCGAAAAAATTTCATATGTGGAGAACTTTATTTGATCGGCAAAACCTTCGCCTCGGTCAATATTAAAATACTCATTTTCCATGGCACTGCATTGTTTATTCACTGTATCCAATCTCGGAAAAAAAATACTTCATAAACTATAAGTGGGGATATTGTGTAAAAGGCCTCTATGATGACAGGCACCGGGGCAAGGTCAGGTTTACTTTAATGCGGGTCAGGTGGACTGCGGGCATAATTTTTTTGAGGGCGGGTAATGTTCGGTCTCAGAATTAATAAGGCAGGGGAAAAAGGGACCAGTGCAGGACTCTACTGCCAGGCATATGCAGCACCGGTCCAGGCAAGATGAGAAAGCAGACCAGCGGTACAATGCACCACGCTCTACTGAGAACCAGTCCTTCAGCCCAGCGATTCCCATCGTCGGTCATGGGCACCCCTGTGCAGGCTGGTTTTCGTTCTAACCGCAATCGCAACCCAAGTATTTCAACAAGCTGTTATTCTTTTCTTAATTAGGCGCTATTCATGTTCAGAGGGATTATTATGTCAGAAATAGTTCTGCATCCCACAAAGAATAAAATCCCCATCACATTGTACTTATTGTGATACCGCTTTTTATGCAATTGTTTGCAATGTAACAAAACTGACCAGATTAAAAGAGTGAGGTGAATCAACAGGCTCCTAATTAGGTTGCTGAACACAGGTATTAGAGTTCTTTCAGGATTCATTCCTTAAACATATCAACACATTGCAGGTTGGGTGAGTCATCATTCTTTGAATTTGTCTTCTACCAAATTGTTAGGCCCCGTGTTTACATTTTAACCTCCTTTTTTGAAATCGTTTGAAATGCATCACAAAAATCACAATATGCGTCACTGCGTGGAAAAGGGGGTAACATCGCACAGAATTGTTTTTCTTTTTGGCATACAAAGCTATTTATAGCACAATGTGGTTTAAGAGAGTAAATAACCAGACAAGTAATTAATGTGTATGCATTGTTAATTAGCAAAAATTAACCTCTTGTTTCATTGGGATTGCAATTGTGGTTGAAACAAAAACCAGCATACACAGGGGATGATGCTGGGAACCACACCATTTTAACCTCGGGGGCTCCTTTTTTCTAATTATTTTCAATGAGTTTGGAGCATTTTCTATGTTGATTCTGCTCACCAGGCATTTATCCACCTCACTGTGTTTAGGTGCGCACAGAACTGAGATTTTTCTGTGCGGTCCAATAGCATAGCAACAGAGGCGGGCCTTGAACTTCAGCTTCCACAAAAAACAGAGACGATGGAAGAGAAAGTTTGTCTTCACAGTTTCTGTCCACCGAAAGTTCCACGAGTTCACAAATCGTGACTACCGTGACAAAAATAATCGTGATTATTCAAGGGATGGCGACAAATTAGCGCCATGATTGATGTAGACGGCAAGTTATTTTCAGTTGAAATTAGTTTGCTAATGCTGTTAATGTCACCCGTGCAAGTGACTGACAGGAGCCGTGTGGTTGCCTAGCAACAGCAGAAAAGATTCCTCCAGCTCCTTTTTCAAGATAGGCTAGCGTGCCTCGCATTTCCAAGCCGACGGAGATTGCCCTGGGTGACTGCAGCCTTAGGGAGTGTACACAACACTGAAGACCCTGCTTTAGCAGGAAGTGTACAATACACTTGACTGGAATCCAGCGCTTTAGTAGACAGTACCACCACCAGTCGAGCATTTTAGAGTGATACACAGATATGGGGGGGGGGGGGGGGAAATCACAGACTGGAAAGACCATAGGCGTGGGGACAAGGCAGAGGTGGGGACACTGACCTGCTGGATAGGTTGAGCAGTTCGTGCTTGTCTGCCACGGTGGACTTCTCCTCCAGCTCCCACATCAGCACGTTGATCAGGTGGGAGTTCTTAATGACGATGGGCACTTCCTCGAACATGTGCTCGAACCCGATGTTGGCTTTCTTCAGCCTGCGGACGAGAAGACCGGCAACTTATTCAGGAGAAACCTGCAAACTGCAGCCACTTGAGAACTATAGCTTCTGGGGGGGGATTTGTTGGTTGATCGTTGATTAAACTGTAAACATGAAATAAATGTGTTTAAGTCCTGTACAAACTGCATACAGAGGTGCTGTGTCAGGTTAGCTTTACCCTCGGTACAAAATGCAAGAAAATGTACAACCGTTTTTATTTTTCATCTCACATTTTTTTGTGGATGATTCTTGTGGCACTTTCCCATACAGGTGTCAAACTTTCACTTGCCTCAGGCTCTAAAATGAGACGTTTCTCATGGAGTTTTCATATTTTATGGATAAAAGGCTTGTCATTTGGGAGGCGATAAGGTGAAACAAAGTGTCAAAGATTCTCTATTAGAATAATTTTGCGTCAATTCAAACAGTTGGGGTCAATCTGACCCCGAACATAAAAAGTGCTCATAACATCTTAACATAATATGAGGGCCGGGAATTGTGATATATCCGTCATACATCCTCAGCGCTGACTGGCTGGCTGGATTTATGAGGACAGATGAGCCCGGCCTAGTGCGGGCCAATGCCAGATCTGATTGGTATTCAAAACCGAACACAAATATTTCTTGTGTACTCGCTGACGGGCCAGCAACAGCATTACCGCCGCCTGACACGGGGATGAGCAGAGCTGCAGGCAGGACACGTACGGCTTAATAAACCCCTTTCATACCAATAAAGCACCCTTGACACAAATGTAAATAAGAAATAGAGGCAGTAAAAACTAATGCTAATGCTCCTGCCGCGATGCGCATAATGCCGACCGCTGGCCGGACTAGCGTGCCCGAGTGTAGGGAGGCCGATGACTTATTTAACTGAAAGTCTCCGTTTCTGAGACCTCTCACAGACACAGGCTTTTTTTAAATGTTATTTTTTAAATGTTTATTTTTTAGCTATTCAGATTAGCTTCATCGCTCCGACGCAGGAAGGCAAACGCACCTCTCCGGCTCAAAGTGGGGGGGGGGGGGGGGGGGGGGCGTTACTTAGTTTCGCCGTTTGAATGAGGGAGAGAGACGTGGAGTGCGTGTGTGACAAGGGGGGAGGGTTAGCATTGGGGGGAGAGGGGGAGGCAGAAATGGTGTTCGTGAGGGAGGGGGGGGCGCCCTTTTCGGTGCAATTCCCTCGCGCCAGCGCTGTCAGATTTGGCCACGGAATGCTGGCAGCCCGAAAGCCCCTCGGGATTGTGGGATGCCAGGCGTGCGAGCAACATGCCAGCGTGTTTCCGCCTCCCACTGTGAGGGAGACGCATTGTGATGACACGGCCTTTGTCAATAGGATCTCTCATTTACCCATTATCCATTTTATATAATCAAACTCATCACGTTTCATTCATCGTTCTCCCAGGCAATATTCCTGAACAGAAAAAAAAAGGTGCAATATCCAGAAACGCGCAGTTATTAATAAAGCATAAACCTCTGAATTCTTGGCATGGCAGAATTAATAATATATAAGAAATTATATTTTATAACATTTTCTTTTAATTTCAACATCATCACAACTAAACCTATGGGGTATGGAGACACGCATACATACAAAGACACGAAGACAACAGACCTGGGTCAAATACGCAATTGTTTTGGCCGATTACTTTTCTGTGCTCGATTGATCTTGCCTGGTGCAATTGAGCCAACCGAGAGGACCAGAAGGTGGAGTTTGCACTTTGAGAGCATTTCAAAGGCATTTCCAATACACCAGACAATCTCGGTAAAGCTTAGAAAAGTATTTGAATCTAGAAGCAATCGACCCAGGTCTGGTAAGCAAACGTGCACAGACCCTCACGTCACAGCCAATCCTGATAATTCGATGCAGACCCCAAATAAATAGACGTTTTACAAGTAGTCTTAAAGGCCCACACACATCAGCGTTCTCTTCCTTGTTTTAGTATCCAAAATGACCACAAATCATTTTATTTTTTATATAAAGTCCCTACCCTGGCCCAATTTCCCCTCCCCCTCCATCTCTTGTAGTCCGCTCTCTGTGTTAACATTTAGTAACGTCATACGATAATTACGCAGAAACATACGTCATATCGCAATGATAAGAAAAGCTCAATGACACAAAAAATCTGTGTGCGGGTCTAATACGCACACACCGAGTGAGAGGTTCTGACGGAAACCACCCTCACTCCTCTGTTTTGGCCCCAGGCTCCCCCTCTCTCAGTAACCTGCGGGAAGCTACTCATCCCTCATCCCACCCTCTGGCTGGCTCTGAGGCCCGTGTTACTGATTAGCCACACTCAAATAATACAGCATGACAACAAAAAAACATTTCATATAATAAACATGGGGATTTTACACTGTGATTGGGATATCCTGAAACGATATCCTAGAGGGTCTATGAATCGCATCTATTAATAAAATGTCAGAAAACAGACAATGTTTTTTTTTTCTCTCAGAATTCTTTGTGGATGATTCTGGTGGCACTTTCCCCGTACAGGTTTCATTGCACACAAGCATTCAAGGAGCCAGGCATTGTTGGATATACACCTTGCTGGACCTTGGTCTCTCCTTGGGCTTCCTGGTCACTTTGTCCCTTCTTCCACTATTACATTACATTACATTATTGGCATTTGGCAGACACTCTTATCCAGAGCGACGTACAGTTGATAAGACTAAGCAGGAGACAATCCTCCCCTGGAGCAATGCAGGGTTAAGGGTCTTGCTCAAGGGCCCAACGGCTGTGCGGATCTTATTGTGGCTACACCGGGATTAGAACCACTGACCTTGTGTTAACCACTACGCTACAGGCCGCCCCGCCACTATCCTTTAGAGCTTTAGAAAAGACAATAGCGGTTCTTTGGCAGTGCTACATGAATGCACCCGGCAATTAACCGAGTTAGCCATGGTCAAAACACGTTTCCAGTGCAGTGACAGCTCAGAAAGATTATTTATTATCAACCACCAAGGCTATATGCACATCCAAGTGAAGGATAAAATAAAAAGGCTAAACTTCAGCCTACTTGTACTGGTAAGACTTTATATAATGATATGTATCCATTTTACTAATTACAGGTATACAAAAGCACTTAAACATGACACCCAGCCGAATGAATTAGAGAAACTAAATGCAATTACATGCAAGGAAACACAAGCAATGCGCACAAGAATTCAAGGAGTCCGGCATTGTTGGATATACACCTTTATCTACAAAATCCATTCAAACTAGAGGCCTACAAGGCAATCCAAATTCTATACGTGGGCGAGTTGCTTCTCAGTGGCATTCAAATTATAATCTTCCCGATGCATTTACTTGGGTGTGAAGAAAGGTATGAAAAATGTCCCTGATTTCACACCTTGAATCTGTAAAGAACGGCACATCAATATCTGTGTAGACCCTACATTGCACAATTCCAATTAGCAGTCAGCTCACTGAGAGCAAATTCCTTTTTCTATTTTTCCATGGCCTTACAAGCCGATGCAGCCAGCAGGACATGTTGGGAACGGAGTTAAATCATGTCCAATTACAAGCCTTCTATCAGCAAGGAAACGGTTTAGTATCCTAAATGGAAAAAATATACGGCCGTACCTCAGTGATATAAACCATTCAGGAATTGGGGTTGAAAAGTATGGAATAATTCCTTGCATTACTTAAGGCTTTTGCTCGTATTTTTCCCCGTTCCCCATTTTCTTTTTTTCTTTTTTAGTCATTGCCAATTCCCGATCCTAGCGGGACTCAACGACAACATCCACTGCGGTCCTTAAGACCAGAAACTAGCACTCGCCCGCAAGCAGCGCCAGCAAAGCAAGCCAACACTTCTCCCCCCCCCCCCCCCCCCCACTTGGGTTTGTTGTGATTAGTTACTAGGCAAAGTAACACACCCGGAGCAGGGAGGCCATTTTGTTTCAAGCAGAGTTTATGCAGTGCTGCAATGCCAGTCAGTGATGAGGGAGAGGAAAAACCCGGCTCGACGGTTCGCTCTGTGGGGACGCAGCTAACTATGTCCCTGGGGCACCCCGTCACCTGCCGGCAAACGATCCAGCGCGCGCAAAACCTACACCTGATTCCTTTGCTGGCTGCACCACCTGGCCACCCTGTCAGCCTAATTTATTTAAATAGGCTGTCATTCCACAAGCATAGATGTTTTAATAACCAAATACAACAAGACTGAAGCAGTTTTTCTGTTTTTTTTCATGTTAGCTGTCCAAAAGACAGACCATTTCATGCAATTGCGAAAAACTATATTTGTCCGGCCTGCCAAGCGGGTGGGTACGGAAGGACATGAAACCATGACAACACAATTTACCGGAATCCAAATGCACTGCACACACTCCATTATAAAAGCACGGCAAATCGCATATTCAAAATACAATTAGTATAAATATATTGATAAAACAGCCAAAAATGTAATGAGATTTCCCTGCGCAAAGGAGGCAGACAACAAAATCATCAGGTCGAATGAGCAGGACGTGCGAGTGAACCGCGGAGAATAATAATCAGACGGCGTAAACAGACTGAGGAAGAAAAATATTCACGTCTATCAGCGCATTCCCTGATACTACCGCCCAGAGACCCACCTCCTGGAGCTAAACCACCAGGCTCATCACCACAATCATCTCCAAGTACACGCCGACCCTCAGTTTAATTGAAAGCCGGGGGTTTTTCTGCAAAGTCACGTTGTCGTGTTGATACAGTGTGCAGTGGGTTCCCTCCGTATGTGTTTTAGCTTCTCCAGTTTGGAGGAGGAATTAAGTACAATCTGTTCCACATGCATATTTTTCCTGTTTTTCAGATATTCGTATCATCCCAGAGCTTTTGATTTTGTTCCATTCTGATCCAAGTAAAACAATGGCAATTTTCATGGAAGTATGCATATTTTGGGGTCAAACTGCAATATTTCAGAGCAGTTTGTAAAACCATTTCCCACGTGACAATGTATGTTTTTGTATAATTATTGCCAGATTGGGGGGGTGCTAACAATTAGCATTTTTGGAAGAGTTTTTTGATTTGAAGGTGTGAGACAATCATATAATGAAGTGATTTGTTCTAAGTTTAGTAGACCTCAACTATGCTATAACAACCCAAAGCACATTAGCATTTCACTTTACTGTTTGTTTTTTTTGTTTCCATTGGAGATCAAAACATTTAGCGAGAGGTGTTCAGAATTGACACGTGAATATCATGGGCTGCCAGTCCCGGCATTTGTATCTACATGCAGGTACACAAAGTTATAGTAGTAATAACTTTCACCAATTGGGTAAATCTGGTATTCTAAAAATATGAGTTGAATATGAGATGGTATATTAGTCGTAACCATGTAACTTTGTGTATTTATATTTGTTACATTATAACATAATAACATATAACATATTATATTATAAAGACTGAGAAAAGAATCCGGTAACATTCACATCATCGTACTCACAATATCTGCATAAACAGTGTAACAAATATTGGATTATTTTTTATGCAGTTGCCCAACAATGAGTCCATGTTACCTAGCAGTTCAATAATTGCACATTAACAGAGAGCACTGTAAATAAAATATATCAGCAAAGTGCCAGGTGGAAATTGGTTACATTAGTTATATTCAAGTAGTTATAATGGGAAATATAGCGGATCTATAATATACAAATAGCACACAATGTTTGTATTTTATTACAACAATAAAAACAAGTGTAACCTATTTGAATCGCAATATTCTTACATTATATGACATTTCCTTATAGTAATTTGCTGTTATCCAGAGCGACGTACAAGTAATTGTTCTTGTGTTCAATAAGGTGGTGTTTCATGTCGTGCTGTATGGAAACATAAAACCTAATCTGCAGAAAGAGTGCTTTTACCTTCACTTCCTGAAACATCTTCATAACAAAATTAAATTATGGCTTGATCGGAATGTATGCGTGGTTTTCAAATGCATGTTTTATTCAGTCATTTCGATATATTTGAGAGGAAGAAAACAAAGGTAGGTTTAGAAATAATAGTTATGCGCCTGAGATTAAAACAAGTCATTTCTCTTGGTTCAAGGAGTGAATAAAGTTAGATGGGTTTCAGCAGAAATACGAAGATCAGAGCAGAGGAAGTCAAAACACGGGAGTGAACGGCAAAGTGAAGCATTACTTGAGTGGGAGAGGAAATTAATACACAGTAAGTAACCTCCACGATTTATGAGAGTCATTGATCAGGGTCGGAAATATGTATTTCCGTCTCAAGAATCACATCCCTGAAATATTACATTAGGCTACTGTTAATGTTAGCTATTAGCCTTACAATTTCGGATCAAAAGAAAATCTTACCCGTTATGTTCTCTGTTGGTGCTAAAAATTTTGAGTTTGACACAGTTTTTGTGGGCAGCATGCTTGACACCTGGTGTTAACCAATTAGAAACTGGAAAGGAGTCCGGAGAGAGCGGGTTTTCTTGATGATAATGTTAGAGAAACAACAACGTTCTGCAGCTACTAAGCAGTTAATTAGCGCTAATTATTACTATTATGATCATCATCATTAGCTGAATGTTACGCCTTTCCAAGTTTCACGTGGGTCATCGATTCAGGTGTGAAAACACGGATTTCCATCTTGAGACGGAAGAATCACATCACTGCTATCATTTTCCATCATAACCACCGTCAAACTTTCCAACCAACAAAGAGCCGCCAGCACAGAGAAAATAGTTTTTGTTCTAAGTGCATATATGCTCTAACTTCTACAAGAAGGGCTAACTTCAATCATTATTTTCGGTAATGCTACACAAAATAAAACGTGTATTCGATTATCTATGTCAAGTAGCTTCAACCATGTTCTGGAAAGCTGAAGGGCTTGCTAGCTTTTGTTTTTATCTGCGAGTCTCCTGGACCAGTAAGGCAGACCTCTATGATTGATGATAAACTTAAAAATAGTATATTCCCTGCTCAGATAAAGGTATGCAGTGACACACCCAATATAGAACAAGGAGAAGAGAACACTGCCTTGTGAGAGGAGTCGGTGTGGTAGTCACGGGAGGTGCAGTCTTCCTACCCCTCAGGCGAGAAGTCCTTTTCCTTGCAGATCTCCATCAGTTTCGGTGTCAGTCTGTAAGCCTTCAGGCACAGGGAACCCTGTGCAGTCTTGATTGGGTCTGAGCAAGAGAGGTGAGAAAACAGCAGAGATGAGACAGTCACATATCAGCTCAACCGTTACCTGTGTTCACAAGTCTCTTTATTTCAGCTGCTATTGTAGGCGTTTTATTTGATTTTACACATGGCTGGTGCACTCGGGGCCAACCTGGGCCCTTGTTAAGGACCTCTAGCAGAGATGCCCTCTCAATCTGCTTCATGTCCATGTGGGAGCCATGTTAACCGTGTCTACGGCTTCTCGTCTGCCTCAAAAACCGTCAGGTTTGGGCGGAAAGTGCAGCGAGCCGTTAAACTGTCAATCAATGTCACGGCTCTTCCTACTAGACGCTTCAATACAGTGGAGGAAAAAAAAAAAAAACGTGCTGCAAGCTTTTTCCGAGACCCAAATACAATGCATGAATAAAAGCTAAATGTGAGTCTGTGGGCCTTTATGGGTACATGTAGATGTAACCATACGGAAAGCGCCGGAAGATTTTATAAGTCAGTCGTAGTGGATTAATTCTGCTGTCAGAAAGAAGACATTTTCTGTCTAAAAGGCTTTATTAACCTTCCAGCGAAGCTCAGCAGAACTGTCAATCACGCGCGCCTACTGACACATACGGAAACGATTCTTAAATTTCCGACACATTTCCTCTCTTTCTTGTCTTTAAATGCTATCTGTCACCCCGGAACAGTGTACAATAAAGGAGGCTTCCTCCGTTGTATCATTCCACTCCTGGAGTCACAAGGAACTCGAAATGATGTAAAGGTCAAAAGTCAACATGTTATCCAAGGAGACGGATTGCTAAAATGACGTGAAAGATGTTACGATTAAAAGAGACAACAGACTAAGCTGGCTGTGTGCAGCCCGACGCAGTAAATCTTTAGTCGAGAGCCGCCTTTGAAAAAAAACGTATTCCCAACCTAAAACGGCTCATCACTTATCTTGTTCGCTTTGAGATAAACGTAGCTCGCGCAGATTCGGGGTCCGGGTAACGCTTCGTTTTTTTTTTTCTGTCCGTTTGATTAATTCGTCATTCGTGATTCGCTGTGATACACCCAAGTGACTTCTGACTGTCGCATTAGCACAACACTGGCTCATTTGTCAGAGGCAATCAAACATGTGACAAATTCCTCCATTCCTTTACAGGCACAAGCAGACACGCCCACAACCACAGAATTAGCACATACTATCTAATTCTTAAACTCATGTTTGGGGCCTTGTATTACATTCAACCGGAGCGACATTGGCTCAGGCAGAGGGTTGCCGGTTTGATCCCACCCTGGGTCTGTTGAGGAGTCCCTGAGCAATTCACCCGACCCCATAACGGCTCCTGAAAAGCTGGTTGGTGCCTTCCACGGCGTTGGTGAGTGAATGTGTGTACGAGAAGCGTCAATTGTACAGCGCTTTGGATACAACCGCTATACAAATGCCAGCCATTTACCTTTCAACAACCATTACATGTTACCACGTGGAACAGGTTTTTCCGTTTAATGTAAGGGGGGAAAAATGCATATTTCAAAAGCTCGATTTTGCTGGTCCAGTTGAATTTTTTCATCTGTATGGTAAAGGGTGTGGTGCGCTAGCCGAGAAGAAAACCCTGGTCTCGGCTAAATGAGCGGGGTTCGTACCAAGGGGAGCCAGCCAACTGGCGTGTCCAGAGGCTTCGGTGGCAGGACTGACAGGGGGAGCCTTCGCCTCCTCTAATCAACTGAAAACGCTGCCATTCCTCCCTCAGCTCGAGGAGCTCCTTTCCCCACTCAACATACGCGTTATTGATGGGCAGTTGACAGAGTGGCTTGTATTAAGAATGACAAATGGCCGAGGAACATGTGCCTGTAAGCCTGTCAGAGCTGTTTTAAGAGGGCTGGCACCATCTGTCAGTGCGGGGCGGTAGGAACAGGGAGGAGGGTGCGCGTGAGTGAGTGTGTGCGTGTGTGTGTGTGTGTGTGTGTGTGTGTGTGTGTGTGTGCGTGTGCGTGTGTGCGTGTGCGTGTGGGAGGGGGGGCTGGTGGCTGAGTGCGGGGGCGGGAGAGGGAGTGGAGTGTCAGTGTGAGGGAGAGAGAGAGTAGAGGACAGGGAGTGGAGTATCAGTGTGAGGGAGGGAGAGGGTAGGGGACAGGGTGTGTCAGTGTGAGGGAGGGAGAGGGTAGGGGACAGGGTGTGTTGTATCAGTGTGAGGGAGAGAGAGGGTAGAGGACAGGGTGTGTCAGAGTGAGGGAGGGAGAGGGTAGAGGACAGGGAGTGGAGTATCAGTGTGAGGGAGAGAGAGGGATTGAGACATGGAGTGGAGTCTGCTAGTGTTGGTATAAATATTTGGGCAGGTTGGTATAAATGTGACCAAACAGCACCTGGTTATATGCTCCATTACATCCTCCTCCCCAATGATCTCGGAAATTTCCAGAATGACGGGCAGAGGCAAAAAAAAAAAAAGAAAAGAAAAAGAAAAAAATTTCAAGAAAATGGTCTCAGGGAACAGTGAGCCGGTTTGATACGGATATTCACTGCAGCTTGTGCGGCAGAATTTTAAAAAAGGGGAAAATGACCTAAAGCTCCGATACGCCACACATCTGGTGTGGGGGAGAGGGTGGGAGAGAGGAAACTTACTGACAGGGTTGTGCGGGGCGGGGGGGGGACGGCGGGGGTGGCTACTAAAAACAGTTAAGGTTTTGTGTGCGTCCCCCCCACCCCCGCACAAACCCCTCCTCCATCCCCCACTTCCTTTAATCAGAGTATATAAATGGCAGTTGCTGGCAGGAGAGCTTTCGGGTGGTTGGGGGGGCGGGGGGGGCGACGTGTCGTAACCGTATAGTCGCACACTAAGCGAGGTTCCAGAGGCGCAGTTCTCCCTGACATCTGGTCGGGTTCCACGAACCGGCGGCGAGAGACGTGGGGTGGGGAGGGGAGGGGGGGGGGAATTGGGGAAAGACTAGTTGGAAAGAAGGAATAAAAATGAAGCGGCTACTCAGGCATTCCAAAATGTACACATCAGGGCTCTGATAGCAAGAAAAATAAACAGCGGAGAAGGAAACCCTGTCTAGACGAGGACTGCTGCAGAGGCCCAGACAGACACCGGGCTGGTATTTACACAGAGGGACCTGCCAAGCCTGGCCCAGGGAGGGAGGGCCAGCGCTGGGGGGAGGGCCGCGGAGAGAAGGGGGGGTAGGAGGAGGAGGCGCAACAGACCGTGGAGACCAGAAAAAAAGGACGGGCGGGAAAAAAGAAAAACACTGAAAGATGCGCAAGCATAAATATAGAAGTAAATAAGCTGTGGGCGGAGGGCCTTCTGAAACGTGGGGGGGGTTAACGGTGTTGACCCTTCTGACCTCATAACTTTTCAACCGACTGAAGTGACTGCAATACCATTGTTTTGACCCCCTACTTTTTCCGGAACTTTCTCAATTTTCTGAAGCGAAACCAACAACCCTTGCGGCTTGGGCGGAGCCACTTGACATCGGGGTTGGGGAACTGAAAGGGGTTAAAGCCCACTGAACAGAAGCCGCAGAAACCTCGGAGCGTCGTTCATTAGCCGCGCACGAGCGGGCAGGCAGATTAGATTTCGGCGCTGGGCGTACCGTAGATAAGCACCACCGACTCCTCGATGGCATGCTGGTAGCTGAACTGGGAGTCCAGCAGGGCCCGGCTGACGAAGGAGCCGTAGTAAGTGGACTGGTACCAGCCCACGTGCAGGTGGTCGATGTTGACGTGACGCAGGCTGCGCATCATCTCCATCTGGTACTGAACTGGAGGGGGAAAGAGACACACACAAACACCCAGTTACACGAGCCGGGAGAACAGCCGTGGACAACCGTCCTTAGGCTCTTCTTAAAGGCCCACGCACATCAGCGTTCCCTGGTTTTAGTATCGAAAACACCCACAAAAAATTCACAGAGAGCAGTGACATAGGTCTTGTCTGCCAAAATAGACTTGGATCAGTATGGAACACAAATCAAAAGCTCCAGGATGATGTGAAAAGCCCAAATACACACACAATGTTTGTGGGCCTTTAAAGACACACACACCATTGGCTAATTTGGCTTAGGGGAGGAAAGAAAAAAATAGAATGATAATAAATAAATAAAAACCGACCCACCTATTCTTTCCTTTCCTCGCCAATTCAAAAGGAAAAAAAGTATATGATGCTGTCAAACATACATTTAGCCCATTTAAAACTGAGGCAGATAAAGTTAGTTGCCACTTGTGCTAATCCTAATATTCATCCCCCTCATCTCCAATGGACTCCCATTGCTTCCTTTGTTTTAAAGTCCTTATTTCTGTGGCCTAGTCAGATTGCTTACCAGGTTACCAGACTGATGTGTTGCCTGCATGAATTCTATGAATTCATAAGTTCCACATGAGGAACAATGGTATCCAGGCAACAGTAAAACCATAGCCAGGCAAATTCCAAGATGCAAAATGGTGGTAGTAGTAACAGCTGCAGAAGCAGTAGCAGTGTTTTGTTGCCCTTTACCAAGTCATGTGGAACATGCCATGACCGGGAAATGGATGCTTCTAATTAAGAGCTTCTCCTTCCTCTCTCATTAGAAAGAGCAATACTACTGCCCCTGGGTTTCATCATATCGGCACGTCATTCCCATTTCCCTCCATCATTTGAAAATGGACCCATTGGATTCCACTACCAGATAAAGCCTACTTCAGTGCGGTATTTAACAGACCTGGGTTCAACTGGTAGTCATTTTGCTTTTCTGTGCTATTGAGCTTGCCAGGTGCATTTGAGGCTGCAAGGAGGAGCAGATGGGCGGGGTTTACACTTTCGATTTAATTTGTTCCAATACACCAGGCATGCTTCGTCAAATGCAGTATTTCAATCCAAAACAAATGCGATTTGAACCCAGGACCAGTACTTAACTTGAATATAAACACCTCAAAAGAATGGAGATTCAATTGGGAGGCTAAAGCAGGGGTGTTAAACTGAATACCCAGTGGGCCGCAGTATCTGCAGGCTTTTGTGGTTTCCTTTCAATCAGCTCTCAATTAAGGCCAAGAAGGCATCTGCATTCTTAAGCCAATCAATGACTGGAATGAATCACGGGTGCTGAGAACAACACAAAAACCAGCAGACACCACCAGAGTGTGAGACCTGAGGGCTAAAGGTTGGGCCAGGTTAGAACAGATACCAGGACAAGCCGGTCACAGAAGAAAGGAAATGTCCAAATTAAGCAACGGACCAGGAAAGCGCAGGGAAAATGGCCAACGCAGGGGAGGGGAAGCGCAACTCGCACTTCAGCCGGTTTAACGATCGGGGGGGGGCGCAAAATTCCCACGAGACGGGGGCTGCCTGCGGGGACCTCGCTCTGCAGCCCGGAGGGAATTAAGTCGTTCCGCGGCGAACGCGGACCTTTCATCTGTATCTCCCCGGACTGCATCGACACGGACAAACACCGGCTCCCACCCCCTCCCCCCGCCACCCCGCTGACTCTCAGCCTCCTTATCACAGTTTCTGGATCGAGCCGTCCGTTCCCCGCAGCGTGAGGTACGTGTTAAAAGCAGAAATATTGGTTTCACGCTGGCCCCGCTTCTCCTCTGGCTTGGCAAGCTGGCTGACGGTGCGGGAGGAGGCAGGAGAGAGGATGCGGGAGCTGGGACTGAGAGAAGGGGACTCCCACCGCAGAGGAGGAGAACGGGGCTAATAACCCCCCGCCCCAGAGTCGTCCCTGGACGGGCATACACTGGAAAAAATTAACAAGCACGGCTCAGACCCCAGATAAGCCTGCCTCTCCGAAGGCCAGGAGCAGACTCACGACACAGGCCGGAAGATCCCACCGAATCCCTGTGAACGAAAACCGGTAGACCTATCTCCCCATCAAGAGCGACCTAATCCCTTCTCAGACTGAATTTGAGTTTTACACAAGGGGAGGGAAGCGGGGAAGGAAGGTTTAAACAAAAAGACAGAAAGAAAAGTGAGCGGACTTCAGGAGACGGTTCTCGTTGTCATTTAGCGACCGTAACTGCGCTGAGGTCGACCGGGGTGACGAACGTTGTGAGCAGGTAGGAGACGGAGCGGCAGAACAACCGGAGGGAGAGGGAGGGACAGGACGAGAAGACTGAGCCTCTCTCTGTGGGCTGTGCTGGGAGCACCCTGGCGAAGAATTCCCTAGGCCCCCGCTGCGAAAACACAGACGGGCCTTGAGCCTGCCGCGGGGCGGAGATATTTTAAGAGCCGGTCTCGTCCGGCCAGCGCCTGTCACGCACGTCTAACGTGGCCCGGGCTTGTGCCAACCCAGACAACGTCTCGAGAAAATAAACACATAAATCCTGCATGTGGAGGATCTTATGCGGGGGCAAAGACCGCCACCGCAAAACAAGGGTCCTCTCAGTGCAAGGGCCATCATGTGAACACCGGCAAATCAACACAAACGCCCTTCTCTGTCCGACCAACTCCGTTCCTACGCCTTCATCCGGATACCTTGCGCTTTTCGGCAACACTTTACTTGAAGCCCTCGCCATAATAACACGTTCATATACACATGACGTAACAGCTGTCACAAGATGGCATAACCGATTATGTCGGTTGCTGTGACAGACACAAGATGGCATAACTGATGTCAGGTTATGTCAAAAGACCTAAAACTGTCATACTTTGGTAAACATTTCCCAATTAAAAATATGACACTTTTATATAATTTGACATCAACTAACATAACAGCCATCACAAAATGGCATAACAGATTATGTCAGTTGATGTCAAATTATATAAAAGTGTCTTATTTTTAATCTGTAAATGTTTACCAAAGTATGAGAGTCTTAGATCTTTTGACATAACCTGACATCAGTTATGCCATCCTGTGACCACTATATGTCATGCGTATGACAGTGTTGTCAGCCTTATGGGGAGGGATTCAAGTAAAGCGTTACACGTTTTACTTACCAACCCTTACGACACTTCCTCAAATTCACCCGGCCTCAATCCTGAAACACTGGCATATCCATTCAAAAGAGGACATAAGGCAAAACAATTATTCATCGAAGACAGATTGAAGACACGCCGTTTCAGGACGGAGTGCACAGAGCGTAAAGACCGGTTGCACAGCTGAGACAGGGACCCGTGGGATGAGCTCTTCACGCCCCTACGGGCATACATCTCCCCGCAAGAGCGATCATCAGTGCTGGAAATAACGCAGCCACCCAGAAACGCCTCCATGCTCACCGGTTGGCACAGTGGATAGCACTCACAGCAGGAAGGTCCTGGGTTTAAATCCTGGCCTGAGCAGAAAGGAGTTTGCATGTTCTCCCTGTGTGTGCGTGGGTTTCCTCTCACAGTCCAAAGACAAGTTCGACTTGGGGGGGCATTAACAGGGCGTTGCTGCAAAAGACCATGCGTAGTCAACTTACCCAGTTTAAATAAAATAAATAAATTAAAAGTTTGGGTGGTGTTTGACTGTTAGGGACAAACTGGCTTCCCGAAGTAGTCCTTCCTTCCCGCCTTATTGTCATCTCAATTAAATTCAACGCAACTGCTGGGCTAATGAAAAACAGCCTGTGTCAGAGCGAAGTTTATTTCAGGTACGCCACGATTCTGTTCCACGGAAGGCTTTCGGGTATTTATGCAATAATAATCTCAGAAGAGAAACTACCGCTACCTTGTCAACATGACTTTCAGAATGTACCAATCCTCCACAGAAAGAAAAAAAAAAGAAAAAGAAAAGCGCATAAACATTCTTCAACGCAGCGCACAGATCTGACCACAAACCAGATTTCTCAAGGGCAAACAAGATGCACATTGGGAAAACAAAAAAATAAAAACCGTAAACCGCCAAAACACTTCAAACGACAACAGAAAAAACAAGATAATGAGCATCTTGCTGATCGCACGCTGTAATTACCCAACGTTCTGAACTAGAAAACTTTACCCACCAAAAAGGAAAAAAAAAAAAATTAAGACATAAAACGGCGGGTTGCATGAAAGAAATATGAATTTGGCATAACGTTACAATAACGTTTTGCAAGCTTGATATCGCCTTGTGAAGAAAAAGGCCCGCAAACTGCCGCAAGCGGAAATGAGAAGCGAGGGCAAAAGATAAAATAGAATTTTAAAAAGCGCTTAAATGATCCACAATTAGCTTGGGGGGTCTAAAGAATTAATACCGCTGAAACTCATAAACAAGACTTCTAAAATGTCAACTCTATCTCCGGGCAAAGGCCGATTCAACGACCAACAATTCAATTACAGTGAGTCTAACGGGCAGAAAAAGATCTCTTGTGGGTCTGTGGAAAGCAACACACCTATTTCTGATATCAGGCATGTAGAATGTAAAGAAATACACAAATATACCTCAATAAAAAGCTGTAAAGGGATATATCTGTAATTCAAAGCATCTACCCAAGCTTCCTAAAGTGGGGAAAAAAGGACCTCGAGCACTCAATCCCCAGAAACCTTTGCAAGTTAAACCCAGCCTAAGGCACCAAACAGGTGTTTATGAAGCAAACTCTTACCACGCTCATACACAGACCAAAACAGAACTGCATAAATCTGGTATGTTCTATTTAGGGGCTGGGTACTACTTCCACAGGAGAATACTGTACTAGTGATCTAAGCCACCCAATGTAACTTGAGTTCAGATTCTCCCTCCCCCTGCCTCCACCCTCTTAACCAGAACCTAACACATGCCTGATAGAACTGCCAACAAAATCAAATAAAATAAACATGATAATTGAAAAAGAGGGTCTGGCCAACCTGAAATTCAGTGGTGGAGCTGGTTTGATTTCCAACAGATGACTGATGGCTGAAGTGAACACTTTAACATTTTAAAACACAACTTAAAGAAAAACAGAACGAAAACAAAGAAAACTGACAGTTCCCAGTGACATTTGCATTTTAAGAAGAAAAAAAATAGAAAGGGACATTTTTACTCCGAGGTGACCATTTTAGGAAATCCCAGAATCCTTTGCATGTGATCAAGGGGATTCAGGATGCAAGTTGAGTGCTGTGCTATGGGTTATTTCCAAGAAGCTTTGAAAATCTCCCTTTACATTTTTCATATCCAGGAACCATTACAAGGGTCTTCCTGAAATAGACTAACAATGTGTCCTGCAGGCGATTCAGTTCATGCATGCACCTTGCCTTTCATCTTAAAATATGTGATGCCCCAGAGCTTGCATCACATATCCCTAATTCACAGCAATTTTTGGAGAGAAAGTGGGAAGAGATAGCTAAATTATTACAATTTTATTAGTTTCAAGGCCTTTTAAGAATGTTACATTACATTATACAATACATTATATGTTTGTTTAATCAACAAGAATGATGTCACCAATAGGCCTAACCTCCTACCTGTAAACCCATTTATCATAATCCTGGTTATCATAACCATCAGCATCATATACGGATTTAAAATTTCTCTGACAATGTTGGGACTCGAGAGGTAAATAAACATTTGGGTCTTGGCTCCTATATCCACTCCTATATCCCCTGGAATTTAATTGCTGCAATGACATAGCAAAATATTAGTGGAGCCTCTCCATCACAGCAGTAATATCACTTTGAATCTCCTGACACAGGCGTTATCATTCATCTCTGACACACTCGCACCCACACCGACATCCCTGTGGGAGGGGAGCTATGCATAGCTTGTTTACAGACACAGTCTCTTGGCATCAGAGTAGTTTAAACAGCGCATAAAGTATAGATTTTTAAAAGTTCCAGACAATAGGGGGGGGGGGGGGGGGAGCAAAAAAAACTTTAATAAAAGCCAGTGTCTGCTGTAAACTGGCATTGAAACAAAGTTATGATGGCAGGAAACAATGCGAGTCGAAATATTTATGCGTCAATGAAAACTCTCAAATTAGACATTGAACTTTGACCTCATGACATGAAAACCAGTAGGTGCCCGAGGACCACAGCGGACAATCTGCCATTGATGACATCACACTCAAATGCTTTTTTGTGAGAAAAGCATCAAAGGATAGGAGGAGACTGAACTTTTTATTTATTTTTTTACCCATTTTCTTATGTTTTCTTTCCATATAAATAGACCATCTTAACATGCTATGGCATACTGCTTGAGGGCCCTTACAGAAACAAGCAGACTTTCAGCCTCGACAGAATGCAGGCAAATATCAGCGTCAAGGAAAAAATTTAAATATGGGTGGAAGAGGGGTTGAGGGGCACTTCAAGCCAAAAGCCAAAGCCCTTCACATTTTCATCCAGTAAAAAAAGTGGAAAATCCAACACCCACACCAAAAAAAGCTAAATCTCTCATCCCCTTATAGCGCTGTGGCTCACAGGAAGCTAAGAGCAAAGCTCCAGCTTTCCCCCGCTATCTGTTCTTTTCAACCCCACGAAGAGCTACAGATCTGCCACATTGGACACCTGCCTCTTAGCCCCTGGGAGATGGTGGTCACAGCCTGTTTGCTGCTAATTCTCATGTCCGCTGTCGTGCCGTGACCTTTCGAGAGGTGACCTTTAATAGGGACCGAGACCGCGGACCCTTTTAAAGAAGCCACAGCCATATAATGAATCGAGACACAGCGAGAATGCGAAAGTAGTCTCATGAAACTGAGAGAAAAAAAAAAAAAAAAAAAAAAAAAACTGTTATTTTAGGGTAGCCTGAATCATCACTGGAGCACAGTCTTTGTGCAAGTTCCCACACGGAGGTAAGGAATAAGGGTTAAAAAAAATCTGTACTCCGTGAGCTTTCCATCCTCTTTCGGTAAATGGGATTTTGGACGCTGTCTGAGGGGCTGAAGTCCACCCCTTGCAGGGTCTCAAGACCAGGGTTACAGTGCCATCTAGTGCCTTGGATGCCAGAACGAGCAGACATACCTCACAATGAGCACAGCAAAAAGAAGCACTCTTCCCAAAAAATAGATGCTTAAAAATGTAACATTTCAATTTTGCATCGAAAAGGAAACGTTGCAAAAAGGGAGGCTGAGGTTCTCAAGACAAAGCGGTACTTTTCAGACCGAACGCCCAGAACCCAAAGCCCACACTCCCCATCATGCCCAGCCAAGAGAAGGCGGTTATATAAAAGAATCGCGCTGATCTCGATGCAGTCCTAGTCGCCGTAGGAGCTCATCCGCACTGTTCAATATCATATCTGTCCTCACAGGCTGCCAAGCAGAACTAAGCCCCTTTAAGATCAGGGGCATGCGACTGCAATCCTCTGGCATTGCAGGGTTTTCTCCCCACCGCCCTTTTGGTATGGTGACCCTGGAATCATTTACCACATCGCCCGTTTTTCTCAGAATCATCGGAATCGCCTGAAGGCACAGATGCATCTCCCAGCCCTGGAGGACTGAAGGTGCCTTTCTCTTCGACCGTCCCCTCCGCCGTGGCTAACGGGGTTTCGGGGCCACCGTTCCCCCGAGGGGGGGCCACGGACGGTTAAAGAGAGGGAGCTCGAAAAGACGGCGCGTTTCCGGAGCGCGCCACGATTCGAACCGGCAACATCAATTTCTGCTCCTATGCAGTCAGCCACAAGCAAGTCGCTCGGGAGAGATAAGAACTGGGCGGCCGAACATCCTCCCAAACTTTCTTTGCAGAGCGGCTCGACATTAATCCACACTCGTTCCCAAATCGCTTCCCCCCGGAGTGTGGGCCTTGGCTTCGTCGATATTTTAAATGTACGAGGTACAAGATGTTAGTCCTTCGCTTCAGATTCATGGCGTTACAGAGCGCACTTCACAAGAGGTAGAAACCCACCTGTGAAAACAAGAATAATAAGTTAAAAGAAACACGGCTGGTCTTATATAGTGTTCAGATGTTGCACAAATCTAATTGTAATTAATTAGTTTGAGGCAGCAGTCGCATAATCAGCAGCCTCAGTTTTGTTTTTTTTTTGCCACACCTCATATACCCTGCAACAAATGACCTAGCACCATCTTATCTTTGTGTTCTGAGATATGATATTCACAGATAAAAGGAGAGGTAGTCACATGTATGGTTATCTTTTAATCACCAATTGCTTGTTCATGAAGCGCATTTTGTTGGTTGGCTCCTGATGCCAAAGATGATGTTGACATTTGTGAAACTGAACTGGAAGCCCAAAGTTTGGAGATAATTCTGGCACAGACGCAACATCCAATCAAGACGGTTAAGTAGTGCTAAGCAGAGCTGGATGGAGATGAAAAATCATCACTACCAATCAAGCCACTGCAGACTCTCATGTCTACTTTCCAGATCCCAATGCAGAAATGAACAATGTCACAATCTGTCTACATCAATGCCGCGCACTGGTTCATACATCTCACTTTCTCGCCAACCCACCAGCCTCCCTGCACAAATTTCCATGAGCCCACAACACGACCGACAGAGAGCGAAGGGCTCGCACCCCGAGAGGAAAAGCCAAGATGAGAAAATGGGAGAGCAGGAAAAGCTGCAGAGTACGTCAGATAAATCTGAGGTAACCAAGGTTACGCTGCTGACCTCAAATCAGTCCCCTCTTGCCAAGCCTAACCAAACTGCTCTTAAATAAACACCACGTATTCATCTCGTGCTCTGCTTTCCGTCAGGCCAGGGGAGCTACGCCCTGTTTTATGACAGATGGGGCCCCAGAATAAAGTAGAGTACAATAACACTCAGACATTTTCCATTAAAGAGAACTCAGCTGGGGCTCGGGAGAAGGGAGGAGTGTATGGTAATATAACGCGGTTTTCACTCAGAATGCATTTCGAGGCACCGCGCTCTGACCAACTTTGCCTTCTCAGACTGCTTCGCAGACGACACGCCATCTTGGGAAAAAAAATTAATTACCGAGATACGACAATAAAGACTAACAAAACGAGACGGGTCTTGCACCGCACGACCCGACAGAAACCAGAGCAAGGCTCGATGAAAAGGCATGTGTAGTGCCATTGTAATCTTTTACGGCAGACTTAAAAAAAATAAAATAAAAAAATAAAGTAAATAAAATAAGAGTGGGTAAATGTGGGAAGCCGATGGGAAGTGTTGGCAGTTGCCGATATTTCTGCACTCAACAGCACCTTGGGGCCAGACAGTCAGGCCAGAGGTAATCTCGTGTTGTAATCTCCTGCCTGCATGTTTGCTAATCAATCAAGTGAAAAGGGCAGCTGTGGCACCCAGCGTATTTGGTGTTGTGGATAGTGCGATGGACTCTCATGCAGGAGGCCAGGGTTCAAAGCTCACCTGCTCCTTATTTTTTTCCCTTTTTTATTTAACTCACTTTATACATTTTTCTTTTTTAAGATTCAAAAACAAATTATACTTTTTGTCCAGGGGGTTTGGGGAAAGGCAATCTTAACTGAAATGGGTCCATAGGAGTAACTCTCAGTTTAAAGGGTAGCACAAAGTTTGCTTCTGCAGTAACACTGAGTAAAAAGCGGTCGTCTGCCCTCTCGGGTGCCGTTGTGGGCAAAAAAACGGCATGGAGGGTGATTGGCTGCACTCTGGGGTCGGCCGGGCGAATCCTGTTTGACGAGGATGATGCACTCAGGGAGCGGTGACAGCACCACCGCAGAAGACACCAATTTACTCCGGTCTCCAGATCGCAGCACCAGCCCCGCCGACCCCATTCCCTCAGACCCAGCCAACCGAGCTTTACAACCGGGCACAGCGCAACTAGGGGAGGGGGTTAGGAGAGCGCTATATCTGCACAATGTCCCTTTGTGCACAGCTTGAAAAGAAAAGTATCAAATGCTGTTGCAGGACCCGCTGCGGGGTACTCCAGTGGAGTATCTTCAAAGATGGAGAGCGCAACAATGCGGGTGATAATTATAATTTGTTATTTCGCTGACGCTATCCCAAGCGACTTGTTTGAAACTGTCGATTCGACAATGCGGAGCAATGTGGCGTTAAGGGCCTTGCTGAAGGTCCCAACAGCTGTGCAGATCTTATTGTGGGGCCACCAGGACTTGAACCAACGACCTTCTGGGGTCCAAGACATGTACCTTAGCCACTAGGCTACAGGCTGCCCCAGTGCGATCAGCCCGTAACAAAATACATGAAGAAATAAATCTGGTCTTCCGCTTTCCACCTCGTTTGTCGCACAGGCGAAAAATGGGTTTCCGCTCAATTTCTTCCCAGTCCTCTTACATACATATTCCACACGCATGTACTGCCCCCTGCCCTGCTGCAGATGGGACCACGCCAGCGTCAGCAGGCATGGGAAGCAGGAATCCGTGCAGCGGGAAAAGGAGGCTTGAACCGGCTCTCGGTGGTGGGGGCAGGTCGTCACGGGAAGCTTCACACTCCGTACCGGGGCGACATGACAAGAATGCATTTTCATTGACGGAAAGCGGAGCACAGGAGGAGAGGTTCAGATAGCGCCTCACTTCAAGCTGTACAAACCAGATTAAAAAGAACCGGCGAGGTCAACGCGTCCATCGATCTGCCCGCACCGGTCCAACCCGCGGCCCGTGGCGAACAGACGAGGCGTTTAGCGGCTTGGCTGGACGGCTCTCCAACTGCATGCCTACGGACATGCGCAGCGCCGTTCTGCATCGGCCTTTGTGTGCCACGATGCTGGGAGCTGCGAGTTCAGTGACGCAAGCTTGAGCGCGGTGAACACGCCGTCCTTGAGCATCAATCTCTGACAGGATTTAGGGCGAACGCGCGGCACTCTTTCTCCCCCACCAGGCCGCGGCACGGAGGGACAGCCGAGTAAAACGGTAAATCCCCCCCTAAACGACACCCCGACACACGGGCTAATTCCATGCGAAAGCCAGGGTTTACAGACTAGGTGCTCCAGTGAGCAGGTTCCCGGCCGTGGCCGTTTGCCGAGAGGGGGGCCGTGTTTGTCTATGTCTTCGTGAGCTTTGTTCGGGCAGCTTTGGCCTCCAGCGAGGCCTAGCAGGACGGGGGACTCGTTCATCCCTGCCCTAACCACCACAAACACTTCACGCATTAATCCTAAACAAGCCACCATCACTCAGGCAGCAGTATTTACAGAGCCCTCCAGCGGAGCAATAAGGACAGATGGGCTGCTCGAGTCGTAAGTGGGGGGGGAAGCGCCGGCTCAAATTCGGGGCACCGAGGGCACGTCTGCGAACTGAGGTTCTTACGCGCGGTCTAATTATCCCGGCTGACGTTTCCCGACCTCTTCCTCCGCCGCGGGGTCAGAGGAGAGGCGAGAAAGTGTCTCATAGCGGGGCCGGTCGACGCTTAACAAGCAACCCCGTGGCTCCGGCCGTGGCGGCTGACGGTTGAGGTCCCAGAGGGCCGAGAGCCAGGCGGCTGTCGAAGGGGCCGCGGGGTCTGACGGAGGACCGGCACGGCGTTACAGCCGGATGCGTGAGCTCGCATCCTGACCGCGACCTCCCACCGGGTCCCCGCAAGCACATTTATCTGAGCCAGAAAAAAAAAGAAAAACCCGAGGCTGGGGTCACAGGGGGTATCGGCAAGAACCCTCTTTCTCGCTCGCCCCCACCTCCCACTCACGCAGCTCGCTGCTCATCTGGAGGGAGGTGATGTAACGTCGCACCCTCGGCTGCGTCGCCGTGCCAGCGGAGTGTGAAACCGGCGAAGGAGGCGAAGTCATTAACATCATTACAACTTTCATCCTCTTTTGTCGCCACGGCGCTAAACAAACCCCGTTAGAGCCACCCCTCCGAGACGGCTCTGGCTTCTGTCAAATTCTCCGCTTAAACAAATTTGTTCAGAATTGCGAGCGGAAAGGGAGGCGACTGCCGTCGGTAGATAAGTCTATCAGGGCCACGCAGGCGCGTGTCGCGTTCGAGGTGACGAGGTCCCGGTTCGCCTCGGCACTCGCGGGCCTGTGAAGTGGCTCACCGCCGTGCCCCCTTGTCAGGTGCATGAGGCGCGACGGCAATTAGGGAGGTTTTGTAAAAGATGCCTGTGTCGGGTTCGTTAGCGCGTAAACGCTGCGCGCGGGCCTGCTAACAAGGCCTACACCCGAATGTTTTACGCGAGAGGTTACGCCGCTCGGGGAATAACTCGAGTGACTCAACCCCTCCCCGTGCGCACGAGACCGTCAGGGTCCCGAGAGACCGAGTCGCCGCTGTCTGCGGGGTTCAGGGGGATTCCGCCGGCTTTCGCTCGTACAGCGGCCGCGCGACGCTTTAACGAGCGCCGCGCAAACTAATGAGCGCCGCCGAGTCGAGGGAAAACCTCCCGCAGACGGAGGTCAATTACAATTAATATGCGCCAATTATGGCAGCCTTATGCACCCGCGCTACAGCAAGCCGCAGAAGACGCACCCGTTACTGCGTGTCCCGAATCCCGTCTCGGGGAGAACGGACGGGAACGGGGCCTTCTCGTTTCGCCGGAGGAGCTCCGACAAGGACCGCAGGTACCCGCCGAAACGTGAAACGCATCTCGATAACAGACAAATAACCGGATAGGGATTAAACGGCAAACGGGGGGGCGCTTATGAGTAAATTAAAGCTCGGGAATTTGGTCGGACATTAAGTACCTCTAAATCTTCATTCCAAGGACCATTGACCCGCTGTGCGCTTGGCGCATCTAAACGCACAATTACCCTTAGGTTCAACTTCAAATTTTGATGACTTTTTCCAGATAAAAAGCTCCATTAGATGTATGCGTCAGAGTTAGAAGGCATTAGATAAATGTGTCACATGGTTTCTGCAGGGAAAATTACTGGCAATTTTTAAATCTAATCTCTAACAGTTATTAGCGGCGACCCCATGGGTCTACCTAGCGCTTCAACTCCACCCGTCACATACCACATACTGGTAATATTTTTAAAGTTCAGAGCACAGGGACTGAAACGAGGAGGTCAACGGCTCAAACAAGCCCTGAATCTGCATCGCATACTTGAAACGACGAGAAGAGGAACCAGTGAATCAGACTCAACGAACGGGAGCGAGTTTCAATAACACGGACACTGTGAAATGACACCTCTGGTGTTTTGCCTAGCACTTCAAAGGAGTGGCGCAGCACCAGGCTTATTAACAGGGATAATTAGCAGCGTTTAGACACTGGATGCTAAATGAGAAAGTGGTCTTTGCAGCATCATTTACAAACATGCTACAGATGCAAGGGAATTCATTTCCCCACCCAAGAGACGGAGAGGTGGCACAATTATTAACTTGCTGTGAAAACAAAGTACAAAACCTGGCCAACTGTGAAAAAGTAGCAAAAGACGCATTGATGTAGTGTTGCGATGTGGACCTTGTGCTAGTGCCTGTCCATGCACCTAGCCGGAATACTGTTCGAGACCATTTTAATGCAACAATCCTGCACAGTTACACACAGTCTCCAAATAAGTACTGGGGCATGGGATACTGACAACGGAAATGGTGCTACCTACACAGCGAGTGCCTGGATTTCAGTTAGGCAGGAGGAAGCACAGAACCCTCTTCAAAAATCAGGGCTTGAAAATACGACAATCTGTGAGCGCTTTCTACACCAGACACAGGTGTGTATGCGTGTGTGGGAAGTGTGAGCAGTCATAAAGAGACAAATGGAGACGACGGGGGAAAAGAAGGGAAGAAAAAAAAAAGAACAGGCGTTTGAAACGCTGCCAACAACGTGCAGGGGAGTGCATTTCGAAACTAATATTTCTCCCATCACTGCCCTCGTGAGGGGCGCGGTGCGGCGTGCCTCCCACGCAAGCCGTAGGGTTGTAGTC
Organism: Conger conger; assembly: GCF_963514075.1. NCBI lineage: Eukaryota > Metazoa > Chordata > Actinopteri > Anguilliformes > Congridae > Conger > Conger conger. Next base: position 46,742,856 of record NC_083768.1, read on the forward strand.
TGGCCCGCCGCTGGTCTAAGCAAGATTTATTGAAACTTTAAACCGGGTTGCTGGCCAGAAAATGGGGGAGAGGTGGAGATGGGCTCGGCCGCCCCATCGGCCGGGCGAATTAGGCACTGCTCACCAGAGCAGCCGTTCAATGCGGTGTTTAATCCCATGAGTGCCTGCATCCGTCAGGGCCAGGAGGAGGGGAGAGATCGTACGAGTGTGTGTGTGTGTGTGTGCGAGTGTGTGCGAGTGTGTGCGTGTGTGTGTGTGTGTGTGTGTGTGTGTGTGTGTGTGTGTGTGTGTGCGTGTGTGCGTGCGTGTGTGCGTGCGGTGTCAACCCAGCCACAGTAATTCCCGCAAACCCACCGGGAAGGCTTTAATCCTCCCCCCCCCTCCTCCGAACCTTTCTGCAGAACGTGAGCGTGTGAGGTCACGTCACAAGCAGTAACATGGTTACTGTTGCTGAGGGAACGGGACTGAAACTGATCTGATTTTAATGGCTTCCAATGGAAGCATAGGAGAAAAAAAATAGAAAAAGAAGCATCAAAGCAACGGGCCGTAACAGCCGTGGACCGGTCCGGGCACTGAAATTGCACCTCGGCGGAAATGAACAGTGGGGGTGGGCAGAGAAATTCGATCCGACGCCTTCGCCTTGGCATTTTATATTTCCGCAATTATCCCTAACACTTTACTTGAACCCCTCGCCATAAGGCCGACATAACACGGTCGTGCACAACATAAAGCCTGTCACGAGATGACGTTAGGTCATGTCAAACGACATAAAACTGTCGTGCTTTTATTGGTAAATTTCATGATAGATGCTACTGTGTTCGGGTAGCCTTATGTCGAGGGGCTTCAAGTAAAGAGTTACCCAATTATCAAACTGTGAGATGACTGCTCTCGCAGGGCCAGACTGACGGAGGCCCTCGCACGTGCCCTGGCGTCTGCCGTTCTCTCCCAGCTTCGGATAGAGCCGGGATACTGCGGCAGCTACGCCTGTACGAATGCTAGGTGCGCCTGGCACAGCCACAACAGCCTCATGTGATCCTGATCCCCGCTTCGGGGAGCGCGGAGAAGAAAAGGGGACAAAAGAGGAGAGGAGTAAGACTGTGGATTCGACGATGCCGACGGGAAAGCCGGCAGAAGTGGGAGAATTAGCCTGCAAATCCACTGTAATAATGAGCGGCTTAAGATTTTTCCGTGCGGGGGAGAGGCGCGGCGTACGGGAGAGACCCGGCGGAGGGAAGCGCCGCTCCAAGAGGCTCGGTGCTACGCAGTGCTGAGTCATGCACTTCTTTCTTTTACTTCCGCGAGAGGAAGTTGATTTGCAACCTCTTTGGAAGATGCTTCTAAAGCCTTTTTTTGAAGTTTGGGGCTTCCCCCCCCACCCCACCTACTGAACACAGATAAGGAGGTGTCGGGTTATCGATCTGGGCATGTGCAGTAGGGTGACTGAAGGGAGGGGTACTGTGGAAGAGGTAGAACGCGATGTTGCTGTGCGTAGACCAGGGGTGCACAACCGTGGTCCTCGAGGGCCAGTCTGCGTACTGTTTTTATGTTCCAACCAATTGCCTTGTTTTTAATTTGCAGACAGCTCTATAAATTACCCTGGTTCAAGTCTGTACTCAGGCAGTCAAATCATTAGGGGCTCAGGCAGTAAGAGCAGTTGACTCACCCACCCTGCGTCCCTGAGCAAGACACCTAACCCCCAATTGCTCCTGACAAGCTGGTTGGTGCCTGGCATGGCAGCCAATCACCATTAGTGCGTGAGTGGGGGCATGAATAGGTGAATGAGAAGAATCAATTGTACAGCGCTTTGGATAAAGGTGCCATATCAATGCCAACCATTTACCATGAGGATACACTTGCAGTCTGCAGCTGTAGCCGGTACTCATACACGTCAGATAAGATATGATTAAGTCAATTAAATAATTAAGACCAGAAGTTGGCACGAAATCCTGTAACGGATCGGCCCTTGTTGTGCACCCCTGGTGTAGACGGCACGATTTAAACTCATTAGCTTGGCACAGCTAAACGTATTATTTGATCTGAATGACAATAAGGCCCACAAAAGCAGAAAATGCCCAACAATGTCTACGCCTCAGGCCAAACATACTGAGTCTGCCCCTTTCAAAAGACATAGAGCCTCATCACAATCACTGTATGAATGGTGGCTTGAAAGCTGGAACTTTTCCAGTTCTCAAACTCAGCGTCTCATTATATCCAGTCTAACACTTCATCCATTTGAATTCCATGCGGGGCCAGAATTATTAAAATTTCATGTACAATGGCATACGGTTTCATATCCATACCATTTTCTGTATTCTTAATACATTTTTAGTAACAGAATTTTTGTTTCACGTTGACAAGAATATTTATTCGCTAACAAAATCTGTCCTTGACAAACACAGCCACCTTTGTCAAGAATAGTTTTTCTGCTTAGTCTTGTGAAACTATTGAAATGCATCATTCATCATTTTGTCATCCCCAATATAAGCAAAAAGGCCCCAAAAAACACCCTATGCCACGCATGAATATGAAGCTGCAGTCTGCTTCATCCTGCCCAACAGGAAGCCTTCCGGTGGCCGGCAACCGGTGCCCTTTTGAGAAAACAGTCAGGCTCAAAAACCTGGACGGCCACGACTAACACATACAGCGTCTTACAAGCCAAGCAGCTCAAATTATATGAAGTGTTGGGGGGGGGGGGGGGGGGAGAGGTTAAAGTATGACTTGCACAAGCTCGCAACCTGTAATTTGGGGCAATTTCTCAAAGCCACGCTTATCGGAATGCTATTAATGAATCGCTTCTCCCTGCGTCGGATATTTACGGCTCCTCCAGACAGTCACGAGCGGTCCTCCGCTCCCACCCCGTCCATGAGCACGCTGAGCTAACCTACTATTAACACTGCTGAGTGGAAGGGGGAGCAGAGGTGGGCACAGAGTGGGCCATTTTCTCCTGATTTATCGACAGTTGCAGCGCACATATAATTTCAGAATCGCGCAATAGTACATCGGAGGCACAGTGTGTGTGTGTGCGCATGTGTATGTGGGGGGGGGTAGTGGGGGCGGGACTGTGTGTGAATCCTAGAGGCTTTTCCTGGTTCGGTGATGAAGACTTGAGGAATGATGTTTGCTCGCACAAAACCAGGGAGCAGCCAATGGGAGGGCGACGCCTGCCGCGAATCGATGGACCCGCTTTGAATAGTCGATGCCGCACAAGGCGGGGACCGTTCCCAGGAGGGGGCGGGAAGGTGGGGGAGGGGGAGCTAGCCATCAACTGAATGCGTTCCAGCAGGACGTGAGCAACCGCGCCACAGGGAACCATCCGCGTACGTGACCCTCAGGCCTCCTGCCGTCGCAACTACTCCCTCCTGCTCCCCACACGCGCCGACCGCACCCACGCCGTCGACATACGCGTAACTACCTGCCACGTCGGCCCATTTATCATCCCCCCCCCACCGGCCCTTAAACGGGAGCCCCTACATCTAATTTCAGCTTCCGCGCCGATAAAGCCAATGTCAGGTTCCAGATTGTTATCGTTCTGCGTCAGCCGTTCCCTTCGAACCCTCGAACGTCCATGGCGTCGGGGCAACCGAAGGCTTGGCACGCCCGTCACAGAGCCTACCTGCCATTAGTTAAGTGCACACAATCAGACGAAGGCCGAAATGTTTAATCTACTTTTCCCGCCGCCCTCCCGGAACTCCGATGTTAATCACTTAGATCATTTCCACAATGAATCCTCCGTTTTTTTCTGGCAGGAAATATGAGTGTGGGATCATTCGAGACAGCAGGAAACTGCAATCTTTAAATCATACAACAGTATTATTTATGTGTTTACCAGACCAACTCCCTTGTCTCTCCTCTCTTTGCACACAACTCACACCCCCTGACTGGTCTCCGCTTTCTAACGTGGCACCACACTGCCCCCCGGTGGTGGCCGGGGCGGAGCTGCAGATGCGGAACCCCGTTTAAAAAAACGGCCCGGTAGCTGTGGCAACGGCTTATTGGAAATGCGTAGCACCCTCCCAGGCAGACGCTGCTGACACTTCCACCTCTTCAAGCGCGCCCCATTCTTGTCACCGTCCTCCGCAGAAAGCCGCCGTCGGAATCTAAACTTTCAAGATTTGCATCCACGCAAGTGGCGGAATGAGAAGTCTCTGTGCGGGGCAGACGCGGAGCAGAGCAGCGTAGCGCCGCATGAGAGCACGTTCTTCAACGGCGCGCGGAGTAATCGCAGAAGATATCCCTCATCGCCGACACGTGACCTTTTCCCATCAGGCACGGGCTCGTAGTGACTCGGGCTGAAAGCATTGTGCAATCACCGCCGATGACTCCTGTTAATGAAAATGGTGAGGAGGGGAGGTTGGGGGGGGTAGTCCTGCAAAACCATATCCATTTGTATAGGACCGGGGGGCTTGGAGAACACGGTTAATGTGCGTCTGAATATTTCAGTATCCTTCCAATATCCCAGGTATATTACTCCGCAGAAGGTCAAAAGGTACGTCTTTAGCTTGGCTAGTGTCATTCGGCATACGTGCTGAAATGAATGAGCCTGTGGTTAAATATGAGACTGTGGAGGACCCCCTCTGGGATATGCAGGAGGGCAGGGGACGGGATGGGAGAGAGCTGTTCGCCGCTCTGCTGGGAAAACCAGTCCTCCGTAATGCAGTCCCACAATGCCACACTCTGCAGAACTCGCTATGGATTCAGGGCTTTGAGAAAGGAAGGGTGGGATTACAAAATAACACGCATCGGGTCTTAAAAAGCTGGGCTTCGATATTCGGCAGAAGGGGAGGGAACGGTGGGGGGGGGGGGGGGGGCGGGGGGTTGAAGCATAAAGAACCAGAGAAAGAAGAGGGAAAGAGAGGGGGAGGGAAAGAAACAAGAGAAATGAAGAGGTAGCATGGGAGAGAGAAACAGAAAGGGAAAGAGCGAGAGGGAGAGAGAGCAAGAGGGAGAAACAGGGAGAGAGAATGAGAGTGAGGTAGCGAGGGAAAGAGGGATAAGGAGAGAAATACAGAGAGAGAGAGAGAGAGGGGGAGAGAGTGAGAGAGAGAAAATGAGGAAGAGAAAGGGAGAGAGGGATAAGAAGAGAAACCGGGTTAGAGCAAGACCCAGCAAACGAAACCGCGAGAGAGGGAGGGAGGGTTTCTGCCCTCCTTGATTTTGCGCAGAGAATCCCTGCCAATCTAACAGCCAGTAATTAGTGACAGAGGCTGTAAATAACCTACATCAGTCATCGGCGTCGCTCAGAAGAGTTTACAGGCATCCGAGGGCTCCGGCACACGAAGGAGAGCTGGAATAAATGAGCAGGTCTGAAGGAGCCCAACACAGCGGTCGTGTAACTGCCGGTCTGGCCAGGCCAGGGGCAGGCCAGGGGCAGGGAACCGGGTCAGGAGCGCAGGAGGGGGGACAAAGCGTGGAGCTCTACACACCAGACAGGTGAACTGCACCGCTGTAAAAGACACGGACAGGTACGAGCAAAGGTCTTCGACAGCCGCTCCAGCGCCAAATCGACTATTACACCCACGAGAAGCGTGTTTGCCCACGACGGCTTCGATAAACATCTAGCTGTAAAAAGATGATGGTGTTAGAGATGTATATAAAAGCCATTCTCCCCTTGACTGTGAGGTGTCGGACACGAATGTTAGGGAATTCGATCGCCCTCCCGTCTGGGAGGCAGACTTCAGGAGTAGTGCCAAAGATGTAACGTAGGTTTCCGGCAAATTCCCGATTCCCTGTAGTTCCACTGAAAAATTCTATAACATCGCAAATCCTGCACCATGTCCATAAACAAAAGGTCATGGACTTGAATACCCAGTAGAAAAAGGCAGAGATGTTGCCAGACATTAACATTAAACATTAAACGCATTAAATATGAATACATAAAGATGGTATAACTAAGAAACATAACGGCATAGACTCCATGAACAAGGCCCAGCACTGCATACTGGGGATTTACAGGGAGGTATTCAGCAGACAGCCCTCCCCCTTTAATATCCCACCCAGACAGCCAAGCATCCAGCAGAACTGGAAGGCCTTGTGCGCGCCGCTCCAAAAAAGCGCATTTTAATGCACAGGAGCCATTAAAACGAAACCGAGAGGCCTCCTGCCGGCTTTCATTTTTTATAAAGCTGCTGAATTTATGAGATCGGACCTCCTTGGCAGATGCCAGGGATTTTTTTAAAAGCAGTCTCTTCAGGTCACCTCGGGCCTCCCATCAAAGCGTGCTTAATGTTCGCCATGAAGAGAACGGGGGGGGGGGGGGAAGCCTTTTCCCCGCTCCCTCCATTTCAAAATGACATTAAATTAAGCAAATGGGCGAAGAAAAGCAGGCCACAGTGCGCAAAAATAAACTCATATCTGACGTGGCCCATATCCTTGTGTAGCTCCTGTACTGCAAATTAAGTGGAAATGCCATCGCACTCGGTGACTTTTACCAGACTTTTTGTTTTGTTGCTTCCCCCCCCCTATTCCAGCTAAGCAGGGATCAAAATGGCGGTCCCAATTTGCACCATTCCAGATCTTTCTTGAAGCAGGTCAGTGCACCGGGTTGGAAGCTAGCCTGTTTTGAATAAGGCCTGGAATGGCTCTAGCTGCAGTGCGTAAGACCGATGGTACCGGGTTTCACCTTTGCAGTTCGGGCATCGGAATGCAGAACTGAAATCTTTGCCGATTATATGGCTTTGCAGCTGAGCTAGCCCAGCACGGAGTATTTTTAGAATTTTTCAACCTGGTGTCCTAGGATTCCAACACCCCATCACACCTCAGAATGAGCGAAACAAACCAAAAAGTAAGGACAAAAGAGAAAGATTAATTATTTATTCTCAGTGTGAATAAATGGGCTGTCTGAACAGGATTACAGCCGTGTGTTAACCAGACACATTATTGGCATTTGGCAGACGTACAGTTGATTAGACTAAGCAGGAGACAATCCTCCCCTGGAGCAATGCAGGGTTAAGGGCCTTGCTGAAGGGCCCAATGGCTGTGTGGATCTTATTGTGGCTACACCAGGATTAGAACCACCGACCTTGTGTGTCCCAGTGATTTACCTTAACCACTACGCTACAGGCCGCCTACAGACACCATAGAGACAGAAGCACCGTGAGTGACGAGACACCAGAGAAGATTGAGTCAGGTGACTTCCAGGTGAGATGAGTGTCTTTGTGCAGGGTGCTACAGGTCTGTTTTACCACGACTTTTACCACACGCAAAATTATGAACACAACCAATGATTGGTGCTAAACAAATACCATCAGGGCTCTCCCAAGAAACACAGTGGTGCTCAGGCCCAAGTTCGAAGTGTTGGGGGGGTTAGGTAAGTGATCAAGCCTTTGCACCTGTCATTTCCTGCTTTCTGGGGAATTAAATCTACCCAAAAAAAAAAAAAAAAAAAAAAGAAGAAGCTTTCAAGCATTCAGAACCAGAAATCATTTTAGGCCAGTGATCAAATCAAATACTTTTTTTTTTTTTTTTTCTTCTCTCCGAACAGGTAAAAAGGACTACAGATTTTTGTTCGGTACGAACCTACCTCCCTCTTGACTTCACAGTTTTTCAGTAGAACAGAAAAAAATTTAAACATAAAACTGCTTTTCATTCATTATGAAAATGTAAACAGCAGCTAACTTGCCATAATTTGTTGCTGAACACAATTAGGCACGTTAATCATCAGGGGGAACTTGCAGTTTTTAATTTAAGTTCCACCAAAAAAATAATAATACAAAAAAAATGCATTAAGGCAAGGAATTAAAAAGTTTTTTTTCCGGTCGGCTGAGTAAACCAAAAATCCGTTACTGAAGGGAAGATTTCATTTTCAGCTGTGACAAAGAGGCGATGCGTTTCCGATTAGACACACGTTGCCACTTCCGCTTCACAGAAGCAACGGCGACAATATACAGGCGACAGAGTGATACGACGGACACAGAGTGGAGCGCCACCATAAATACATTCTTTGGGGACAACCCTGACCATGACCGATCACTGGTCATGTTACTGGTAGAGCATGTAAAGGCTTTGCGGGAGCTAAGGTTCTGAGGAAACCAGGCCTCGTCAGCGAAATGCTAAGTCGGCAACACTAACAATAAACTTACACCTCGCCCTGGTCCATACATCCAGGCTCCTTCTACCCCTCAGTTATCAGTCAGTGGAGCACCCTTCCTCCTTGACAATATCAGTAACACCACATACTGCCCTTCGTATTCAAACTGCCGAAGCCGAAACTCACTTAGTAACCATAAAAACTAAAACGCTAACATCACTCTCCCTTCCTAATCTTGCAGTCTACACATTCTGCCGGGTGAAGCAGATTAGTCCATGGGACTAACATACACAAGACATGACTTTGTCGTGCCCCGAGTGCTTTAAGTGTCTTAAAATCAATTCCTGGTCTTTCCAATTGTATCCAATTTCTTATCTCTGGATTCTACAATGAACTGCCCCCGACACTTGTAAATGTTGCTTGCCAAGTTGCCGCCATGACTTTACCTGTGGACGGTTGAACGGCTCTGCCTTTAGCCTGGAATTGCCAAATTAGTGGCCACTTCAACGTCTTCCAGGAAAGAGGGTGACAGAACTCTCTTCAGGCTGCGGTCTAACGTGACGCCAACGCTGAATGCTGTGACTGCTAGGCCACGTTCCTCTGAAAAACGCTACGGAGAACTGGAAATATCCATCCCCGGTCCTCCCCCATCAAATCTCAACATGCATACCCTTATCTCCTCCCTGTCGATCCCAGTGGACCGTGCGCTTTGTGGAGAGTACTAATGAAACCCTACAGAGACGGAATGAGACGCTCGCCGGACTGAAGCCGCACTTCGCCTCAAAGACGGGGTGATATTCGGTGTCCGGAGCCAGCGTCCGCCGGCTGTTTGAAGTGGATGTGGGCACAGGAGAGAGTGTGTGTGTGTGCTTGTGCGTGAATCCAGTCTCATCTTACTCATTCACCAGGGAACATTGTGTAAAGACCAGAGCGTCAAAACCACCTTCAGTGAGATGTTCAAAGACACCCGGACTCGTTTCATCGTCCCATTTGCTTGGTTTCCGTAGCGTGTTCTGCCTTTGCTGCTATGCACAAATCATATTCACCCCCCCAAGCCCAAACCCCCACCACCCTACCACACTGACAACCCCTCCTACCCCCCACCACCACCTCCTCCTCCCCCTCTCCCCCTCCCTCCCTCCACTCTGTTCTCCTCTGTGTAGGCACTCAGACTTACAATTCTAAAATCAATGCGCTGGCTCAGGGAATAGTCAACCAAAGTATTTTAAGACAGGATGTTTTGACACTGATAACATACTCGTTTGGCTAAATCAAAACCCGATGGGGAAAAAAGCTAAACAAATCTAAATTAAAACATCAGGCAATTAATAAATGGGATTGCTTCTTTTAAGGTGATATAACAACGGTGTATTTAACCAACACAAAACTGAGAAATACAACGGTTCCCATGAATCACAGTGGTGCATTTAATATTCCGGTCCATTACAGCGACTGAGGGACTAAACCTAGTGGCTCTTATCATCGTAGCAATGATGTACGATGTTGCTCCTTGTGAGGATGCATCACATGGTATGCTTGCTGATGAACGCGTGGCAACAGGTTCGCCATTTCATTGACTGTTACCCTCAATCAGTCATTCGGTTCCCTTTGGCATCCCAGCAAGCTTTGCAGACGGAGAAACTTGCGCATTAACCACAGTCGCGGCAACGATGGGGTTTTCAGGGGGGACTAGCCCGGCTGGAATTATAAAGTAATTACGATTTGCTTTGGCAATATTTCATATTATGAGCACCATCAATTTTCTTGCTGATTACTTTCCTTGTTCCTGAGGCTTTTCATTTTTCAAATAACGTTTTCATCTTTCATTCACGGGGTGTCGATCACATTGGACTTTCAGTCCGCCGAGCGCTTCGTTTGTTTTCAAATGCGCAACGCCACTGATACGACATGATGAGAACTACACTTCAAACGCAATTAGAACTTGCTTGTGTCCTTTTGACAGACGGCACTTGAAAGCGGAGGAAAAAGCCCTTGTGCCCCGTCGTATCCGAGAGGATTTGCTATAGCAAATGGTAAAACGGCACATTTCTATTATTACACGAATGATTTGATTCACATTTAATCCACCACAGCTAGAATAAAACTAAAAGGCTGCTAAGGGCTCTTATTTTGGACTTATTTGACATGCATCACTCAATGGATTACTTTGAAGCTTAAAAGAAAATATGGGTAAGTAACCCATGCCAAATTGAATCTGTTGAGAAAGTTTCTGTAATTTTCCACCATATTTCCAAAGTAGTATTCTCCTGGAGACAAACTTTTAAGAAATCAACCTTGGTACGGTCTACCCTTTCAGAGGTACATTTAGTTCAGCTGCCATTTAATTTAAACATTCCAGGCAGAGAGAGAAAAATAATGAAGACACACAATGTATTCAACAGCCCTTACATTTTGATTGGGCTCCATTTCCGCAGCGATGACAACAGTAGCAAGATCCCCAAGCTGCTATACCGTGAACACTACTACGGTTCCCTAGCGACTGAGCCGAACGCAGGAGAGGCAGTGAAACCATCTCCGGCTGCAGTGAAGGTCACATGAGCTATACATATCTCTTTGCATAACAGGAGATTAATGCCAGGACTTAAAGGAAAAAATCCTCTTTTTTTCTGCATCGCATCTCTTCGCTGCAGAGACGGATTTCTGTTCTCACATTCAGACTAACCCGCGGGCTCAGCGTCTTCTCGATACCTGCGCATGATGGCGGCTTGAGGGTCCATGTTAGGGTCTTCCTACTCATGGGGGTGACCATAAGAAAAACCAAGCAGGAGCACAATTAAAGAAAGATTCGCATTAATATTAAAGTCAACAAATGTTTATGAACAGCCTTAGAAACAATGTGTGCAAGATATAAATGGCTAAATGCGAGGGAAAAAAATCCTCATATCTGGTGAAAATATATGCATACATGATAAAGGATGTCAAAGGTTTTCAACAAGAGTACAATGAGTTAGTGGCATTCCACAACAGTGCTAAGACTCATATGCTCAAGCATTCATAAAATACAGTAGAACTCTATTTAGCACTGTCTGGAATAAATGTTCTACAGATGATACTCTGGCCAAGCCTTAAAGCTTTTCCAAAGAACAAAGGAAAAATCGAAAAAACAAGCAGCACAAAACTTATAGGGAGGGTTTGTCCAGAATCTGGAGCGGGTATCGGAAATGTAGAGAATGCAAGAAAAGGATACTATACACCTACCAGATGAATATTTGTCCAAAAATACACTATACGGTAATTATTTTTGGCAATATTGTATTGAATGAATCTTGCTTTTAAGGCATAAAACAAAAAGGAGGTACGGTTTCTATGTCCTTCGAGTGCTGCTGATAAAACTTCTGGAATGTTCCTGTGTTCTCCAACTTTCCCTATCCAGGGGGACCAGAGAGCTGTAGTGGAGAACAATAGTGTGTGTTATCTTCATGTTCCGGCCTCCAGATCTGGCTTCACAGAGAAAATAAATGTTGCTCAGAAAGCTATTCTATATCATCTTCCACCTCTCACATCTCCTTTCAAAAGTAAGACCAGTTTTCCATGAGATAAACTGAGGGTCTGATATTAGGTACTGATGATGCCAATTTTCATCTTTAAAAAATGTCATCTTTTTTTCCCTTGAGCCTGTAGGCCTAAATTCTAAAAGCTTCAATTCATTTTACTTGTAATTCAAATCAAGGGCCGAGACTGCTGATATTTCACTCTCCATAAAAAAAGTGCAGAATATTCTATAAATAAATCTCCAAACCGCAATCACTCCCATCAAGTGGAATATGTCCAATAACAGACAACTATTTTTTCACGCCTTTCAGAGACTGACAGCAATTAACAGCCACCGGAAAAAGAGTCAACAATGACAATTTTCACATTGTGTCACAAACCACATTGCAATTTAGAAGCAGCGTCTCATCTCGCACACGGAAGCACAAAAGCACGCAATACACAAAGCCGAGATGAGCCTCTCCGGCTTGCGGTACAGTGTCTTCACCAAGGTTAATATGCAAATCAGGTAGTCATCTGAAGCGCTCGCACACGACCTAGCTGCTGCACAGACCAAACAATTACTCTCCTCCCCTATACATCTCCATTAACTGGAGTCAAAACACACAGTTGTAATACATCATTCCGACAGCTAGGACTTTAAATTGACCAGGACTACATTTCGACAGTGTTGCTCAAGCTGTGGTGAAAGAAGCCAAAATGGAGGAATCCTTCAAGCAGGTGAAAAGCATTTTCCCCCCCGGTCCTCCTGACCTCCATTTCACCTCTTCGACCACAGGTCTCAACATGTCACGCGTGCAGTATTTCCAGGTACAACCCATCAGGTAGGCTCGCTGTAATGCAGTGTAGATCCTCTTAAAGGTTTACTGGCGTGAAATATAGAAAATGACGGGTGTTTTGTGGATGCGAAAGGTCAAAGTTATATTTCCATCACTTTTAAAGGACAGCCGGCTTTATGCCAAGGGTGAGGCGGGGAATTTTTCAAGTCCACACAAGACTGGTGACAGCGTGCCGTTTATTCTTCATTGTGGATTAGCGGCAGGGGCCGGACACTTACAAAGGAGCGGCAGCCCTCTCAAAGCGCCTTTTTAGGGGCTTGCTCCGGGGCGATCGGCTTTGAGGCAGCTGGTTGATCGGGGATCAAATGCGAGAGAAGTCGACAGGATCGAGAGTCCGTTCAACCAACACCTTTGGATTAAACCGCCACTGAAGAGATTAAAAGTATCCTTAATCCCCCCTCTTTTCCCAGACTCCTTTCAATCCCCTTTCCGTCGTTAATGACCGGCTGGTCTGCACCCACCTTCCCAGTGGTCAGGAAGACTTGGAGACTCTCAAGGCAAAGCTCTTCACTCTGCACTGCACTTTTTATGCCCGTTGCGTGGGTGTGATTACCTATCTGTAAGAAGGGGGAGAAGTTTCAAAAAGATACCCTGCCATCTCAAACTCCACTGTCTTTGGAGTGGAACAGCGGGGACGGCCTCCGTTTCAGGAAAGACCTGAAAGAGACTCCTTAATGCACCGAATGCCGAAGGGAACAGAGCAGATGAAGGGAGAAAGATCCACAGAAAAATAAGAAAACAGTTTGTGTCTGCAAAACAAACAGGGGCGTCATTTCAGGGAAAAGTTGGATGGCAAAAAATAACTTAATGAATGTATGGTTGCGGAAGACAACAGATAGCTTACAGGACACTTGCTGGTAAAAAAACAACAGCTAGTACCGCAATTTTAATTTGACAACTGCTGCAGGCTACCGCCAACTCCAATCAATATATAGAACTCTTAAACATTTCAATGTTTTTATAAAAGTTAAGCTAATAAAAACACCATAATGCTGGATTTCAAAAAAATAAATACATAAAAATGACATTAAAACTGACAAAACTAGCAATCGTTTCCTAATGGCACAATATTCCCACTCAAGCGTGACCAGTATTAAAGCAGCATCCTTGGCCATTTCCTTCATATTTCCAAACAAACAAACAACGCAACTGCTAATAATGCCGCCCCCACAACATGACAGGACAGAAACTTCCGGGGGGATGCCAAGGAACCCGCTGCTTCACGCATTCGTGTGCTTGTCGAGAACTCACCCCTGTATAGCCCTGAGGTAGCGCAGACAATAAATCTCATCAGCATCATCTTGGCGACGCATAATCACACATGCACTCGTAGCCCTCCTCATTACGGTGTCTAATTCGAGGAGAGGCCGGGAACGCCGTGGTAATGAGGTCACAACTCCCATCAAGCAGGACTGTCTGTCACACGTGTGGCCTGCTCTTCCACACCGGCGAAATTGATCCCACAACTGTCCTTCCAAACGCCCCCTTCCCCCTCCTGTGGAGGCTCTGCCAGTTCTCTTTAAACCCGCCAAGCCCCATGTTCCGCCATATTGGAAGAGTTGAGTCCTGCCGTGACTAGTGAGTTTGTTTGACACTACCCACTTTGCACCCAGTCACAACAGAGTGAATTCTACCTCAATTTCCGAAAACGTATTCCCTCCTAAACGCTCGGGTTTCATTTTGTCTCCATCTCCTCAGACCAGTGGTGCCAAAGTCCATTCCTGGAAGGCTTCAGTGTCCGCTTCAGAACGACTGATTAAGTCATCGATTGGCTAAAGAGTCTACAACCATTGCTCTTCAGGGCTTAATTGGCAGCTGACTGAAAGGAAACCACGAACAGCAGAAGGCTCCGTAGCCCTCCAGGACTGGAATTTGACATGGCAGCCTTAGAATATGCCCTCAGCCAAACCGATAAACATGGTCCTTCAGTTCCATTCATGATGTGCAGCGTCTGCAGAAAACTAATTCGGTCTGTAACCCTGCCTGACCGTACATCAAAGGGGCCTGCCTCCCAGTTAAGCCTGGTCACGGCGGCATATCAGGTCTGGCGGGTGGGGGGGGGGGGGTAACGTCACATCGTCTCTCCTTTGTTCCTGTACGCTCGCTCTCGACGGTTGGTTAGCTCACGGCAGCGAAGGCAAGGTCGCTGGAGCTGACGGTGACGGCGTATCTGAGGACCAGGCTGACAACAGGCTGTCAGGAGCAGGCACGCCCATGTCCAATTTGTGCAAACAAACGCTGGAGCTGCCTCGCCGGGCTCCGGTGTGGGTTGGGGGAGCCGGTTGCGCCTGTCGTCATTCGGATTGACAGCGCAGTCGGAGGAACCAGAGGTGAGCAGAGAGAGCAGAGTCTCGCTCAGTGCTGCGTGAACTTACCTCCTCCACTGCCCCTGATGAGAAAGTTAAGTAGACGAAATTCTCTAAATGCAGCGTACTTAAAATCCCAGGATGACATGCATATTTCCGGAGTTTGACGAGAGTATTCGGGAGCAGACTTTTTAGGAAGGAAACCATAGTTTTTAGGAGGTCCCACCGAGAGGAAGAGGCAGAGCCATTTTTGGGTCTAATTACAGCCCATAAATCAGAGGAAAATAGTATGGACTATGTGTCAGACAGACAGCAGTACAGCAGACGAGAGCACATATTTTGAGGACACGGTAGTTAGGCCGTTTTGGACATGGCCAAACTCCGCAAAAGGTAGACCTGGAAATCTCAAGTACGCTATATTTACAGAAGATTTTGCAGACTTGGGGGAGACATTAGCTCAGGAGGTAAGAGCTGCCCTGGGTATGTTGAAGTGTCCCTTCAGCAAGACACCCAAAACCCCCAATTGCTCCCAAACGAGCTGGTTGGTTCCTTGCATGGCAGGCAGGCACCGTTGGTGCGCTTTATAAATACAGTCTATTTACCTTCACCATTGACTTAACTTTCTCATCCAATTTATGAAAAAAATGGATCCTCAATAGAAGGTGAGTAAGCGGTTCCAGAAAATTCTGTAATACTGTGCTCAAATAGATTGAGAAGGAGGGTACATTTTTACACAGCTGCGACATATACACCACAAATCAAAAGAATTGAGCAGAGATGAGACATCCTAATTCACACTCAAGTCAATTATGCATCGTGTTGAGGAAGGGAAAAGAATGGAATGACTCTACACATGTATTTTTAGAGCCATATTAAAATTCAATGCCCATGCATTTCCACAATTGTCACACAGACGGTCTCAACATGTGTATTACTTAAACGTAATTGTTTTAGATGGCCCTACCATCGCTTCACAAAGTGGAAAAAGGAGAACTTTCACCGCACTGCCCAGGCTTAAAGGCTTCCAATTTCACTGACAAAGTGCGCCCGGTCGAACCCATCTTACCCCCAAACACAAATTCTCCCGCGCCCACCCTCTCACCTTCGTCAAAGTCGGCGTCATCCTCGGTGTGCTGGGGGAAGGGGAAGCAGTTGGTGATCTCCAGCCGGTCCTCCACCACCAGGCCCAGGAGAACGCCCTGGACCACCTCGCTGCCCTGGCCCTCCTCCTGGTAGTGCTTAATGATCTTCAGCACCACCTGTCAAAGGGCAGAGACCGTCCACAGCATGAGAGGCGCGTTGTGCCGGGGCAGGGAGGGTTAGTCAGTGCACCGGGGTGCTTTATCACGGCACCGAACGCATTAAGGAGAAAAAAATAAACAAAAAAAAAATAAAACTTGTAGAGCACTTTACGCAATTAAGATTTTACAAAATTAATATAGCAATCCCCAACGAGGTCCAAACCGCTTCACGGCGTTGTACAGCCGATTGCACTCGACAGAATGAGATTTAGGGCCCACTCAGTGTGCGCGACAACACTAAATGGGACAAAGGAATTAAAGTGACGTAAACGGATTACCAGTCTTACTGGGAGAGGGACCCACGGCACCCCAGGCTGCGCTGTATGTGGCAGCGTGCCACAGACAGGGAGACCGTAAACACGCAACTTCACCATCACAGTTTGGGCAGTTTGGTGTGAGCCTAGATTACATTATTGGCATTTGGCAGACGCTCTTATCCAGAGCGATGTACAGTTGATTAGACTAAGCAGGAGACAATCCTCCCCTGGAGCAATGCAGGGTTAAGGGCCTTGCTCAACCGCCCAACGGCTGTGCGGATCTTATTGTGGCTACACCGGGATTAGAACCACCGACCTTGCGTGTCCCAGTCAGTTACCTTAACCACTACGCTACAGGCCGCCCCAGTAGATAATGGTCTGCATGAGCTCACCTACATTCATTCGGCTGTGAATTCAGAACGGCTGCTTCGATCAACAGGGCAACAAGTGATGACAACAATGACAGGTGGAAAACTTTACCCGAACTTGTCCTACGGTAAGTGGAGCCATTGAGATCAAAGAGGATACACCCCTAAATGCCTTTTTGATTAGAGTCTCAAGCACCAGCATTCCAAGCGCCATTTCATTAAAAAAATGGACGCTTAATCAAAACTGCTGACTCAGTATATGCAAAGGAAAAAAAAAAAAAGAAAAAAAAGAAGAAAGAATTACGGCTATGACCGACTCATCAATCTTGCATCTCCGAACCGAAGCGGGGTCTGTTTTTTGAGAAGTCACTTACGGGAAGGCGTGTGGGGGGGAGAAACTGGCCAGTGGCGAAGGTGGTTTATGAGAGTACAGACTGGGCACGGATAGAGAGGGCTCCTGCCAGAACCCCTCCATCAACTCTGGGGGGGGGGGGGGGGGGGGGGGTATCGATTCCACTTAGGGCAGCGGCACCCTTCAAGCCATTTGGCCAATCAGTTAAATTCTGCCAAAACGTAATAAGCGGGATGACGCAACAGGCATGGAGGGGGAGGGGGGGGGGGGGAAGACAAAGGGTGAGACGGGGACTCTGCGCATTAATCAGAAGGGAGAAATAAAGTAATCTGCTGCGGGCGGAGAGAGACTACATCACGCCGATAAGCGCTGTGCCGAGCCGAGCGAAAGCCCGTTTCAGAGAGAGGTCACGCGCATCGCAGGGCCCAGAGCCGCACGGCTCGCCTCCTTTCTGCAAACAAAGCGCTATCGATTTCTCCATCCCGCCGCCCCGCTTCCGCCCCCGCGATAGAGCGGAAAACCAGGGGACGCATTTGCATGAAAGGTGCGGAAAAAAACCCGTTAATAAACACATCCGGCTAAACGAAGGTTTTCCCCCGGAAAGCCGGCTTGCAAGGACAACCGGGGTGGGGTGGGGTGGAAAGAGAGGCAGAGAGACTGAGGCTACACGGCCAGGGCTTAGGGTGGGTGGGGAAGGGGGGGGGGAAACGAAACAGCGGATGACCGAACATTGCAGCTTCCAGACCTCCAGCGCGTACCTCTCCCAGCTGCCCTCAGAGAGCACGGGCGGACTCACAATGGAGCGGGGAAAGAAAACGCAATGCAGGAAAAAAGGGGCGACGTTCGGCGAATCTCAAAACTCCCGAATCTCCAGCGGATCTCAATCTCCCCCTCCAGGCGTCGGCTGGAGACATCTGAACGCTCGCAAGCCCTCGTGCCCGCCGGGATTTCAGGAACAGTACAGTGGAGGGCGGCCTACACCTTCAGTGACGTGTGCTGGAATTCGCTTCTCGTGCGGAAAGGCGTAAACGGGAGCCTTTGTGCCTCTATTCTGTTTGGTGATGCGGTGCTGCAGATAAATCAATTCGGGTAATTGCGGGTTTGCTTAAGAGTCCTGACATTTGGAGAGCGCATGACATGTGGGCTTATACAGAAATGTCAGAGGGATTCGGAGGAGGGGGGGGGTGGTTTGGGAGGGGCAGAGTCAAGGGTGCAGGCAGAGAAAAGCTCAGCTCGCTCAACTAAGATTTCCTCTGTAGCTCTGTTCATTATCAGTCAGGCGATGTTCTTCTCCCCGTCCTCTGCTACCCAGCGCAATCGCAACTTCCCCCCGAAATAAAGCTTGGCTTCAAACTCACTCCCAACGCACAGACTCCGGCAGGAACTCGGTTCTCAAAGGCACCTTGCGTAGCTCTTCGTCGATGTTTGATCAGGCGTAGGAGGCGTTTATCTGCCAGGTTTCTGAGGGACGTACACTTCAGACCGGCCATTCAAATACGGTTCCCCGATCGATTTTTCTTCTGAAGCCCGCTTTCCGCAAACAGCCTGGCAGCGACTTGGCGGTGAGACTTTTCAGAGAAATCGTTTCACTCTGAAGGTGGCGAGAAATAAAACTTACCGAACTAATTGCACAAAAGAACCAAAAAAAAACCTCCGATTTCCTACCGTGCAGTCCAGACATCTGTGCTTTCCACATCATTACATAGAGAAACAGAATAAGACTCGAGTGCACTGAGACAAAAGTAGATAATATCAATAGAAACAACTAAACGGATAATATATACGTTAAAACAAAGACGACGGCAAAACAAACGAGGCTCTGCACAGCTCAAAGGTTACGTTTCTCTTTGAACAACACTTCCAATCTGTGACGCGCCGATGAACAGTCTGCCGAACAGTCGCCCCCCTCTCAGAGCGCCGAAGCGGGAGCCGCTGATGAAAGTGGCAGGATTACAGGGTTTCTGGGCCAGATGGAAAATCGTTATGGGAGTGGGCAGGCCTGTGGAGGCTAGGGAAAGCTGTGCGTCGCGTTGCGGTGGATGTCATGTGCCGTTTTCCACACATCGGCGACGATGAGATGCAACGGCGCCTCGCCAGACCGAGAAATCGCAAACGGAGGCGGCCTTCGACGGGATACGCTTACCTCGCGAAATTACGGAGCTGGGAAACGTACGCTCCACCGAGCTGAGCAAAAGCAAGAAAGGAGTTATGAATAGGAGGGCAGGGATGTTTTTGAAGAGGTTTTGTTGGGCAGGTCGTTCAGTGGTTGTGTACAGAATAAGCCTGCGGGTAGGCGAAACGGAGAGGCGAGGCCGAGAGTATTGTAAAAAAAAGCACCGGTGATAAGAACCCTGCATTATTTATCAGGAGCCTCTGTGTTTAACTGTGCGTGTTGAGCCTTTATAATTGAGGACCTCTGGGGTGCTGGATTATAGCGTTTAAATCTTCATTAAAAGCCACGCATAAGAAGCATTGTTAGAGACTGGATACCTAAAGCCATATGAACTACATCTAGGCTACGTCTACTGTGACCGGATAATTATCGAGCTCCAGAGAGCCATCGGGGCGACATTCGCTTCGCAGTTCAGAAACGCACAAACAAGCAGCAAACGACAGGCTGTAAACCACTCGTGGTCCGGCCACATTTACATGAGCAGAGAACATAAAGCCTCTTTTGGCTGAATTTGTTAGCCCAGGTCAGAGAAGAAGCCCTCGACAGACGCGCTCAGCATCCGTAACCTGAACCTCCATCAGTCTTCAAACTCACGTAGGAGGAGGGTGGAGGGGAGGGGGGGGGGGGGGGGGGGTCTATTCATGTTTCCTAATCTGTTAGCGGCTGGAGATCTGCCATCTGATTATCAATAACATCGACAGCATCTGTGCACCGCAGCGGGCTTTCAGGGCATCTGTCCAGCGTTGGGTTCCTGCTCCGCCCACGCCCGCGCAGCCTTGCGAACGATCGCCCAGCCGACCCCGGTGCGGAATTTAACACGTGCCGGAGAGGCCGACGGTGTTCTGCAAAAACGCCGCGACGCGTTGTCAGAGAGCGAATTCAATTCAACCAACCCCCGCCGCTCCCAAACATTTCCTCCATCTTCCTCCTTTGAGAAGACAATCTGCTGAGCTATGGGGCGGTGATTAATGAAAGGGAAGCGAATGGAAAATCACGATTACAATGGCAATCTTTTCTTAAATATTTCACATCGTTCAATTATGTCCGTTCTCCCGGAATACTTTTTGAAAACTGGGAGAGGAAAATGCATTTACATCCCTGGCCCCGTTTAATTATTAATCTGGCATTTATTTGCAGAAATAAAGTGATTGTGTGTGCTGCATTATGGAGCAGAGGAGCAAGGGGGGCTGACAAAAGCATCTCAATGGGGAAATAAAAATCTGTTTTCAAGTTAAACGCGCAGAAACGGGAGCACTAGCCTTGCATTTATGCCACCTGAAATCATAATGCACAAATTAATCCCCACACAGAAACAGAACTATGGATGGCTTCTCCAAAAAATGTATTGCTTTAATTTTCAACTTGAATAATATGATAATATTGGCCAGTCTAAACTGTTTCATAAACAAGCATAATTGTTTTTGCTTTTTGCTCCATTATGATGGTGTAGCCTACACCTGAATTACAGTCAACGTTTCCTTCAATTACAGATATTTAACTTTTTACACTTACATATAGGCCAGTATACTGCAGCATACTTTTAATACCGTTTGACTACATTAATGCTATACCTCAAGCATGCAAAAGAATAAAAGAGTAGGCTATATAATGATAGATATGGATTTGATTGCAACTCCTTCCAAAATAACTTGCAACAAGTCGTATGTCAATATATGTTCATGTTCGCGTGATTTTAGCTCCCTTCAAAGCCTTTATTTAGCATCTTTTTACCAACTATTCACATTAAATAATGGTTCAAAAATACTATACTAAGAGCAGCCACGACTGAAAAAAAAAAGATATATATATATATATATATATATAAATAATCTCAACGTCAACCCACGTAACTCCTTTGACATTTATCCAGAGCTTGAAATGTTGACTTACAAAACGTTTCATCATATTTGGTATACTTTGATCTATTTAGATACAGGAATTAAATACATTCTACAATACAAATCTAAACGCCTAATTAAATGCCGAAATAATTTAGGCAGGAAATAACTTAATTTACTTTTTCCTGGTACTTTGGCTCGTTAGATTCCTTTCCATGATTAAAATTCCCTGCTGGATGGCATCACTGACGCAATACAATTATAATGTCAAAGCCCTTCAATTGGGGAATATAGATGTAACCGCTTTGATGATATTATGTGTGGATAAGATTTTCTTGCAAGACCCACTAACTTTTCACACCTGCATAAGGGGACGTGCCATCCGGAGAGGTCAAGCCAGAGTTTACAAAGTTCCTCACCACAAGTACGACATTTTTGGAAAACAGATTATCGAAATAAGGCAATAAAATTACCGACACAGTTACAGAAGATTTACCCAGCGCATTTGGCCCAGTCAACCGAGGGTTAATTGCATCATTGTCCAACTTTAGGGCCAACATGAATATTGCAACTTTGGCCAACTAAAAAAGAAATAAAATCTGAGCCGTGCACAACAGATCGAAGCAAGCTTTTATCTCATAAAACAGCATTTTCATTCAGGCTAGCCTACACTGGAGAACACCTTAGTCTGCCCTTGGGGAAAAGACAAGAGACATGAAGTTGGTCTACCTGAATACACCAACTTCAAAGTTGACTGCCTAACATAAGCAACTTTTTGTTTGGGGTATTTAGTGTGGTACTGATGGATGCACACTGGTTGCTTACAGAACGCCAACAGTTGATTGATTACAGCTTAAACGACAATTTGCCAACGTGTCAAAAAATAAGCAAGCCGTGTCCTTTGGCCACAACAGTAGACACTCATGGGCCAATTCATATGGGCCAATCAATTAAACGTGGCATAAACCCAGAAGTAGCATATGCAATTATGCCTTACCAAGGTCATTGTCACTGATGCAAAAAGTCCAGCATTATACTTGACTGGCGGATAAACTGATAAAAAAAAGTGGCAGTGTTTGATGGAAAAAGTGCTGGAAAGATGAAATGCCTTGCTCAAATATCTGATGTAGGGTGAAAAATATTCCAATTAGATGACTGACTTGAATGAATATCAATTACAACCAGGAGTATTCCCAAGCAAGACTATTGGAGCATATTGGGCCAGTTTCACAGATACAGATTTAGCCTAGAGTAAATTACATTTTTGAATGGAGATCATCCATAGAAAGCTGAATTTAGTGTAGCACGAGGCTTAATCGGTGCCTGTCGTCTAGTAGTCTAGAGTCAGACAGCCAACAGGGAACATTGGCTGTTGTAGACCTCTGGCCTGCCTTGAGGGGGTCCACCAATAGCTCAACTCTTTAAAGCCTACAAAAAGACTTTTCTAATGAGCAATCATTACCAGCCTTCAGGGACAGATTATTTTATTCATTACCTTCCTAAATGTGCATTTACTTTGTTCCGAGGCAAGGTTGCATTGATCGGAAGGGTGGAGATCTATCTGTGGTAAAGAAGTAGCCTTGCTTTCAGGTTTTGTTTGTTTTTCTATTCTAAATTGCAGTTCTGACCAGCAGCTGCATGGAGGGTGCTAAAATGGAATGATTTCTATAAAATATAAATGTATAGGATAAAATATGCAATTTTATGAATGATAAAATATGATTTTGTCATTACCTCATGACTTAATGAGATATTCATTGTTTAATGTGTCATAAAAAAATAATTGAGTCTTTCAGCATGGAAATGCATTATTAATTTAATCTTAAACTGAATAATTCATTTAGTCAACTGATCAAATCCCCCAGCGAGGTGGCATCTGTGGCTTGCGTGACATGTTCCCTTTGATGCCCTGAACAGTAAATGGGAAATTAAATCTAAGTACAATGAAATCAATGTTTCTGAGCAATGAGGGACTAAGCACTGGTTACGCATACTACTCAATGACGAAAAGATTTGGATCAAAATGAGATCAAAAGTTGTTGAGTCATTTTTCCTGCACGTGGTAAAGGCTTGGCTATGGGAACAGCACCTCAGAGTTCAGTATCTGTCCACGAATACCATTACATTACATTAATGGCATTTGGCAGACGCTCTTATCCAGAGCGACGTACAGTTGATTAGACTAAGCAGAAGACAATCCTCCCCTGGAGCAATGCGGGGTTAAGGGCCTTGCTCAAGGGCCCAACGGCTGTGCGGATCTTATTGTGGCTACACCAGGGATCAAACCACCGACCTTGCATGTCCCAGTCATTTACCTTAACCACTACGCTACAGGCCGCCCTACCAGGAACAGGAGGTGGTAAAGGCACACACCAGGAGAACGAGCTTGCGCACCCACATTGAACAAGCTTGACTTAACAGCAAGAATGTGAACTCGCTTCGAACGCATCAGGACCGAACAGCCGCAGTACCCCGGTAATAACACACCCTCCAGTCCCCATTCTTAAAGATGGGGACCGTCACCCTGGTCTGCCACTCCAAAGACACCGTTCTCCACGCGATGTTGAGGATTCATGTCAGCCAGGACTCTCCCACAGCATCCAGAGCCTTCAACATTTCCAGACCGATCTCAGCTCCAGGTGCTCTGCCACTGAGAAAACTCCCAAACCACCCCAGAGACTTCTGCCAGAGATGGATTCCAATCCCCCACCGTTCCAGCTGTGCCGGCTGTAGGGAGGCCGGGTCTGTCATATTTAGGAGTCCCACAAAGTTCCTTCGACCTTCGGACAAGATATCCAGTTGAGGTGCGTTTCACCGTCCTTGCTAAGAATGGCTCGGGAAGTGTCCTGCTTTCCTCTCATGAGATGCCTGATGGTTTTCCAGAACCAGTTTCAGGCTGAACAAAAATCCTTCCCCAAGGCCTCTCCAAGCTAGCCATGCCCCAGCTTTTGTTTCTGCAACTGTGGCATCTACAGCCTTTTTTGCCTGCCAGTTCTAGTCGACCGAATCAGAATTCCTCCGCAGCAGCCAGGCCCAGAAAGCCTCCTTCAGCTCGACAGCCTCCCGCACAGTTGGTAGTCCCACTAACGGACCCTTGGATCACAGTCACATGCAGCAACTAGCTTCTGAACACATCCCTTGCAGTCGCTTCCACAATAGATGTCTAGTGCTTCTGGAGACTGTGAATACATTTGAACGCTGTTCAAAAACAAACTCTCTCACAAAAATTATTACATGGTCGCAGATGATGGACAACAAGAGCAACCAAAATGCCCCTCGTTCACAGAACAGAAAAGATGTCAGAGCTTTGTTTCTGCCACCAAAAGAATGGTGAAAATGTTTCCCTGCAATAACACAAGGCATAACATTACCAGAAAACACAATTTCTGTTGTTCCAACCCAGGGGCCTGAGCCAGGGCAATGTCCCCCTTCCCTTCATGCCAGATTGCAGCACCAGGCACAACAAGAACTGCCGGTTCAATGGAGATGTCAGTCGCCGTCAACTTCCAAAAAATTATTCTGTGGATTTAGCATTTAAGCGAATAGTTCTGCTTTTTGGGTCCATACTCGTCGTCTCCCCCCCTCCCCTCCTCCTGTCGTGACCCGTTTTATTTTTTTATGCACAGAACTAAAGAAACAGTCGCATAAGCAGAAAAGGGGCCAACTTCTCAAAGTCACTGCCAGCCGGATTCCCCGAGAGGCTGAGAGCGGTCCCGAGACGGCCCAGCTTGCATGAATAATTAGCTCAGAGGTTACGTGGCAAATGGAAAAACGCAGATGAAATGGCCACCTCCGCGGATTTCACCTTCCAAAACAAGGTGCGCAAGATGACAGGCGCTGAATGGCGCTCAGATTAAGAGGTAGACTTCCTGGCTTTGAATGTCATTCCGCGGAACCCAAGGAAACCATCTAAAGCGGCAGAAGCACGTACGACGCTTCTCGGTATGCGCCCCATGGGCCAAGTACAAGACTCAGCAAGACGCCCCCTTTTCCCACAATGCAACTGCACGCTCGTGTACCGGTGAGACGAAACCAAGTGCAAACCCACCAGCATCGTTTTAGAAAACCGTGTTGGGTGATATTCGTGCCAGCAGGGAGCTGAAGAAAAAGGAAGGGCAACCTAGGCTCTTTTCAGTTCCACATCGTTTCAACGCACCAAAATTCCACCTCTACTTCCTGGATGGAGGTTTACTATGAAAATTCCATACCAGGTAAACATCTTTTGGCACTGTAAAAGAGAAAGCTCTTGGACTACCGTTTTCATGAAATAACAAAGCTGACAATTATAATTCACAATTCCCTCTCAAGATAATTAGACACAATAACTAAATTAAAAACCAAATTCCATCATTTACAAGGCAACGGAAGGTCTCATGCTGGCTTCTCTGCATCCCTCTCCATTAAGCAGTACATCAATAAAAAGCGGGCCTAATTTTAGTTATTACAAATAAAAAGGAAGCACAAAGATTGGTATATTTAATACAGCAGAATGAATGATGCTTCAAATATCAGGCTTTAGGGCTTCTGCTAGCAGTGTTCACAGACCTGTCACAACCGCAGCCATATAAATAAATGAATAAACAAATAAATCACTGTAACCAGGCACGTGGTCCACCGGCGCAAAGCCAGCGTTTGCCAGCCCTGAAACGCACCTCGAACCTTTCAGAGAAAGTTGCGTACCTGGTCTGGAGTGCTAAACACTTCTAAAGCGGAGATCGGTAATTTGGGAAGGCAGAACTGTGTCCCATAAGCAGTAGATATACAATGCTCATTGAGAAAATATGTAGGCCTCTAGTTTGAGTTGCAATCGGGAATGGGGCTTTTAAATCACGCTAAGCAGGCATTAGAAAATGCTATTGGTGATAAACATTCGACAGTGTAAATGCATTTCTTGCCAGCTGTTGCTCCCATTAACATAAAGAACGGAGTTTATATTAGACGTCTACTTAACAGATCAATATTATTTTGGATGTTGCAGCAATGCTGAAATGCATTGCTCATTTTAACGATAATTGAAATTCTTCATAATAGCCGTAAAGACGGCGGCTGGAAAAACCACAGTCGCGCATTGTCACTTAACGGTACGGAGACACAGACCGAACCCGCCCGCTTGTCAAAGCGCAGCAACAGGCTGGCACTTTTCCACCCATCCATTTACTTAATATGACACTACGACTCTATGCAATCTCAATTACTCATGTACGAACCGATTAGGCAGGAGCGACGAGCATCGCGACATTCATCACGTAAACACTGGCAAAGTTTACTAATGAGAGCGGTCAGCAGTCATTCTTTATTGTCGCCAGAGAGAAACAAGAGGGGCCCCCCGTTTATCCCAATTTATTCCGAGAGACCGGCTGCGCACTTTTCTCCAGGGTAGGGGGAGATTGGGCACGCTCGACGCGACAGTCAGAGTCCCGTCCTGCTTGGACCGGGGCCCGCACGAATCCTCGCTCGGAGACCCTGAGACAGCCGGCTCGCAGAGAGAGGGCTGAAGGATGCACTGCGACGTCTTCGTTCCTCTCTGTTGGCTATCGCCCGGCTTTTCTGTTTCCGGAATCCGCCGAGAGACGCGGTTGCCGTAAATCTCTTTTACGTTGTGTTCGGAGGGCCCGGAGTTTGCAGGGAATAAAGTCACTTTGAGCCCGACTATTAATCAACAGTACGGAGTCCTGCACTCTTCCACAGGCTTTTAAAAAGGAAAGACCCGCAGGTCTGGGTTGGGATACATGACTGAGATCTTCAACCCTTTCAGTCACGAGAGTGCCATAGACCATATACCTTTCAAGCCATAAAATTAACTGCTATACTATTGTTTTGAGCCCCTATTCTCTCAACCAAAGCCAATATTTTGACAACATATTGGACTTTACATTACACTGCATGTCATTTAGCTGACGCTTTTCATGCAAAGCGACTTACAGTTGATTAGACTAAGCAGAAGACAATCCACTGGAGCAATGCAGGGAAAAGGGCCTTGCTCAAGGGCCCAACGGCTGTGCGGATCTTATTGTGGCTACACCGGGCATGGAACCACCAACCTCGCAGGTCCCAGTCATGTACCTTAACCACAACACTACAGGCCACCCTGACCGGGAAAGGGTTAACCCCCCCCCCCCTCCCCTAGGGCAATTTTGTCTCTTCAGTTTTAACCTCCTCAAATGTTACGAGTGAGAGAATGGATAAAACGCTGAAATCTGGGCGACAAAATAAAACCACTGAAGCATAAGAAGAACATAAATATCTTGACCAAAGTGCTGTGCTCTGTGGGAAACGGTACACAATCAGGAGGCGGCAACAGACTCCCGCGTCGCGTTAAACTCACGGCACGCTTCTGCAATTTGGAGGAAGTAACAGGTGACGTGTTAAGTGGGGGCCTGCACACAGAACCGGCCCAGGACCCGTCAGTGAACCGGGGCCAAGTGGTCCAGGCCAGAGGTTCACGGGGTTCTGCTGATCAGAGCAGTAATTAAAAGAACGCCAATTCACACAGAACAGATGCTCGTTTCAAATAGTTTATTGATTGCCTCTCAGCGCGGCATCTGAAAATGTCTAATTACCGCAAAACGTGCAGGATTTTAATCTGCAGTGTCGCCAAAGGTTAGGCCCGATTGCTTAATCAAGTGGAAAAAAAAAGCATCGCTTTGCATCCTATTAGTACAGAGATGAGACCAACCTCCCAGAGGAGAGACAGATAAAAAAAAAAAAATCACCCGTATTTATAGGGATATGCTTTGAAAAGCGGTAAAGAAAAACACAAACAGCTGGCTTTAGAAAAAGTGACCCACCCTCCCCCGCTCTTTGGCAGAGGTCTGTCAACAGAATGACTAATAAGACCGAGCGGCACTTGGGCCGTCACTCAGACCCTCCAGAACAGGGCCGGTGGCTGTGCGGGAACAGCAGGCGGCGTGTGTAGACGACCCCGCCGCGGAGAGCGCTCCGCCCGGCGCATCTGGAGAGGCTCCGCGCCGTGAGAAAAAAAAACGCCTCTCGTTTGCTGGCGGTAAACAGCGTGCCGCGGGGGGGGGGGGAAATAATTAAATAAATAAAGCGGCGGGCGGACGCGGGGCTCGTCTAACCGTCCTGACGGAACGGAGGGGGGAAAAACAGCCCGGCTCTCGAAAAAAAAAAAAAAAGGCGGGCCGGCGCAGTGGCACAGAGCAGGTTTCTGTGGCACACGGGCGACAGCCGCGAGAGCCGTGTTTATGAGAAATGTGCTTTGGAGAACCGATGCATTCTTGCTTTAATTTCGCTTTGCGCCTTTTAATAGTGTTCTGCTGGCACCTGGCTAATGGCATTATGGAGCGCTGTAAATCTGATGGATGAGGAGTGCTGGGGCCGACGCCCGCCCACCCCCCCCACCCCCCCCCTCGCAGTCACTGAGCCGAAAGACCATTTTTTAACAGGTTTGTATTAAATGTGCAGAAACCCGCCTTCAATCCCGCACAATTCAATACCCGTGTTGCTTCCCGTTTGCCAGCTGTTGTAGGAGCCCTTTCAAAACGGCCCTTTAGTGAATCTTAAAAGATAAAATAAACGAGTGATTTTTCCGAGCGGGTTCTTGGTGCAGAACAGCCGCGCTAAGCTTCCTATAAAAGGCACATAGGCAGCAGTGCTAAACGGCCGGATTCAAACTCGTATGTGCACCGCACCCATAGAATCTGTCAGTCAGACTGGACCCTGCTGTCCAGGTTCTATAAGAGCCCTCTGTACCTGCCCTACCATGCACTAGTCATCATTAAGCCAGAGGCTGTAGAAAGCGCATTAAATTGGGTAGCTCGTGCAAGCGTGTGCGTGTGCGTGTGCGTGTGTGTGCGTGTGCGTGTGTGTGCATGCGTGCGTGCGTGCGTTTGTGGGACGTTAGCATGTGTGCAGGAGGACACATCCAGCAAGTCACAAGTTCAAATAAAACGACGAATGCCTTAAATTAGGCAACAAAGAGCAACAGTTCTAGTATCAGTAAAGATGTAAATTGATAAGTGAAGCATGTTCGGCACATTGTCTACGATAAGGACACCTGCTAAAAAGAGATTCTTTGACCGCCCGCACCCCACACCACCCCCTACCTCCAGAGAAGGGGAAATGAGATTACTAGCCTCCCTGCCTTCCCCATAAAAAGGCAAAAATCTGCCACAGCAACAAGGCTTTGTGTGTTTAAAAGTAGAGTCAGGGTCGATTTATCTTTCCTCTCCTCTGCGTCACCAACTAGCGTTTTCAGCGGTACGCTACTGCCCTCTGGTGACACAAAGGAGAAAATGCAAGGACCTCACTTCAAGTCATACAGGAGGCTTGAATTTCTTTTCACTTTGATGTCTTAGATATACCCATATGACCAGTTATGTTTACCCGCATCATTAACGCCTAAATGACAGGAGCAGCAATCCAATTAACGTACCCCCCCTCCCACATCTGAAATTTTTACAGAAACTGCAGGCAACAGGGTGTGTCACATTATGTTTGTCATAATATGTCACATTTAAACCATAGCAGCCAGTTAGCTTCCATGAAAAATGAAAAATCTATTTCCATCTGAAAGCAAGTTACTCAACCAGTCCCATCCATCCATTCTCAAGTGTTCAATATTTATAGAGTTTTAAAGTCAATAATACCACTGGATGTTTCTTTTAGAAGCGAACATTTTGGCATATTCCCGAGACAAATACATACATACATGGTAAACAGAATGGCAGAGCAGCGCCTTGTTGGAGTGTGGAGAAAAAAATAAAAGTAAAAAAAAATGTATCCCATCAATCTCCCAAATTCCATCCCAACTGACAATCAAACACTGGCAGGAACCATAGGGGGTTCAAATCCGACAGCACAAATAAGATGTCAACGTTGCGACGGGGAAATACGTTTTGCTGAAAGCACCGACTGTCAATCAATCAGAGCTCAACGCACTCTCTTGGCTACAGCTGCAGGTGCCTCAGGACGATTTCACCCCAAATTAAGACTCCCAAAATATTCACAATAAAAAAATTTAAAAAAAACTTTTACAACAAAAATACAGCAAAACAAACCTTCTCCTCAATCGTATTTGTCCAAAACATTTCCCCCAGTTGAGTGAGGCAGCACAGTATGAGAAATTAATTAGTGTTTAATTAGCTGTGTTTTTTCGCTGTGCTAGGCAAAACGCCTGAACGCGAGTGGAGGGCGATGGGAACAGCTGGGCATGGTGTAGAAAGTTCCGGAAACTCTTGATTGCTTATTCTGAAGAGCCACAAATTGCAAAATGATTTCAGGCTCACCATGCTCTTAACCATGCCCAGCTGAAGTATTCCAGAGGGGGGAAATGAACCCGACAGATGCGGTGTACGAATTCATTACGAGATACCGAACGTATTCAGATAAATGTGTGAAATTCTACTTTCCGAATGTTTACCTTATTGAATGCTGAGTACGAGTTTTGGACTTTGGGGTCACAAAGGTGGACTACATTCCACCGTATTGGAAACGTCAAAATAAAATAAGAGGATATCGACGATACATTTCGTCCTTATGGGGAATTGTGAAACTTTCCATTTAAGCAGCTTACCCACGCAAAAGTAGGGGAAGCTAATCCAGCATCTTTATACATTTATGTATTTCGGTAAACAATCTAGCTGCGAGAGCCCTAAGGAAAAAAAAAAAATAACGATAAATAAGTGAATCGAGCGGAGGAAAAACCAAGGAAAAGAACTTGCAGTTCTCAGCTCTGTTTTTTTTTTTTTTTTTTACAATTCTGCACACAGCAGCAAGAGGGAGGGGAAAAAAAATAAATAAATACATAAAAACCTTGAGAAAGTGCAAAGTGCAGTCGGGGGTTTTTATGATTCAGTGCGGTTTCCAGCCGGTGCGCTCGGCTTGGGGGCGACGGCAGACGCCGCACGCCGGTTTCCCCCCCGCGGGCTCCGGGCAGGACGGGGGGGGGGGATGTAGAGAGCGTCTGCGCTCTGAATGTAGCAAATTGCACCTTCCCCGGGTGCCGCGTGTCCCGTGTTCACGGCCGTGTGCGGGCCCGGGGAGCAGAGAGGTCTCGCGGCGAGTGAGCGCGGCGGCGTGTTGTGTTGTTGTTGTTGCTGCAGTCTCAGTCGCGCCGCTTTAGGCTGGAAATTGAACAGCGAGGATCCTGGGCCCAGGTGGCAAACTGCCATCCGGCTCCGGTACGCTACTGGGGCTACATTTCTTTAGTTCAAAAACTTTCGTGAATCCCATATCCGATTCGGGTTTGACGCGGAGGCGGATCAGTTCGGCTGAAAGCCCTATCGTGCAGCGCTGAGTTCGCGAAGGCATACCGGCACGACCGGGCCCCGACCCGGGGAATCGAACATCCTCCCGGCTCTGCGGCTTTTATGCAGACTGTAGAAAGTGCCAAGTGCACAGGTTGAGCTTGTTACGTCACCCACTGACTGTCTCTGGCTTGTGAAGAGTTTTGAAGCCTGGGAAGTGAAATTTAACAGCGCCGCCATGTTGTATAATTTGGACAGTGACAGTGTCGTAGGGAAGCTGGTGCGGCTCCTCCACTAAGCACGTGAGGGAGAGTGATGTATTCTGTCCCTGATTCGGCCACAAAGTATTGCTGTATTGTCCTAATAACACATGAACTAAATGAAAACCATCGCACGGAGATGCATATAAAATAAATTAAATAAATAAACACAGATTGAGACAAAATTTTGTTGTGGGCAAAAAAAAACTTTCTTGTGGGCCACAATTTTACTATTGACTTGACATTGAAAACGAGTCTGAATGAGCGATACTGGAGCCAACCGCAGCCAATCTCAGCACCACCAAGAAATGAGTTTCAAAAAAGGCCGGTACAGCGCAGACGTCTCGAAGGTTAGGAACTACAAACGCTAATCCGCCGTGCGGCACAAATTAACGCCGGGTCTGACCGCACGGTAAAAACCGGCCCCTGAAAGCGGTCGCCCACCTAATTAACGAGCGCTTGATATTGAGAGATAACGGCAGGGAGACTGCTGTGGGAGAACCAATTAGCGGAGAGCCTGCTGGGGGATAGATGGCCACTGAGCAGAAATGAAAGGCTTTACGACGCCGGTCCGGAGCGGTTGGGGAGATGAGGGGGGGAGAGGGCCGCCCTCTCCTTCGCTCGCTCGATGTGTTTTGTTTTTTCCTTCCCCTCAATAGCACCCTGGAGGCAGACGACCTTGTTTTCTTTGATGTTACGACCGAAGCAAACTCCATTCTACTCTCTAAACTGAGTTGCTCCAATGGACCCATTTCAGTTAAG
Organism: Conger conger; assembly: GCF_963514075.1. Lineage (NCBI taxonomy): Eukaryota > Metazoa > Chordata > Actinopteri > Anguilliformes > Congridae > Conger > Conger conger. Next base: position 46,775,059 of record NC_083768.1, read on the forward strand.
ATTGCCCTTCCCTAAACCCCCCCCTGGACTGAGTTGAAAAATATATTGCTTAAGGTTTAATTAAAAATATGTGTATATATTATATGTATATATTTTATTTATTTCAATAACTGAGTGAAACAATGGAACAGGTGAGACTTGAACCCTGGTCTCCTACGTGAGAGACAATTGCACTAACCACAACACCAACATGCCCTCCATGTGAAGCGAAACTGGGTGCTTGCTCCACCATATCCAGAGAAGCCGAGAGTACACCGAGCATCACTCCCACACACGCGGACACACTCACACTTCTCAGCCTCTCCAGGATTACCAGACAGACCCAAACGTAATTTAAGTTGCAGACTGATTCCGTGAACAATTAGCGGAGGAGACTGATACTGCCTCAGCCGCAGGGGCTCAAACACACATCTCCAGGTGACACTGCAGTTCTGCATGACTTTATCTAGCTTCAGGGTGAGAGCCGTTAGCAGAAGGAGGGGGGCATAAATGGAAATGAGGATGAACTCCACTCCAGATATTAAGAAGCATGTTTTCACACAGAGAGGGGTCACTGTGTGGAATAGCTTACCAGTATATACAGAGGAGGCAGAAACGCTGGGGGTTTTCAATACCAGGCTTGATACGGTGCTAGATACCATTTAACTTTTAGGCAAACTAAATAGAAGGTGGACTTCAGTGGTAGGAAAAGGCAAACATTGCTGGGCTGATGAGCCTGATCTCATTATTATATCGTGTTGTCACATCTAGGTAAAATGGTTATCAAACTCATTTCCACGATCGGATTACAAACCATTAAAATCGCGACCGACCGGTTGGGCTAACACATGTATTGTGTACAATATTTGGACATTTTAATGAGCACTATTGTGCGTAATGAGCACAGAATGACCAGCACATGAATGTTAAGGTTAATTAATCATGAACGGCATGCGTGTACACGTCTATTTGAGTACAGCCTTGCAATATGAACTCAGCAAACCAGCTAGCAATAAATTACCAAAGCAATTTTAATAAAAGTGTCACCTGCACCAACAGACCACCAGGGGGGTGGCCCATGGACCTGCAGAAACACAGGTCAAAAAGCGCACCGTTTGACTGCACACAAAGCGGTTTCCTTCAAACTGTGTACGGACGGAGGTTTCAGGCTACCGGGGGTTGGTGAGGAAAACAGCGAGATTATTTTCAGTCAGTTTCCGTTATTGTTCCTCTGGGCTGTCTGTAGTTCCTCACCAATAACTGCTGCTCTCTCCCCCCTTCTCCTGCGTCTGGTGCAAAATGTCTGATCTATGATCACCGGCTTTCTAAGAGGAAGAGACCAGAGCAGGGAATGCAGAACCTGCTTGATTTCCTCAAGAAAAATCTAAAACGGTGTGAACGACGCAAAAAACTGCCAGCATTACATCATTCCTTCAAAACGTTCTCATAAGCAACGTTAACAGAGGGGCCTTTCATTTCACTTCAAGAACGCTTGAGATCAGCGTGAGTCCAAAAAGAAACCTAGTGATGTTTGGGAGCCGAAGGATCAGGTTGGGGGAACAGAACATTTGAAAATAGCACAACATAATAGCGAGAATAGGCTATTCCGCCCAGCAACACGCCTTTTCCTACCAATAAAGTGTACCTACTGCTTAGTTCACCTAATAGCTAAATATTATCTAGCACCGTATCAAGCCTGGTCTTGAAAACCCCCAGTGTTTCTGCCTCCGCTACATGTCCTGGCAAGCTATTCCACACAGTGACCACTCTGTGTGGAAAAATACGGCCTAATATCTGCGGAATTTATCCTGTGCCAATTTCCATTTCCATTTCCAATTACGAATGAAATGCCATGCATCGGGCTGGGGACATTTGGGGCAACATTGGCTCAAAAAGCAAGATTAGTCGCCTGCCAGTCGGAGGGTTGCCGGTTCAATCACGCCCTGGGTGCAAGACATCTAACCCCCAATTGCTCCAGACAAGCTGTTTTAGTGCCTTGTATGGCAGCCAGTCGCCGATGGTGTGTGAATGGGTGAATGAGAAGCATCCATTGTACAGCGCTGTGGATAAATGCGCTACATAAATGCAGACATTTACCACTGACATGGGTCTCCCCCCCCCTTCCTTAACGGTAAGGCCCGGTCGAAGCCCACGGAAACACAGGCTCAAAATGAGACAGAAAAACACACCGTCCAGCAGCAGGAGGAAAGCAGTGGGGCTGGGAGGGACAGAAATCCAATAACTCTGAGCTAAAAAAAAATTTATTTAAGGAGAAACGAGGCAACAGGTGCCATAGGAAATCAATGAGAGCCGAGAGGCGTCACGGCTATAAGCGCTAATATCGCCCGCTGCTTCTTTCCCCCACTCCTGACAGGCTCGCCGACGGTGGCCACCTACGCAAGGCGGGAATAAAAACCAGGCTGCCCTGCGCGATGCCTGGCGCCTGCTCACGGCGGGCGGAGAGGGAGATGAAAGCTCCAATTAAAACGGCCGGGGGAGCTGTCCGCCCGAGATTGCGCCCGCCGCACGCTTCGTTTGCAGAGAGCGCTCCGCCGGGATTCGCTGAGAAAATACGGCCGGGGTTTAACCGGAGGCCGAGATTAAGAGGACGGTTCAGCGCCCAGGTGCTGGAGAAATCCGCTCCTCCCGTTTCGCCAGGAGAGAGCTCCAGCCTTATACCTGACAGCCATTTTCTTCTCCCCTAACGAGACCCCTTCTCCCCCCCCCCCCCCCCAAAGCATATGTCAGAGTTAGTCTGCTCTTTAACAATGTTAGCAGTGAATGGAGGAAGAAACAGCAGCAAACAGCATGCAGTAGACAAACACAGGGAAAACAATTAAGGCCCGTGATAGGCACAATAGTGCCACTCGCAGACAGACGCAGGCAAACACATAAAACAACCAACTCAGGATTCAAAATGGGTGAATACAATAATTGACACAGACGGAGCGCACAGCATTCTTGTAATAAAGAAACTCGAAAGGCATCAGCCATGCTCACACTTACTTGTTCAGGTCTAGCGCTGAACCAGTGTGTGCATATTAAGAATTAGTAGCAAGAAGAGAGCAGACTTGCATCAAGTCTTGTTGAAACCAGGGTACAAAGCACACATGGCGTTCTTTATCCGTTTTCTATGCCACTTCTAAGTCACCATTACAAGCTCATTTTCCATATACTGTGAACTCCATAATTTACAGCTGAATCTAGTCCCAATAAGGAGTGATCTTGCCAATTATCTTCCAAAACACATTCATCTTCCAAAGACACCCATTCAAATGAAGTATTTCCGTTTCAATCTTAATTTTACTATGGTTAACCGGGAGATTTTTTTCAAAGTTTTTGCATTTTTTCATCCAAAATGAAATTTGGCACCCAATCCACAATTGCAAAAAATGTATTCGTAAAATAAGAAAACAAACCTTGCTAAACAAAAAATTCCATGTAAAGTCAATCTCTCAAAACAGAACAGAACGTTTGGGGATGAAGTGAGGTTGACCGTCTTCTCGCTAAAACACAAAGCACTTGAAATTCCCACCCACACCAACCCTGGGGAAAAGAGCAACACCTATGAAGGTCAAATTATCTTAAGATCTCTCTTTAAAAAAAAATTGACTTTGAAGACTCAACAAAAACCATGCCGGAATGATCCGACAGGCTAAGCGGAAAATTAGACTCTGTTCCTTTTGTCCCGGCTCATGACCCATCCATGAACAGAATCTAATTGCTTTCCCATACGAACACACACAATCCTCAGAGCGCATTGCAGCCAATCCGCCGTTACGTTTGTCTTGAGCGGGCACCGGCAGAGAAGCCAGAGATTACACCACAATACAGAGCCAGCATATCTTGTGTATTCACCCGGGGGGGGGAACAAAAGGCGTCAGCACACAGCACGTGTCCTGGAACACGCAGCAGGGCACGACCCGAGCAGACAACGTGCTGTACTCCGTGTGTCACCGATTTGTAAAAAACCGGGACTGCTTGCTCATTAACGGCCGTTCCGCGGGGGTGTGACTGAGGGAGGTCAGGGGTGCGAGAGGTCAGGTTTGTGCTTGGAAACAGGCGCCCGTCTCCGGAAGGAACCCGACTGCGCGGCGAATTGGAAACGCTGGTGAGTAGAGCGGTGTTGACAGTAGGGAGCCGTCTACACATGCATGATAACTCCAGGCAGATTGCTGGCATTAACAGTCACCGACCAAGCGGTCTCGATTCCGTGTGCCAACGATACATTTCACTGCACATTCCAGTCGAAGCAGATGGCCGGCCCAGCACTAACATGGAAAGTTTGGTCTAATGTTTAAACTGAATAGCCCACATTTTCTGCATATTCCCGAACGGCAGTGAACAAGCAACACGCACATGACAACTGATTATATGTCCCTGAGGTATTTCTCTTCACAAACCAAATGCAGCACCGGAAACCTGCGACGGTATGAACATACAAACAATTGATGGAGAACAGGAACTGGCTGTGTAATCAACATCTGTTTCCACAGAGTATCTGTATTTGGTCTACTAAATTTTTCAATATGAGGGCAGCCTGGAGCGTAGTGACTAAGGTACGTGACTGGGACCCGGAAGGTTGGTGGTTTGATCCCCGGTGGAGCCACAAAAAGCTCTGTACAGCTGTTGGGCCTTTGAGCAAGGCCCTTTCTCCCCGGGCGCAGTACGGTGGCTGCCCACTGCTCCCAAGTAACTAGCATGGGTCAAAAGCAGAAGACAAAATACCCCACAGGGTTCAATAAAGTCTATTCTTATTCTGTTCAGTTTTCTTATTCTTATGGTGCATACAAAAATGGCACAATAAGCAGTTTATACGGTTTGAGAACGTTCATGCCTCTGCACAGCAGTCTCCGGTAACATTTTTTGAAGAATATGTAGTTTTAGACACTGCAGCAGGCCGGTCATTTGACTTTGCAGCTCATACTGAACAATTCCACTTGCTTCAACAAAAGACACATGAAATGTATTTTGCATAATGCAGTGTGATGCTATACACAGTGATCACTTTGTTAGGTTGACCTGTACATCAGCTTGCTGATGCAAATATTTTATCAGCCAATCATATGGCAGCAAGTAAATGCATACAAGCATGCAGATGTGGTCAAGAGGTTGTTTTTCAAACCAACTGGGGAAGAAAAGTGATCTCAGTGACTTTGACCGTGGAATGATTGTTGGTACCAGACAGGGTGGATGGAGTATCTCAGGAACTGCTCATCTCCTGGAATTTTAATGCACAACAGTCAAGAGTTGGCAAAGAATGGTGCGAAAAACATCACGGAACACACAACGCGTCAAACCTCTATGTGAATAGGCTACAGTAGCATATAAGTCTAATACCTAATAAAGTGCTCACTGAGTGCAATAGTCACATTACAGTTATATTACTAAACAAGGATCATTACAGAACGCCATCCGAACTGAATGCTAAATCACTAGCAGACTAAGTCTCCAATCAAGGACAGTCTTGGTCGATGGCATTGCCCCAAAACATCTCTTCGGGACCGCAGAAAGTTTTGGTATGTAGACTTGCAGCAATTTGGCCATTCTGAAATTCAGGGAGGAGAAACAACAGGAGGACTCAGAGCTGTTTCTTTGAATTCGCTCCGCTGGCCATACGGGAGAAAAGAAAAGCGGAATGAAAGGGAGCGACTTCAAAGTCCTGCAGAGAAACATGACAGTGGCCCCGGAAAAGACATCACTCCGGGATTACAAATATTCCTGTGCTGAAGACTCACAGGCCAGCTGCGCCACCTTGAATCGTGGATAGCAGCGCACTGAACTTTTTGTTGGAGGCTGTGCAACCATATTAATTGTCATTAGTTTCCCATGTTTCATCATTAAGTTTATATTCATAGCCATCAGTCATCCAATAAAGCTTTGAAACTTCAGAGGACAATGATGGCACTGTGGCAGAACCCCTGGAGTGAACACCAGACCAGGCTACACTAACTGTGGTGCCTGGCCCGTTTAACGTGTGTTGACAGGGGTACGAGTCTCCAAAATGTCTTGAACCAAGTGGAACAGCAATGCGTGCACAGTATGACCTTTTGAGGAAAAACTCACTGTACTGTACAGAGAAAAGACTCACTTGCCACTGTTCATTTTGACTGAGGGTCACATACTCTGTCACACTAACAGTGAGCAAAGAGCATTTTTCTTTTCCTCTTTCAAATCACAAAATAGAGTTAGTAATATGGAGGAGGTAGTGCCATGGCCTGGGCATGTCTGGTTGCTTCTGAAGCTCACTCATCTTTATTGATGATGAAACTGAGGAAGGCAGTAGGAGGATCAAATTCAGAAGTGAAAAGACCGATTTTGTCAGGCTATGTAAAAAGAAATTCCTCCAACCTCATCAGCCGGCGCTTCATAGCACAGCAAGACAATGACCCCAAACTCACAGACTAAACAACCAAAGCATTCATCAGCGGGGAAAAGTGATGCGGAGGCAGATGTGGATGTGTCAGTGACTATTGTCCGCACTGTCACAAACAGAGAAGCTACATGGCAAGTTAGTCAACTAGTACAAACCACAAGTTAGCCCCAAACACAGGATGGCCAGCTTAGTTTGGCAAGTAAGCATCACCAAAAAGAGCCTAGAGAAAGAAAAAAGTCCTGTGGACAGATGAGACCTGAGATTGACTTGTATCAGAGTGATGGCAAGAGCAAAGTGTGGAGGCCAAATTTAACTGTCCAAGATCCAAAACACCAAACTGCAAATCATGGTGGTGGGTGTATTACAGTTTGGGCATGTATGGCCGCCACAGATACTGTAGTAGTTGTATCCAATTCATGCAGGAGCTTAAGATTGCCGGACGACAGGCCTGGCAGAGCTTGACCATAGAACACACTCAATTGGATGGGATTCGGGGGACAAGCTGGGACAAATCCAAGGGCCCTGACTGATGGGAGCCATGAAAAGATTAGGCTGCAACTGCAGGGATGGGGTGGCCTCAGGTGCTGGAGCCAAATGCAAAATCTTTTCATGGGCCCAAAATCCCTGGAGGCACCCGAGTGGGACCATCTGTTTTTCAAACAGGATGGTTACATGTCCAAGTCAGGAAATATGGCAGCCTTTTCTTACACTAATTCCTGGGTGTTATGTGCCATTCAGAATGTCTCTACGAAATTAATCGTTACAGAACATACCTCCAATCCCCTGTATTTTAGAGGCAATCTGTCAACAGAATACAAAAATCTTCGCAGTCTTGTAACATCTCAATATCCAAAGAAAACAGGTCCTTTAATGATGCATGTCATTTGGAGGTAAATTTCAGTATTGAATAAGGAAAACCAATTTGCCAAGACCGCTGAAAATATTATAATACATTGAAATCGCTCTAATGACAGGTTCAACTGCGCTCGTAGACCGAAAACCTGAAGACAGTAACCGTAATTGTGTGGTTTATCGTTCCGCAGATGTGTAGCTCCATCTATTGTTACGAGCCAGTAAGTTAAAAACGTCCACCACATACACCACTTTAAAACATTGAAACTTAAGTTCATTTCCTGCCTTTAAGAGGAAAGGTCATTTAGTGAGTAAACGTCATCAACTGATGAACGTTTAATACCACTACATCGGGCATTATAGCCTGCTAACCAACAACGTTCAGTTCAGTTTCTAGTTAACTCCTGAACTCTTGTCTTGCTTGGATAACATTAGCTACGTGAAGCTTACTTGGTGGATTGCTCACACCGTTTCGGTAACGCATTCATATTATATTACAAAACGAATAGTTAACGTTGAATGCGCGATGTGGAAAATACACAAAAATTAGAAACGCTAAAGAAATTAGCTAACGTTAAGACTCGACCTAGCTAGATCCTGAGGCAGATGGAAAGCAGATAGGTGCCTAGCAAGCAAAGGACGAAAAATTATAAATGACTACTTTGGTGACCGATTATTTATTGCTGAATATGTACTTTCATTTGGTAAATTAAATGCACCAATTAAGTTTCATAAAATGAGTACCTACATAAGTGTTGGCTAATGTTAAGTTAGCTAATTGATTAGCATTATTCAGCCATGTTAACTAGTGGTGGTCGGTTGCTGTAAATTAGGTGAGCCTGCCATCCCACTGTGAGTCACACCATACAATCAGACCATGGATGGTTTTAGTCAACCAACTTGTTCATGTTGCAAAAAGCGTCATCTAGTTAACTAGACCAACTAACAATTATCCGCCGATAAGGCCTGGTGGTGTGATGATGCCCATGTGTTCAGTCGAACAGTAGCCTACGGCCCATTATGACCATTAACTGATAATCATACAACTAAAGCTAGCTGGATTTGCGCATGCAACTTACCAGCCCTTCTATCTGGATCTGCTTGACTGGTGAGTCCAGTGTGTTCTGAGACGGCGTGGCGGGTGCAGTAGTTGCCGCGGCAGTTTCTTTGCGGGCTGCCATCTTTCTAAATTACAGAATGGGAAAAGAAGGAAGTCTGATACTGTTTCCGGGACTATAATGTAGCCTCTTTTGTGGTTCGGTCGAATATCAGGTACGTGGGAAATGCTCCGGGCAACACGACCACACTGTTACACGACTGTACAACGATAGCCCCAGTATGGCAGGCATTTATGAACAGGTAGTAAGCACCGCACACTGTGTTTATTTATACTGATATAAATAATGTAAAATTAATTAATTATACGATTAATCATTAATATTACTGACCTGTCATAGGGAAACGAAGAGCTTTGCCTTTGTTTCCCGACGAACATTATTCGTTGTAACAGATGGATATCACATGGTCAGATAAGGACTCATCGGTAGTCATGCTTGAGTTTAAATAGACGACTGAATGAATAGTTTTTTTATCACTTTGTTGGTGTGTGTATACTTTAAAATTTTAAAATTACCACATTCTAGAGGTTCACAAAGAGCTTGTGTCGGTGCTCATCAGTGGATATAAGATTCGAGTCAGCTTGTTGCAATGAAAATCAAACGACAGAAACATGCAAAGAAAACGATTAGTTTTTATAAGTACAACTTTAATTTCAGGGAACCATTTCAGATACTACTCGACGGCACGTTTTGCCAGGCAGCTCTGAAGAATAAAATTCAAATTAAAGAGCAGATGCCAAAATATCTGATGGGAGAGGTGCAATTGTGTACCACCAAGTAAGCCTTGCTTCAAATTATCTGTCATAAATTAGCTGGCTGGCTGGTTAGTGAATGTTGGTCTGAGTGCATGTTGTACAATACTTCGTTGTCATTTTTGTAAGAAATATAAATTGTTCATTTTGCGTTCTACAGTTGCGTTTTGAAGGAACTTGAGTCGCTGGGAAAGGAACTTTATGGAGCAAAAATAATCTTGCAGCGTTTCCAGATTAGGAACTGCTCACACTTTAAGAATCCTGTCCCAGCTTCACAGTGCCTTGAGTCGATGCTTGACGCCGGCAATCCCCACCACTACTTCATAGCTTCTCAGGTAACATACCAATTAACTGATTTATTCGCCATTCGTGTTTATGTGAATTAATGTAAATCTAGATGGTTGTGAACCATTTGGGCGGTAAGTCTACCAAGTCTTTCTGTTGTGATTTTTTATTTAGACTGACAGTAGATTAATTACTGAAGCATCCGTTTTCCTGTGAGCAAGGAATGTGATACAGCTTCCTTTGACGTTTTTTATCGGCATCCCCGAAGGTCTGTGTTTTCACACTTTATTTTTTTCCGACAGGATCACGAGTTGTCCACAGCTGTGAAGAAAATCCCTGGAGTGCCTCTTCTGTACATCATCCTGAATACCATCGTTTTGGACAAACCATCCCCGCGCTCGGTTACTCACGTTCAGGCAGTGCAGTCTGGCGAATTTGTGACACCGGCGCAGCAGCAGAACATTAGCAAACTTAAGGAGGAACAGGGCATTGCACCAGATGGGGCTAAAGTATGCCCCAAGAAACGTAAAAGGAAAGTCAAAAATCCAAACCCACTCAGCTGCCTAAAAAAGAAAAAGAAACCAGGAGTACCTACACCAAAGAAGATTGATGGTGAGAAAAGGAAACGGAGCCGAAACAAGAGGCAAAAAATTGATGGAGGAGAGGGTCGCATCCATGAATCCCCCATCCATACAACCCCAGTTAGCTAGGAAGTGATTAGTAAACTTTACACCTCACGAAATGTGACGTACTGGTAAAGGAAAATATGCTGATGCATATATAGACAGAGATCTTGCTTTCCCAGACGCGAATAGGGGGGACTGCGTGTACCATCCTTCCATTTGGTTAACATCTTTAAGTTATTGATATCTCACGTATGAATGAAACAAGGATTATATACATTTTGTAAGGATTTCAAAAATGTAACGAAGAGTCTCGTCAAAGCAGCAGCTTTAAGTGTGTGTGTGTGTGTGTATATATCACATTGCTCCATTTTAAGTTCCTATAAAACATTTTTTTTTAAAGCACCGACTTCTGAAATCAATGTCTTAATTTAAGCAATTCTGAATCCACTTCATCTTGATTTTAGCGTGTAATCTGCACCTAGTTACTGGGCATATGCATTCACAAGTTAAATATAAAAATAAATTCTTGTCCATACACTATTGATATACTGTTCATCAGCATGACTCTACAAAACGTACAGAACCAGAAAAGTAACAGTGTTTATTTTATTATAAATGTTATACATAACATAGCTGCTAGGGTTCAGAACTAGTGTTGAACTAGAAGCATAACAGTAACTACCAGCAGTTATTTTGACACATATCCGTGAACTTTCAAAATCAGCCATATCTACAAGATTACTTTTTATACAAAAAGAATGATGCAAGTTTACAGGCACATTGTTAAAATAAGAATGCTCCCAAACAAACACGATCCGAACTGTTTAAAATGGGCCAGACTAACAAAATACAATGGGGGATGCTTGTTTGCCTATTCAGTTTATTACAAAATACATGTTAAAAACAGCTTAATGTATTAAATACTTAGTTGAGATCCTATTCTGATACAGATCCCTCTCCAACATTTGACGGCTAATACTCCAAACGTCCACTTCAAAAGCTAGGCATGTATATACAGCCAGAAGGGCATCTGCATTTAGTTTTAAATTAACTGCATTAAAATTAAGCCAATTACTTTTCCATTTCTTTTGGAGCAGTGTTGACTAGATGTAAGGATTTAGCCATTCAGTTCTTAGGGTTACTCTGCAGTAGAATACATCTCAATTGTATGATGTAAAAAAAAAAAAAAAAAGCAGATTTTCCATAATTGTAAATGTAACCAAGAAATCAGCATTGAGTCACAACCACAGAGGAAGGCGACTTTTTAAAATAAGGGTAGCATTTAAATCAACCTTTTACAAAAATAAAGCAAGTTTGTCTTAAAATGTAAAAGGAATGGAGCATGCAGTACAAGAAACATTATAACTGTTCATTTAAAAATCTGAATTGATGCAATGATTTACCCCCCCTCCCCATCAATAGGTTCTGGAAATGACAACCGTGACAAACATTTTCTAAAACGTGAATGCCTGCTTTTGTTCTTGAGTTGAGAACAAAAAGCACTGCAAGACGAAAGGCTGAAATTAATTTGTCTTCAAGACAAAACACTGATGTATCCAAACAACTTGGTTGCAAATTGCATTAAATTAGATCAATAATTGGAAGGGTTACTGCTCAATACTACATGCTCCTTTTGGGTAAGGTTTAAAAAGAGCAAAAACTTGATGAATCTTAAAAACAAAAAAAAAATCTACCCCGAGACCATTTACCCCCAAAATGACTTGCAGCACAAATAGTAAAACAAACGGGAGGGGAAAAAAAAAAAACAGAACAATAACACATCATATACAAACAAAATATTAAAGAATAAAAGGTGCCAGTGTAAATGCACTAGACGATTTGGAAACGTGGTCCCGGGGTGGCGATGATGTCGCTGTAGGGCTCGGACTGGTTGAGCTCGATGGCTTGCTGCTTCTTTAGCACCAGGAAGCTGTAGAACTTGGCTGCTGCCTGCTTCTTGTTGTTGCTCCTGCATAGTTCCAGCAGGCTGATGGACTCTGCTCCCGTTTTGGCCATCACCCTCTGTCGATACCAGGGGGGAAATGTCCAATCAGGCAGTTCACACAATAATTTAAATAAGAAAAACATGACGCATATGACTGATGACTTCATACTGATTCTTCTGAACAAAAGCTCAGTGTAGAAAATAGGCCAATTGTTGCAAACAAAACATGCATTTGACCTTATATAAAACCTTGCTGGAAATGACATTCATATGGTTTAATGATACATTACCAGGTAACGCCAATTACTTTACTAAAGGAGCAATGCTGGGTGCATTATAGAAACTCACATTCTATCAGGGTTTGCATTATCGCAGGATATTACTGTATATACCAAGAAAGGTTCCTCCATTTCAAATGTATGTGATAAAAATAAATTATGAATAATAATAATAATGATAATAATAATAATAATACCTGAAGGCCGTGGAGCATCTGCTGGGTCCTCTTATTCCATCTTCTCTCTTCCTGATCCTGGTCTCCACCCTGACCTTCTTCATCCTGTTAATCAAAGGCTCACATCATCGAAAAACCTCCACCAGCAGAGGCAGGACCATGCTTTAAGTTACCATTACAGTATGTAGCCATGTATATCCACCCACGGACACCGTCCTCAACCCACCCAGCCACGCAGACGATCACTCGCGTTTGGTGTAGTTTGGTGACCCTGTGGACCTCCGGTCCTCTTACCTCTTCCTCCTCCTCGTCGTCCTTGTCCTTGTCCTTGCCCTTCTCGCCCAGCAGGTCCAGTTCTGGGATGAGCTGGGTGAGGTTGGATACCTCCTCGGGGGGCAGCTCCACCTGAGGCATGTCTAGCTGAGGCTGGGCCAGCGCGGAGCGGTCAGCCTGGGGCTCCAGGGCGCCCATCTGAGGGGAGAGGAACACGCAGAGCTCAGCTCTCACCCGAGGGCATAACCACCGGAACATCCCAAGTCTTAAACTTACACCTTTTCAACCAAGGCCAAAACCCCTTGGGATTTGGGTGGAGCCATTCATATTTGGCTTGGAGAGAGAAACGGTTAATACTGCCCATTAACTTCTTAAGTCCCATATTGTACACCTTTCCAGGGTTGTATTTTAGGTCCTGATATCTCTAAATGGTTTTAAAGTACCAACAATCTATATCCAGTTTTATATGTCTCATGAGCGGTCTTTTTCCACAATACGGGACCTTAAACGGGACGGCACACAGTCTTTGCACCCTGTATCCACTGGGCATGGCTTTAGCACAGACAGCGGTCCACTCACAGGCAGGGCCGGCTCGCTGTCCTGGGCCTTGCGCTTGACTCCACGCTGGCTGGAAGGAGGGGGCATGACCGACTCATCCAGGGTGGTCCTGCTGCTCTCCATGGCCGACGCTTGAAGCACACTGGGCTCCTCCAGAATGGTCTGGTCTACATTGTGGTCGAAGAAAAATATTCATATTTCAGTGGACTGGCACTACAGTAGGGATCATTGGATGGTTACCGGTTTCATATGAAAATACTGACGATAATGACACGGCCACAAATGTTTATTACCGTGAACAATGGAACAGTGAACAGTCCACATATAGTCCAGCATCAACGAAAGTAGGCCTACAGTCTTCACCCATTCATCAGCGGCTTTACTTTACATAACCACAAGGGGGACTGACTCTCACATGTACTTAGCCTATATACGCAGAGCATGGTGGAAACCACACAAATTTAGTATGGTAAGTTGGACATTCAGTCTCCAGTTGAACAGACTACCTAAGCTTTAACACATTGGCAGAATGTAGTCAGGCACTGAAACACTTCCCAAGAAAAAGAGATATATTGCAACAGGAAATATTCTGGATACAAAAAAAAATTCAGAGAGGAAATTATAAGATTACACTTTAAAAATTGTCACGAAAGGGAGCACTACAAATTTGATAAAGCATAAGAGGTCAGTTGGAGAAAGTAAAGGAAGGAGCAGTGTGTGTGTGTGTGAGAGAGAGAGAGAGAGAGAGAGAGAGAGAGAGAGAGAGAGAGAGAGAGAGAGAGAGAGAGAGAGAGAGAGAGAGAGAGAGAGAGAGAGAGAGAGAGAGAGAGAGAGAGAGAGAGTGGAGCTCACCGATGATGTCTCTCTGCTGGGGCAGCACCTCCTCTCTGGGCACTTCCGGGTTCTCCAGGTCCTTCAGGAACTCATCCAGGCTGTCAGCCTCACCGCCCTTCTTCCTTCTACGCAGATCATCTGGCACCAGCGGAGTCAGGCAGCGCGTGAACATCTGCCCAGACACACACACACGAGGTTAAGAATAACAGAGTCTGCATGCATGTCAGCCACAATCACAGTCTTGAGTGGTCAATTTTTTTCAAGGGCGGGGGAGTCGATTTGACTTGACGCTAAATGAGAAGGAATGTCAAATGAGGATGCACGCCTCTGCTTAAAAGGACATATGATTGGAGGGGAACAGAAAATGGCATAATTGCCAAAATTACTTGAACTCCACGCTATTGCCAGGCATTGCAGTGTGTGGAGCATGTTTAAGAGTAAATGGTTTTCCAGTTTTTGGGAACACTGCACCGATGAGCATGCGTGTACCTTGAGAAGCCTGCTGTTCCAGAGGTTGTGTGTGTGTGTGTGTGTGTGTGTGTGTGTGTGTGTCTACCTTCAGAAGCCTGCTGTTCCACAGGGGCTGTGCGGGCAGAGAGAAGAGCTTCTCCACGCCGCCTGTCTCCTTCCACATCATCAGCTTCTTGGTGGGCGGGGCCAGGTCCAGGGTGGTGACGATGTCGGAGTAGTCGCTCAGCTGGGCGCGGATGGTCTTGCTGTCCAGTTCCTTCACGCTGTCCACGATCAGCTTCCTCTTCCTCTTGGCCTTGGTCTCTTTCACTGCACAGTGCAGACAAAGAGCAACCTCCAGCCATCACTGTGCTACAGTCTGGGCCTCCGACATCAGGCTCTGAAGCCACTCGTTCAGTCAAGGCACGGGCCTCACTCGAGTGAGGGTGTGAGTCTCTGGCACTGTGGACTCCTCTCAGCTGTACTATGGAGGACTCTGCTTTTCCACCATAGTGCAGCCAAGGGGGACAGCGAGTAGACTAGTAAACCTACAGGAAGTGTGCCATTTATTTGAGCTAATGCATAGGCTATATTCACTATTTTGGGACGACGTAATTTTTTTAGATCAAATTACTTCGATCTGACACGGCTCCATTTCATAATAAACAAGAATCTGAAACCCAACTCATTAAGTGTAAATTTGTTCTACATGAATAGGGCACGCATGTGTGTTGCTTCTGATATTGTAGTAGGACGTAGCAGACCAACTTCCTGCTAATTATGCTTTTGGCCTATAGCATTCCTCCAAATATTTTGTTTTAGCAAACATTCATCACATTAACTGTTAACGTGCATAATTATGTAGTGAAAATTAGGTAAAGGAAGATTTGTAGAACAAGGATCTAACTACAGTCTAAATGCTATTTGAAGGTTTTCTATTAACATGAACTGTGTAATACTGACTAATAATTTGTGTGTGGGTCAGGTGGGTGCGGATTGGCTCTCCTAATGGGTCGGGCAGGCGCGGGTATAAAATAACCCGCTTATCACTACTGCCCGGTGTTTTCCTGACGTATCTCTCCTGAGTTCCTCCAGTCCGGTAAATGTCTTTTTAGAGAAAGTGTGAGGGCTCACCAGTGATGTCTATCGGCTCCAGGGCGAAGGCTTCCTCCTCATTGTGAACCAGGGTTGTCTGCTCCGTCTGGTCTGTCATGGTGGGCAGAGGTTCTACAGGGCCAGACTCAGGACTGTCTGGTCCTCCGGCTGGAGAAAATAATTCTTCAGTGAATGGCTTTTCCCTTGACACAGTGGCAATGTAACAAAATGGCCTGGTCAATTTGGAGGGTCTGGTGCTCGTGAAATAACTTTTAGTCACATCAACAAAAAGCGTGTCAAAAGGCATGCATCTGACAATACATACATATTGAATATTCATATTAATACACAGGGCAGCCTGTAGCCTCGTGACTAAGGTACATGACCGGGACGCAGAAGCTTGGTGGTTAAAGCCCCAGTGTAGCCACAATAACAAGTACTTACGAGACAGGTTATCAAAGTCGTCCTCATCATCTCCATGGTCCTGGGGCATCATCACACTCTCGGTGATGGCCGGAGGGTCATCGAAAATTCCTCCCCCATCCTCGTTGCTGAGAAGCTTGTCCACTAAACAGTCCAGAAATCAGTTACTCAACACCTGCACCTCTCAGTATAAATGTGGCAAGAGGAAAATTTTAATGAATTCATTGTATCGGTCTCACTAATATTACCTAGTTACCTCATTATCTTCATTGCCCTTTGTTCTGCAATTGGCAAAAGTCACTAAAGTGTGGAATGTTTTTTTATTTTTTATTATTCATTTTCCATTTCTTAAACTAGCCCGTATTTAAATGCAAACAAAAACCAACATCAGGGCTCCAAGGAAAAACCATTTCTGGCACAGGCAACGTTTGAATGCACCTGAAGTGCAGCGTGACTCTTGCCCACCCCTCCACCCCCCTCACCCAGCATTCCTCCCTCGCTGCTCTCCATGTGGTTGTCCCCAAAGTCGTCCTTGTACTGGTCATCGTACTCCAGGTGGTTGGACTTCTCGGCCATCTGGCCTGCTGCAGCCTCTGGCTCCAGCAGCAGGTTGGAGGCAGACGCACCGTGGATGATGTCTACCTCAAACGCGCTCTCTTCACGCATCATCTCACGGTCATCCATCCCAAAGTCAGCTGGTTATGACGGGAACAGGGGAAACTTAGCACAAGCAGCAGAGGTGACAACGTTGAAAAAGAAGGCAATCGGGAGCAGGCTTTGGGGGCAGTCGGCTCAGACATACCGAAGTCATTCTCCTGCAGGAGGCTAAGGTTGGCCACCTCCTCCCGCATGGTAATCTCCTCCACTCGACTCTGGTTTAATGTGAACTGCTGTGCGACATCGATGTCACTGCAGATAAGCAAATAAATGAATATTAACCCTTTCAGTGCAGAGTGCCATCTGGCACTCACGCATAACCATCGTGTTAATAATTAAGGACATTAAAGCTATTTCTAATTAGATTAAAATTTTATACACATCAGCTTTAAACTATGAGTGTGTACCCTGCATTACACAAGAATTTGACTGTTGTAAACCAGTCATATCGGTCTCTTGAGTAGAGGCATCTAAGCTAATCAAGTGATCAGTAACTAGTCTTATGAAGTTGTTAGCAAGTCGGGGTGTGGCTGTGCGTCTGGGGGTGTGGCTGTGCGTCTGGGAGTGTGACACTCCGCGCTTGTCAGAGCACTGCTGCAAACATCCAAATTATTGATGAGAAATTGGATAATTGCATGCACTTGCAGTGGCAGTGAGAATCTTGAATCGGTGGGCTAGAAAGTTTGCGAGACATCTGCTAGAAAGTTTATTAGTACAGTTTTATGGTGTGTTTATAGAGAAAGACTCACTCTAAATCTGGTAGTGGTTGATCAAAGTCATGGAACTCCTCTGGCAGGGTGATGGCATTATAGGCAGCCTCACGGTTCTCCTCCGGTAGATCAACCACCCCTAAAAAGAGAATTTAACAGTTGAGGCAGTGAACAGTTAGCCAAAATAAGCATCCTCTGTTCTGGTCTGGAGGAAATGCCAGTTGAGATCATATTCTAACAAGACGTGCCAATACCATACACCATAATGCACCCTGCTAATGACAATTGGCTAAAGCCAAGCAGATGCAGGCTTGGTTAGCACTTGGACATGAGACCTACTGGGAAAACCAAGTTACTCATTGCCATTCCCTATTTTTTACGCACTCCGTTATTACAATTTACCTGGACGGAAGGCCATCTTGATCTTAATGAAGGCTTCATTGCAGTCAGCTAGCAGGTACTTAGCCTTCCTGTGGTAGATTCTGACCACACCAAGAAGCAAGTGACCAGATGTGCGTAATGCCATTTTCACCTGTAAAAGAAAATCTGCATGAACAACACTGACATTGGGCTCTGAATCAAGTGACTATCTTCCCGTAGAGGAAAAAAATAAATGAAGAGAAGCAGAAACATCCAGCCAACTCTCTCACCTTAGGAGAGATGATGCTCTCCACACTGCTCTCGAGGTTGCACTCAAACACATGAGCCTTGGTGAGCTTCTTATCCCAGTGGGCCGCTAGCCAGATTTTGGCCAGCGGCCCACGTTTGCTGAGGACAAAGTGGGCATAGAACATTGTCCCAGCTCCTTCTCACAGCCAGGGAGGGGAGACGCCAAACCTGCGACAGGAAAGAATGCCAAATTTTTTAAGTTTTTTTTTTTTTTTTTTTAATAAAATAAAAATAATTATATACACATATACATATACATATACATATACATATACTCACACACACCTCACCCAGTGTGACGTAACAATGTAATGTGCAAGACACCGATTTAAAGCATTGCCTTATTTTAACATCATTAGCTAAGGCATAAGCGTTAAGTGACTTCGCTTAACTCACTAGCTAGCTACGAGGATATAAAAATAATAGCACAACCTACGACAGATGTAAACAAGTTTAACCTTTGTGTTGTGTTCACATTTTGCAGCCGTTGGTACTGTTCACCGGGTCAAACTGACCGGGAACATTATTGGGATTTTAAAGCAATCCAGCAAAAGTATTTTGACCCAAATATTATTTAACAAATATTGTCTTTGTCTCATTCCCAAACAATATAAAAGGTATGGTCAATGCCTGCTAATTAACCCTAAATAGATCACATTTAACAATTTTAGTTCCATTCATTTTTGAACATTTGGGTGCATTTGTGAGTGCCTGCATGTGTCGGCTTGTGCTTGTGCTTGTGCTTGCATGTGTCTGTGAATGTGTGCTTGATATTCAGAGAAACTAAGACGTAATTTTGAAAATAAATATGTTGAGGGGGTGGGTGTTGTGTATACAGGGGTTGGGGTGAGTAACTAGGCTTGGGAAATGTTCTAATGGCAATATGTCTATAAAATAATGGAGTGGGCTGTGTGTCCAATCCATGAAATATGCTGCAAATCTGATTCATAGAAAGACAACAAGAATATATGTATGCACAGATGGAAGTATTCATGTACATGTATAATGACCACTGTAATTCATTGGACAGTGACATTTCAGTTCAGTACACCAGCACTTTCAGTTTGAAAGGATACAATAAAGGTTGAAGTGCAGACGTCAGCTTTAATTTGAGGGTATTTCCATCCATATCAGATGAAGTCAACAGTTTGGTTCATTATTAACAACAAAAAAACAACTGGTGAACTCAATTATGTGAAAAGACCCAGAAGACAGGGGAAGACCGCTGTAGTGGACAGTACGCTCAACAGATCAAAAACACTCTCCTGGATACAGGTGTAGATGTGTCAGTGCCATACATACTGTATGGCTTCCAGTGGAACAGGCTCACTTGTCTTCATCAATGATAAGACTGCTGACAGAACTAGAACAATGAATTCTCAAGTCTACAGAAATATTTTATCTGCTCAGATATAACCAAATGCCTCCAAAATTATTTGACAGCACTTCGTGCAACAAGATAATGACCCAAAACATACTGCTAGAGCAACGAACAGGTTTTTGACAGAAAACCCTTGACTGGCCGAGTCAACCACTAGATATGAATCTAATTGAACATGCATTTTACATGCTGAAGAGGAGACTGAAGGCAAAAAGTCCCTGAAACATGCAGGAACTGAAGATGGCTGCAGTACAGGCCTGGCCGAGCATCACCAGGGAAGATACCCAGCGTATTGGGATGTCTATGCATCGCAGACTTCAAGCAGCCATTGCAGCCAAATATATGTGAACAAATATTACAAATGATTACTTTATTCTACATAAAGTAAAAGTAAAGTTAAACTATCCAATATATAATTTGACGCCCCGAAAATGAGGGGCACCATGTACAAAAGGGTCTATAATTTCTAAACGGTTCATCTGATATGGATGAAAATACCCTCAAATTAAATCTGACAGTCTGCACTTCAACCTCATTGTCATCCTTTGTCATTGTATCCGTTCAAACTCCGTTCAGAAAGTGCTATAATACACTTGGTTTAATACAGAATAAACCAAATAACAACAAAAATGTGTCACTGTGAAATGAATTGCAGAGCTCACTATGTGCAGAGAGCAAATTAGAGATGACGATAGTGTGGCAAGAAGTGAAGACCCCTTTTTTGTTCATATTTACCATTTCCACTCTTTTTCCTTTGCTTAAGTTCTGCACAGAAAATAAGCTACGGCCGTTGAGTTCATGTTAAAAATAATAATAATTTCCAGTATCACTTTTCTTTTAGTGAAAATTTTAAACGGTTCAATTTGACCAGAAGACCACACGAGGGTTACGTTCCGTGTGAAAACAGTAGAAGGGGGGGAAAAAAGCGGTAGCTAACGTTAGCAGTATGCTAAGTTTCCAATCACGTTAACCTGAAGTGGTTAATTTATTAACCGATCGAATATGTTGCATCTCTTTATACAGTTGCATATCTTTATATAATTGCTATGTAACTATCGCCATCCTGTTAACAATGGTAACGAATTTGATTGAAAAACGCAAGCAAATCTGACAAGAAAACTGACATGTAGCGTTAGCAGTATTCATCTACTTGGCTAACGTTACTTTCGACAGATCTGTGTGTGATCATACAAGTATGCGCCAAATGTAATTATTTTACACAAAAACTAGCTAGCTACCCGTTAATATAATTACAGCTAGCTAACGTTACACTTAGAGTAAAGCAACGAACACAGGTCCTCATTAACAAGTAACCACAATTTCGAAAACATTACTCCATCAAGTAGCCGTCTAGGTAGGGGATTTAGGCCATGATTCACTCCGCTCATTTTCCTTGGCTGTCTATACCGCTGACAGACGACGGATAGCGGCTGCTTCAATCAACAAACCTTGCAAAAGCCGGGGCGGAAGTTTCCTTTTATTCAATGGGCTTGCTAGCGAACGGCTGACACATGCAAGTTCATGTTCTGTATAGTAACGTTAGGCAGTTAGCTAGCGACACTGTTAAACATAAGCAATGTATCGAAACAACATTTAGCTATAAATTGGATTAACTGGTAACCAATACCAAGCATTTAGTGTTTTCAAATATACAACCCGAACCGAAGGCCCGCTGCGCGCGATGAATGAGCTTGAGCGTTACACCTGGTAATTGTAATGCAAATGCTTATTTTATGGAACCTTCATCATTCACAACTTTAATGAATAACGTTCGCTAAATAAATGTACACCGATTTTCTCTATGGATGTTCAACGGGTTTCTCGTGTGCAAAAATACGGTGCAACACTGTGTTCAGTTAGCCAACGTTAGTCCTAGCTCTAGCATAAATGCATATCAATATAAGACGAAACCTCAAAAAGGAAACGCTGTGCATGTAACAGACTGTGTTTACCAACACGCTGATATTATTAAATGTATTTATCTTACCGATGTAACCCTCGTTACCTTTTCCCTTTTTGTAGTGACCGTGTTGCACTTTTTTGTCCACCCCTCCTCCCACCGAGTGATTCACCAGCTAAAACAAACAAGATGGCGTCGACCCTTTTTCCTCTTCCTCCCGCCCAAAGGCCTCTTTTAAAATCCACAGGATGTTTACGGACGAAATTTCGGCTTTTTCAGTGGGCGGGGTTAGCTTGTTTGATTGGCATATGAGAAAGCCTGTGACACACGCCTCTCCATCCAATGACAGTGAGCAATTTGTATCTGATTATCTACCCATATATTTCAAAACCGCAATTTAAATATATGGGTAGATATGGGATAAGATCAATGTTGTGTCTATGTTATGCCCAAGACACATTATAAATGAATTAAGCCACTTTTGAAGTCCAGCCCTTTGGAACCTTGTGCCTTCGCCTATCTGTCCTGATGCAAAAGTGCGTCTGACCACACCCAAAATTGACTTGCATGCTGCGCAATAGACTTTGAGTTTTGACAATGAATTTGACTATGCAAAAACATTGCAAAAGAGATCTAAATTTCCAAATAAAACGAGAATCACTGGACAGGGCTTTGGACTTTATGCAATCAAATACACCATTCTGTCTGCTGAGCATGCAATAGATTAATAGATTCATGACCTTTGGCAATGTTATGAAACACACAACAGGCCACCAGGAATATCCAGGCTGCATTGTTATCTTCCATTTGACTTATATCTGAAGCCTATTTTCCGTAGCTTACTACAAAACTCCTCTCCTTTTAGTCTATTCACTGGCATTTCCATACATACCTTGTCCCAGATCCTCCAATTTAAGCATGTTCCTTAGTTGAAACATATTTGGACAGGAGCCTGAAATGAATAAAGTTTTTCAAAAATTGACCGATAATTAGTGAATAGAAACGACTTTAGAATGCAATTTGGGTGTTTTAAGTAAGGTATGTGTCTAAATCTCATGAATTAAAAAAGTATAAAGTAAGCAAAGTATCAATAAAACAGAAATGCCTGCTCCCAAATGATTTGTTCCATTAAATAAGCATAAATGTATCATATGGAGTGCATTTCAACAGAAGGCCACTAGATGCCAGTGACACTTATTTGGTTCTCATGTTGAGAGACTGCAGCAAAAGACTCCACATGCAAATGTCACACCGAGAATCAACTGTAGACCTTTTGTTAGCTTTTCTGTGCATTAACTAATGATGCAAATACTTACAGCCAGGAAACAGATGTATTCTAACAGCTTCCCACAATGATCTCCTCATATGTACATGCCCTCAATTTAAAGCTGACAGTCTGCACTTCACCTTCATTGATTCATTTCAAATTCAATGTGTTGGAGGACAGTACCAAAACAACAAAATGGTGTCACTATTCAAATACTTATGGACTGCACTGTATATACTACTACGACTACAACTACTACTACTACTACTAATAATGTCTCATGAGGTGTGTGTATATATATATATATACACACACAAACACAGTCAGGTCCAGAATTATTGGCACCCTTGATGAAAATGAGCAAAGAAAACTGTAGAAAACAAATAATACATTACTCAGATATATTGTAATTTTCCAACATTTGGAAAATATTTTACTTTATTAATTATTCAATGGAATCCACCAAAATTACACATTTTTCAAATTATACATTTCTTTCCAAAAAAAAAAAAAAGGTTTCACAATTACTGGCACCCCTGTTTTTAGTACTTGGTGCAGCCTCCCCTGGCAAGGATAATGGCACCTATTTCTATTTCTATAATGTTTAATAAGGTTGGAGAACAAATTTGGAGGGATCTTGGACCATTCCTCCAAGCAAAACCTTTCAAGATCCTTAGGTTTACGCTTATGGACTGCCCTCTTCAATTCAGACCACATGTTTTCGATAGGGTTTAGGAGATGACCATTGCAAAACATTGATTTTGTTTTCACGGAACAATTTCTGTGTTGATTTTGAAGTATGTTTGGGGTCATTGTCTTGGAAGGTCCACCTACGGCCAAGTCTCAGCTTCCTGGCAGAGGCAACCAGGTTTTTGGCTAAAATGTCCTGGTACTTGGTGGAATTCATTATGCCATTGATCTTAACAAGAGCACCCGGACCACTGGCAGCAAAACAGCCCCAAAGCATCAATGATCCACCTCCATATTTGATGGTAGGTATGAGGCGCTTTTCCTTGTATGCATCCCTTTTTTGATGCCAAACATGCTGACGGTGTACATGGCCAAAAAGTTCAATTTTGGTCTCATCTGATCATAGCACTCTGTATCAGTCATAGTTCCAATGACGTTTTGCAAACTCCAGACGCTTGAATTTGTAGGTTGCTCTCAGTAAGGGCTTTGACAAAGTGATTTTACATGTTATGTTTTATAGCCTAGGGAAACAGGACGTGATGGAAGGCCACAATACAGTTCCTTAAAACTGAGATTACCTTACTGCAGATTACCTAATTTTACTGCAGATTTAACTTTGTTTGGTTTTATTTAAAATAATCTTTAAGGATGCCAATAATTCTGATGCCTACATTTTTCATAAAAAATAGTATTACTCAATAAGAAGAAAATCAAAATTAGAATAATTGTATTGGGATAAAAGTATATAGTTTTCCCATATGTTTGGACATTAGATATAGCTCATTATCTGTGTTGTTTATTTTATACAGCCTTTTCATTTTCATCAAGGGTGCCAATAATTCTGGACCTGACTGTATATATACAAGTTCCATGGATTCCTATGTGAGTTGCTCAATGGTGCATGAAGCCAGTTCTTGGAGACTGTCATGTTTGACTATGGGGCTTTTTTTTGGCACCAGAGCATGTGCACTGGGTATCTAAATGTGAAGGGATGAATAGGAAACAATACAACTATTTCTGCTCAGAAATAAATTCATCCTGGGAGAGCAATTCGCTCAAGGTAAAGACGTTTTAGAATTTAAAAGTACTGTCCAACATAATACAATTTAGCAGATCACCAAGTCATAGTTTTGAATGGACCTTTTTGCACCTTCATAAACTGTAATACCTCCGGGCAAACACTGGAGTTTGTGAGCTTCTGGAGGAATGTCAACCCCTGATCCCGACTCTACCGACGGATTAGTTACCAGCAGCGTGAAAAATCTGACCTGCTCAGTCTCTGCACTTTGCGAGACTTTCAGGAACAGAAGGGGTAATGACGTGGTTGCTTACGATAGCTACCTTACGTCACAGATGACTCTGTTGTCATAAGATCTCAACCAGCACCGAGCAAGGTGGAAAGAATCCAGTGCTATGCACTGTCCTCTGATGGTAGGAGCAATGAAAGCTTTTGGGGGAATTCTTGAAATTCTTGGGAGTCGATTTCACTGATGTCAAATGAGGAGGAATGCACATGAAGAATGCATACCACGTGAAAAGAGGATCCAGCAAACCAAATTCATAGGAGTTTTTTATGAGAAAAATATTATACTATAAATTCTGCTCAGCATACAACCGGCTAGGGGTATGGTATTACAGTGACGAGTTAATTGTATTTTAGCAAATTAAATTGAAAATGAAATTTGGTTTTCCAATAGTGTATAGTTTGTTAGGCTTGCATAAAATAACATACCTTTTTCACCAACGTAAACAACCCGCACACTTTTTAATATTTCAGGATATTTTTAGGACACCTCATAAGACCCATTATATCATTTGGTTCCCATGTGTCCTTTTAGAGTGGCATTTTCGGAAACCTGCCAAGCTTAGAAAAAGCAATGCAGAATTTTATCAAATTTGACAGGGGATTTGTCCAGTGTTGTGGCTGGTGTCTCCACTGTGTTTCTAAGCCCACCAAGTACAGACACAAGCATCCATATCCACTCAAGAACAAAAATAATTTGATGAGAAAAAAAGCTTCCACTTCCACTGTGTTTGAGCTTCTGTAACTTTGTTTCAGTAATATCATAGTATATCTGACTCTTGGAAAACAACTCCCCAATGGTTACATTTCAGAAGAGACAATATGGAATAAGAGGAATATGCCTGTAGTCAAAATGATTCAAGAATAGTAACTAGTTTGTTTTGAGTATGTCAACTTGTACCAAGAAAGAGGGCAATACTTCAGGGTTTAATGGGAACAACAAATTGAGTTTATATTCATTTTGCATATATCCACAAATCTAGAATGAGTACAAATGGCAGTCCTCCAAACACTAGTCTTGGGCCCAAAAGAATGGGTTAGGGCAAAGGGACAATCATTTAATAATCGGACTTACAGTATAGATTGTATTATATTTATTTGGTTTTCTGTACAATATAATGAGCTGATTTATTCTTATTATTGCACTATTTATATAGAAATTAGAAAAAAGGTGAAGAAATACGGACACATTGTTTAACCTTTCAAGAGACAGCTTCTAGTTAATTATTTTAGTTGACTATGCTGAACATTAAAAACTTGTTTTAAAGGGTGCCTTACATTACAAGTACTACATCCATCTAATTACATTGATATTAGTGAAAACAGCTCGGAAAGGTTACTTTAATAGGTTCATTTTGTCTGAGGTTTTAGCATGATGTACCCAGATATACTCACAAACATGACTGCCAGTTAGCTCAGTGGGATAGGTGAAAAGACAGTGAGCCCAATTTTGGACAGGTTGCAGTGTAGCCATAACTATTTCACAAGATCCAAACGCGCATGTCAGCAGCTGAGAAAATACTGTCCCTAATATTCAAAACTCTAAATTTTTAAAACTGAAATGGTCCTTTAGTACAAAAAGGACTTTGGTGCTTTCTAAACACATATTTTCTCACTGAGTTAACTGGTTACTGAGAATGAGTCATGAATGAAGACTGTAACACACAAAGGTACAAAGGTGCACAAAAGGAGCAAAACATAGAATGCTGCCATGAGTTGAACACTACACAGTCAGATTGAAGGAAAAACGGACAGTAATGGGCTTCTTTGTGGCTGTGCATAAAGGGGTGATATTGTTCCCAGGCTATAAACTGGCTCTGTGGCCCAGCTTGGCATGTGGTCTTTGTCTCTCCATTTCATTCACTTTCTATTATCCTCTGTGAGGCTGCTCTGGGCTGTTGACTGCACATGGCTCTTGGGAGGCCAGAGAAATCCTCTTGTGTGCAGGACATACTATCCAAGGGTCTGAACGCCCAAAGCTGGGTGACAAAGATTCTCTATTTCTTGAGGTCCAGATCCATTCTCTCAAGGCACTGAAGAGGTAAGTGGTCTCGTCGCTCTGTTTAATGGTGATGGGAGGATATTTGTGTCCACTCAGTTGTCATTTCTAACTGCCCTTGTTATGCTTTACTCCATAAGCCTGACCTTCAATGCGCACATTTATTCTCACACTCCACTGGCCAAGGTGTAAGTGCAGCCATATTTTATAGCTTCAGTGTTTTGACAAATTAATTTGTACACCTTCTTGCCACTAAATATCTCTGCCATGTTTTGCTTTGGTAAAATCCTTGATCTTTTGTAATCTCACTGTAATATTTAGTCACATTTCAAATTTTGTTGATTTAATTCTGGTAATGGTGCAATGCTGTATATTATGAAAAGTAAAAAATATGTTTCAAATAGGGCAGGCATAATAATGCAGCCAGCATACCCTGACCTTCCTTTGCTGAATGAAAACAATTAATATGACATGATCTGGAAAATGTATAGAGAGTGCTCAACTGACCAGTTGCTGTTTGTTTGAACCTGGTCTTTATTCTTGCTGAGATCATTAGTCAATAGCAGGGGCAAGGAACTGGCTTTGGCCAGGCAGAGGAAGGGTAAATTAAGGTGGGTAGAGTTGCACAGATTACAGCTGTATCCCAACATTAACATACTAGACAGCCACAGGCTCATCTCAACAGCTCTCCTGTTATACACTGTGGTGACTCAAGAGCTTCAATTATTGATTCCAAATTGACAATAAAAAAGGAATATTTTTGCCAGAGGATTTATTGATTTCAATGATTATTTTATTGGTGTTGAAAAGTTATTTCCAATCCCTTCATCTTGAGTTGCTTAGAAGATGAAAAGATGTTGTCTCTCACATACAAGAGTAATGTACTTCAGTGTTGAGTTGTGTGCCGACTGCCAGAAACCATCACAAGCACTGTCTCACTGGGGAATAAACTCACGGTACAAAGTGTAAGACTATGATTATATTTTGGTACTGGACAGGCTTTGTTCCTTTGACAGCTGGGCAAAGGCAAGCCTACTTGCATAGCTATCTCGAGCAGTCATACTGATGAATGAGGTTTTCAAAGGGGCAATGCTGCCTACAACTGGTGTTCAGTCAAACACTGAAACATCGGCACTATGGATTTGCCTCCTCACCCACCACTGGCCATGAGAGAGAGAGTGAGAATGAGAGAGGGATTGAGGGAGGGAGAAGTCTTTTCATTTTTTTGAGGCAACAATGGTCTTTGTCCTAGATCTCCCACCATTCTTATTTGGGTTACCAAAGGGGGGGGAGTGGGCATGCGGGGGCTCATTTTCCATAGTAACAGTGACAAAACAAGTTTGTCCCCACAACCCAACAAGAAAAAGGGCGAGAGAAGTTGTGAAAGAAGGCAAATCTTTTCCACCAAGGAAAGATTGAAATCACCTCACAAACAAGAGCGCAAGAGCTACGAAGAGAACTGAACTGAAGGAGGAGAGAAATTGAAACACATTCATATTCACAGACAATCAGCTGGACCGTTTGAGAGAGACGGCTTAGTGAGAAAAGGAGGGAGTTTTCAAAGAAGGGGAGAGAGGAGAACAGAGAAGGGGGAAAGCGTACTGGACTTGAAGGGTCCCACGAGGGGGGAGGTGAGTGTGGCAGAGACTGTGTTGTGGCTGAGACCTTGCTGTTTCACACACACATGAACACATAGCCTACTCATCCTCACATATGCACACTCACACACCTATAGCATAAGCTTTCTCTCTCTCACACACACACACACACACCACACACACACACATCCATACTGACCACCTGAGCTTGCCCTCAGGAACCCCTGTGGCAGCATGGACCCCGAGTGTCAATGTGAAGACACCATGTCCATCATGATGCTGGAGAATATCAAGAACAAGCTCATCCACGCTTTCAGGGTGACTGGGGAACCTCTGGCCACCACTGCACCAGGCACCCACCAGCTCAACAGCATCGGGAGGAATCTCCAAGCCAACGAGGAACTCCGCAGAGCAAAGATCGAAGGAGCCATAAGCTGGCTGAGGTCAGAGCTGGTGAGTCTTGTTCTCAGAAACTGTGCACCTTCATATTTCTCTCTTTTATTAAGTGTGTTCTTTCGTAACCCTCGTATTATGTTTGACCCCACTCAGTGTTTGACATCTCTTAGAAACCAGTTAACCCTTTTTTACATTGATACTGGATGATTTTTCTAATTTGGTGGGGTTAAATAGTAAAAATGCAACAAACATAATGCTATTCAACTTGTTATTTTGTATGAAATGTAAGAATATACAACCATTACATAAAAAAAGATTTCCAAATGATCATTCTCAAACTTTCGCTTACTGGTCCTTAGGCTCAAAAATGAAATGTTTCTCACAGATCTTTCTTATTTATGGATAAAAGCCTTGTCATTTCGGAGACAATAAAAAGGCGACACACTATATGTCAAAAATGTTCTATTGCAATATTTTTGAGTGGTTAGCTGACGAATGTAATTTTTAAAACCTTGTTTCAGACATTTATGTTCAGTGCTGTTTTAAACATACGTTGGTAGGTCATTTATTTTTCTTAATCATAGCATGATTTGTGAGACATCAATTGAATTAGATTTTCATACTTCAGTCAAGATTACATCATATAAAATGCACAAATGTGCAGTCCCATTATTTGTCTTTACAAGACACAAGCAATTATCTTTGTTTTAGCTGTACTGACAAGATACAAGAAATCTCTCCATTCTATCTGAAAGCATCTTGATTATTATAGTTTAATTTAATTGAAGTTCAGTAAATAAACTGAAAGATTTCTCAGTGATTTGAATTAATTTCAGAGCATCTCCTAATGGGATTGAACCCAACCCTGGTGAATATATTATATTTGTATCATTACAACCACTCAGTAGACACGATTATCCAGAGCAATGTACAGTTGTGGAGACCATCAGTGTTGTTCTGAAGTATCAGGCATCCTGTTTAAAGTGTCAATCCTTAAAGTTTTCATATTAAAAAATGCCATATTTGATACCTTTTCATGATGAATTTCTGTAGCAATATCAATTCAGTGTGTCTGTATTCTGTAATTGCTCTTCTATATGCTATTATCCATTGATGGTGTTGGGTACAACAATCCTGCCAAATATTCAAATGCGATGACTCACACACAGGAAATTGCATTTCGAATGCAGAAGAGCAAGCACCTGAATCCAAAAAGTGTCTTAAAAATTAGGTTTTATATGTTGCTCAATATTACTGCAATGACAATGTTGGGTATCTCTAGGAAGTCTTCTTTCTCCAAAATACGCTTCCACTGGATCATCCTTGCGAACATTTGTGGCTATAGATAGTAGTCCGTAGATGTCGCCAAATCCACCAAAACCGAAAAATACTATGGATAGACACTTTAAAGCAATGTTTGCAACATGTGCATGTGAGAGTATTGAGCCGATATTGTCACTGAACGCTAGTGAAGGTTCTATCTTAGTAATGTGTATTTGATTGATGTTGTTTGGTTGAAACGCAGCTGGAGATGCGATCTCAGGACCGGCAGCTGGCTGAGACACTGCTGGGTCTGAACAGCGAGATAGAGAAGCTGAGGACCGAGACCAGCGCTGTGACTCTGGATCAAGATGGGAGGGAATAGGTCCATGGAACGGGACCATCTCATCTAGACACTTATATCCTCTTACTGGAGAGGAGAACCTGGATCCATCCTGGTATTTCTGCATTTGACTAAAGCTTGGCACAAGTGCTGGATCACATGCTATATGCAATGCAAAAGTGCAAATAGTTGGTACAGCAAAGACAAGGCAAGAAATTCTGAAACAATTCATGGATAATGTTTCCAAAGGAACACCAACTGTATGTCGTTGTTCTGTGTTTCAAGGTACGTCAGTGGGAAATGAGGTCAATCAATGTGTGAAAAATATTGTGAATGTATCGTCTATTTTACATACATAGGTGTACCTTTGGTAATAAAGCTACAGATGTGGGAGCCTAGATTGATTGTGTTACTACAAGAAAAATGCACTTAAAGAAGAAATTTAGCAACAACTGCAGATAATTTACCTCAAAAAGGGTAAAGTGCAGGTTAGTCTAGTGTGTATCAGACAAATGTTTCCTTCCTTATTGTTCTTAGTGACTGTATTTTAAGAACCTATGAGTTTATACATTACAACAAAATGGGCTTGAACATCATACTGGTGCTTAAATTGCACACAGGACCTAGTACGATTTGGAAGACTTTATTCAATCCAAAACAAGGCAAAGGCAGACAATTGTCATCTAGGTTTTTTCCTATCCTTGATACAGTAAATTGGTAAGTCAGTGACATATTAAATACCGTGTGATGTGCTGCAACAAAACACAACAGAGCATGTAACTACCCTTGTCATACACTGTGTTCAGATACTATGGGAATAAATGACAAGCCTTTTGGGAAAGTCTAACATTTTACAGTCTTTATTATGAAAGCATACCACAAGGGATACTTGTCCACCGTTTGGTTAAAATAAGAATAAACACAGGTTCATCTGTCAGGAAAGGAAGACTACAGTAATGGTAACATCAACCAAAGCTGACCACACCCATACCCAGCGCATGAAAACCGGTGTCACTTACAATGATATGTTACATTTAATGATAACTTCCTCTGTTCGGACATACACAGATTGAGGAAAGTAAATCAAACTTATTCTACACAGTTAAGATATAATTACAATGTTATTGTCAAGTTGGCAGCAAATACCTCCTATTATGAGATCTGGTCTGTGTGATTTTACTTTTAAGAGAGTAACCTGATAATTCTCCATACTACTTTCTTATATATGTTAAAATATAATACAGGGATAGTCCAGTTTCCATTTACACGAAACATGACCTTCAACGTATTGGCCTCAATACACATGATCCAAAGAGGGACATTTAAAGTATGCCATAATATAATGTAAAATCTGCCATGCAGAAATGCCTAGGCATTGTTTATGAGAAGCAAAAAAAATTTTTTTTGTCAATATTGAAGAATAATGCATATGTATAAAGCAGCCCCGTAATGGAAGATAATAGCAAGCTATACATATTATTTTGAAAATTAAATCTTTAAGCCTACTATGTGCAATCAACAGGGTGTAATTCACATTATAAAATGGGCAGGACCGATCGTGTCAATCACTTTCCAACCATGTTGCTCAGAATTTGCAAGCGAGCAGGGTCGCAGAGCTACACTAACCCTGCATCCGCTTCCACATGATTCAGAAACTATCCCCGGTGAAAGAGATTTGCATTATTACAGTATATCAAACAAAGAATAGATCTAAGACATTTTTTGCCATTCACATTCTGATCAAGCCGGGGATACCTCTAAACCTCATTTACAGTACATTCTAATAAATGGTTTAACTGGCAATTCAACAACCTCTTAACTGATTAACTTTAGACATTTCTAAACAACAAAGAACAATGAAAACACAATGCAGAATTTACTTCTACATTTATCTGCGAGAGTGTAACTGGTGTTTAACTCAACTGAATGGGTACTTCCAATGGATTATAAAAATGCATTTGAGAATAATCACTAGCATGTATCTAGTCGGCACTCTCCAATTGGAAATTAACTTTCCAACAAGATACAACTAATATGGCTGCTGAATTTTATAGCAAGTGACAAAATTACAATATTGTTCCATCAAAGCATTTTGATAATTAATAGAACTTGGTAATAGTGGTCATAATATGGAATTTAAGTCTTTAGCTGTCTTATCCTTCTGGTTGAATATATGTAGTTGTACAAGAATGTATAGAAAACCACTTGGAGAGTTGAGAGAAACGTTTATCTGTATTTTATACTTTATATGAGCCAATTATTGGTAAATAGTGGAAATATGATCTCATTTATCCAGTTTCCAACATGCATATGTCGGTCAGGCTGTAACTCCACTTCAGTACTGTGTTTAAAGAGTGAGTCAAAGCAGGACAGAACACTGTTGTTGCAGCACTCCCTACAGGCTGAAATTTTCATCTAGATTCCACTGCTGGCCCTAACTATTTAAGTGATATCAAAGCAGGAATGTTTCTATTAACATCTGGAATTACAGTTTTTACCCTGTGTTGACTTATTCTTTAACAGGCAGAAAGGAACAGAATATTCTGCAGAATGGTCCATGTACTCTGAAACAACTTTCTGTGCTTTACCAAAAATCACAATAACCACTGTGTGTGGAAGAATTTTAGTAGTGTTCTACCTAGAGTGCATGTCTGTGGCGTGGCTGGGGGAGGACCCTGGGGGACCTCCAGATGGGTTTGGTGCTCAGGGCACGGAGCTCCTTCTGCTGAAGTGTTGTCTGGGCAGAGACCTGCTGTGGTAGAGCAGGAAGGGTGGGGGCATGCTGGTGGCTGAAAGGGACCCAGCGAAGCGCACCTCCCCTGAGCTGGAATACACACTACTGCTCCCCGCCTCGCTCCCTGAGTCCCAGCCCTCCAGCTCTGCCTCTTCCTCCTCTTCAGCCTCTGCACATTCAAGCTTCAGCTCCTGGATCCCCATGTGCAGGTCCATCAGCTTCTGGATCAGAACCTGGTCCTGTGACCGCATCTCCATCTACAGCACAGAGAAACATGGACAGACAATCAGTGAGAGACAGGCAGACATGGATATACATGGATGATGGTTAAGTAGATGTAGACAGTTGTCAAGAGACAGTGACAGAGGCACAGGAACAAACAGACTTTACAGATTTTACAGACTTTAGAAACCTTTGATCAAAGGTTTGGAATCACCTCGCCTTTAACTAATTTAATATTTTATTTTCTGTTTGTAATCAGACAATTCACATCATTGGTGGCTGTTGGCCAGAGTTTTTGGTGAGGCAAACCCACCATCATCTCTGTGGAATATCAAACCCCTGTTAGTGCCAAGAATGAATTGTTTACCCATTAAACAGGTTTAAATTGACAACTTATCACTATGGTCATTCCATTTAAATTGAAATGCCTTCTCTTAAAGGATCAACACAAAACAGAATACAATGAAAAGTAGTCATGTGCTCATCACATTTATAAATAGTCAGATTAGGTAATCTCACTATCCATCACAAACTGTACGCATATTCAATTGATAAACAAAATAATGTAACGTTGTAATCAGTTATTATATTGTAAAAGACTAACACAACTGAGGTGGCACATATTGCACATAACTGTGGCATTGTTAGTTAAACTGGACTTTTGACTGACTGTACTCCAATTGAGTGAATATAGTTGAGATGGACTTTTGACTGCAGAGTCAGATTTTACCATTTGTAACAGGATGACCATACATTTAAGATCCTTATCCTTAATGCTCTTGGATCTTTAGTGATACAGAGGATGCTGATATGCGTTTTTTTAGTTTGCTGTTATGTTTTATTCTGGATTTACAATAGATGAAGAACACATGGATACTGAGGTCAAATTTATGCATCCACATTACCCAGCAAGATCATTTTTGGCCCAAGGTTTTCTACAGGTTTTCCTAATTTTAAGAGTACTCAAATGTTCCTAGAATGTAAAGAACATGATGTAGACATGGTATGGACCCGTTCCCATTCAATTCATTTTTTTTAAGTTCATGTCCTTTCTCAGACAAAACTAGTGGTTAAACCATTTCAGTTGAACACTGTTTCATTCAAATGCAAATGTTTCCCCTTTCTTCTATTTTTATGGGAGTCAGAGGCAGGCTAATTGCCTGTATTGTAGGAAAAAAACGTTAGAAATTCCAGTGAACTTAGAACCGAGGTTTGTCACAGACAGGAATTCCAGGACAAAAGTTTGGGAAACAGATGCCTTTCGGGATCTGCATCTTGCTTGTAGATGATTACTTTATAGGGGACAAAACAAGAATCTCAAAGCTGCTCACCTTAAAAAGGTTTGCAAAGGAAGGCATTTGAGGAAGGAAAACATGAACTGCACAGCCATTGCAGCACATCGATCCATGACTAATTTCCAAAGGGGAAAACAGGAAAGAAATGTTAATTCTGGAGTTGTTTCTTCCCCTTTCATGGGGGCCATTGAACAGCTGACCATGGAAGGTAATTCAAAGCAATGTTTCTAATTGGTAAGGGCCATTTCTATTTTGTGTTGAGAGAATTCCTGGTTTGCTGCAATTGTTCTTTCGGAACACAAACTGTAAATAGTTATTGAGCCCTATCCAGAGGCAATTGCCTTATGACATCATAAGAGGTGAAAGGTCAAGTTCTATCACAGATAACACTGATGGATGAGATTGTAAGCCTTCCATCCATATATGACTTCATCGAATACTGCTTTGTTTAACTGTGTTATGAGTTTTAACTGAAAATCAATACAAAAACATGAAAAACAAATAATGATGTAAGGATGAAAAACGAGTGATAGCACATTGAAAGCTGCTATTGCCACAATGCTTTCATGCCAAAGAATCACTATAAGACATTAAGGGTCTGGCTCTGACTACAGAGCAATGGCACCCTGAAGGAAGGGAGCCAGTTAAACTTAATACAAACACAAGTAACATCAGTTAAATAGCTAGCTAGCTAAATGGCCAGTGTGGAAAGCAACTACTAAAGCTGATGCTTTACGAATCATATTAGACCACATTTTTTTAGCTCACTGCTATCTCTGCACATTGACTTCCAGTGGAAACTGTCACATTTTCCCCCACATTTTCCCCCACGGGGGTTGGGTCTGAAGAGTTATGATGTTTTTGTGGGCGTGCCCTCTCTTGCGGACATAGTCTGTATGTTGCTGTTAAGGACTTCGTGACACTTGTCCGATACCTACTGTTATGTACTATGTGTGATGATCAGCAATGGGATGTCGCTATTATGAACTTTTTGATCAGCACTTGGAGGCAATTGAATTGCCAGGGGAAAACATTTATAAATTACAGTGGACTGATGTTCAGATGCTTTTGAAACCCTGCCATTGTAACCACAAGATAATACTACATTAGTTATTGCACTGTGCACCATCCTTTTCATATTAATAACGTATTAATTGTAGCCTTATTGTAAAATTCATAATGGTTTGATTGAGGAAATAAATGTTTTAGAAATGTGAATGCTTGAGCTGGTTAAGGTTGAGTACCACTGACACAAACCTTTCTTAAACTAGTCTTTTTTTTATTTACCAGGGACAGTGCACATTAATCAACATTATCAGTCTCCAAATCAATGTAAATGTGCCAGAGTTAGCTAAGTAGCATCTTCATCTGTAGTCCCTAACCTGCATGTCTAGCAGAGGTGGGGTTGACAATTTACTGGAATAGGAGAGTCCCTGTTCCTCTAATGAATTT
The DNA here is from genome assembly GCF_963514075.1 of Conger conger. Classification (NCBI taxonomy): domain Eukaryota; kingdom Metazoa; phylum Chordata; class Actinopteri; order Anguilliformes; family Congridae; genus Conger; species Conger conger. Next base: position 46,810,955 of record NC_083768.1, read on the forward strand.
TTCTGAGATGGATATCCTATAACAATACAACAACAACAAAAAAGAAATATGTATGCCAAAAGAAGAGCATCTGGGCCTTTCACTATTAACAACTGCCTGAATTAATCATCAAAACACCATTACACCTTTGCACTTGTTTGCTACATATACAGTAGTTTATCAGATAACCACAACCCACATACCACCACATACTAATATACAAAGTGTTCTTCCACGTGGAACAGTCAATAGTGCAGTCAAATAGAAGGCGTCTCACATTGCAATATACAGGGAACAGAATGTTATTGACAACAGTAATTATTCCGAAAAAAGTAACAACCCCTTTCCCGACACCAATGTGTTTCATTTTCTCATCGCTCCTCTGACAATGAGATTTGTTGTGTTTTGTGTTCTGGGGCACTTGGTTGCCATGACAAGGCAGTTAGGTTGAGGCTCTAAATACCACTGGATATATCAATCATTGACAAAGTACATTGTCTCAGTTTGAAACAAAGGAAAAAGCACTATCCCACACATTTCAATCACCGAAGTTCAATGGCTTTCAGCTCCTTGAAATTGTTTGTGACCAAAAGGAACCAGTTTTGAACATAACCTCAATTCAACCATAAGATGGCCAATTCATTCAATACAAGAAACAAATTGCATAACATGCGGTTTTCTATTTTCAAGTTATTTTCTCTGAAATGTGCAATAATCAAAAAGGCAGTCTAGCACAAGTGCTCTTACAAGAATAATAAAATATTGAATTGTAATTTGGGTGTTAATCCAGTAGGGAAAAATGTAACACTGAAGATTTTACGGTGTATTTCTGAAAATAAGCAACTAATATATAGATTATTATTACAGAAACAATAATCAACTCTCTGTATTCATGCTCTGTGCCTAAAGCACCTGGAGTAAATGCAATGAAATCACATTGTAATCTCAGAGCCTTACCAGCTCTCTGCGCAGCCAGGCCAGAGCGCTCTCAATGTCCAGCTGAGTGGGGCTGCCTTCTCCGGCCAAGCACGTTTCTCTCTGGCTTCCGTTGGCTGCACAGTTGTCCCTTTGGGCTTCTCTGCAAATGGTCATCTCCGCTGATTTGCGGTCGTTGAAGGTAGCAGCTTTGCAGGAGAAATCTCGCAGTCTGGTCAGGACCAATTCCATCGTTACACGCCTTTTAATTTACAGGACCTATAGCTTATCTTCCTACTGACTGTTTCAGTGCCTCAGCTGTAGCGAGATACAGCGTTGTCAAAAACTAAAGCCCACCCTTTCACTAACTGGATTTCCTTCTCTCTAGCTCTCTCCCAGAACTCAGTCTAACTTGCTCAGCCCTGGATGGGAAACTTAAATACAGGAAGTTTTTTTTTTTCATTTCCCCCTCTCAACGCAGCGAATTGTCATCAGATGTGCATGTGTGTGACGCACCCCTGGTGGCGTCAGACCCTCTAATTTTCCGACGACCAATAGCTTTGTTTGCCATTTTACTGGGGGTTCTTTTGGAACACACAAACCTCCCCTTGAATTCTACAGGAAGGATGAATAGTGGTTGGGTAGGGGTAGTTGTCACGGCTACCACAGTGGGACTCCCGCAGGGGCTAGAATGGGCCACGTAATGTTCTTGGCTTACTGTCATGTCTCAACCATTAATAATGTCATAAGATGACGCACATTTTAAAGAGTTGGGCTTACCACCAGACTCTAGTTAAAGCACATTCTTTTAATATTCAAGTTCTCTTCCGGACAAATTATATCAAGGCTGTTTAGATGGACTATATAGATGGGGTTACGCAGAGGCAGGGTTTAATTAATAATGCCCCAGAACATTACAATGTTATTTTAACTTGTGGTGACGAGCTTGATTTACTGGATCTCTGCCTCATTGGCAAACATGTATGGGTAGACCAATATATGTGAATGTACTTTCACTCTACTGCACCTAGCAACCCACACAATGACCAGTAAATCCAGGCAGTGACTAAAATAGCTTGGGAAAAAAATCAATAGCATTAGTTAAATTTAGACCCCAGTTCATTCAGCTCTAGGACCAACAGCCACTAATGACGACAGTATGTAGTAACATTTATAAATGAGCTTCATCCCAACTAAATGCTGAGTACCTTGAGAGTGTCCGTAATGTCAACTAGTGACCTAGCATAAAAGACGTATATATTTCAAGTCAAAATTTGACCCAAGTGCTCTTCAGAATTTCTTTTAATTCAGAAAAATAATATTGGATAATAAACCAAACTAATCTGAAACAATTCATCTGGAAATGACAAAAGTGCGTCATTCTACAGGATTTGACAGCCAAACATTATTTGTTTCAATGTAGGAACATTTTCTGCAGTGAACAGGAACCATGGAGCCCCTTAGCATGGATGTCTGGCCTGAGGTCCCATCTTGTGTGGACCCACCTCCCAAACATCATCCCGGCAGGTGACATTCCTGCACTGGCACGGGGAGTAAAACGGTGAGTCACCAGGAACCTGGCAAGGCGTGCCTTCAGGAAGTCCCCCGTTGTCTTTTGCAGGGCCTGCACATACCCTCAACAGTAAACCCATCCCACTTTGTTCACAGACCCAGGTAGGCACGAAGTTCACCAACGTTCTGCTCAGGGGCATCTGTGATGGAAGAAGTTTCACCACATGCAGTACCATGTCATTCCAATAGAGGGAAGAACAGTGGAACTGATGAAGGATGAGATGCTTTTTTAAATATGGGTGGGGGACCCCATAATGACAACATGAAAGAAGTTTTTTTTTTTTTTTTTTTTTTTAAACTTATAAAAAATTAAAAACTAAGAAATCACATGTACATAAGTATTCACAGCCTTTGCTCAATACTTTGTTGATGCACCTTTGGCAGCAATTACAGCCTCAAGTCTTCTTGAATATGATGCCACAAGCTTGGCACACCTATCTTTGGGCAGTTTTGCCCATTCCTCTTTGCAGCACCTCTCAAGCTCCATCAGGTTGGATGGGGAGCGTTTGATATCTTGGCTGTGTGCTTAGGGTCGTTGTCCTGCTGAAAGATGAACCGTCGCCCCAGTCTGAGGTCAAGAGCGCTCTGGAGCAGGTTTTCATCCAGGATGTCTCTGTACATTGCTGCATTCATCTTTCCCTCAATCCGGACTAGTCTCCCAGTTCCTGTCGCTGAAAAACATCCCCACAGCATGATGCTGCCACCACCATGCTTCACTGTAGGGATGGTATTGGCCAGGTGATGAGCGGTACCTGGTTTCCTCCAAACATGACACCTGGCATTCACACCAAAGAGTTCAATCTTTGTCTCATCAGACCAGAGAATTTTGTTTCTCATCGTCTGAGAGTCCTTCAGGTGCCTTTCGGCAAACTCCAGGCGGGCTGCCATGTGCCTTTTACTAAGGAGTGGCTTCCGTCTGGCCACTCTACCATACAGGCCTGATTGGTGGATTGCTGCAGAGATGGTTGTCCTTCTGGAAGGTTCTCTTCTCTCCACAGAGGAACGCTGGAGCTCTGACAGAGTGACCATCGGGTTCTTGGTCACCTCCCTGACTAAGGCCCTTCTCCCCCGATTGCTCAGTTTAGACGGGCGGCCAGCTCTAGGAAGAGTCCTGCCCACTGTGCTCATTGGGACCTTCAAAGCAGCAGAAATATTTCTGTACCCTTCCCCAGATTTGTGACTCGAGACAATCCTGTCTCGGTGGTCTACAGACAATTCCTTTGACTTCTTGCTTGGTTTGTGCGCCGACAAGCACTGTCAACTGTGGGACCTTATATAGACAGGTGTGTGCCTTTCCAAATCATGTCAAATCAACTGAATTTACCACAGGTGGACTCCAATTAAGCTGTAGAAACATATCAAGGTTGATCAGTGGAAACAGGATGCACCTGAGCTCAATTTTGAGCTTCATGGTAAAGGAGGAAAAAATGAATTTAATCAATTTTGGAATAAGGCTGTAACATAACAAAATGTGGAAAAAGTGAAGCGCTGTGAATACTTTCCGGATGCACTGTATATGAAGAATTCTACAGGTCCCGGAGCACCATGAACAACAGTACGTACCAAAATATTGACAAAACAAACAAAAAACAAAAAAACGGGTTAAGCATGCGGTTTGAATGTTGCGGCTAAGCGGTGCATAGTCTAGTTTGCCTTCGGCTGCTCGGCAATAGAACTCATAAACACACTGGAAGCTTCTCGAATGAGTTATAAATAAACTACAGTAGCCTAATAAGCAAGCGTACATTTTTTATAGAGCATGATGCTAGTTTATATTGTTCAATTGTTAATAATAGCCTTTCTCTTCTCTCTCTGCAGGGAGAACTAATTGATTGTGTATTGGGTATTGGGCTGGATACCAAGCTCTCTTTTCGCACACATGTTGAACATCTCATAAAGAAGCTGAGGATTAAAATTGGCTTTCTTTACAGGAATAAATCCTGTTTCTCTCTTCAAACCAGGAAATCCATTGTTCAGTCCCAAATTATGTCTGTTTTTGATTATGGTGACATTGTGTATATGCATGCTTCGCCTGTCATTTTGAAGCTGCTTGATCCTGTGTATCATAGTGCCCTGCGCTTTGTAACGGGTGATGGTTTTCTTACTCACCGATGTGTTTTGTATGAAAAATTGGGTTGGTCGTCCCTAACTGCACGAAGAGAGCTACATTCTCTTCTATTCATCTATAAAGCTCTAATTGGCAAACTTCCATCGTATTTATCCTCGCTCCTCATACACAACTCTATGAGTTGCCGAACACGCTCGCAGTCACACATCAGATTGCTCATTCCGCGCGTGAGGACAGAATATGGAAAGACTGCTTTTTCTCACTATGCTCCGGACAAGTGGAATAGGCTCCAGGACACTCTAAAATTGGATCAATTTGTTTCTCTAGACTCTTTTAGAGTGCTCCTCGTGGGTGCCATGACTGAGAACTGCTCGTGTTTTACCTGATTTTTAGTGTCTTACCAATTATTATCTGTTTTTTATAGCTTGTTTTTTGTCTGCTCTTATCTTGTCTGTTGCAACCTGTATCTTTTATATATGTTTTTTTGTAAACAGGGCACCCTTGAAAATGAGAGCTTGCTCTCAAGGGACTTCCCTGTATAAATAAAGGTCAAATAAAAAATAAAAAAAAATAAAAAATATATATATCGGCTAGCACTCCAGGTAAGTTGCTTTAGCACGAAGTTGTGGAAACGTTCCAACATTTCAATACACTGCATTACCAGAGATGTTGTAGTGTCTATGGAATTTGATATTATCGTGTATCAGTCATGACGTGTAGCCTATAATGAATATGGGCTGGGGCTACAGGGCCATTTTCATATATAGGATATAGTGATAGTGTCATTTTATTTAATTTATTCAATGAAATTATCCCCCTCTCGCACACCTTCCACACATTTGAAGCCTTTTGGTAAATGTGCTGCAAGCGGACCAAAATATTTGCACACGGTCCAGAGTCACAAGGCTTCGACTATAAATGCTGGCTCACTTCAGTTGTTAAATAAAAAAAAAGGAAAGAGTCTACAGAAGATGCTGACAGATCTAGAAATGACACAAACTGTATCAAACTTATACTATTTTTTAAAATCTGTTTTGCGTTAAATAGAAGTGTAAACTAAACTTCCTTTGGATTAAATTGTAGGTTCGGCTACAACAAAGTTAATAGCACAAATTAACGCATTTCGCCTTTAGGATCAGCACAAACTTTCTCATCATGTTCAGAAGAGACCCGGAGAAATCTAATTTGGTCCCCGAAAAAGCGCCCAGTATGTATTCCATCACGATGGGGAGGTAAATATAGCATTTTATAGGATTTATGTTTTTTAGTTGTTGAGAAAATATCTGTGTACTTGCTACATTATACAATGAAATCACAAACGTTAATTGAGTGTGTGTGAATCAAGTGCTGTATCATGCACACCATCGCTTCCCACTGTTACACAATTGTTTTACACACGGTCTCACTAAGTCATTCCATCTGCACACTGCGAATGACTCGTGGCTCCTGTTATCACAGGATCGCCCAAGATTAAGAGGAAAACATTTCGTCAAGAATCACTCGAACAAATCAGAAATTAGCTGACAACTGACTTTCAGTCAGTTTTTAATCTCAAAAGTATGTTGACTGCTTGCTATTAGTAGGGTGGTTGACGAGTAAAACATTTTGGCCATATTATATATTGCTTGAAGCTTCTTTCCCAGATTAATGAAATAGTGACACTGAATACAGAAATACATATGGTTATCTATCAATGTCCTTTTATTTTGTTTGAGTTATAGGCCTATTAGCTAAGCGTGCCTTGGCTTATCTAAAACAAAGTAATCCAGAATAATTAATTATTGTATTTATGTGTTGGGTAGTTCGTCGTTGTAGCCTATTAAGGTGTTGTTCAAGTTTGTGGATGGGCCCCACGGTCCGGTCCGGTATTGAATCTGGACTGCCAGTTACAGGGCAACGCATAAATGGCCAGAGTATCTTGGCAACAGTGGCCAGAGTATCTTGGCAACAATGCTACAATTACCAGGCAAACAGTGCCATCCACTGGTCAGTGGTAATACTCTTACGAAAGAATGAACATTTGAGCAATAATTTATCACATGGCACAAATTGCATCACAATGCTACAATACTAGATTAAACTTCGCTTTGAGTAAGCCTACAATGCGTGAATAATAATATACTTGTTCTGAAAAACGAGGTAATCTGGTGAGTCATCACTGAGAGATGTGGAATGACTCTAAAGTTCTGAACAGCAGGGAAAAACATATTTAGGATGTGCGTTCTAGCAGGTTGGAATTGATAGATCAACAAAGGTTGTTGAGTGGAAAGTTGCCCCTGTATGCCCTTGCTTTTAACCTCTGCTCTATTTTAAATTTTTTGTTACAGTACTGTATCATTCTCCATTGGATGTTTGTCAACTGTCTTGTTGGGTAAATGTGTGTTTTATGTCAGGTCCCCCTTACAGAGGGGATTTCCATCTCAATGGTATTTTCCTGGTTAAATACGGACAAAAAACTTTTTTACTGTGAAAAGAAAAGAAAATCCACTCAGTGAGCACTTTATTAGGTATTGGTGTGTGTTAAGATGCTCTTCTGCATACCACTGTTGTAATGCATGGTTATTTGTGATACTGTCACCTTCCTGTCCGCGTCGACCAGTCTGGCCCTTCTCCTCTGACCTCTCTCATTAAAAACATGTTTCTGCCCACAGAACTGCTGCTCACTGGATGTTTTTTGTTTTTTGCACCACTCTCTACAAATTCTAGAGACTGTTAGATCACATCTCTTCCCCATTCTAACATTTGGTCTGATAAACCGCTGAACCTCTTCACCTTATCTGCATGCTTTTATGGCTAATATGATTATGTACCTTTATGATTAAAGGTACACCAGCTTGTTAATGATTAAATATTTGCATTAACAAGCTGGTGTACCTAATAAAGTGATCACTGAGTGTATGTTCAGTTTCATGGGAGAAATAAGGATTTGCTAATACTCTCTGTTCTCTCTTTCTCTGTCTTACACGGGCGGCCTCAGTATGCCAGTCTGTCAGTCTCCGCAGAAAGATGGTGACATCAGCCATTGCCATGACAATAGTCATGCTCTTGAAGACAGGGAGAGGGAGAAGCAGCAGGCCAGGAAACGCCTCTACATTGTCTCCATCATCTGTCTGGTCTTCATGGTCGGGGAAATCCTGGGTGCGTGTCTGAGGATGCATAGATTGGCAACCTTGAAAAAATGAAACAACATTTTCACAGAACCTTTCAGTCAAACTTACTAAACTTACTAAAACTGCATCAGTTAATAATTGACTAATTTAGTAATAAGTTAGTAATATAGTAACAGTAATGTAAACTGTAATATTTACAATAATGTGCTTGTTGTACGAACGTAAGAAATAATAGAATATTGGACTTCTCTGTTTAGGGGGGTATTTTGCAGGCAGCTTGGCTGTGATGACAGATGCTGCCCACTTGCTGGTAGACTTCACCAGTTTCCTCATAAGCCTGTGCTCTCTCTGGCTGTCGTCCCGGCCCGCGACACACAGGCTAAACTATGGCTGGCACAGAGCAGGTGGGACCGGGGGCATGGGGCTTCTTCACGATTTTGTCTGATATCTTTTACAACTTGCATGTAGCAGCCAGGACTATACACTTGAGGGAAGGCTTCGTAAGTCCCATCTTATGTGAAGGGAACCCACACAGGTACCTGAAAAACATGCAAAGTCCACACCGAAAGGGCCCTGGCTGAATTCAAACCTAGGGCCAACGGTGCTAACCACTGGACCACCACACCCGCAGGGTTGTTTGATGTTGTGGTCAAAGGAGGCACTACCCAATGTTCATGCAAAATATTTTATGATAAGCATATTTGCTCTCCAGGCTCAGACACATATGGTTAAATAAAGCTGATGAGAGTTGTGCAAACACAGTGAGAAATGTGTTGACCTGGAGACCCTTCTGCAAACACTACGTAGAAAGGGCCTGGACTGGATTTGAATCCATTACTTTCTTTCTCAGAGGTAACTGAGCTAACCACTGGACCACCACGCTAGCAGGAAACAACAACAATTTTGAAGAAGCTTTGTCTAAGGAGACAGTACCCAAAACTTCTGTAGACATTTAAACTTATTTGCATTTTATAGCACCACCTATTGGCTGTGAGGTGCTGAAATTGGCATGTGTACACAGAATCATAGACTACATACACTCGTGTACGAGTTATGGCTGTTTTAAAAAAAAAAATGGCCATGCCCTAAATTATTCATTTATTAATAACTTTTATTGGGGTTACTCCCAGCATATTCTGTCAAATTTGGTGAAAATTAGATGGTGGAAAAATTAAAGGGTTGCCAACATTATTTCTTGAAGCAAAGTTGTTCATAAGTTGAAGTAGTAGGATCAACAGGACTTTCCATTAACCATAGCCAAAGACAAATGCTGCATATTTACTATATCTCTTTGAGGGCCGCCACAGGCTGACAGATACCACATTTAACAAACACCGAGATTCATGATGATTGGACATTGCAAAGCCTGCCAAATGGCTACCGATATCTGATTGGCTGATGGTGGCCATGTTTTTTAAAATGTCTTTTGATATTTGAACATCCTGTTGGAATCTTGCACAGAGATGGAAGATACAAAATTTCAACCTTATTAGTCAAATGGCTGAAGAGTTGTAGGCATTTAAACACATTTGATTCTTATAGTGCCACCTAATGGCCAAGAGGCATGTGGCATGTGTCCACAGAATCAGACTACATACTTGTCCCAAGTTTGGTGAGGCTCAGCCATAGGATTCACAATTTACAGCCATTTCAGAAAAAAATGCAACAATTGACATGTCTTGGACAAACAGTTTGCAATATCAAAATAAGAAAGTGCTAACTTATCAGGGTTACTCCAAGCATACTCATACTATGTAAAATTTGGTGAAGATTGAATAGAATTTGTTGAAGAATAAGCAGAAAAAGTGTTTTTGAAAAAATCAAAAAGGCATTTATGTTTTGTTTGGCCTCATCCAAAGAATTTGTATTCTAGACCAAATGGTTCAGTGGTATGGGCTAAAACATAAACGGCTGCATTACAGCCATGATACCAATGGGTGTCATTGTGATACGCGGAGTAATGGAAGGCTTGACTTAACCTGCCAAGTTTTGTAGCTCTACGCTTTACAGTTTTTGCTGCCCATTGGGTTTTATCAAAGACAAATAAACATTTCTTCACTCAAAAAAGAAGGTTCTCAAGAATGTAGGCCTATTGTGCATTGCTTTCCAAATAGATATGGTTAAAATCATGAGTTTAAAATGGTGTCATGAAAGGAGGGATTCCAACAAATCGGCTTACATGCGCACATAACTGAAAATCTGCAAAATATTATCCAAGGTTGGCAGGTATGTGAATTGAATCATGACACTTTTATAAGCCCATGATGAGATATTATTCAAAATATATAATACTTTGTCTGATTACACCAACATGTATCTTGCATCTTTACCACTTGTAGTCGGACTTCCCATTTTCACTGACAATGAATTGAAGGGCTGATTTATATGAATATTCAAATTGGCTGTTCCTATTTGTGGAAGTTGATGCATATGGATGGTTTCATACATAAGTATCAGTGTGTAGTTTTATTATTTTGTGCATATGTAACCTTTTAGTGCATACGTTTCATAAATGAGGCCCCAGGTATTTTAATCAGCACCTGATGGTGTTGAATCATCTTTGTCATAAATAAACCAGGATGAGGGGTTATCCACCAAGCAAGCAAAAGATTAATTTCAGTGTAACACAAATGAGTGTTTCACTCTGCTTTGTCTTGTCTCTTCTCCTGGCTCAGAGATCCTGGGTGCACTGCTGTCGGTTTTCACCATCTGGCTGGTGACAGGCGTGTTGGTTTACCTGGCCGTTGAGAGGATAATAAGCAATGACTACACCATCGAGGGCACGGTTATGCTCAGTACTGCTGGAGGCGCTGTCCTCGCCAACATCATGTGAGCATTGTATTCAGAATAGATTTGACTTGTGGGAGCAGTTACTATGGAAAGGAAATATCAAATTTCCTGATCACCTATTAAAGCCAATCGAATAAGAGCTAACTGTGGCAACAGAGTTTTTAAAATTATTTCAAAAAAGTAATTGCCCTCTTAATTACTCAATCAACCAATATAATTGATAATTAGATACAGGTAATTGAACACAGTCAGGCTTGATTGCAGATTGAACCTTACCAACAGAATGAAGTGGACAAAAATCTTCTATGAGCACACTATGCCATGAATGTTAAAATGTGTTTAACTCCACAATAAGAAAGAGACTGGGCAAAAGTGTGGTTCATTGGAGAGTAGCAAGGTGGAAACCACTGCTAAAATTCTATGGACAGATGAGTTAATAATTGAAATAATAATTTAAAAAATGTGTTCGATGTTTCCTCAGGTTCCCTTTGCCTAATATTACATACAGAGTCACACTGAATGATTTCAGTGCAAATGCAATAATACATCAGGAAGGGGGCAAATACTTTTTCAGGGGACTGCATGTCTTGAATACAATTCCCGAGTTATAATTAGGAGTTATAAAAGGAGAATTTGCATCAGCAAAAACTGGGTTATGCCAGTTATAGGCCCAAATGTGACCATATAACTATGACTGTATGATGTAGTAACTGGAAGTAAATAAACAAAATATTGTTGCTGCTCAGAATGGCACTGACCTTACACCAATCGAGCCATGGCCTCGGCTCTCATGGACACTCCCACGGGCACAGTGCACCAGGGAAGGAGGGACCTGGGTCACGGCCCCAAGCCAACAGCAGTGTGCGGGCGGCCTTCGTGCACGTGGTGGGAGACCTCCTGCAGAGCATTAGCGTGCTGATTAGTGCCATCGTCATCTTCTTCAAGGTCAGAGGAGATGGCAGGGGTAAAGGGGAACAGCTGGTTTTCATACATTTTATTGCTCTCCCTCGTTTTACAGCTTCTCAAACTTGGCACCAAAAGTAGAGAAATCTGCTGCCCATGCCTAAATCAGCAACATAAGATTCAGTTCAGATGGAGGTGAGACCTCAGGGATGGCTTTGAGGGTATAAGAGAAACTGAGAATTACACATGACTCACTGTCTGACTACACTTCCTGTCACAGTGAAGCACTTCCTGTATTAAACACTTACAGAAGCCATTCCTGAACAGAGAATTGAAAGTAATTTTTGTGTTGCTTAAGTTGTGAACATAATTTATTGTTTTCTGGTGCCCCCCTAGCACCTTTCCAGGGCCAACTGTTGCATGTTACAATACAAATCAATACAAAATGATGTTTGCATGCTGTAGTCAGATTGTCGTCTAACAGGTAATTTACTCGACATTCGTGCACCCTAGATGTTTTTAATATAAATGTGGTCTCAGGTGGGTTTTTTGGTTGTTGTTTTCTGCATCGGTGTGTCAGTAGAAAAGAGCAAATTTTAGATTTCCAAACATTCATTTTCCAAAAATGTAATGTTACAGAAAAATGTTTCTATTTCATTAAAATAAAATAACATCAGGCTGATGCTATTCTTACATTTAGGTTTTATTGTTTGTTAATATATGGAAATATAATTAAAAATAATAGTGTATTTTGTAAAAAATTGTTGCAATATCTGAAAGCAGCAATTATTGTATTCATTGTAATTAAATAATAGTCTTCTGTGCCTGTGTATTTTCAGGATATTTCCTGAGATTAATACCATTTTATTTCAACATATTTCTATACATTCAGTTTCCATTTGGGTTGAACTATGTAATTGTTATGGAAATTGTTATGAACTGTATACATTGCCCATATGTGTGATTAACTAAAACAGTCATCCAAACTATACAGCCATGTATTTACTGTTTATTTAGTGAACTGTCGTGTAAATGTTACTTTGCTAAATTGTGTGTTTGTTGTCATAGTATATTATTGTTTCAATAAGCTTGCTTTAATTTCATTTTAAAGTCAAACATTTACCCATCAGGATCCCCTGCACATTTTTAACATTCATATTTTTTGCTAATATTTACATTTTAAGGGACAACTGTGAATATCATGGTTGTGAAAACAGTGTAATTAGACCAGTGTATATAATCGTAAGTTTTGTTTATTTTTCTCCCCCAGCCTGAGTATAAGATTGCTGACCCGATATGCACATTCCTGTTCTCTGTGTTTGTGCTGGGCACCACCATCGGCATTATGAGAGACATCCTGCTGGTTCTAATGGAAGGTACGAGTCTGCTCTTTCATTCTGCTATTAAGTTTCCAGAGCACATCCTTTCTCTGGTGTTGTGCTTTATGTATGCGGCCGGGGGCAGAAAGCCACTGACTCAGAGCAGGGACTCACTGGCTCAGGTACATATTCGTGAGTGCATTTGAGAACCACGCATACATTTCGCTACATTTTGGCAGTTTAGTCCGCAGTATAGTAGCCTATGTTACATGTTATATAGCTGATGCTAGGCAGTAGGTCCAGACCATGGACTTCAGACCAGGTCTGATGAAACCTTTCTAGGACTCCCTGAGATTCTGGATGATATACATTGGAAACGTGTGATTTAATGTCCAATTGTTTAATGGTTTTAAACAGTCAGTACATACAATTAGAACCCTGATCTGACTGGATACATTTTGGTTATCAAAAAGTGGAACAGTTTAGTCTAATCAACAAGTTGCTTTGGATAAAGGCATCAGCCAAATAACATGTAATGCATACTAACCATTCCAATAAGTGATTAAAATTCAAATGGATGTATTTCACTTTCAAAGCTGAAGTTCTGAATGACTGCCATTCCCAAAGCGCTCATATCTTTGATGTAAGATTCCAACTGTAGGATTCAACTTTGCCAAATTCTGTAGCAAATGCAGTGGAATAAAACAATTTCAAACAATATTCCTTCAAGCTGTTTTTTGTCTGACTGTGAATGAAAAAAAAACAAAAAACAATGACATTTATTCTACCCATATCGTCTATTTCTGTTCTATAATCCCATTTGCAGGGGCCCCAGCAGGGGTGAAGTACAGTGAAGTGAGAGACCAGCTTCTCTCAGTGAAAGGAGTTAAGGCTGTCCATAACCTGCACATCTGGGCCCTGACCATGAACCAGGCTGTTCTGTCTGCGCACGTGGCCATAGGTACGGGAGCATGAAGTCTACAACACTGTTTTAAAGAGTATCCTTGTCTGGGTTCCTGGGCACTTACAGAGTATAAGCTCAGTGAAATGTCATGACAGTTTTACCCCCAGCCAGGCACGACACAGCGGGGAAATGGTGGAACTGACTAACCGGGACCCCAATGCAGGAGACACATGCTCATTGCCATTAATTGCTACCATTGTTTTATTGCCAAAAATAATATATTTATTCACTAAAATTACTTTGAGTTGTAATTATTTTACCATTGATAATCTGTTAGCCAAGTGCATATACGCACTGATTAATTTCTATGGGTGGCCACACAATTAGAGAAAGTTCCTAGTACTGCGCATGTGTCCATTTGTGTTGGAAAACATCGTCACTGGCATGCAATGAGCAAAATGGTTGGCATTTATATAGCACCTTGATCAAAACCGCTGTACAATTGATGCTTCTCATTCACCCATTCATACACACACTCAAGGCGATTGGCTGCCATGCAAGGCACCAACCAGCTCGTCAGGAGCATTTGTGGGTTAGGCCTTGCTCAGAGATACTTTGACACCCAGGGCAGGCTCGACCCAGCAACCCTCCCACTGCCAGACAACTGCTCTTACCGCCTGAGCCAATGTCGCCCATAGTTAACATATGCTTCATATGTGGGTTGGTGTTCTCATTGGGGAGTGGAGTTGGGATGTCAATATAATCCATGTTGGTTTCTACACAGAGGATGCAGTGGCACCCCAGCCCGTGCTGAAAGAGATCACCCAGGTCTGCCTCACCAACTTTAACTTCCACTTTGTCACCATTCAACTGGAGCAGCAGTCTGATCAGAAACCCGGCTGCACCCTCTGCCAAGACCCCAAGATCTAGCCCTGCCTTATTAGAGACTATGACCGTCATATATGGAAAACGACGACTATCTAAAATATCTACATTTCGTATTTGCCTGAATATATGCCACAATTCACGTTTATTAGTAACCGGTCTTACATGAAATGTATACATACATATATATTTTTTGTATGAGGTCTACAATATAATTATAAGCATAATCTTGAAAGTATCAATAATTTCTTTATTTCAAATGTCAAAAATGTAAAAAAAGAAAGAAAAAGGTTTTGCTTATATGCTGCCATTTAGATTTCAAATGGGAAGGACACATACATACATAGGGTATGATATAGGGGCAGTAGTCAAACGAGATGAGTATCACCTGATGAGAGCTTTCTGTGGACTTTCATTCATCTGCCTTTGAGAAGTCACCAGCCAACCGTTACTGGAGTTTGACAGACCTATGCATTTCTACTGTACCAGTCTGCATAGGATTAACATTGGATTACTGTAGAAAACAATGACCCAACAAACAGACGTATATCAGTTAATCTCTTTGAGCCCATGGATAATCTCCTATAAATAGCCCATGGTCGAAGTCCAGTTCTACACTGGTTTAAGGAGAAAATATTGTTAATGGCAAGTTTTATTTTTTATGTTATTAAAAAAAAGAAAGAAAAAAGATTCACTTTTTATAAATATGGGTAATGGTAATACTAAAAGTTCATTTCTGCCAGCCAGAAAGTTATTTTTTTAGGATTTTATTGCCTAGTTGTCAGAACAGAACATTAGGCAGATCTTATTAGCACATTATTTTTAGCCACAAGTGTTGTGGTTATTGTAGGACAGTTTTCACTGTACTGTATGGTCGGAACATCAGTGACTGACCTCATTATAACACTTACTGTACTGTGTTCTCATTGGCATCATGAATAAAAGTAGTGTCATGAGAATCCATTTGCTTTCTTTCTGTGTTTTCTGCACAAGAGTAGATGTTGCCCGGCAACAGGCCTTACAGTGGACTCATTGTCTTTCAGCTCACATTGATCCTCTGCAATAACCCCCGCTCCTCTCCATTCAGTAACTTCCAGCAATGCAGTGACCTTGGAGTGTTTAAAAAAAAAACCTCTCATTATGATAGACTGACAAGGTCTTCTTCCAGGACCTTGACTGAATTATTCCCTCCCTCTACTGGTCACTCTCTCTGGGGAATCAAAGCTGGTATTTTTTTTGACAGGTAGAGTGGGTTATTGTCGCTGGTGTTACAGTATGATAAACACACTGCACAGAGGAGTCATTGATTAGGGCTGTTTTAGTGAAAAATCAAGAGGGTTTAAATGCAATTGTCAAATTTACCTGATGTTAGGTGGATTGGCTGTGGTTTAAATTAAATAAGTAATGAATTTACTCAATTTAGATTTTTAGACTGTTAAGGCATGGTTATAATTGGCAGTTCCCAAAGACCAAACAGGTAAAGTGCTCCCACTCATCTCCAAAGAGGAATCCTCTAATAAATCAGCCTAATGATGTATGATTCCAGCAGTTTGGCAGCACTATGGAGATATGATTCAACTCTTGAAGCAGCTTTTGTCACAGTACAAAAGTACATTTAAAAAGTGACCCAATGATGTCTTGCTGTTTTTGTCTGATGGCTGACATTCTCATGGCCTCTGGGATTGCCATCTTTGACCAGGCACATTTTGTTCATAAAATGTACTTGACGAATTGTGTTTCATAGTCTCAGCCTGGCGTAGATCTCCCTCTCTCTCGCGGTTTCCCCTCCTGCTGTACCCCACTGCAGTGAAACTCGGCTAAGCGCTTTATTCCCCTGGTGCTGCTTTTGCATTTGCCACCATTGTAATTCTCCCTGGAATGCATGGCAGGAGTGAACAGAATCAGACAATTGTATCTCATGCGGAAAACACAACACGTCACCCGGCCTCTGCCTCAGACCTCTTTTAAAATATCGTTTTCCTGCACAGGGGGCACCAGGGCAGTTAAACACTTCAGTAAAGCCTTGTTGCGCATGAAGATCTCTCTGCTTAATATGGTCTGAAAATACATCACAGCAAGCTGGAGCACACAGGATAAGTGTACCTTTTCAACCCCAACCCCGGGAAAAGATAAGTCCATTTTTAATTAGAGAGCCGGATCTCTGCGTAGTGCAGATAATCCAAATCGCTGTTATATCCCCTGTGGAGACATTATACGTTTCCCATCTCTCTCCTCACATTTTACCTCTTTTGCAAGTGTCAGATAATGTGTGTGGACCAGTTCAATTTAGAGCTGGAAAATGTCTGGATACATTTTCAAATGATAATATTTTAAATACATTGCAGTCCTGTTTGAGGGGGGTGCATTGGTTCTTTAGCAGTTTGGCAGTTTATTTTAGCCTCTAAGCTTTGCTATTGCCATCACTCTGATACATAAATCTTGGTCTTATCTGTCCACAAGACATTACATTACATTACGTGGCATTTAGCGGACGCTCTTATCCAGAGCGACGTATAACAAAGTGGAAATCAAACACAAGAACAAGTGCCAAGAGGACCTGAGAGGACAGTGCAGTTCCGAGTCCTAGTGTAAACATACAGAAATTCAGAACCCTTGAAGAGTACAATCAACTTTCAAACTAGCATACCACAGTTGGCAGCTAGAACTGTTTGCGTCTTGCATTGCAGCCTCTGTAGATTGGTTTGTGAAGTCTTCTGTGAAGAGTAGTCACAGACATATCCATGCCTGCTTCCTCCTGTTTCTGATCTATCAGACAGGTGATGGTGAGAATTCTTCAGTCATTTGGCCTCCAACTGTAGAGGACTTTCTTACCAGCCCCTTTGCAATTACTGAGGTCACCAATGCTATCTTTCTTCTTAATGATGTTCCAAACACTTTGTTTCGGTAAGCCTATTGTTTGGCCTATATCTCTGACTGTTTTTTTGCATTTTGTATTTATCAGCCCCATAGTGGCTTCTATGACTCATTGGCACAACTCTGGTCCTTACATGATGTTGACAAACACCAATAACGAAAACTCCAAAGGCAATTAAAAGCTTAGAATCAAAACTAGATACTGAAAGCTTCTTATACCTGCACTAAGGAAGCTATTGAATACACCTGTACTCAATCAGAAACAGCTGAGAAGTTAACTGTCCAATTAGTTTCTACCAAAGTCCAAATAGTTACAGACTCCACTGTATATCCAGAGTGAAATGCATGGAATACAGTGAAAAAACACCTCTGTTTCTGACTGTCCTCTCTGGATTTCTTCTGGCACACCCTTTAATGCTATTCTCAAATGCAAGAAGCAAGGACTTAACGTTATCCATGTCATATTACTGCCTGTGTTGATAGCAGAAAGATATTACTCAGTATTAAAGCTAACTGTTAATGTTTGTGACACAGTATGATGTGAACTTGAGGAATGTTCTTCCTTCTTTCTGGAGCTCGAGATCAGATGATTCTGCATGACACACATACTCAGACACTGGCTACAGGCTTGGCATGTCACACAATGCTCACTTTCAAAGTACACTGCCTGGCCTTTTGCAGGTATGTATGGGGGTATATGCTAGTTGTAGTATCATATTTTAAGAAAATATCTTTAGGCAATCTCCTACAAAATACAAAAACAGATTATTTTGAACTGGGTAGGAAGAGTATGGACAAGCTGTTGATGAACTAAAATTATACTTAGACACAAAGGATAGTCAAAATGAGGTGATAATATATGCTAAAATAAAAATGTATTTGTAAATGTTACACCTTGTTTCTTTGGCAGTTATCAGTAGATAGATGGATGGTAGTACTGTAGATGGATGAATATGGATATGACTATTTCTAGTATTTCTAGTTCATGCTTAGACTCTGCATATCATATCATGTGATGTTATTTCATTGCCTGAAATAAGTTATCAAAGTGATCTCTGGACTTGTCTTTATATAACCCCGAAATTGAATATGTAGTTAAAAAAAAGTCAAATGCATTCTAATCTACTTTGAGCCTCATTCAAGCCTGAAGGCAAAGCTGCTCTTTTCATTCAAGAAAGAATCCCCTCTGTATTCCTCCTGTCACTCAAAGTATAATTTTTTCACGGAAGAGTAGCCACGCATGAGAATCTATTCCAAACCCAAATTGAATGTGATTAATATTAGTTTGAAAATCAACTGACTGAATATCATAAATATGTGCGCCATCACAAGGTCACACAATCTCGTGTAGGATTTGTACCATTTCCCTCATATAGGCCTATGCATTCTCCAACACGTAGAAAATCACATTAAAGTACGATATTTTACTAATTGTAATATTCATGGAGTTACTGGAGTCTTTTTTCTTTTCATTAACTCGTACGACTGACACCAGATGTCGCTTTAGTCTTTCTCTCATTTAATAACAAGGGATTCCATAACATATAACGTATAAGGTGAAAGTTTAGAAATTGTAGTGCAGCTGTTTAAAGTAGCCTACAATAGTTCTAAACGTTCCCCTGACATTACGGTATGAAATATTTGGTTCATGTTCGTCTTCAAAAAAAGAAAGAATTTTGAGCAGTCCAGTCACTGGACTCCAGTGGAATAAAATAATGAAATTCAATACGACGAAAATGCCGCTTACTGGCGCTTTCATTTATGGTTTTACGGTAAGCAGTCTCGCGATTGCTCGTGGAACAGCTGTGATCTCGAGAAACACCGGAAGGTTGGGAAGTAGATAACGTTCTGTGGTTATCGCTTTTCTTGCTGTTCACTGTATGCTAATAAGACTGGAAATAGAAATGTAAAACCGGATAGAAGTAATAAAACGACATGGTAATAACCGCTTGCTGAAGGACTGTGAGTACATTGGACTAGCTAGAGGTTTAACATTTGCTCCCTAGTTATAATGGATATATTTATTACAGACAGCAGTCTAACGACAATCTGTTAGCGAGCTGTCTAGCTCGACTAAGTTAGCTAGGTAGCACGCATCTAACGTAAAAGTTGCAATAAAGATTTTTTCCCCCAGTATGGTTTAATATTAATGACACTTCCTAAATTGTTCAGTTGGCTAGATAAGTTATCTAACCAGCACGACGACTAAGAATATTTCTAGCGTGTTGTTTATTTAGAACAGCATTGGAGCTAGACAAGTTATCTAACGGTAACGTTGGAAATCTAAACCTAAAACGTTCTGTGCCTAGCGCAGTGTTATTGTCAGTAGTCTTCAGAGGTGTTTACTTGCATGCCATCTAGTTAGCTAGTTAGCATAGTTGAGTTAGATCGGCAAGTTATTATAGAAATCGACCTAGCTGTTTGCACCATACACGCTAATTTGTCAGAAACCCGTTACTTTAGACCGTTGACCCAGTAAAGGACAAGTCTAAGCAAAACCTAGCATTAGTGTAACGTTTTATTGTTGTATTTAAAATGCATATTGTAGGTGCTAGCTTAGCTAATTCGTTCGCCAAGGAATTTATGAAAGTTATTTTCGCTCACCTGCGGGGGCACTATCTGCGAAGAATTAGTTAGATTTGTGGCAGGTTTTGGAGGTTGTTGTGTGGGATCCCTAAGAATGCAGCTATTCCACACATTTTCGCTGTTATCTTAATGTAAAGGCACCATGCGTGGAATGTGTAGTTTATGCATAGTGATTGAAATTCATTACGAGATGTGTGCATATATGCCAGATCATATACTATAAGCAACATGTCAACGTTAGTAATGATTTCCTTGTAAAATGTCATCTAGGGTTTCAGCAAAATTACTACAACCGAGAGGCCTCAATCAACTTTGCTGAATTGAGCACTAGAGTATGTTCAGACAGTGGAGCAAGTGTGCCGTGGAGCCATACCAAAAGTATATTGCACATGTATACAGCGCAAAGCATACATAGTTTGCCCAGAGTCAGATGTGAAGGTGTAAAAGTATGTGGCCTGTGTTGACCGTGTGGGATTTTAGGATGGATTAGGGCTGCCAGGCTGATTTGAAAATTACAGCTCACACACACACACACACACACACACACACACACACACACACACACACAATTACTTAAATATATGTTGATATATGGGCAAAAAATGCCAATGGCCACAACACCATTCCAAAACGAAGAAATTAACCATACTAACAGAACTACAGCAATATCTGCGTTAAGGAAAAAAAGCAACCCATGGCTATTTCATTTCTGCAACTTTGCTTAAACTGCTGAACTCACTTAACGTATTAGGCTTATGAACAGATTTGACATGAAGATAAGTCAAATTGGCCTGTCATAATGATTAGATTAACATCAGTGCCAGTACTGGTCCATAGCTGGCTCTTGACAGAGTGGGGTGGACAAGCCTGCTGCCCAGTTTTGCATGGTTCTGTCTCCAAAGGAGAGATATATCCAGTTTCATTAGGAGAGCTTTACTTTTTGACGTTTGTTACTCAGGCTTACGTGACTTTTATGACTAATCCATAGGGATATGGCTCTCATTAAGTCCAGCATCATGGCTCCATTTCCCGGCAGGCACACGGCACGCCCATTATAATCTAAAAAAAGAATCGGAATATCAGCTTAGTATTTTATAGAACGTAAAAAAATGTTTGCCATCCCATTAACGCCTCTGGCAAAATGATAACTATTGATTGTGCAATGCTTTAACACTCCGGTTTTGTGTCTGAAATGATTGGTCTTACTTTATCATACCTCTTTTAAATTGAGGTTGTTCTTTTCCCCAAACTGTTCACTTGAGCAGATTAGAATGCTGTATACTGTAAAAACCCAAAATTTCAGTGCAATTTGCTGTTATCAGTTCAGTGCTTCTGAATTTGTGAAAATGATTATTATGTTTGTCTTTGCTCACTCTTCTGCAGTGTTCAGGCATGCTGCTGCGTGCGAGTGTTGAGTAGCCTTCTGAGCCGTCTCGGTGTGTATTCTCCTCACCCCCATGACCGCACCCCCCATCGGCGGAGCTTGCATGACGTCCGCGGCGTTCCCCGGGCAACCATCGCAGGCGGCCCGGGAGGTGAACACGGCGTCGCTGTGTCGCATTGGCCAGGAGACCGTGCAGGACATTGTCTTCAGGACCATGGAGATCTTCCAGCTGCTGAGGAACATGCAGGTGAAGGGATGGGAGATGCGCGGTCAAAATTCCAGCTGCTGGTGAACGGTTACCTGTGAACCGCGCTAACATGCCCCCATGCCGGTAAAAACAAATTAACTTAATTTATCTGTTTGCCAGAGCATAGCAAGTACTTGAAGTTGAACGGAACTCACCGGAAAGCAGGACTGGCACTTCTCCGTTTTGCTCTTTGGAGTGCCTTGACTTATTTTCAACTCCTGGTACTTATTTTCTGCCCCTGTCAGAGATTGAATTGGATTGAATTATAATTATTTTGCCTTATTTTTACGGGAAGCGGAGATGACTGGAAAACATCTCGCGCCAGTCAGCCGATTAAACTGTATTTGTCCATAAGCGAAAGAGACTGGGACTTCTGCAAGTCTTCAGCCTTTTCCCCTGCCAAATAAAATTGAATTATACTTATAACTTTACGGTCAGAGCTTGAATTGGACTGGTACTCACTTTTGATTTTTGTCTTAATTCATAACAGCACTTGTTAGGTACTGTTAAAAATCACTGCTGGGTGGCTCATTTGGTTAAGGCACCATACCTTGGTGCTTTATATTCGTGCCTGTGAATATAGTAAGAAAGGGATGTCATTTTCTTGGAAAGTAACATTTAGCAGTGCCCGTTTTCTTTCCCCCGAGATATAATGTGTTTTTACACCCCCTCTCCAGCTGCCGAACGGCGTGACGTACCATCCCAACACGCACCAGGACAGGCTGGGGAAGCTCCAGGAGCACCTGAGGCAGCTGTCCGTCCTCTTCCGCAAGCTCCGCCTCGTCTACGACAAGTGCAACGAGAACTGCGCCGGCCTGGACCCGGTACCCACGGAGGTCAGAGCCCTGCCCTTTCACATCCAGTACCGGTGCTTAACCTGCCCCCATGAATGCTCCCTCAGCTGGGGCCTGACAGAATACATCCCTCTAAGCCAGTGGTTCTCAACCTTATTGGAGGTACTGAACCCTGCAAGCTTCATCAGTGCATTTGCCGAACCCTTCGTAATTGGAAAAATAAAATAGGATTTCTTCAAAACATAGGTATATATTTTATTAGTGCACAATGGCCGAACCCCTGAGACTGTCTCAACGAACCCCTGGGGTTCGATCGTACCCTGGTTAAGAACCGCTGCTCTAAGCCCTTTGCTTTTCTTTTGGCCTACACATGGGACTAATTGCTGGGCTATTTTAATGCGCCAGTCTCTGGCACCATGGCTTGCTGACTGATTCTTGGTCATGTTAAGCACATCCAACTGTGTGCTAACTAGTAGGACCAGTTTCACTGTACCGTTAGGTAGTACTGTAGCTGGTTGAGTTTCCCTCTCAAAAGCATTGCTCGTGATATCCGGTATTGACTGAGTGAACATTCATGACTGACTGGTTCTGGTTGTTTCAAGGTAGTGGCCACTGTGGAGTAGTACAATGTGGTGTGCAGTTTTTCATGCGAAATGTCTGAAATTAATTTTCAAAGGTGAAATAAGCAAGTAATGTGTAGTGCTATTCGTAAGCATAAGCAAAAAACAAGTACTGTTTTGGGATGGGTTATCTTCTGTTAATAACAGATGAGCATTTCATCAAGCAGTAAGGTTATTGCTGACACGTGATGATAGTTAATTGGACAGTGTGTATGGACCAACAAAGTAAGCCACACTCTGAAATGACAATGCTTAACAGACGCTGTTAAAGCAACAGACACACCAATCATTTTGGTGGGAGAGCCATCTTAACATTTAATCTTCTGTAACATCCATTGTTTAACAATTCATGATTTTAAAATGTTTTTTCAGAGTGACATTATAGGTACTGCTTGGATGGCTGCAACACACACATAAAACAGCAGACTGTGTATATGTCAAAATGGCCTCTAGTTGCCTCAGTTGTGACGCATAGCAATTCCACTGGTTTCATCGTGGGTGGAAGGAAAGCTGACAGTGGCACCAGTGGGGAATCCATCTAATGAAAGCGTTTTATGAATGTGGAGACAAACAGCTGAGCTCGGAGAACCTGAACTCCCAGTCTTCAGCTCCATGTTGCATATTCCTAAACAACAAGCAGCCTTTACTGTATATCCATAATACGTCACGGTCATCTTCATAGCTATTATTTAACGTGAGGTTACCTTGAAACGTACAACCCATAACTTGCACAGTGTGAATATACCACATTGTTGTCAAACTTTAATTTTAAAATTCCAGCTGTAGACCTCGCTTTAGCTTCAGACTTATTTTCTTGGGAGTAACCAATTGCTGCAATGTGCCATTTAAAATTTCTATTGACTGCTGTGATGGTAATGTTATTTTTCACGATGCGTTGTCAATGCTAATGCTGTAGTCTCGAGCATATTTGCTGACAAACTTCACCTCTTTATAGATAAACTATTATCGTTTCTAAGTATTAATTGTTATTACTGGCAGTTAGGGGCCTATAAAATCACTTGTATGTGTTTACAGGCATGTGAAATCCCATCAAAAATGCATGAATTCAGAGTTAAAGTAGGTCAGGGATGGACCATTCCAGTCCTCTTGTGCCTCTGGGAATTTGGTATTTTTCCCCCCTCGGGCCTAAGCAGTGTTATAGGAGCTTGTGATCAGATGGCCAGCTTCTCCCCATTTTTTTTCTACAGGCCTCATTAGGCTGTGTTTGTAAAGGTACCTTTAATGCTCGCCAGAGGCCTCCACAAATACCTGGAAAAGTGGTGGTAGGGGGTTGAGACTGTTGCTGCATAGTAATTTGTTCTGCTTCTTTTTTTCCCCCCTCTTGCGCATTTGGTCCCAGCACATACAAACCTGATACTTTGTATTCAGTCCAATGTTTTTGACAAGGCCTGGAAGGCTGTTGAAGTATTTTCCGTGGATACCTTGCCCTCCTTCCCCGACTGCTGAACGTTCACTGCGGAAAGTGTTTCGTGTGCGCTGGCCCCTGGCTCCCTGGCACTCATTGCCAGCCGTCGACTTGAAGCACTTTGCGTCCGTCAGTCAGCGTGGAAGCCGTTCGGCTCAGGAAATCAAACCAGCAGGCCGGCCAGCATTACCTCACAACTGCCTAATTAGCCCCAGTCTTTGTAACGAACAGCTGGCGAAATAACCCATGTCAGCGTTTGCAGAGCAGACAGACCGGCAGGCTACTTGGGCCTTTGGCATTCCTAGCACTGTGAGAAGCCATTTCATTACATTTATTTTCCCTTATTGTTATTGTAAGCAGAGAAAACTGGAAAATGTATCTCGCACCGCTCTCAGTCAGCCAATGAAATTGCATTTGTCCATAAACGACTGGGATTCTGTGAGTCTTCAGCCTTTTCCCTGCCAAGAAAAATCTAATTTTCTAATTCCAAATTAGTTTGGCTCAAAATGAATATTTTTTTTCTTCTTTTTTTCTTTTTTTAAGAAGTTATTTCACTTGAAGTGTATGTTTGCCAGTTCATCAATCGATTACAGCATGGCATGGAGAATGGAGGCATCCAAGAGGACTCCCCCACCCACACCCCTCTGTTTAGCTGTCCAGAGCACCACTGCATTACCCAGATTTATTGTGATGTCTTCACTAAAAATATGGCGAGCTTTAACCACAGTTTACGGGATCTGAGGCCAGCCATTAAATTCACATTGCAGCAGCATTAAAGTATGTCAGCATATTCAGGACTCATACGCTGTGGTAGATTAGGTGTTGTTTTATTTGTCATTTTTGGAGTGTGTTTGTGTAAAATCATGACTGCTAACTTGCCCTGTTACGTTTCAAATGCTGCTGCTTTACATTGCTACCAGTTTCTCTCATTGCTGAAGCAAAAGTTATCTTCCTAATATGGAGAGGCAAAAAACCAGGTCTCGGGCCATTCTCTTTGCCGTGACTTCAACTGTTCCATTTATCTTCCATTTTCTGATAATGTTTCTGACAGTGGAAATAGGTAGCTTAAAACATTGAGAGTTTTTGTAGCCTTCTCCTTCTTGATGGATGTGAACCATCTTCACTGTTTAGAGGAACCCATGGTTGTTAACACCAGACAGAACAGCCACTGCAGTTGGATACTTAAGAAGGCATTGAGTTACCTGGAATCACCTGGGTCTGTGCCTTAATCATCTGGTGGCAGCATCATGGGGGTGCTTCTCAGTGGCAGGGACAGAGAGACTGGTCAGAATTGAGGGAAGGATGAAGAAAACCTTCTCCAGAGGGCACGCAACCTCACTGGTTCGATGGTTCACATTTCAGCACAACAACGACCCGTAGCATACAGCGAAGGCAATGCTGGAGTGGCTTCAGGCCAAGTGTCTGACTGTCCTTGAGTAGCCCAGCCAAAGCCCAGACTTAAACCCCATAGAACATCTGTAGAGAGACCTGAAGATGGCGGTCCACAGATGTTTCCCATCCAATCTGGAGCTTAAGACAGTTAGCCAGAACGAATGGGATAAATTGCCCAAAACCAGGTGTGCAAAGCTTGTAGAGACGTATCCAAGAAGACTCAAAGCTGTAATTGCTGCCAAAGGGGCTGATACAAAGTACTGAATTAAGGGTTGGATTTTTAATACATTTTCTAAAAACATGTTTTCACTTTGTCATTATGGGTTATTGAGTATAGATTGAGGAACAAAAATGGCAATGAAATCTAAAACAAAAGTTTGCAAAAAGTGAAGGGGTCGAAATACTTCCTGAAGCCCCTGTATATGTGATTGTGTTTTCTCTTTCGTATAGAAATAATAATGATCACTACTGCCAGCAGGTGTCAGTGTAATTTAAATCACAGAAACCCCAAGATTCTGGTTTTGTTTTACTTAACAGCTAGTTTTTATGTCAGTCTGGCAAGGTCAAGCAAGGAGGTGTTTTGAAATGAGTGAAGCATTTCTCCAAGCTGTATAGCTGAATAGCAGGACAATTTCCCCTTTTCAAGTAATCTGAACACATCCTCGCTGAATAAAACCTTGTGTTTTATTAGAGTTTAGAATAGTTGAGCGACTGCAAATGGGGTGAACTCTGCTTACCAGCCAGCTTAATGTCAGCACCCATTTAAGTAAGAGTAGGAGGACATCTCTGGTGGAAATCTTTGGCATAGAAACAAAGTTTAATGGTAATCGTGAAACAATGGACATACTAGTGTTCTTGATTTAGCCATCATGCAAGCTCTGCTGTTGTGTCAACAGAATATTTTGAACCAACCGTTTTTTTTTTTTTAAGAATACTCACTTTGATCCTGTTAAATCGAAATCCAAAAGGCTCCATTTTCCCCCTAACATTTTCACTTACACCAGAGAACAAAGCCTTTCCAATGTATACTTTTTACCTCAGAGATTGAAAGCCTTCTGTAACCGCCCTTGTTTTTTGTCTGTTAAAGCAACTCATTCCCTACATCGAGGAGGACAGCTCCAAACATGACGAGCGTTCGGCCAACCAGATCCGCTATGCCACGGAGGAGAGGAGGGAGGTCCTGGAGGTCAATAAGGTGAGTGTCCTTCGCCACTTGCTCTGTTTCTTTTTGGGCTGCATGACCCATGTGTGCAGTCTATTGGAGGGATATGGGAGGCTTATCCCCTTTTTATGGTACAGTACTTGCCAGTCGCAAAGCAACACTACTCATTTCAGTCCAGTACATAGTCATATTCCTTTCACAAGCACCCTGCGCTATCATGGAAAGGGTAAACGTTAACATCACAGCATGGCCCTGTGAATAACTGAAGAACAGCATCCGCATTCTCGAGTCAACACACATTCCACAGTACCGTTATCAACCCGGGCAGGTTTCACGCGTGCCAGACATTCACTTTCTCCCGCCGTCAACCAAAGAGAAATACACGTTTGGGGGAGGTCCGATTCGTCTGGAAGCAGACGGTAAATTGCAGCACTGGAAACAGATTTTTGGAGCTTGCCCGCATGTGCTGTGGTAGCCGGAGCCAAATGCGATCAGCTCCGGCCGCTTTGCGCAGAATGCGGGGGGCGACGGGCTCGGAGCTGGGAATGTGCCCATGATGCACTGCAGCACTCTCATATGGACACACAGCTGTGGATCCGCTCTCTTCTGCTCCAGCGCTTAATTATGCATTTTCTGTTGGAGGGGATTTTATTTTTTATGTACAGTGTAATATAAGGGTGCTGGGGAGCATGCTTTCTTTGTTTAACATATTTTGAGGGGTTAGTTTCTTCAGCTATGCTGGGGCTGAAAGTTTACATCTCCAACTGTGTGCCACTGAAAATGTTTTTTCTCGAGATTCGTCGCCTGGTTTGAAAGTTTTCGTATTTCAATAAATATATATAGTGATTAAGTTTATTCAAATGAGAGGTGATGCGCACATTGGCGCAGTCACCTGGCAAGCTGTGTGGCGTACTGGGCACGGCTGCTGAATCTTGCCATTTTCCGAAGTCAAGCGAGGGCCCAGTATGCCACGTACCTCACCAGGTGGCTGTGCCAATGCGCCGTGCGAAGTTGATTCATGGTGCGTGGGCAGGTGGAAATGGGCTGAATTATGCTCGCTCCATTATCAGTGCGGTGCACCTTGATTCATTCATATCCAATCAAACAAACTCTTCATTACCATGCATATTGCGCAGGACGCAGGTTGGATTGACAATTTCTGTAGTCTCTACAAATACATTGGAAGACAAGGTAAGGAAATACCGGACCACAGTCTACAATGAAAATAGACACAATTAAAATAAACTGAAATAAATACAGGAATTAAAATGAATTAATTACTGAAACTTGTGCCTTAGACCTGGGTTGAGCAAAAGGGTAAAATGCAGACCTGCCTGACCGAAAATTGCAATAAGCTGGACCAAATTGGCAGTGAGCTGCTCACTCTTGACTGACACAGCCCAAGCGGCTCTCCTCCGACTTCAGTGTGCCGTGAGTCTCAAAATTACAAGAAGCATTTGGACTGTCCGGAAAAATGTGAAAGCTCTTTTAACTGGCCTTTTTGTTTAAAGTACTTAAAGTGAGCAGTAAGCAGTATTTGGAAAGTTAAGTTTGGTCACTTTTGCTTTGTTGTTTGTTTATTTGTTGATAAAAAAATAAATAAAATAAAAAATAGGCCCTGGTCCTTATCTTTGTTGTACGAGTAGCAATTGAAATTGTACTTCCCTCTAGGGTCTTTCAGCACACTTAGCCCTGGTTATGGGTATGCACTTTGTTGTACGTCGCTCTGGATAAGAGCGTCTGCCAAATGCCAATAATGTAATGTTTAGTCCAACCCCTGAACACTCTGTGCCCATATTCCTATTCAATCACAGACCTGTTTTGGGCCATCTTTCTGGCAGTGACAGTGCAGAATCCGGAGGAATGGCTCCTGTATGATAATACCCTTGTGTTTTATGTCCCTTTTTTCTGTGAGCGATGGTCTACGCTGCTTATCTATCGATCGTGGTAATTGCTATTTGACAGAGTTATGGAAAGTTATGGCCCTGAATGTAGCAATCCCTCTGAAAAAAGGGACCTGACCCACATTAGCCGCATGCTAACCAAGGGAGGTGCACGTCACCATTATGGAGTGGCCTTTACCCCGAAAGACGCTGGGGAGGGAGGGTTGCAAAACAGAGGGAATGACACCGCCTCTGGTTTTGACTATTAAGAAAGGGTATAGTGTCAGTTTAGTAATGTTCGACCAAGCTCTCCTCAATGGGGGATCGGGCCTTCTGGAATACTCCCCAGGGCCACCTGAGGGCTCCTCAGACCCTGAACTATTTTAAATCTGCACTTAAAACACATCTTTTTTTTATTAAAACTTATTTTATTTTATTATTGTTGTTTATGTTTTGTCTGTTTTTGAATAAAATCTCTTAATCTGCGTAAGGTAGTGGTTTTACCCTTTCACACATTCTCTATTGAGTCTGTTCACACGACCTGCCATGTTCTGGATAGATCAGGCAAGGCAGGATGTCTACCCTCCAAAGTAGTGCATGAAAAATATTAAAGTTACTTTAGTTTGTCTTTAAAACAGCCAGATATTTATACAATCAAGAAATTGCACCCGGGCTATATTATTAAAATTGGTTTGCTACTTAAAGTTGCCATGCCTAAAATGAAAGGTGTATTATTTATAAAACACACTTGCTTACTCATTACTATGATACAGTGACAACCTATGTTAACTTCTGCCCAATACCTTGCTTGTCTACTTGCCTTTGTATTTAAAAATGGTTTTGGACATTTTTGGGTGTGCAATTTTTTAAAAACATCGAAATGATCTAATATTTTTATTTTTCCACTACCCTGCCCTTTACTAAACATTCAGGTTGTAATGAGAAAAATGCTGTTTACATTATAAGTAAAGTATGTGGATTCATAAAGTTCAGAAGTTAGTTATTGCTGGACAGATAGGGATGTAAACTGCAACTTGACTGGTTGGTGGAGGCATACAACCACGAGGCCGTCATTTCGCTCTAGTTTCTGATGATTTCTGATTAAAGAGGTAATTCAGTCCGAGGCTCACGGCTATAATATTGTCAGTAGGTTCTTGTTACATATTTGCATATCATCAAATTATCAATCAGGAAGCATGCACTCTTATGCTTTCATTAGTCATACCTGTTCCGCTGGCTTTGAGGGAGGGTAATTGGGACACCGCTGGTGAAACAACACTGTTTTTTTTGCAGCGTGTTCTTTGATTACACGGCTGAGTTAAGCCGTTGCTACCCATAGTGGGCTCCCCCCAATGAGCTGAATTCCTGTAGCATTCTAGTCTCCCTGATTGTGTATTTAACAGCTTGGCTTCCACAAGCCCTCATTATAACGGTTATATGTATTCTGACTCCTGGGTTCTCAAATGTGTTCTGAATGACCTTTGAATGTACACTCAACGACTTTATTAGGTGGACCTTGTTAATGCAAATGTTTACGGTAATCAGCCAATCATGTGACAGCAAATAAATGCATAAAAGCATGCAGACGTGGTGAAGAGGTTCCGCTGTTGTTCAGATGAAATGTCAGAATGGGGAAGAAATGTGATTTAAGTGACTTGTGATCTAAGAAACTGCTGATCTCCTGGGATTTTAACGCAGTCTCTAGAGTTTGCAGAGAATGGTGCGAAAAACAAAAATCAGGCAAGGGGCAGCAGTTCTGCTGGGCAGAAACACGTTGTAAAGAGAAGGTGACAGTAACGCAAATAACCACACATTACAACAGTGTTATGCAGAAGAACATCTCTGAGCAAAAAAAAGGAATAAATACCAAAGTGCTCACTGAGTGTATATTTGCATGTAGCCTATTCTGAGGCAGTGAACATCGATTGCTTA
This sequence comes from Conger conger, assembly GCF_963514075.1. NCBI lineage: Eukaryota > Metazoa > Chordata > Actinopteri > Anguilliformes > Congridae > Conger > Conger conger. Next base: position 46,841,700 of record NC_083768.1, read on the forward strand.
TCTGTGTACTTCCACTAAATAGTGAACTATGCTTTCTTCAGAATTTCAAGTATGCAGTTTGTTCCTACAAATGTATCCCTTTGTCCTCGTTTTTGTTGTTCCTTTTGTTGTTTTGGGTCATTACACAAGTTGTTGTACTATATAACCGGCATTACTGGAACATTCGCCTATGGTTCGTGGTGACCATACTGTTCTGCTCTGTAAGATCTTCAAAGGGATGCAGTGTTTCTGGAGACCCCTTAACTTATGAGATTTTCATTAGTTTGGAAATGATGAGAGCTCTCTGTTCAGTCCACGTCAGCGCAGCCAGGGAACATCAGAGACGGGCAGAGCCGAAGATGGCTCCGCTCACAGTTCCCTTTGTCACGTTCGCTACAGCTAATAATTACTGTGTCAGGACACTCCACGCTATGCATAATTGTTCTAAAATGCCGTTCTATTTTTTAGCAAAACAAAGAGATGAAAGAAAAGTGGACTTTCCAATGGAGCATGTCAGTTTGATGCTTATTGTGATTGCCGTTCTGCTCTGTTTGTCCTTGTGAGGGATTATCTTCGTTAGGGAGGCATATTCTTTGTTGTTACTCGTTGAAGAAGTGAAGTTTCTTTTATGGATATGTTCGTGAAATGTTTATTGATGACTATCTCTTTTGAGGGCTGGTTCAGCTGCACACTTGCCTTGACCCATTGACACAAATGCATTGGAGACATGGCATGGTCTGGTGTGGAAAAGCATCGTTAAGGGTTAAGCTGGAAGCCCCCTCTCTATAGGTGTTGGCTTACCATTAACAGGAGGATGATAGTCTTGATTTAATACCAGTCTAAGTATGAATAAATTCCTGTCACAGGCCATTAGTAAACCCTCAGAGTAAACCAAGGTCTCCTTGGGTGTTATTCATTCTCCCCAGCTTCTACTCTCCTTTTTGCTCTCTCTCTCTCTTTCTCCGTGTCCCTGTATTTTTAATGCCCTGTTAATTACAGCATGTAACCTCTTTATTCAAATGAGAAACCGAGGAATTAAAGAAGAGCACGTTTATAATTTCAAATAAGCTCCTCGTGCTAGGACACGCGCATAATGAATTACGCCGGTATTGTTGGTTACTGTTATCTGAGGCGCAAGCCCCAGCTGTGGGGTGGCAGCAGCACCGTAATAAACAACACAGCGAAGCGCTAATGAGATTCGGGAAGGGATGCTGGCGCACAGGCACCCGGATTAGCAGTCTCTCCACAAGGAGCCTATTAGATTGCCCGAGTCCACAGGCCAGGCGGTGTAATTACGGTCTTCGAGGAGAGGGCAGGGGGGCTAAAGCAGAACAGGGAATGGGGTTATTGAAACAGAACGCGAACGCGGCGAGGCTGTGACCGGGCGTACGAATGCTGGCTTTTACGCACGGTCCTGTCCTGCGGCCAGTATGTCCTAGTGTCGCACCGCCTGCGCAGATACGCGGGAGATGTCGTGGTCTGGCTTTCTGCTCACTGGTGTGAAGGGCTGATCCTGGCAGTATACGAGTCTCCTGTCAAAGGTCACGTGTACAGGAGGAGAATTCTATCTGCACAAGCTTGTGTAAATATTGCATTACACATGTTCGACTTTGGCGAATGCTCCCACGCTTACACTTGTGTTTGCCAACCACGATTACAAGCCTGCGTGCGTGTGTGTGTGTGTGTGTGCGGAGTGGTAGACGAGACAAAGATTCAATAAGATATCGGGAGCTTATTGAATCAGGATCATTCACCTTCTTTGAACCAGCTCCAAAATGGAACCAGCTATCGAACCCTAACCCCATTTGCCTGCTACTTGGTATTAGAACCCTGCTGTTGGTAATGGAGCTGCGATAGGCTCTTGCTGCCTTCGGGGTATGCTTACACATGAAGAAAAATTTATGGGATCCTTTGAGCCATACAGCTCATCACAGTGTAATTCCCACCTGTCAAGCGGCCATTCAGAAGCCATTTTGACTGAGAACAGAGTTTGTATTGGTCTCAGAAACATTAGTTTGGCAAATTGTTGTACTCACCTAATAATTCACCACGCCACGCCACACCCCCAAAACCCAAATCTATATTGCCTTGCCCTTCTGTGGATTTGGCACAAAATCACAGCTCCTGCCATTTTTTTCTTCTCAAATTCATATTTTTTTAAAGAACTTTGAAGAAAGTAAAAAGCTAGACCTACTGTGATAAGACCCAGGCAGATGCGAAAGATGAAAGCAGTAGAGGAGATGGAGAGACGTTAGCAAAGTTATTTTCAACCTCTCACTCCATTTCTCCTCCACCCTTCTCCCTCCTCTTGGGACCTGCCCAAAGTAATGCTTAATATATAAAAATAAACAGCAGTGTTTCTGGTATTTAAAACCATTACATTAAAGACATATTTCTTCATTTTGATTTTATACATTTCACTGAAGCTCCCATTATACACTTTAAGCCATTCCCAGTGGACATTTCCAAAAATACATAACCATTAAACTTGTTGATTGGAGGCTGTTTAATAGCATTCTACACAAGATGAGCCGCTGTGGCAAAAAAAAAGACCATTCCGTGCTTTGCCAATCCAAACAGCTGAAGACTTGTTCATGTTTTATTCATATCTCACTATTGTTTCTCCTGCATGGGAGATGCCGGTTCTCATTCCTTTATTCCATGTGCGGTGGATGGAAAGAGGTCACTGAAAAACAAAAGCTCCTGGAGCGATCAAACAACGCACAATTCCACAGTATGGATTGGTCCACAGCTGCCCATGGCATTTTTTTTTACAGGCTTCAGTCGTATTGTTGCCCAGGAACTTCCACGATTCTTCATATGCTGTTTACATTTGTTCATGTTCAGAAAGAGCAGAAAGTTTGCTGATCTCTGTTAAAGAATGGGAAGAAACTGTTGCGGGGGGGTTCAACTGAGACATCGGACTGGACTTCCAATGAAGGAATTAGTATGGAAGACATTTTGTTAGATTTTGGGATGAAAAGAAAGGAGAGTCTGAGGAAGGGAGCCATAAAATGAGATTAGGGAATGAAAATTCAATAAAGGTTACTTTATGGCAAAGCATTACCTTTTAAATGTCCAGTTTTCTCCCTTTTACAACCGTGAAGGCCGTTTAATGCCGGTGTATCTTTTCAAATGGAAACATTTTTGTAGACATCCTTTCTACATGTTGATAATCAGATATTTGTGACAATCGAGCTTTGAAGGTTTCATTTGAAGGAATCGTACGTCAGCGAGACAGCCAGAGAATGACTGCAGTTTGAATCAGAGCAGCAGGTCACAGCAATAGAGCAGTAGTCTTCCAGCCAAGTTTCTAGCTTGAGCCTCAGAGTCTTTGACATTACATTACATGTTATCTAGCTGATGCTTTTTTCCCAAAGTGACTTACAGTTGTTCAGACTAAGCAGGAGACAATCCCCCCCAAAGCAATGTGGGGTTAAGGGCCTTGCTCAAGGGCCCAACAGCTGTGCGGATCTTATCGTGACTACACCGGGGATCGAACCACCGACCTTGCGGGTCCCAGTCATGTACTCTCATTAAGTTGATTCATTAAAGAAGTTGTGTTGTTAAGTTGTCTCGCCTGGTTAACTGGGTTCAATTTCTTAAAATTTGAAAAATAAAATGGACCAGAGCTTTCATGTGAAGCTAGCTGAGTAGATGCGAGTCCTCCCTGAACGTACGAGAGAAGAGATGCTAGGGGAGGGGAGAGAGACCATGGTAAGAAATGTGCTGCAGTGGCCGTAATGGTGGGCAGGTATGTCTGGCTGTATTCTGCTGTGGTGTGGTAGAGACGTGGCACACAGCGTCTGATCGTTCCCGTTCAGGCTTACTCATTTCACAATGCATTGCATTCATTCACAGATGGTCTCGTGAAGGCAAGCAGCCTCACGGTGTAGCTTGCCAATTAGACTATTTTGTGAATGCAGTCTTCCATCAGACAAGACTCTGTGACAAAAGATCACCGCTAATTACAAAGGAAAGTTTTAAAGCTCTTAAGTTTGAGTGGAATAAAACTACAGCGAACTGGCACGTCTACTGACAACATTTACATTGAAAATGTAAACAGCAGTGGCATGAAACATTAATATGTATTTCAAAGGCCTTCATAAACACAACTTTATCATTCATAAGAAATTGATGTGTACAAATATATTTTAAGGAAGACATAATGATAAAATGATACTCTGAAATGCAGTCATCACCAGACATAATGCTTTGACAAATTATATTCTGAGAAGCTACTTATGAAGATGCTATTATGTGGTTATGCATGCTTCATGAAGGCTTTAGGAATACTTGCCCTGTATGGAGTGGCTGAGTGGTATATGCCAAATATAACAAATATTTCTTAGTTAGTAATGTGCAGATAAATTGTTTGAAATATTTAACATGGGTTGTTAAAGGAGTTGTGTGAGCTTGGCCCAAGATATACCATGCCAGAGAAGATGACCTACTTGGGCTGAAGCTACCTCATGCTTTGAAGGCTGTTTACAGAACTACATAATTTTCAGTGTACTATGGAGACTGAGATGAGCCAGAGTTGTCTATGCCAGGAAAAAAAGAAGAAATTCCTGCTTTTTATTAATCACTTGTAATTATTCATAGGTAAAGGAGTGGTGCTAATGGCTTTATTATGCGTTTATTTATTTCATTTCCGAGAATATTCCTCCTCCTCACTCAAGCTATCTTTCAAGAGCAACTCTTTCAGGACTGCTGAAGAAATGTCATGTGTCTCAAGGCAACAAATGGATAGGCTACCTTTTTATCAATGTGAAATTACAAATTTCTCTGTTTTTTGACTGACCCCAGAGATCGACTGGCATTGAGTAGGGACCAACAGTCTTTAATATTATCTAAACCAGCTGATTTCCTATGAAACTCCTAACTTATTCTAACCACAAATACATCCACTTTTATATTTTAATCCCAGATGTATTCTCAGGAAATAGAATATGGTGTCAATGACACCATGTAATATGGTGGAACAACGAGCAGTGACCAATTCAAATGTAGATTTCTGTAAAAGACTGGGACTTGTAGCGTTGTGTTGGTGTGGGGCAGGAACGATTCTGGAATGTGCCGTAGTTACCTGAAACTAAGCCTTCTTTCTACATTGACAACTGTACATGGGCCTCAATCCCCAAAATAACCCAAACTTTTGTCTTTATTTCAGAAACTCAAACAGAAGAACCAGCAGCTGAAGCAGATAATGGACCAGCTACGCAACCTGATCTGGGAAATAAACTCCATGCTCGCAGTGAGGAACTGACAAAGCCAAGACAGACAGACACAGTAGATAGCCTTCTGCCTCCATTTCATTGAATTGGCTAAAAAATTACTCTCTCTCCCTCTCCACTTCAGCTGATGTGTCGTGAGCATTCTGGCACAAAATGGCTGCCGTTGCATCACCCAGGTGGGTGCTGCACATTGGTGGTGGTTGAGGCGAGTTTCCCCCTCATCACTGTAGAGTGCAAGAAAAGCACTATATAAATGCAACAATATATAACTATCCGTCTGCGTGAGGACCTTAGACATACTCGCGAGTGCATCTTCTTGCTGGAGGACTATCTGCTTGCTGGAACATGACAGGGACCTTTGGACTCTGGAGAAGTGCATTGGAGGAGTGGTCTCACACAGAACACATGGCTGTGTATTGTTTTATTATGATACATATACAGTAGCCCTTATACTTCAAACCCTTCATAAACAACAAAAAGATGACAAGGCACAAGGAGCACAAATACATAATCTGTTTTTTTTTCTCCTCAAAATAAAAAATGTACAACAGGAAACTTGTGATTGCAATAATAAAACCTTAAAGTATTTTAGGTGCAATGCTGGAGTCATTCAGGATGAATAAAGTCTGTCATCACTCCAGTAATCCCACTCAATACTGATTGCATGAAACAGCTGTGAATCATTTGATAATTAAAGGATGGCAGAAAACTTGTTTTGCACCTTAATTGCACATGACCCCATATACTGTGGCAGGATGAAACTGATTTCTCAGCAAGTTTAAATAAATGTCTTATTTAATGAATACGGTATCCCTAAATAGATGCCCATTGTGTCATTTATCTTGCCAAATTGCCTTTTTGTAAGTTTATCAAGGGTATGACCACATTTGTAAGCCATTGTATATCTTTGCTTCCCACACATCTATTTGTTGTGAAGTGCTCTCTCTCTCGAAATATTCAAAATTCTGAAATTGGGATCGTCAACCATCCCAATACCTTTTTCCCTTTACCATTTATTGTGGCATCATTTATGTGTGTCACGTCACGGCTATGGTGGGTTTTAGCATGTACATTGTTCTGTTATTTTTATTGGTGGTTTGCTTCTGAAGACAGGCAGATCTATTGAAGTAGCTTCTCTGGGCTTTGTGTTGCATTGTCCTCAGGCCATAAGAGGCTTTCATAGGCAGAGGGAGAGAGAACTCTGCCAGTAACCTCCTGCTTATCTCAGCTCTATCAAGAATATTAATAATTCACTTGAATCATTGGGTCATACACGTTATATAATGACCGTTTCAACAAAGAGATATGAAGAGGGCAAAGTAGATGTAAATAAAGGTTCTGCCATTTGTAAAGCTATAGGCAACAACAAAAAAATCAATGCTGGAATGCCCCTCAGCATTTCTAAATAAAGTCCACATCATTTCTCGGTCTATAAATGTAGTTTGTTCTTATGCAATTTCCTTGGTGATGCAGGTAGAACATTTCATACAGGAAATGTGAAAATGTGTTGGTATCAGGCAGAATGATGAAATCATTCCTTTCAGAAGGAATACAGCCCATTTGCTTACTTATTGTAATAACTTTATTGTTATTAAAACATTTAATACACGGTCCTAATCTTTGGCGTATTGGCAATAGAACTATGAGGATATTGATATTCTGTAGCTTGACACCTCGGTATTTGATGCTCACTATGAAAGATGAGCAGTTATCTATACCTTTTTTATTACAGTCAACTGATCATAGCTACATTTTAAAGCAGTAACATTTCTTTCTTCCACTGGTTTTAAATTAATATTTGAAGAGTGAGGGATGATTTCTTAAAGATTTTTTTCTGAATGTATCCTTTACCTTTTAAGATGTTAGGGAGAAGGGTGCTTTGCTGCCTTCTGGAGTTCTCATTTTCTCCCTACACAGACTCAGACAGTGTCGAATGGAGGCTATTGAGCTGTAATTTGCAGTAAGGTGCTGTGCTTGAGTCAAATAGGGCATGGTGATATGATACTGTCAGATATTGATGATGATTGACAGCCATCATGATGTGAGCTTGATATTGTGATTTACTGACAATGTCTACTTTGTTAAGTTTGCTTCCACTTGCAGGCATGCACCTTGAAACAGCATAGTTCCGCATAGCGGAAGGAACAGTGGAGAGCCAAAAATGCATTCCTTTGCAATAACGTGTTCAAGCTAAACAAAGTTGGACTATAGTACGCAGGTTAGGCATGGCAAAAAAGGCATGATGTACCCATCTATTTTCAATATGATATCGTATATCAAGATTTGAAATTAAATTTTTATGACATCGCCCAGCTTCATACAAAGGAATGTTGTCCAGGCCTGATACCGGAGTTCCAAAATAATATTAGTGAGAATGGAAACATTATTCTGCATATTTGTTCTGCAATTTACAGTTGAAGTCGGAAGTTTACATACACTTAGGTTGAAGTCATTAAAACGAATGCATTATCACTCCACAGATTTGTTGTTGGTATAGTGTTGGTAAGTCGATTAGGACATCTCCTTTGTGCATGACACAAGTAATTTTTCAATCAATTGTTTACAGATTATTTCACTTTTGATCCACTATCAGAATTCCAGTGGGTCAGAAGTTTACATACACTAAGTTGACAGCTTGGAAATTTCCAGAAAATGATGTCATGGCTTTAGAATGTCATTCTCATAGACTAATTCACATTATTTGAGTCAATTGGAGGTGTACCTGTGGATGTATTTAACCTACCTTCAAACTCAGTGCCTCTTTGCTTGACATCATGGGAAATTCTAAAGAAATCCAAGCCTGAAGGTACCACGCTCGTCTGTACAAACAATAGTACGCAAGTATAAACACTGTGGGACCATGCAGCAGTCATACCACTGAGGAAGGAGACTTTGGTGCTTTGGTGTGAAAAGTGCAAATCAAACCCAGAACAACAGCAAAGGACCTTGTGTAGATGCTGGAGGGAACAGGTACAAAAGTATCTATACCCACAGTAAAACAAGTCCTACATTGACATAACCTGAAAGGCTGTTCTGCAAGGAAGAAGCCTCTACTCCAAAACCACCATAAAGAAGCCAGACTGCAGTGTTGCACATGGGGACAAAGAACTTGGAGAAATGCCCTCTGATGAAACAAAAAATGAACCGTTTGGCCATAATGACCGTGGTTATGTTTGGAGGAAGAAAGGTGAGGCTTGCAAGCCAAAGATCACTATCCCAACCGTGAAGCACAGGGGGTGACAGCAAAGACCTGACTTCAATCCAATCGAAAATTTGTGGGTAGAATTTAAGAAGCCCGTGTGAGCAAGGAGGACTACAAACCAGTTCTGCCAGTAGGAATGGGCCAGCCATGTGTTGTGAGAAGCTTGTGGAAGGCTACCTGAAACGTTTGACCCAAGTTAAACAATTTAAAGGTAATGCTACCAAATACTGAGTGTATCTGAACTTCTGACCCAATTGGAATGTCATGAAAGAAATAAAAGCTGGAATAAATCTCTCTATTATTACTCTGACATTTCACATTAAAATAAAGTTCTGATCCTAACTGACTTAAGGCAGGGAGTGTTTAAATGTCAGATATTGTGAAAAACTGTTTAAATGGATTTGTGTAAGGTGTATGTAAACTTCCGACTTGTACTTTATTAATTGTACAGATTTTCCTTCATCATATTTTATTATTGACTTATTTATGATCATGATAGTTTCTATGCAGTCAGTATTTGTAACAGAGTGGTATTGCTGTAAATACTGTATAGTACTGTGTTACTATTCCTATTATTCAAGGTCTTAGGGTGCAGCAAGGCAATATTTTTTTGAGTATATTATGTTAAAAATGCATTTGCTTATATAAAGAATTAATCACCTTTGGTCTCTTGTTTTCTTTTTTCCTTATATGGAGATTTTGTCTTCCTTGGTCATACAGTGAGGAACATATTTGACATTGTGCTTGATAAGTTCATTTCATAATTCACACAGAACAACAAAGTCATGCATACAGGTTTATCTCAGCGTACATGCATGTGTGTCACATTAACATACACTAAAAATATGAGAGATGAGGCCATTGTTGACACAAGAGTAACTCATGAGCTCATAGCTGTTACTTGATGGTTTACAGAAACTGGTATAAAACATGAAATCGTTCAGCAGGACAAAGTGTCTGTGCCCATATTGCAAAATTAAACATTACTTGCGGGGATGGTGTACATCTTGCTGTTACATACATTTTATACTCAGTGGGCCTCATTTATAAAAAGGTGTATTTGTTCTTACTCATGCGTGAGTCCAATTTAGCCTGTATAATTAGGAATGTATTCCCATTTGTGTACTACAAGTTTATGCAGCCATAGAAATCAATGTAAAAAACACAGGATCTGCCAAATTTACAAAGGCTACTCCTACAAAACTGGCCTTTCAATGCTGAAATTTGAACCGGGCATCAAATTATATCACGGGGGACAAGAAAATAGTCAAGCAAGCATTACTCCTGACTCCTGACTTTTTGTCAGCTATTTGTAAATGATATTCTGTGGCTTTTAAAATGAGTAAAAATACATTTGGTATATTTCTGTCAGTCACAATTCATAACCTACATGTGTAGTATTAGAACGAGAAGTTATTGAAGGCATGCTATGATCCAGCCTAACAGTCTCTACAAACTGAGACCGTTACACAGCGTGAAATCGAGGCTCCATCAAACCTTGCTGGAGGAATCAAATGTATGCAAGATGACTCAATATTTTGTCTGGGCCCTCTGGGACTTTTTTGGGGGGGATTTAAGCCGTTTAAGTATGAAAATCTACCGAAAATCCACAGGGTGAAATTTTCCTCCAGAACTGTTTGACAGTCATTCACTACTTTATTCAATGTGTTTTGAGCAAATATGGCTACGCTAAATGTGTTAGTACAGTCCTCTCAGCTTTAAATATTACAGGTTCAAAAGAAAAATCTATTTTGAAAAACTTTTGAATTTGACAACTACCAAGAATACAAAACTTGAAGTGTGAAAATGTTTGGCAGTACTGATACCCAAACTTCAGCTGATCAGAAATAAGCCTGGGAACCAGTTCCCAACCACATAAAATAAACGGAAGCAGGAAGGACTTGAAGTATAATTAATGCCTCTTCGCTAATAATGCTAATGAACAAATGCCTCTTAAATTATAACAAATAACACCAAAAAAAAATCTGTGGTTCTCGGGCCATATTACAGAAACTAACTGAAATCTGTATTGTTAAACACATTCAAGTTAACAATATAGAGAAGAAAAAAAAAAGGAGTTGGCATGAAACTTAAAGTTAGTTAGGATTTGCTTCGGTCATTTGTGAAAAATCCTCTTACACTTTGGACAGGAAGTTTCTGTAATACAGCAATGGTCAGCAACAATACTCAAATAGGCTGTGGCATTCAAGTGATGGTTGCTTGGTATTAACAGGCCCAAAGTTTACCACATTCCCCACACCATTACACCACCGTCACCAGCCTGAACTCTTGACACAAGTATTATTTTTTACATATGGAATAAATGTGGTTGCCCTTATTTTAACCTCTTTCGACACCTCTATCTATAATATACAGGTCTGACCAGTAGTGTTCAGTTTAGCTAAATTCCTTGGAGGTGGAATTTATGCTCATTACCATTACTGCAGACAAAATAGGTATAGCGCAAATTACACATTAATTTATTTTTTATTGTTTCATCTAATCATGCTGTTTTGGTTTTTGTGGTCAAACGGAGAGGATTGTTTGTAACATTTGTGGTCAAATGGAGATGATTGTCCACACTGTCTAAAACACTGTGCTTCTGAAAATATGTTTGTAATTGGAGAATAGAGCTTGAATGGTGTTTGTCATAATATTTTAGTTTTGTGTATGTTTTTACAATCATTAGTATGTTTATACAAATATGTGGCTCTTCAGATACTAAATTTGACACTTCATACAAATCAAATATGTATTTTAGACACAAGGCAAACTTATTGAGTGAATAGGTTATCTAAGTTTTATCCTTAAATGTTTGCTGCTGATTAGAAGATGACAGACTGCTTAGAGATTGGGAAGAGATTGAATAATATTCAATCCATGTATCCTGTTTGTGTCCTTCCCTCTGGGTGGAATAAAGTTAATCCGCTTATCTGAAATCGAAGGTGAGCTGATGGTAAGGGAGTTTTTGGAAGGCTGTGTGTGTGATGTGGTGGGACCTCAGGACACTGGAGTTTTTGGAAGGCTGTGTGTGTGGTGAGACCTCAGGACACTGGAGTTTTTGGAAGGCTGTGTGTGTGGTGAGACCTCAGGACACTGGAGTTTTTGGAAGGCTATGTGTGTGATGTGGTGAGACCTCAGGACACTGGAGTTTTTGGAAGGCTGTGTGTGTGATGTGGTGAGACCTCAGGACACTGGAGTTTCTGGAAGGTTGTGTGTGTGTGATGTGTGGATTCAGGAACAGTTTTTTTTTTTTTACATATAATTTGTATCTATATTTATATTTATAATTTGCTTTCATTAGGTTAGACTGGAAGAAATGACAAGCACATTCTGAATTCACAGATGATACGGGTGTGTGGAGAGGGTTGTTCTTTTGTGCTTCTCCTGTATGGGTTCCCTTTTTGTTTCATTGACTGAGTACAAAATAAACAAACAAAATGAAGCACTATAACACAGGTCAAACTCCAGTCCTGGAGGGCCGCAGTGTCTGCTTGTTTTCGGGCTGTTCCCGGCACCTGTGGTTCATTTAAGTCTTTGATTGGATAAAGAATCCACATACCTTGTTCTCAAGGCCTTAATTGACAGCTGACACCCCTGCTCTATAAGTTTTATATACTTTAGTAGTAAACATTTGTAACAAGATCATTAACACTAACTGACTACTCATTGCAGGCACTGTCCATCTTGGAGTCATCCCCATAGTGCTGCTATTAAAAGTAGCAAAATTAACAATATTATTACACAACTAGCTTAAGAAATACTATAAAAGCAGAGAAAAGCAGTGGTCAACAGCTATGGCTATTTTTATTCATTCAACTGTTATTTAACCAGGTAGGCAAGTGAAAATCTTTCTTTTGAAGTGACTCAATGTGGGAATGAATTGCATGGAATTGTGTAGCCAGTCAGATGTAGGCCATGATAATGTGGGCAGAGATGGACAGAGATTTGTTTTGGAGAATTTAGCTAGGACAATTGAACAACCCTCCGCTTTTAAAAGTATATAATTTGGATCAATGAACAGGTACCACTAAGATCAGAGGTATGTTGGTCCACCCCTTTCCTCTCCAAAGATAAATGATGATGGCCACTCCGTGACATAATCTTCCACTTATGAATCCCTGTTCATTAAAACCGGAAAGTCAATTTGCAAAACAATCAGGACCCATTGAGCTGCACCCACAAAAAGGAAACAACAGGTGTATCATCAAATATGATTTCTTTTTATTTTTTTTATAAAATCATCCTTACAAAATTGTCATTTGTCTATTGTTCTTTATTAACTCTATAAAAGTCATTTGTTAATTACAAATGGGATGAGGAGGGACAAAGGGGGCGGGGCCAGGGAGGAGCAAAAACGAAAGAAAAAGTAAAAACGCGGTTTGTGTGATGCGTTGTTATAAATAGTCAAAGGTGAAGTTTCGAGATGCATGCAGGTCTGGGTGAGTGTCTCATCGGGATCGGGCCCTCTGCAGCACATTCCAACAGAGTTATGAAAGCAGTAAAACTCCAGTGTTTGACAAAGTAAACAAAACAGCCGCGATGTCTCGAGTCATCTTCAGGGTGATGACTTAATGGCTGAAGCAGAGGTGTCTTTCTGTAAAGGCACATTCCCCACCTGTACAGGCCACCTCCCAAAATATACACATATACAGATATCAGATGACCATAGGACACATAATTCAGTGTGCTTATACACCCACACACGCTTGCACACTTGTTTCCTAATGTTTGCATCTGGACATATGACAGAATAACTAGTACCCAAATACAATAATTCTGATTAGATATTAGAAGGAATACAGTTCTGTACTGCTACACACAGCATGCATACATTATTTGGTATCATACAGGTTGTTTTCATGTGTTTACAGTGTGTCAGCTGCTCTCCCACTGCTGAGGTGTGTACTATTTCCAGACAAAAGACCACTATCCTACATTGCAGTGAATTGGCAAATGAACCACCTGTTCATACAGGTCAGTGAATGAAGCTCAACATTGAAATTGATTTAGGAACATGAAAGAAAACAAAAAAAAACACATTAAGGAAAACAATATATGTATATATTTGGGAAGTAGTGCACCATTCCTCAAGGCCACCTCGGGCTGTTCTCTGAAATCATTCATAGTATTTTACACAATTGGCATTTAACAAGCACTTGGAATTTAAATTCACTTTTATGAGGGGGAGGGCCATACAACACAGCAAGGAAACATCCCTGATGAGCATGGTTTGTGAAATCTTGATATGTCCGACCATGACGCCAAACCAATCTGGGCACATTTTAAGAGGTTAAACATGAAGAATGACACTTCATTCAATTTGGAAACAAGTCACTGGAATGAATACAAAATATATTTAAAAAAATGTTTTCAGGGAAATACCACTTGATCATGTTTATGGTTTGCAAAAATGCCAGGAGGATGGTGATGAAAACCGTTTCATGAAAATGGATAAAACTAAACAAATGCATGATACATTATGGGACTCTTATATTGTCTTATATTGGTCTGGCAGGATTTAACAGATTTGATGGTACTACCTGAAGGGTAAACTTCCCTGGGGCTAAGCATTTGAAATGAAATATTTTTTAAATGAAGCAGAAATCAAATTGTTGGCTTCATTGTTAATCTGTAGGGGTGAGAGATATGCTCTTTTTTTGCTTTCAATTTTTTCCCTGGCTAAGTAATCCCCAGATTGTTCAGTACAATTTCAGCTTTTGTTCCTACATGAAAATAAATATCCATATCTATGTACAGTAATGACAAGGCTTTCTGCAAGGTCTCGAAATTGCTTTTGCAATGTGTTCTTGTGCGGAATCGAGATTGACATGAGATGATAAAGGCATGATATGAATTTAATATGTCAGCCATTAGACAGTTTAGCCTGATATTATATAATGAGGTTATTACTGTACAGTAATTTCATTCTTTCTGTATTAGGATCAATAATACGTTTTCCTACTTATAGTATCATAGACCGTATGTACAACTATGATACTGGGTCATAAAAATGTGGCATACCAAAAATAAATTAAAATAGTTCTTTATTTCAAATGACATAATCACTTATTTATATACGAGTAAATATTTGAAAAGCTAAAGAAAAACTGTCTATTGAATCAATCAGTTGAAAATATTCCACATCAGTGGTGGTGTGGATAGTTGGACTCACTGCAAGGATGCCAACTGATAATTCCGGAAGGATACCAGCAAAGGTCACATTTCCAATTGAAATAAAGCCTACTGTATGAATAATGTTATGATGCGTACCTGGCTGGATTACGGAATTACACCTGGTGTTTTCATCTTAGTGACTCACACGTTTATGTGCCGAGTAGTCCCTGAATGAGTCTGAAAAATGTTGATGGGTAACATTTTTGTTTTTGGTGGATAACTGTGAAATGAACCTTCTCCCCAGTATAACAGATGAATTGCACTTTCTGAATTGCAAGATACATATTTTTTGGTAGACTGATATGTCCAATGAATAAAGCCAGTCATCAAAATAAAAGTCCGGTCAATGACTTTCCTGCAGTTTTCATTAATTGGTAACATATACTGTAATGATATGATTGCTGGTGCGAACAGGGTCAAGGTTTTTATAAGCCCTCCACATGAACTGGATATTGTACAGAACACATTTTACAAGCTTCATTTGTTTGATTGCTGGTTAAATGAGATATACACATTTCATTTACTTAAGTTCACATGGTACAAAGTAATAAAAAGACCTCATTTGAAGTATGATGCTCCCAAAACAAAGCGTCAGCCAATTCAGATTTGACTCACAGCAGGTTGGCGCTTTAAGTTTGGTCGCCTTCGCAAAAAAGGCCACTTGCACGCGCTCCTTCAAGTCATCAGACATTCAAGTACCTGTTCAAGCGAAGGCTAACATAGCCCACCGCTCTTTAAAAGTTTATTACAGATTGTGATAAGGGACCGTCTACTTTTATTCCAAGCACCATTCCCTTGAAATTAATCAACGAGAAAAAGAAATGTAAAGAACTGTGAGAAATGAGAGGGTCACAAAAGTGCCTATGCAAGGGCTACAGGAAGTCACAATGGGGACAGGTGGGCCACAGTAGGAGATATTTTCCTCTCTCCACCATAACACAGGGCCCTGGGTTCATTCTATTTGTATTATCTGGCTAATCCCTTTGTCCACACACTTAATAATATCTTTAAATCGCTCTATGTGCCAGTCATTCTGACCTTTACATGCCCCTGATTATTTCACACTTGTCACTGGGCACATTTGTATTCCTTTCACGTTGCATAAAAGGATAACGCTTTAGAAACAGGCTGAATGGAAACATACACTCAGCAATAAAAACTGTTAAAGTGAGAGAATGGAAACCGGGAGATTGTTATGCGAAACAAACATCGCATGCATCATAACATTGTCACAATCCCGTTTCCACTCCCAAACAAAATCGGTTAAAATTATAGGAAAATGTCATCATAAAATGTACTTGATTGTACTTCAAAGGGGACTGACATTTGAAATCATCTTAAAATTTTAGGAATGCAGTGTATTATCTTTATTAACCAATTATAATTCAATAAAAAAAATGAAAAAAACTGAAGTAAAACAAGCAAAGATCTCCTTTCGCGTTTAATGCCGTCTGCTTTGATATTACAGCCAGGGAATATGAAAGCAGTTTGAAAGGCATAAAAAGGAGCTCCAGGAACGTCATTGGATTGCACATTCAATTTCCATAAATATCAGCTACTCTTTTCCCAAATGCAACACACAGGAACCTGGCAGGAATACTGCTTCATATATACTGAACTGAAAAATAAGTACCTTTTCCATCCTGTGAGATGAAGGACATGGTTTTGAATAGTTTTCACCAATGCGGTTATGCAAAATGAAACCCCTGCCTTTTCAAAATGCAACTGAAGATAAATGGCAACATGACATTCAAATGCCTTGAAATGATATCTTGGGTGCGCAGGACCATTTCAACAAGTGTATCCCCAATGGAGATGGAAAGGGGATTTTTGCACACAAGCCATCCACACTGAATACGCATACAGAACCATGAAATTAATGCAATTTCTCCAGTCAGGGAATTTGACCTACTTAATACTGTGCTGTTTTTAGGCACTGTGAACACATGCGTGGTTTGCATTTAAGAAGGATGACGACCCGGAGGTTTAATGTGCTTATCAGATGAAGAAAAGAAACCGAAATAAAATTATAGGTCTTGAAAAAATCCTGCGTAGTAATTAAAAATAACCATAAAACCACAGAGGCTGAGGAAGGGGGGCTGGCGCGGTACAACGGGGGAATTACTGCGGACATCCCGATACAGACACTTCCTACGTTTCCCCCCATCCTAGGTTTGCACTTATTAGCGGCATTCATATTTTTAAAAAGTTTTTTCCCCAAAAGTCTCTTAAGTCAGTAGTTTGAGCGCTTGTATGTGCGGTTCCCCTGACGTGTCTCTAGTTTCGTTGTGGTTGCGGTTGCGGTCATTGGCAATGCGCTGCGAGGGGTTTGCGGGGTTGACTGAAGGGTGAGCCTACTGTCCGTGTAGCGGCCTGCTCCTCTCAGGTCCTCCCCCCTTCTCCTCCTGTCTCTGCTGGCCCCCAGAGGCGGGGGCTCCCTCTCGTTAGAGTCTCTCGATGTCCCTGTACTTCTTCCGCAGGATGGAGACCTGGTCTTTGAACAGGACCGGGTCCAGTCTCATTTGGGAGTGGACCAGGGGCATGGCGCCAAACCAGCTGGCGAATTTGTTCATGCAGGTCTGTCGCTGGGCGAAGTGGTCCGGGTCAGCCCAGCGGGAGGCCCGAGATGACTGTAACCATGGAGACAGGGGGTGACAAAAGCAGAGTGGGAACACCATTAGTCACTTTCACATTTTTGCACCTTTTAACCCCTTCAGTCCCAAGACCAATATGAAGTGGCTCCACACAAATCCAAAGGGGTTTTGGCTTTGGTTGAGAAAATTGTGAAAGTTGAGAATTTAGTTGGGTTTTAATAGGGGCTGAAAAAGTGTAGCAGTCATACTGTTTGGTTTAAACAGTATAAGGTTGATTTTACAGTAGTTACACTTGATTGCCATATATATCCCGTTTCTCATCTAGACACACACAAGGCCTGCAATGGTAATGAAATTTAGAAGTAAAGAAGTTCAATTTCTTTTTCAAAGAATTCTTCATTATAATACAGTACTTGTAAAGAGCATCCTCAAAAAAGTTGAAAAAAGAAAATAATAAATTGTCTGATCAGATCAGAATTCTGAAAATTACATTTGGGTATATTGTTGAAGTTTCTTTGACTCAAGAAACTGCTGGAAATCCGACTCTCGGATTCAGCAACAAGAAATGTTGAAGTAACTAGCTGTTCTTTTGGTTTTATATTCTTTTTATTCTAGATCTAAGGGAGGTGAAGGTGAGAATTCATGTCCCATGACATACCATGAATTCACTCTACTGTATTTGGATGAGAAGCTGTGATTCCATACCTGTCCCATCATCGTCTCCTTGTACTGCTTCTTCTGTGTGACTTTGATCGGTGGCAGTTTTGTGACAGCAGACACCAGGAAATTCATGAGGATATCCTCACAGTTTGCCAACTGGTCCACCATACTCTTCAGGCTGACAGGCAAGAAGTTGGTATACAAGTAGTGATAATATCTGCAAAGAAGAGAAGATAGGAGTGAAAAACATGAGGAGAGTGGCAATACGTTTTATTTTTTATCTACTCGACAAACATTCACATTCGAATACCTAGGGTATACATATTTTGGATTCACACATAAAGGTGTAACTGTTCGAATTCATGAGAACATCGGCACCAAACTGCAGGTTGATATGGACAGAACTGCAGATGGAGCTGTGGGATTAAAGCTTCAAAAGCTTTCATACACAGGTATCATAGTTACAATGGCTGATACCCAGAGACTAAGGCTCTTTCAACAAAATCAGTTATTGAAATGTAGCTGGGATTAAGGAATTGTGTATTTCATTGAACATTTTGGTTTGATCGTTCATTGCTGATCTAGATACAGTACATTTCTTAGTTTCTGAGGCTATATGCAGAGCAGCTGTATCTTTCTGGAGCTGACATGCAAACGTATCCTGTGGAGAAGCACATTTTCCTACAAAATCTCTGTATACAATAAAGATTCATCTCATCTTCTCCTTGCTGTGGATGCTTCCAGAACTTATTTTAACTGGATGCAATGAGTTTGACTGCTGTCACTTTCATCTTGTTTCAGACGACTATTGTGAAGAATATAAGAATGTGAATGCTATCACTAAAAAGGTCTAACTTTGATAACTTCAGGCACTTATTTCCTTAGTTAATTCTTTCACCAAGGTACCTAAGAGTACCCTGCAGTCATACGGGTTACAGAAGTGTCGGCAAAGTAATTACTGCACATGGTAACCACTGCACTAAATCTAGTGCTCCAATGTAGTGCTCTAAGGTGCTACGACCCTAACTACAGCCATGTGCAACTAGCCCAATCCCAGGATAAAAACCAACACCACAATAGCGCCTTAATCCACCATCCTAAGCACAACACTGCTCAGTCTACAACACTGCCCCAATGCATCACATTAATCACTACTGTACACTGCTGTCCCAATTCAGGGCTTCAACCACCACTCCACAACTTCTGCCCCAATTCAAGATCCTGTTCTAGTCATCACTTCTACCCCTCCTTGTGTGGTTACCTGTGGTAAATAGCAGCACCGGTCAGCACCATGGAGTAGTCATTGGTCCACTTGGAAGTGTAGCCCCATCTCTCCTTGTTGGCATCCCAGAAGTGGCTGCGTGCCGGATATCCCACAATCCTCTCCGGAAAGCTCTGCCAAACCGTGAAGGCAAAATCCACCTGTAGATGAACCACACCGGGGCATGAAGACACATGTATCCATGCTGGAGCACAGTCACCATGGAAATACAATTTGATGGCCGGTTCAGGGTAGTTCCTCCAGAGCATTCTTGAATGCCATCCAAGGAGTTTTTCTAGTCACTATCTCTTTTGACTTGCTCCGTGTGAATTTAGGCCAGGGTATACTGTGAAAAGTACTGTGACAAATTCTTTGTTAAAAGCATGCATAAAACTTTTTTATTGATTTAAGGCCTTCCTTTAAACCATTTTCTAGCAGTAGTTCGTTATTTTAAGACACTATAAATTAATCCTTTTTAAAACATTACTAAAGCATTATCATTTATTGCAGTGACTGTTCCCACATAGACATCACTCAACCCTTGCAAATGACTTCAGGACAGGTGCTAAAAACTAGTTAATTAATTCTTGTCCAGTAAGTATTCGTGAGACAGTTACAAAGGACAGGATGTGTCTACTTCACTAAAGGTGCTGCAAAATAATTCATTAACATTTATAACATTAATAAATGCTTTCCTTTTTATTAATGCAAGAATGAATAATTACAGTCATTAGATAAATTAATGTTGAATGGTTAACAAAGTAGAGACTCCCAAGGGCGGGTATGGCTTTCCAGCAATTGCCTGACAATTTACTGGCTTGTCAAACAGAGCTAGCCTGGGTGCCAGGCAGGCTAAAAAACCACCATTACTGAACCATCCCGTTTGTTATCCATTCTTATGAGACTTGTGCGCTGATCACAGAACAGACTTAAGAAAGCCCTCTTCAGCAGGCAGAGGGTTTTGGTAAATGTGTGCGTAAGCTGGGCAGGAGGTAGAGAGTGGCTTTTCCCTTATCTGAGGAGAGCGGCGTCAGTGAGGCGCAACAGTGGAGCCCGCCTGTTACTTTAGGGGATGAAGAACCGAGTGTTTGTGTGTCGGGCAAATGAGTCTCCACTGCATTCCTTTAGTCCTTTTTTCAGACCCAACTACCTGCATGCGTGCAACATTAAAAGCATAAACAACTGGAAGAAGCTGGAGGACACGTGTACAGAGCTGAGAAGAGCTCTGTGAAGAATGGACACACCACAGAGAGAACACAGACAGTACCATGGCTTTGCTCTTCCTCAGCCTGCACATGATTAACAACAGGAGGGAGAGGGGCCGCAAAATGCTGGTAAACTCCAATTTGTGTTCAGTGCCGCCTGGCATTGAAATGAGCCAAATGGTCATTTAGATAATGTATACCTTCCAAACAATTAACCACATGTGCTTCAGTTCTGTGTGTGTGTGTGTGTGTGTGTGTGTGTGTGTGTTTAGAGCTGCGCAAAGCCCACATGAGTGAAGTTACCCTTTGCCTCATTAGCACCTGGACCTCAAACACAGCTGAGGCTAATTCTGCACATGGGCTTCTGCATATTATGACAGATTATATCCAGAGTGCAGCAACACCCTGCTTGAACACACATATCTTTACCCTGGTTAGGAAATCAAGTTATTTTACAAAGACACAACCTTTCGTGATACTGGTTAGCCCAAGTGTCGAGCATCAATTATGATACCAAGTAGGATAGTGCCAGACTTGTAAATGGGTTGGAAGTGCTTTGAGGCACTAGATGACTTGCCTCTGTGGTGGAAAGCACGGTGTCCTCATCCAAGCTCAACACAGCGTCAGTTACAATCGTTTCGTACGGCTGGAATCGACTGCTCATCACCTGCAATGGACAGAACAGAGCAGAGCGGGGCATTAGGAGAAAGCCACAGTGCCACATAATGGTCTGGTGCCACCCAGGAGAGAGTAAAGCTTTATTAAAACCTGGATAGGTAAAGCTATAATGTCCAATCAATGGCTGAGTGATACAGTATGAATCAATCACAGTGTAGCATGACAAAGAACAATACATCTTAATTGGCTTTCAGTTATTTCAGCCTGCACATAATAGCTTCGCCCACAATTTTTAAGAGTTTGCACTCTTATCAGAATTGTATTAAGAAAACAAGCAGTATATAAACACACCAGAATCTGTAACAATTTACAGTATACTCAAAGTAAAACGGCCTTATTCATATTTAGTTTTTTTTGGGTATGAATTCCCTCAACTTCTGTTGATGACTGTTGCAGTATCAGGAAGCAGAAGAATGATAAAATAAAATAAAATATTTATTTTGACTTGACGTTTGGCAAAAGTGACTTGATTCAAAGCATTTCAAAGTATAAACAGATAGATCCATTAAAGCTAGCCAAAAGATTTACCTCACTACTAGTTAGTTTTTTTTGCATTCATTCCTTTTTTTCAGCCTGCAATTTTCAATCACTATGATAACAGGACATACAGTTTGAAAGCGTTAAACCATAAATATATAAACTATGTATGTATAAACTATTTTAACATGCCATTGCTTTAATGACAACAGTTCCTTATTTTGTAATGTGAGTGGTAAAACAAGTGTGGGGGGACCTCACCTTCTCTGCATTTTGGAGCAGATAGCAGATAAAATGCATAATAGTTTCTCATTCTAAAAATGTGCTAGCTCAGAGAAATGTTGATAGAATGTCTACTTAAAATTTATCGTGAGTAATTATCATTGTTGTCGGTTTCCCGTTGTATAATTCTACAAAAGTACTTGTACCTAGAAATGCTATTATCTGCGTTTTAGAACCATCTATGAGCAGAGATATTACAAATTTGTAATTTAGTTGTAGAGAAATGTGTTAGCCCCATCCGTGTGTGTAATATTCAGTGTAACTTCACCTCATCAAAAAACCGACTACCATAACTCCTCCACATCACATTTCCCCAAAAAAGCAACTCAGCATTCATTTTCACAGAACCACACTTGCCGTTTTTCATTTATTTCAAGAATGAAAGACAAATTCATTGGCTTATTTGAACAATTAAGCTGTGACAAATGTGACTAATGTAACATGCATTCACACTCATCCTGTAGTGGGAACACTGTTAGTGTTGATGGGTGCCATTTTGGCTCTTGGGACATTCTCCCCGATCCAAAGCTTTGCAACAGATTATGTAAATGAACTTGGATGTGGTAAAAAATAAGACATGTATCCTTGAGGAAATCCAGATATGAAAGCTGTTCTTTTGGCACAGACAAAACATGTTTTATTGTTCAGATTCGTATATACTACATGCCATGGGATGTATATCCTTGCAACATATTCATGATATTAAATATTTGCACAGAAAGCTCATTATTATTGTGCAAGAATGGCACAAGAGCTTACATTGACATAAAGGGCTCTGTGGCTCTGTGACTCTCTCAGGTCCTCCCATACAGAAATTATACACACGCAGGTACTAATACGCACACACAAACAGACACAAGCGCACAATACCAAGATCCAGTTCTGAAGGTCAGACTATTTCTAGCATTTTAGTCTTTTTGCAGTTTACTGTAACGTAAAACATAAGGCATAGGGCTGCTGTTTAAAATGTCAAAATACACAGGTGGCTCTAGGTTTGTTGTATCTCTCGAGCTTGTGCAGGAAATCAATACCTACCAACTCATTTCTAAGATGTTTCTTCCCAGTAATAATAACTTACAATCAATAATTTAAATTGAATACATTTAAACATATTTAAGTTAAGGTTGGGGATTTTAATGGTTTATTTCAAAGAGTGGTTGGGTATACATAATAATGTTCAGTTGCTTGGTGAAATGTATCAAATGGGTAATGTGGAAAATGTTATTCTGAAAGTGGATTCACTTTTCTGTCAAAAACACAAAGACTGGTTCTGACAAACTCACAATTCTTTAATCTGAAAGGCATGTATGAGTTATTTCCTTGCTTCGCTCCTGTGTTTACACACAAAAAAAAAATTTACGCCCCCATTGTCAGCCCTGCCTTCACCCCCAAGACGATTCTCGCTGTTGGCAGCTTTGTAACACTGTATTTGAGACTATACTGTGATATCTGTGATACCAATGAGCTAAGAAAACATGGTGTAATGCAGGGGTCGGCAAGCCTGGTCCTGGAGAGCCGCAGGGTGTGCTGCTTTTTGTTTTCGCCTTAATACCAGCAACCAATTCATACCCAAGAAACCAGGTGAGGCCAGTTAACTGAGTAATCGACTGCTTTAATTGATCAATTAAGTGCTGAGTAACAACAAAATCTAGCACACCCCGTGGCTCTCCAGGATCAGGGTTGCTGACCCCTGGTCTAATGTCTTGTAAAACATCTGCTGAATTTATTAGTCGCTTTCCACACAAGCCATTTAGCTAACTATTTAACTGACGTTACTCATGTTTGTATTTAGTTAGTAGCTATAGTTCGCGAAGTTACTGCAATTGACACTCTTTAATAAGTAACATACAGCAATGTTTCATTCATACCAGTCAAACAGTCACTTGCAAGTAGTATATAGCTCAAACAAAATGCTCGACTGACATTTCAGATAGTAAAAACTGACTTCGCTGAGTTACTGGATCCCATTGTGCTTATTTCAAAGAGCTTGTGTGCCCCTTAGTGACATCTCTTACTCTAGATCTGACTGTCAAATCATCCCCCAGATGGTTTAATTGGATAAATAAAGCTCTCCCACTAAATGTCTCCCACATCACCCATCATATTTCAAGACCTTCACCATCACAGTGCTCAAGAGTAACACAGCTGCTGTGCATGCCGAGAAGATCGAGGTGGCTCTTCTCATATCACTATAAACTACTCCGAGATGAACAGTGCAATAAATCTTGAATGAAATTCAATATCACCATAATGGTAAGCGTTTTAACGGCACATTGTCTCAACTTTGAATGGGAGGAGGCAGCTTGTATCGCATTTCAGAAGCAATGCATAACATTTGTAATGTTAGAAGTTTGACACATTTGCCCAAGGGGTAATCTGTACTCTGTTGGAACAGGGAAATGGAGGGCTGGAAATGTGTGGTTTTCAGAGAGACTCGGCGGTGAGTCTTCAATGGATAATCAGGGCTTCTTTCCTACTTTCTCTTTCACAGCCTTGACTCTACTTGCTGCAAAGCCATGAAAACAATAGCAGAGCCCAGCGCTGGCTGGTGTTGCACTTAAAAGTTTAAAGGGCCTCCCTTATAAATCTTTCTTGACAGAACAGCTTTGAAAAGCCAAAATTCAAAACCCAAAGGCTGGTCTGTAGACTTGGCGCTGTATTGTTGGTTTGCGAGAAGATAACCATCCCAGAACCTCAGAGAGAGAAAGATGCCAGGAAAGTCTGGCTCAAAGAGACCTGGGTCAAATATGTTATTGTGTTGACTTCAATACTTTCCAATGCTTTACTGAGCTTGTCTGATGTATTGGAACCTATGATATTCTCTCAAAAAGTGGCTTCTTGGCAGGCTCAATTGACACCACAAAAGATCAATCGAGCACAGAAAAGTATTTGAATCCAATTATGTATTTGACCCAGGTCTAGGCTCAACACAGTTTGATTGGCACCAGCCACAAAGCCAGGTTGCGCTGTGTGTCCCTCTACTGCTCTCAAACAAGCAATTTTGTGATTTGCCTTGACCTTGAGCAGGCAGAGTAATGCAAAGGCAACGGTGGTGAGATGCAGAAGATGGCTGACCTTGCTCTCCCCCTCAATGACGATGACGGGCACAGACGTGGCGGGCCAGCGGTGCTTGGCAGGCAGAGGTTTGTCACAATTCCACAGGACGACGATCTGTTACGACAAACCGAGAAAAACAGAGAAGCTGTAAGTGAGGCTGGATCGAAATCAATTCAGTTTTTCTCTGATGACTGCCAAAAATGAGTCATTTTTACACCATTTTTCCCCTCACCCAAGTATTCAGCATTCAATTTAGCATGTTAAACCTCGCAAGTGAGGGCAGAGGCATCTCAGTATTGCGTTGGGAATGGTAATGTTTCGATTTTTCAAACACTGCATTAACCAGTTCAACCTGACACCAGCAAATGAGAAGAAAATAGCATGCCCTCCATCTAATACACTCACTTCATTTCTCATCAAGCAACATTTCACTTGACATGTCACTTTGTGCGCGCTCAGTAGGCTTGTGGGTAATTACACCTTTCATTGACCCCATCAATTGACTTCACAGTTAAACATCCATTTTCATTTAACTTTAGTGGGGGATTTATGACACTTACATGTAGCACCACATGTTGATTCAGGTCGACATTTTTACTTCACAGGCAAGCATCAACAGTGCAGCGCAATGGAGCCAACCTATTTTAGGAGTCACTGAGGCAATTGTAGGTCACATGTACAAATAAATGGGATAAAGAAGAGGTCTAAGTTTTGAGACTGGTCTATAGACACTCCTTCAGGCCTTAAATAATAAAAGTCTCAAGCATGTGAACCATTCAGGTGCTGAGTGTGTGACCATAATGTAATTTTTTCACCACCATTTTCTTCCACTTTGGAATGCCCAGTTGTATTCTCTTGCTGCACTTACTGCTGCAACGTCCACCATCAACTCAGGAGAGTACAGATAAGCACATTCTCCCATCTAAAACTAGTAAAGCTGTAGTTTATTTTCACAACATAGCCCACACATCAAGCTTGCCTACATGAATTGAAGTCACTTAAGACAGTTCTTGCGCAGATGGAGGAACCAGTAGGTGATCGACCAACAGGAGTTGCTGCAGAGCGTTGAGAGTCCTGGCTGACTGAATGCCACCCTTCCTGGGTGATGCTAGACAATTATGCATCGCTCTGTGGTCCCACCGCCAAGTCCAGATCTGTTACCAGACTGTAGGGACCATCCACACACTAGACCAAACAAATTCAGTCCCAAGCCAAATATCAAGTGGCTACACCCAAATCCCAAGGGCTTTGGTTTGAGAAAGTTCAGAAAGTTCAGAATTTAGTAGGGTTTAAATAGGGGCTCAAAACAATAGCGTAGCAGTAATTTTGATTGGTTGAATAAGTGTCATATGACACTCTTGGGATTTTATGACAGTTACTGTATGCTTGAGTGCCATATAACTGATAGGGTTAATAGAATGAGACTGATCACAGCACACATTTTCGTTGAACTACTGGAATGAGAGTGGAACTATCAGAAGATGTTCTTGGTAGTCCCCTTCTCCCTACATTCCCGCGGGGGTGTGAGTGACGCTTGTACCGGGCCTCCTTTCGACGGCAAACCAAGGAACAAACAGTCACAGCGGGTAGCCTGTTGTCTCGGGGAGTGTTTCTACCAGAGACAGATCAAAACAAAGTTTTTTTTATTTTTATCTCATCCTCTCTGGCTCGCTTCCCTTCAGAGGAGAGAGGCTGTACAAGGGAATGAAACAAAACGCCTAGGTTTTGTTCTTATTCCCAGTTCTCTGCTTTCCCCGAAGAACATGCTCTATCTGGCCTGAGCCATAATACCAGAACTCTTCCACTCAACCCCTAGCCCTCCCCAGTTCCATAAATACAGTGTGCAACACTCTACTGGGCCTGCCCTCCCGTTCTCATTTGTCTTGACAGAAACACGGAGCTGCAAGGCAACACAATGATAGGAAACCCTTAGAAAATTTGTCTTCTTAATGAGCATATTTCTTGCTCGCATTTTGACAGAATGCGAGCAAGAAGAATAGTTTTTCATGGAGATAAAATTGAAGCAAAGATTATCCTCAGAGGTAATATAATCTTTTCATGTATATAACAGGGAAGAAATAACACATGATCCCACCAGAATGGACCAGAAAGGAGGTCTGATATCCTGTAAAAAAGACATTCTGAATTTCCAATACTTATAGTTATTTTTTTCTTTTCTTTTGAGACCCAATAGAAACAATCCATTAGGCCATTTTTCCACATTAGAACTATTTCCTGTCTGACAACTTTGAAAAATCAGTAACCTTATTAAAGAACATGGTATTTTTTATAGTGTAACATACAAAGAACAACTGAGTACAAAATAACACAATATGCATTCATAATGCTCTAATACTTTGGAGCTTAATGTGATCAGTGTCCAAAAGAAATTGTATTTGGGTTGTTAATATTTTTGTTTACTACTTATTTTCATTTAAGATGATAGATATAAAAATAGATATTTTCTTACATTGTCCCATCCCAAGAACTCAATACTTGTTGGAGGCCAATATGACAAGTTATTGAGGGCTCATCGTGTCACTCTTGCACCTGTATTCACACTTACCTGGGAACAGTACTGTGACTTGGCGACAGCAACCAGGAGCTTGAGAATGGGCTGAGACTGGGAGACTAGGGGAGTCACAGCATGGATGACCGCGGTGAACTTGGGGTAGGGCTTAACGCCTGGGAGACAAACGCAAGAACACTGTAAGAACTTGAGCCCACCTGGTCTATTAATCTATTACACAAAATCCCCTTCCGCCTTGCAAGAGTGTAGAAAAGAAGTCATCTTTGTTCTGCCCTCACCTCTCAGATGGATTAGATTAACACACGCAGGAATAACCTTTGTGACTACTGCGCCGATTCTCCTTTAATTTCCGGTTTAATTGCGGATGTTGAAACTACAATTTCACTTAAAGGTACAATAGGTAAGACTTTTATGTTAAAACATTGTTACAAGACCATTGTAAATCCCTTCCTATCATTGAAAAAGGCTCACGGTCATGTTGACTCACCCTCTGCCTCTCTTTATAGTCCTTAAATTCAGGTTACAAAATATACAGTTGACGGCCCGACACTGTATACCAAAACATTGTATAACTGTACAATAATTCAAGGTCATTGGTTGAAAATCGCCAATGGCATTTCAATGTCAGCGTGTTTAGAGAGAAGGGGGAGGGATAAACAGTGTTGTGGTTTGAAGGTGTTTGTTGCTGCTATTCCTCTCTTGACCGTTAAAAGTCAGAAATTACCTATTGTACCATTAAAGGAATGGCACAATCCGTATAGCAGTCTCAAAACAGGCAGCCTCCTTTAGCTATTAGTATTCACTACTGGCCACGTCCCGTTGTCCTCACTGAGCAGAGTCGAGCAGGTTTGGTCAGCTCAGCTTTTTTTGTGCCCTCACACTGCCTATCACAAAACGCCAGGTCAAAGCTGTACACAAAATTGCTTGCCGTGCAGGTGGCACAGATGGCGGAAATGAAAGTAAAAACCGAAGAGACCATACTACAGATATTAAAAATGATCAAGGCTAATGAACTTGACATGTGGGTGTTCCTCCTGAGCTTTGTATATTATTTTTAGACCAAGGTAATTAAAGTGAAGGCACACCACCTAGCACATTTGAAGAGAGGACAAGAAAGCTTTTTTTTGTTCAGTTATAAGTTTGCTCTTGCTCTCTCTCCCTCCCCCACTCCTGTGAGGTAAATAAAATGCCGGTGAAAACCGACATTCTTGCTACCTCCCTGCATCCATCACTTCTGTCTGCCCAGGGGTTTGTCACTTTGTGCGACAGACTATAGCACCTAGTGGCAGTCATAGTTAAAATGACCTTTGGCAAAGCTATTCGTGACCTCACGATACAACTAAACTCTTCACTTCTTGAACTGTGATCCTTGGGTCCTCTGTCTCCCTCACTGCGCATAGGGACAATGAACTTCCACCTTCTTCCTGGCAAGTTTGGAACTATTCCAGATAATTTGTTGCCATAACAGCACTTAGCAGTATGCTGAACCTTATATATTTTACCTCACTATTCCAATTACCTCACTTGAGTGAGCAGCATTGTGACCATTGTATTGGAATGCCTTGGGGTTATTTTTGGCTTTATTTCGTTGCTATGGCAGAATACTATTTTTTGGTGGCGAAGGGTTTATGTATATCCGTGAGGCACAGTTACTGCTGCAGTGATATTGCTGTGACAGCACTCCGGTGCCAGTGCCGATGGCAGTAGGACCTTACTTGGAATTGGATTAGTGAAAAGGCCATTGGAAAAAAAAAACGCTTGGCAGTGATGCCAGGTAGTTCAGGATAATAACATTTCAAAAACCCAAGCTAGTTGCAATCCACTTGGAAGAAATTCACCAGCGGATTACCACACAAATAAAATAGCGGTTTGAGGCTTTCCATATACACCTAATCTGACACATTTCTTTACCCTGTCATTCCAAAGCTTTCACGAAGGAATGTTTCTCTTTGTAACGGAAGGTCCGTAAGTCACAGCCAGAGCGGTGAATCTCGAGGCCTTAGCAGAACTCACCTAGCCCAGCGTAGTAGAAGGGGAAATCTCCCAGGTAAGGAGAGTACTGGGGCAAGGCGAAGAGCCCTCCAGGGTGGCTGTTCCACATCAGGCTGCTCCTGATCGGGTGCTGGACCACTCTGTCCCGGATGATCTATACCAGATATCGAATCAGTACAGCTTATCCACTCATTCAAAGCAGCGAACAAAAGCACTTAACAACCTCATTTGTTTACACCAGGGGACAGGCCTCCAGTCCAGAGCAATACCATTGTTCTTTCAGGCTTTATCTTATTTTTACTTCAGAAAAGAGGTGAAGCTGGAAGCCAGGAGCAGGCGAAAGGTAGAGGATTGACATTTAGGGAGAAATGTATGTCATTATCACAATGCCATAACACAATGTCACTCTGTTAACCTGTGGATAAAGCTAACTTTTGACAGTTAAGGGGCACAGTGTAAGAAGCTACGACATTTCAGGCAGAGACAATTTTTCTCATTAACCATAACATTTCTCTGCCAATCTTTCATAAACCGTACGGATGAACCACTCAACCTAAAACCAACAGTTAAAACCACCTGCACAGAGAGCAATGGAAAGAAAAGGAAGGATAAAATGAGAACCAGTTCAAAATGTGTGATTAGCTTCGGCGTCTCTCTGGAGGGCCTGAGTGGCAGCTGCGTTTCATGGGAAGACGGGACAGGAGTATAAAACGCACAAGCTGCAGCAGGTAGAGAGAATTAAGCTTGCTTAGGGATGCATCCCCATATCTTTTCAGATTTTTTACAAGATTTGTATAGAAGGCGTATGAATAAACATGAGCTGTGTAATGTTGGCACTACAGGAGGAACGCCATTTACATATCGTAAGCTGTCCCTTTCCTTTTGTGGGGATGAATACGCCGTAAATTCATTCATTTAATTACATCGCATGATTTGCTCGATTTTCATTTAACTGAATATACACGACTTCAGTTTAATATTAAAATTTTACTACTGATTTGGTTTGGTTGGAATACTATTTAATACAGATTTAGAAAGCTAAATAATATGTTTTCTGACATGCAAGCAAACTAACAATAAGGAAAAAGTATTGAATATTCATGTGTGTACAGGCTGAAGTGTCCGTCCATAGACACACTGGGCTTTCAGCAAGAGCCAGATTTATCATCTTGGTGGTTCTGATCCGAAAGTAATGTGGGTATTGCATAATGCCCGGACAAAATTAAATTGGGCATCTTGAAGCAACAAAGGGCGTGGCCATCCAAGCTGGACCAGTTAGGAGGATAACTTTCAGTTATTTATACTTTCAGTTATTAGTTCAGCCACCCACATCGAGAACCGAACATATACTTACACTGCCCGAATTTGTCGGGAGGAGGGAGTTAATGTGAAGCCCTGGCAGCAATTATTTCTGCTAAAGGTGGTACAACCAATTATTTCAGTTTTATTATACAGGGGTGAAATGGGTGGTTGATAACTTTTTTCATTAAATAAGCGAAATAATAATCTAAAAATATGTTTTGTGTGTACTCAGGTTCTAACATGACATATCTAAAGGTCTGTGATATTTACTGTGATACATATACAATACTACAGGAAATCAGGAAGAGGGCAAATACTTATTCATGGAAATGTACTGCATATGCAAACACCAACATGCATGTTTGAATGGGCTTTAACCCTCACGCGGTTGTTTTTTCATGCCTTACCTCTAGAGTAGTCAGTACAATCTTCTCCACTGAGGAAAAGTAGGCTTCCCACAGGAACTGTGTCTGCTGTCTGAGAGCCAGGATCTTGTCCTGATGGATTGACCGGACTGTGGATGGAATCTACAAGTACAAGAAGCCAAGTCACCAAGAAGGCAGGCATCCAGTAGGGTTGACAGCAGTATACAGATAGTAGATACTACAGAGTGAAGTCTCTAAGTATTTGGATAGTGGTAGAATTTATGTTGCCTTGGTTTCTTGATGATGTTCCAAACTGTTTATTTTGGCAGGCCTATTGTTTTGCCTATGTCTCGTACATCAATCTCATCTGCTCAAGTTAAACAAATGCCTCCACAGCAAGGCAATGAACATGTGAACACTGCATACCTGCAACTGAACACACCTGACTAATCATAAATACATGTGAAGCCACTTGCCCCAAATGTTTTTCTTCATCCTGATACTCAAGGGAGAGCGGGGTGTTATATAATTTGTACATGTATTACGATGTTCAAATAAAAGCTGACAGTCTGCACTTTGACCTTTAACCTCATATTCATTGCTTAGAAAAATGTTCCGTATGTATAGGCAAATTAAGAAAGGCAAAAAGAGAATCAAAAACACTGTTCATCTGTGCATAATTTATGTGACTGTTCCTGGCCGTCTGACTGGATGGGAGAATACGTTTGGCTGGGCCACATGCAATATTTCCTGTTGTGAGTGGCGTGGCCATTAGCCAATGATACTTTCCCAGCTCTGACCGTGAAGCTCTACACCCTCATCTACACCTCAGCCCACGCAGGAAACAGAGACGTGTACCAGAGCAAGACGGTCCCTAGGATATGCTATGGGACACTTTGCCAGTGATGAGGGGGCGGCATCTGCCCACCGTCAGAGAGGGTGGTGAGAGGGAGGAAAGGGGGTTATTTCTGTAACATTTAGACGTTACTCGTACCTGCAGCAGCAGTCTCTCGTCTCCGATCACAGCGGCGGTGTTCCAGCTGATGATCTCTGAGAAGGGCAGCTCCCAGCCGTTACTCAGCATTACAGGCACACAGGCAGCCTGGATACAGGAGACATACACAGCACTGTTACTGATATCTCACACACACACACACACACACACACACACACACACACACACACACACACACAGGCAGCCTGGATACAGGAGACATACACATCACTGTTACTGATATCTCTCACACACACACACACACACACACACACACACACACACACAGACAGCCTGGATACAGGAGACATACACATCACTGTTACTGATATCTCTCTCACACACACACACACACACAGGCAGCCTGGATACAGGAGACATACACATCACTGTTACTGATATCTCACACACACACACACACACACACACACACACACACACACACACACACACACACACAGGCAGCCTGGATACAGGAGACATACACATCACTGTTACTGATATCTCACACACACACACACACACACACACACACACACACACACACACAGGCAGCCTGGATACAGGAGACATACACAGCACTGTTACTGATATCTCACACACACACACACACACACACACAGGCAGCCTGGATACAGGAGACATACACATCACTGTTACTGATATCTCACACACACACACACACACACACAGGCAGCCTGGATACAGGAGACATACACAGCACTGTTACGGATATCGCTCTCACACACACACACACACGCGCATACACACACGCATAAACACACACGCACATACATGCAGACACACACACACACACATATGCATGCAGCCTGTGTGCATGCTCACGCTCACGCACACACACACACAGGTGGATGCACCCACGTGCGCACACATCGTGTCTAACGTACTTGCCAATCAGTGTGGGTGCGT
This sequence comes from Conger conger, assembly GCF_963514075.1. Lineage (NCBI taxonomy): Eukaryota > Metazoa > Chordata > Actinopteri > Anguilliformes > Congridae > Conger > Conger conger. The sequence goes on from NC_083768.1 coordinate 46,874,622, forward strand.
ATAAAGGGATGAGCGTGAGAGAATGGGAGGATGAGAGAGGAGGAAAGTAGGCCAGCATTCTGCTGGAACTTTTCTTTTACAGTAACTTTGCTGCTGACTTTGGTGATCCGTGTGCTGCAGGACTCCTCGGTTCTGCCATGCGGAAAAGCCCTTCAGCCAATCAGGAGAGACGGCTATGAGACTAGCTCACGCTGCCTTAACAAGGATCAGCGAAGAGGGGGGGGAGAGAGAGAGAGAGAAAGAGAGGGAGAGGGAGAGGGAGAGAGGAGAAGAGAGAGACGGAGAGACGAGAGAGCGAGAGAGAGACGGAGAGAGTGAGAGCGAGAGTGAGAGAGAGACGGAGAGAGAGATGGAGAGAGCGAGAGAGAGAGAGACGGAGAGAGAGATGGAGAGAGCGAGAGAGAGAGACGGAGAGAGAGATGGAGAGAGCGAGAGAGAGAGAGTGTGTTGGACATTGAAAGGGAAGGACAGGGAAGGATATGGAGAAGAGAAAGGATAAATAAAGAGAGGGAGGGAGGGAAAGGAAGACGGAGACAGGGGACAGAGTCTGTGGGGGAAGAGAGGACTGGAAACGGGGAGAGTAGTGGGAAAGATGGAAGGAGGGAGACTGAACATGGTGCAAGCATGTATGTTGAAAGGGACAATAAGTAAGATTTTTGTGTTAAAATATTGTTTCAAGACCATTGTAAATCCCAGGCTAGTCTTTAAATTCAGTTTCAAAATATACAATTCACGGATTGACACTCTGTACCAAAACATTGTATAGCTGTATAATAATTCAAGCTCATTGATTGCAAATTGGTTATAATTGCCACAGCCAATAGGGGGGTTTCAATGGCAGCACATTCACAGAGAAGGGGGAGGGATAAACAGTGTTGGGGTTTGAGGGTGTTTGTTAATGCAATTCCGCTCTTGACTATTAGAAGTCAGAAATTACCTCTTGTACCTTTAAAGGAGTGTACAGCTCTGAGGGCTTATCCCCATTCAATCAGAATCAAATGCTAGTCACACTGACACACAGCCAGAGTATCGATGCTCTCCCAGATCTAAGCATGTAGCCTGAAGGGTGCCGCAGTCTGACTCAGCAGACCGGTCATTCAGTGGCCTGCCCAAGAGAACCCTCACTCATCCCACAGCTATAAGCATTCTGTGGCCCCTACCACAACCACCTCATCCCCTTCTGCACGCTCACACATGTACACGACAGTACAGGGAAAGCGCCCGGTTGGAAACACGCCATTATTTTCTCAACATCATTAACTGGCTTTAATGGATTTAACGAAAGCTCCATTTCAGAGCGAGAGAACCCTCTGACCTTACTGGAGCTTAGCACCGAACACTTAGTGCCGGTATCGGGGGTGTGAACACTTAAATGAAAGCATGTGCATGTGTAGGTCTGTGTCCTAGTGTGGGCACATGAAGAAGCCTGTGTGGTTTCATTCTCAGCGAGAGAGAGAGCACGTCCAACGTTAGGGCCTCACCCTACTTCTCCCTCATTAGTGGAACCCCCTTCCCCATAAAAACTTTAAAACCATTTTCGTGAAAAGCCTGCACCAAAGGCATGTTCAGGGACAATAAATCAAACGCGCGGTCCGACAGAAACCACACCGCGGATGACCCGCACCGGCATTCTCAGAAATGCGTTCCGTTTGACGGGGCTGCGCTAATGAGGTGCTATCGCTCACGAGTTCGTGAAGTTGTCAGAGGGCCGCCTGGGGCGCGCGACGCGGCCTGTCCGTTCCCGACCGCCCGGAGGTGCGTCAGACGCGCCGGTCTTAAAAGAGACGTTATAGCGAGGACGGGAGATCAATGCCCTTCGCTTTTACAACGTCGGGCGAAAACCGCTCCGAGCGTCGTTCGAAATATTCGCCGGGCTTTTGAACCGCCGTTAAGACGGGAACCGTGTCGACGCGGTTTCTGTTCCTGTGAGATCAACGCGACCGAGACAGACTCATTTAGTGCTCACATCTCTCCTTAACGGCAGTATTTGTATTAATTAAATTAATAATGATTATGAGGCATGTGCATTGGCATAGCATTAGCATTGGTCTTAAAAAAGCTGATAATTCCGTACATTTTGTAAAATCTGTTCTGAGTAAGCTGTACTCTGAAATTTCACCAGAATTTCTCTCTTGGTAAGGTCACACGTACATTAAATATGGTTTTCATGCTGGAGGATGAGTAGTGTTGTAGAGAAGGCAGGGAGGTGGGCACGGACGCTGGGTGTCTGCTCGCATCTGGGGAAGATACGTGACTCTCCAGCTTAGAGCCTCTGATGAGAGTGTTAATAATTCACAGCTACAGCGGTTGGCCTGGGTAGGACGGGCAGCACTGCTGGGACAGCCCCGCACGGTCTGCTGGGAGGCAGGCTCAATGCAGGCTCGTTTACAGCCTGCCCTCCATTCAGGGTGTGTGTGTGTGTGTGTGTGTGTGTGTGTGCACGTGCGTGTGCGTGTGTGAGAGAGCCTGTGTGTGTGGTGCGCGCGTGTGTGTATATGTGGTTTGTGTGCATGTGTGTGTGGGTGTGTGAGTGTATGCATGTGTGTGTGTGTGCGCGTGTGTGTGTGCGCGTGTGTGCGTGAGTGTGTGTGGTGTGTGTGGTGTGTGTGAGTGTGTGTGTGTGCGTGTGTGTGCGTGTGTGTGTGAGTGGTGTATGTGTATTATAGTACTTAACACTTGTGTCACTGTGCACTGTAATATATTAGTGATGCACAGTGACATATATTCACCAGTAATATATTTAACACATATTCTCACACATTACAGCGTCTTTCTCACTGGCACACATGCATACACACGGACACGTACACACACGTGCGCACACATATATACACACAAGCATGCACCCACATGCACACCGACGCTAGCATATATTTCTGGTATTCATGTTTTCAAGGCTGTTTAACGTTTGTTTACATATCCAAGCAGTGCCGCGAAGAGGAAAGGAAAGCAGGTGTGTAAAATGATGCCCTGGGGTCATCTAAAAATACTCCTCTGAACCAAACAAGGTCAGTCCCCAGGGCTTCTCACTCAAGTACAGTCCTGCTGCACTGTGAATGAAATCAACCTAATCAGCACCATTTTTCAAAACTTAATATTTTGATTTTCATTTGTAAAAACACATGAACCTTGCAAATAATCACAAAAGTAAGAATGGGAAATGAAGACTGAAGAAAGAAGATTCGTGAATTGGATCGAAATGTTTTCACCCACGCTTTGAGGGCAGAAGAGTGAAATTCAATACATTTAAAAAATATCGATTTGTACCTTGGAGTCAGTGCAAGGGAAGTACAGCTAAAAGACAACAACAACACAGCAGGAAGTACAAAGAAGACAACAGAAGTGTGACTGCCAAGGGCACTGATGAGAGGCAGTGCCTTCCCTCTCCTCTCAGGTGCCAAATGAACATTTAAAATACTTAAATCTGAAACATGCACCAGATGCTACATCTTTTACTCACATTCCCAGCACTGCTGAAATGCTTGAACCTGATGCCACACAACAGTTTATGTGCTATTAGAGTAGGCATTCTCTGAGTTTGGTCAGTAGTGTAGGTGTTCCCTGAGTTTGGTCAGTAGTGTAGGTGTTCCCTGGGTTTGGTCAGTAGTGTAGATATTCCATGGTTTTGGTCAGTAGTGTAGGCGTTCCATGGGTTTGGTCAGTAGTGTAGGTATTCAATGGGTTTGGTCAGTAGTGCAGGTGTTCCCTGAGTTTGGTCAGTAGTGTAGGTGTTCCCTGGGTTTGGTCAGTAGTGTAGATATTCCATGGGTTTGGTCAGTAGTGTAGGTATTCAATGGGTTTGGTCAGTAGTGCAGGCGTCCCCTGGGTTTGGTCAGTAGTGCAGATGTTCACTGGGTTTGGTCAATAGTGTAGGCATTCCCTGAGTTTGGTCAGTAGTGTAGGCATTCCCTGGGTTTGGTCAGAAGTGTAGGTGTTCCCTGGGTTTGGTCAGTAGAGTAACTGCTCCCTGAATTTGGTTGGTAGTGGGACCCGGAGGTGCCCAGGTCACACCAATCATTCCGGAAACATTGCAGCAATGCTGGGGATGAGGCTGCAGGCCAACGTACCTGCAGCGCCTCCAGGAACCGGAAAGAGCCAAGCCGCCGGCCCCGGGGGACCAGGCAGAAGGTGGAGTTGTGTAGCATTTCTCTGTAGTCGTACCTGGAAAACACGGGGATTGAGAGTTAGTGAAGTGGCTGGTAAGAACCTGTGCATCACAGATGGGCAAAACTAGCCCTGTGGGAGGGCTCCATTCATACCATTCAGTGCATACACATGCATAAACCAACTAAACAGGGTATGATATACCTTGTCAATGTTTATTAAGAGATGTTCTGTCTGTGACATGAAAATATATTTTTTTTTATTTTTGGTGAAATATTTCACTTTTTGGTCACATGCACAACCAAGAATTGTGTGGAAATTATGTGCCAGGGCAGATGAACCAATTATAAATGAGGGCGCAAAGAAGGTGGATCTCTGAAGAAAGAATAAATAAATATGCAGCACAGTGTATGAATACATCAGTATTTGCGCAGACAATGGGGAAAAAAACTTTTTTTCAGTGAAAATGTAGGTATCACTAGGGGGTGACTCCATATCAATTGCCAAAATGAATAGCTCGAAAGCTGGCCCCTTGGCGCACCCCCAGGCCACAGCCTGCCCCCTGCTGGTGTACATATTTACGACAGAGCCAGCATGAGAGGGCAGAGCACCCCACACGGGACCAGGCAACCTTCCCCTTCCTACGACGAGCCTCTGAACCCGGCCCCCAGGGGCCAGGGGCTCGGCCTGTAGCTATGGATATCCGGCGGTCCTCCGCAGCCTCCCCCCTCTTCGCCTCTCTAATTGTCCCCTTCCCTTTCTACCTCTCCGGCGAGGTGTGCCTAATTGCTTACGGAGACAAACGATCGGACCGGAGAGCCTAATGAGGTGCAACAGACACCTGCTTCCTGGGAGAGAGGGAGACCGTGCGTGACAGACAGAACGGCGGGGCCCGGGCGAGAGCTGTCCACGGGGGACTGACGGGCGGGGGGGAGGCGAACACGCCGCCTGCCACAGCCGTGTCACTGCGTCACACGTACTCGACGCCTCAAGGGATAGGAATACCTGTCACCTGGGGGTAGGGCTGCACCATACGAATAACGTTGTTCAATATTGCCATGACGATATGACCTACGATAAATCGGCAAAATATTCAAGAGCGCACTGCAAACATAGAATAAATAGCCTATGCCCACTGAAAAATATTAAATGCATTATTTCCTAAGTGCTTTTATTGAACACATTGCACCTGGACAGCCAATCAATTTAAGAGAACAATTTAAATGAATACTATTCATTGCAGTTCAAGCGGTCTTTTGCGATGTGTTTATTGCGCATGTCCATATTGCTGTGACAATAAATATATGATATATCGTGTGGCACTCCCTGGGGGTTGGCAGCTGCAAACACTCACGCACAAACAGGAACTCACACACAAGCAGAAACTCATGCACAAACAGGAACTCACACACAAACAGGAACTCACGTACATGTAAATACAGAGTGAAAAGATCTGGCTCATTCCAGTTCTGGCTTTGGTGACCTTGGCCTGAGGAAAAGACCAGCTGCTCTCTCAGCAATACGCACTACATCCTGGAGTCGCTCTTGCCTGGAAAGCACAGCGCCGTGCCAACATCCAACATATCGCATATGGCCTGTGTACACAGCGGACGGGGGCAAGGAGCAGGGATGTTTGGCTAGGAGGGGCGAGCAGATGCACAGACGCCTGTTTGAGTGCCACACTCCCACCTCTACGCCTGCTCATAGCCACCAGGGCACTGTATCTTTTCAATAACAATGTTTTGCCACTTAGTTTTATTTTCCTCCCTGTTTGGAATGCCAATTCGCAAGCCAGTCGCATGGCTGCATTCACACAAGATGCCTTTCATTAATACTGCAGCTTTTTCTCACATATACAAAACCCTCCTAAGACTTCTGAACCCAAGCGGTTAGCTTCAGACTTACACATCCCTCTGTGTCATAGGTACAGAAGATGTCATTTTAAGCAGTGAAATGTTTAATAGGTGTTAGTTCATTCAGGACCACTGTCATGATGTTAATTCAAATATTCAGCAACAGGGCAGCCCTTGTAATAACCTTCCTACTATATATGCCCCACTGTATAGGCCTATAACACCAGTAATTGCACTTTCAAGAATATAGTGAAATGTCCCTTAAAGAGCTTTCATGACCATTCCCAACACATTATCCCACGTGTTTTCACTTCCCTTTGAAGCTCGTTTTTACCCCCCCAGAGAAAACACACAGAGGGACATCAGGGTACCGTCAAACAGCAATACGAACGCGGAAATAAAGGGGAAATATGTTAGTGACAGGCACAGGGCAGGAATCCAAGGCTATCTTTTCCTGTTGCAGTATGTCACACTCTTTCTCATCTCCCAGGAGCCAGTCTGAAGGTCAGTGCGGTGTGTCATCTGAAACATCTCTTTTTCAGCGGCATCCCTCCTATGCATCAACAGCCTCCGCTGCCAACTCCTTTATTGAGCTGTGGCACCTGCCGTGAGAAACTGGCCAAGGCATTACAAAATCTGACCGGGAATCTGACCAGGTCAAGCTAGCTCTGACCCCACCTTGTTAGCCTGTCAGTGACTCAACAGACTGTTCTGTCATGCGTCAACTGCCAGAGCTCCCGTTTGGGAGAGATGCTGGTGTTACACCGGCAACAGGCCTGCTTGTGTGATGGCACATATACCTGCTCTCATTATATCCGACAGCACAGTCCTGCTGGCAGAAAACAGGCAAGCCTTAGGTTAACCCATTGAAGAGTCAGCGTTCCAGAACTTTCCATTTTCAGCTTTTAATTACCAGTAGTGATTGTTACATCAACATTTGAATGTTCAGTTGAACCCATTCGACGCATATATGTTGTGATCTTACACCATAAAGGTTTTAATTGACATCCCACTGTATATGGACCGTTTCTGCATGCTGTTTGGCAGGTCAGAGAGTGGGGATGAGTCCATAACACCTAATAACACCACAGAGATGGATGTACTGTTCCAGTCTCAATATGTCCATCAGGGGCCTGCTCACATTCACACATGCAAACATCTCTGCTGTGCAGGCTTTTCTGACACAGGCACAACAGAAGTGTGGGGGGGGGGGGGGGTGCAGGTCAGTCCTCCTGATCAGAACACTAAACATTACACCACTATAATTCTAGACTCGCAATGCAATTTTCCCGATACAAGCATAAGTATCAGCACTTCGTTTGCATTCAGCTGGGCACTTGTAGATGTAGAAACAGACTTGGCATTCTGCTAACTCACACCTACAACAGCGGGCGTCACAGAACGAATGATAAGAGCGAGTTATTTTTTGTTACGATAGATGTGCGTGAACATTTTTGTGAGTCCGACCATGCCCAGGGGTCGGTTCCATGATTAGTCTAAATTAATTAGATCTAGGTAAAGGGAAACGGTTCCAAATACAAAGATCAGAGAAAGCCTGTGTCAGTAACTATGGTACTGTGGTGTTGGTGTAGGTGTAGCGGTAGGTGCCGCACCCCTCGCCTCAAATAGGCACCTGGAGCTCATCTGAGAGGCGTCTGCCAAGGGGCGGGATGACTGAAGGCAAGATTTGTGTGATTATGTCATGATGCTGGAGAATCCTAAAGGGGGAGGTTTCTGCTATTAGTCACTTGGGATGACATAGGGCTCGCCTGGCAATGAAGATAGATAGCGCAGTGACTGGGGCGCCCTCAAGTGGTCAGGGAGTATATTCCACAGACGGGGCACGGTGGAGCTGAAAGCCCGGTCCCCCATTGAGCAGAGCTCGGCCCTGGGGGTGTGGTGGAGGCGACTGTCGGAGAAAGGCTTTAAATTCAGACCTGTAGGAGACCTGGAGCCAGTGCAGAGCTGCAAGGATGGGGGTCGATGTAGTGGTGTCTAGTGTCTTTTATGTATACTGTATGTACAAGCTCTGACATGAATTTCTTCTGTCTCTATTATTCTAAGTCTTCAACCGTGTGTATGCAGTACATCTTTTTTGAGATATCGACACTTTTATGGGACTCGTAAAAAACAATAGGTGGAAATTGCCCTCTGGGGGGTGGGGTGGGGGGGGGGGGGGTGGTAAAGTGGACAGGGTTAAAGATATTTTTAGAATAAGAATTCCTGTTCCTTCTTTCAACTGTCCATCTGGAACTGTATATGCAGCCATTGTGTATGGGGAAACTATGACTTCTCATCCCCACCTGGCTACCCCCCAGTTGCAATTTCAATCGGCACTTGGATTAAGGAGCTTTTTTGGAATTCCTAATTCGTCATTCCGCTGCGGAGCACCGGGTTTCTCTGCAGACCGCCGTGAGAATAATCAGTAGAGCCGCACATTCTTCTGCCGTGGGGCCTCCCTTCCCCCGGTCCGCCATGGATCACCGCACGAGCCGAAGGGCAATCCGCACAACCCACAGAACCCACACCGCCCACATAAGCGAAGCTCTCTTCGTGAAACTGTACGATGCTACTTCCAGCTCGGATGAATTCCGTATTTTGCTGTCGTCTGTTCATAACCACGTTATCATAAAATATTGAGTCGACCACAAAAGATAAAGCACAGCATGAATTTGAACCTGAAGAGCTAATGCTAAATGCTAACCGGACGGATCAGTCGGCTCTTTAGCGCTACTGGTCACGTTCCGCAACAAAAGTGTGCTCATCTCATGCAAGCCATGCAGTCTGAGAGGCCCTGTCCTGGCTGGCTTTCACCGTGCTCTCCCCATCAATATCAAGCAGCACCACTGGCAGAAGCTTTCTCAGCTTCTGCAGCGTACTGGTGAGAAGAGGTCTGGACACAGAGGGAGAGTGAGGGTGGTTTGAGGAGGAAGACTAGTTTTTAGCAAATCTGAACAGCCATCTTACATTCCTTCCTCAAGCAGAGAGTGACGATTCACATTGAGCAGTCTCCCATGGCCAAGAACACGGACAGCAACCTCGAGCAGGATTTGTTATGTAGCGCACCGATCAATATGAAGCATAATTGTTACCTGTGTTGTTATTGTTAACTGAAGCATACATCTGCATGTAGGCATGTGATACATTCAAACGACAGATCTTTTTTTTTGCCAGAAGCTAAGTATTTGCCTAGATAAACAAAAATGCAGACAAGTTAAAGCTGGTAGACTCGGTTCTGTGTATTCTTTTTGTATGAGGACATTTAACTGGAGGGTGCTAAAAGAGACTGAGAATCTGGGAATGGTTCACCTCAGAATTTGGTCATTTTCTGAACCTGGGTGCAGACCTAAGGAATCGGACCTAAGGTATCGGACCTGTTCACCTGTAAAAGGTGGTCTGAGAACTGTGGTATGGTTCAGATCTGAGAATGCAATCTGAAATCGGAAAAATTATGTGTGCACGTCATCCTTAGTAGTGAGTGACTTGCCAGCCAAGCAATAATATTATTAATAATTCCATTCAATATATCTGCAGCATGTGAGGCACTCAGGCATAAGTCTCACTCAGTTTTCAACATTTTAGCAGTGAGTAGTAGTGAGTTTTCCACACTGTAGATTTTCAGCCAGGACTGGCAGTGACACCAAGAAAATAACAAAAAATGCACACCATTTTTGTAGAAAACACGTGAAATGTATGAATACCTTTCCCTTACACAGATTCAATTATTCCATTCATTTAAATACACACTGCTTCTATGACTATACTATTGACAAGAATAAACTCTTCTGGGGTGGATCCTTGAAATTCAGTGGCACTGTAATTATACATCAAAATTACTGAATGAATGGGAGCTTCTGGAACATCATTAAAAAAGCTTGTTCCACACTCTAATACTACTCTGCAAAACGTGGCCGATTCCAGCATGCAATGGTCTCCTGCTTTGAGCCACACAGAGACCGATAGCAAGGACAGAAAGGGATAATTCTTCTATTAATCAAAACTAGGAGCCACAGCTTCCATACATGTCTCCTTTCCTTTATGTTTTCCTTTTCCTTTAATATTCTGCGAAAGCAACCTCTTCATACCTCTGACCTTGAAATGCAGAAAATAACCATTGTTGAGCACAGAGACCAAGGGCAACGTACAACAGACATTGTGGAGTAGATACCATTCCACCCAGTTTTGTTGTGTGTGTGTTTGTGTGTGTATATACACTGGCTTCAGAAAGTGTTCAGACCCCTTATTGTTTTGCACACTTGGTGTTGTAGATTTTATTTTAAATTGATATGATTGCCATTTTTGCCCATCAATCTACACTCAATAACCTATAATGACAATAGAAATTTATTTTAGAAATCTTATTTACATAAGTATTCAGACCCTTTGAACTGGCACTCCAAATTGCGGTCAGGTGTATCCCGTTTGCTTTAATTATCCTTGAGATGTGTCTAGAACTTGATTTGAGTCCTGTGGAAACATTTTCCAAAAACAAACATGCTTTCACTTCATCATTATAAATCTACAACACAAAGTGTGCAAAAAGTGAAATGATTATTAGTGATTATTCACAAATATCTTTCACCACTATGATGTTTTGGACTCACCTCTCCAAACAAGAAGTATACGCAAAAATCAATTTTGTTTATTTATCTTTATCTTCAACTTGAGAATGTTACACTACTGATTAAATGCATTTCCCATATGCTAGCATCATAATTTCAGCAATGCGAGTCTAAATAAAATAAATTACTAGTTCTAACCAGTCAGTCATCCATTGGGGTTGTTTTGCCAATAGAGTTCTGACCCAGAACTCCTAAAATACAAACTCATACAGGCAGTACTACAACTGCAAATCAGACAAGAGGGATCTGCTCTGATGAAAATAAATATTAGGAACAATGGTGGGGCTTCTTTCCAAGGTCACAGACACAACTGCTTTAGCTTTCCAGACCTTCAATCAAACCTCTAAACAAAACCCTTATCATAAACCTTATGAAAAACAGCTGAATGGAACTATGTAATTAGTGAGAATAAGAGAACGATTTCTGTGTTACAGGTTGACAGTAATCAGGTAACCTTCATCAAGACCTCCAGGCACCTTTGAACACTGTCACCATGGCAACCTTAGATGCATTTATTCCATTTGGAGTGGTATAATTATAACCATTTTGCACTTTGCTGGGAAAATCTTTTAAAAGCACCATTAAAAATAAAACACATCTAGTTTTGGTTTTGCTCTCAGTTATAAAAGGCATGGTAATAATACCACCCTTATCCAGGATTCCTGAAGGACCCATTCAAACTAAGGCAGGCTCCAGTCCATGTGTCGCTATCATACAGCACGGCTGGAATCACATGCGCACCAACTTAACAGTCAGAATGTAAAGGAAAATACAATCACAAACTAGGTTCTTTCATTGGGGAGTAGACATGGAGCCAAACACAAATTAGGATGACAAAGCAGGAAGCACATTGGATCCGTTGCTTACCATTTCCTGGGCCTAACTGAAGAGTTAATGTTGGGGGTGTTTTGTCCACCTTTTGATGTATTGGGATAGAGCATTTGATTCATAGATTCCTTGTATATCTCTTTGAATGAGCGTGCACCCTCGGTCCATTATGGTAGGCAGGTTATTATTGAACAAGAAGATCTTGCCAGTGCTAAGATAATTGCAATATTTTGCATTTAAATTGTCTACGGATTATCACTTTACTACATGCTCATGAAGGCAAAGCCATCATTTAAAAATGAATGTGCCCGAGCCATTATTACATTGACACAATATGATCACGTGCGTTTTTCCTTTCAGTATACGGTTTACTTTTTGGTTTTCATTGTTACAGTTTTGAATTGAGAATGTCAAACCCACTTTGTGTAGGATAGCCCAAGAGGACAATAATGTATTTTGATTAACAGCGAAGGGGTGTGACAAAAATGTTAATGCTCAAGTTCGACAAGTGGCACAGCAAAGAGAAATCTTGATGTTCAAAGTGTGGGAGACTCACTAGTGACCATTACCGTGACAGCCTTAGGCCTGCTGTGCTTCTATTTCAGAAACAGTGAAGAGGGATATTAAACTCTCAGGAGCACCCCATCTCCTCGTACTGAGCTTGCCACTATAATCAGGCTTGCCATTACTCATCAAGCCCAATTACAATCGGCAAGATTGCAATTGGAGCTAATTACCCAACATACTCTAGAGGTAGGCAGTTCATACCTGATAACCCAGCTTAAGTGTTTGAACAATATGGCTTTCATGGACATTTTGAACATGGTGAACTCCAGTCAGGGATCTGAAATGCTTGCATTCCTGGGTCGTGCAACTAATTTTTTTGTTCACTCTGCATTAATCCGTTATTGTTGATTTACTCAATAGATTTTCCTTAGTGGTGGCTTTCGTGCACACATGGTGCTATGCTAAACATGAAAATATTATACCTTTAAAATGCTGATATAAAATGTCATTTCTGCATCACCCCATTTTCTGTGGCAGATTAAAAACAAAATAAAGAAAAAAGTGGCAAACCGGTTCAAATTAAAGGAAGATCAGTCAGAAATGTAACCCTGCTTTCTTTAGTGTGGCACTGTGCGTGAGCAGTTGTCTTGCATCTGATTTTACACCTCACTACGAAGGTGCTGGGGTCTATGACAATAGCAATTAAGGCAGCACAGAAAACAGTGCATGCTGTCAAGCCACGAGGAAAAAGCCAGCATATTATGTAAAATGGGCAGGCAAGATGAGCCCACAGTATTTCATTTCCAATTTTCTTGTCAAATATAACTTCAGACTTCATGAAAAATAAAAATAAGTAGAATCACCATGAATGTTTTCATGGGTAACCATGAACAGTTGCACACAACCATTCTCTGACTTCATCCAACTACAGATTTACATCTCTCGGGCAGTAAATGAAGGTCTTGTTTCACAGGGAGGGTGGTCAAGGAAATGGTCTGAGATAGCACATGAATGAAATGTTAAACATATATGATCAAACGGCTGCTGGCAAAATCCCCCATAAATATTGGACACCCTTCAATTTCAACACCAGTCACCTTCATACCTTTGTGTCTGTTCTGTTAACAGTGACAAGGCTAACTTCAATACGGAAATTGCAAAGGGGGCACTACACAGTCTCTTTTATATTTTTAAATGGTAATGAGTCCTGCTCCAATGGCTCTCCAATTCCTAATTTATTCACAGTTATGCTCAATTTGTGATTTTTGTGATTCTATTGCAATAGCAAAAGGCAACCCAATAGGACAAATAAAAATCTGTAGTGCTCTACATCTTTAATAGGGCCTGTGACAAAATAAAGTGTAGCTCACATGGTGAAATAAAATGCAAATTCAAAATGAATGCCATTACAAAATGTCTGAAGCAGAGAGAACAGAAATCCTATCTGGGCCTTTTATTAGAACACAGGGGATAAACAAGTTAAATGCACTTTGTAATGTTGAGATGGTATTTTCATTAAGCAGCACTTTAGCTATTCTTAATCTCTGTACTGCCTTGACACATTTCTTATGCTGTCAAATTCAAATTCACTGTCGATAAGTGAGCCAGATTTCACCTATCTGAAAACGTGTCAAAATAAAAACAGTATGTATAGCACCCCAATAAAGTGATTTGAATTTAATAGTGTGTGTTCCTCATGAAAGACTGACAGCACTATGTGCTAAGTTACTTCAGTAGTTTTGTCATGCATGAATGTGTCATTGCCTATTTGACCTTCCAAAGAATAGTTCAATTTATGCAAGTATATCTGTGTGTTTATGTTGTGTGTATGGATCAAGGTACTTCAATGGATCAATGGCTTGTTTATGAATTCCCTTTCTGTCAATTCTAATTGTTGGGAAAATCAAGCATAATTGTTCAACATGTAAGATGTGTGGCACATATTTCCCCCCCTATGCCTGAAATGAAAAAAAAAAGAAAAAACGTGCTCAGTTCAATCACAGCCAGTAGATCTAGTATAAGAACCACACACACACACACAGACACAGACACAGACACACACACACACACACACACACACACACAGACACACAGACACACACACACACACACAGAATCACTTGTCCACGCATAAACACTCACATGAACCTAGCGCTGAGCAGTGTTACTGCTGTCATTTTAAACTCAACATGATGTCTGCCATTGCATTCTACAAGAGTGGGCCTCAGTCACTCGAAATTATGCCTCTATTTGTTCAATCCATTTTATGTGAATACAAAGGCCTAAAAAAAACCTCCACATAGCACTTTGCTTTCGTAACTGCCAACTAGACATGCAAATCTGAGAATTTTATGTGGGGAAAAAAAATAGAATTAAAACAATTGGCATGGGCGATTGTTCCCATCATCATGCCTCTGAATCATGATGACAACATACTGTAGGAGGGGTGGTTCGTCCTCTGGTGACTTGACTTTGTGATCACACTTCATTTGGCAGTCCAAGCAGGGAAGCTGCTACAACCCTATTGTTTTTGTTCTGTTTAGTTTTAAAAAAAATTATCATTGTTCCCTAAAACGGAATGGGCCACAAAAACGTAAAGATGAAACTTCACAGATATGTTCCTACACCCACTCACTATTCAGGTAATCACAAAGACACCCCGTGGCCCATAACTCCTGAACCGTGTGGTCTAGAATATAAATAATGTTTTCTTCAGATTCCTTGGCTGATGGTGAATAGGTGCCAATTTAATATGCACCTGCCAAAAACTATTTTTGTAAACGAGTCTGAGGCCGTTTGGTGAACCTCATTGTCAAAAAACTGTTGACAACATGGCCCCCACAAGTCAATAATTTTGACTTAATCAGCTAAAACTAATGAATGCTTTGTCCGATCATCAAAAAACTAGGTACACTAGTGTAGGTATTGATGCTGCAGATTCATGCACGTTTAGGCACCTCTCTGCCAATAGGTGGCACTACAAGAAGCAAAACGTTGCAAATGCCTCCCTCCAAGCATCTGACCAATCAAGGTGAAACTATGTCTATGCATCAGTCTCCTATTGAATGTAAAAGTCATATCTAAAACAATATGGCTGCCATCAGTGGGCATATCACAGCCTTAGCAATGGCAGATCATGCAACTGAATATGCTATGGAATACCATGTCAATCTTTTTAATTTAATAATTGCTGCATGTAGCTTGGACCCCATTCATTACCACCCCTACCATTAGGCTAAATATTTAGTAGATCATCTCATCATTCCCAATCACTTCAAAGTTAGTCCTTCAATTGCTTTGTTTTACTGTTGCAGTCAAACCGTATGCAGTGTTTCCCGTAGTGGTGGCCCGGGGCGGCCTGTAGCGTAGTGGTTAAAGTAAATGACTGGGACCCGCAAGGTTGCCGGTTCGATCCCCGGTGTAGCCACAATAAGATCCGCACAGTCGTTGGGCCCTTGACCAAGACCATTAACCCTGCACTGCTCCAGGGGAGGATTGTCTCCTGCTTAGTCTAATCAACTGTACGTCGCTCTGGATAAGAGCATCTGCCAAATGGCAATAATGTAATGTAATGTAATGGTTTATAGTTAAGATGGGCCGCCAATTTTGTAATGTTGGATTAAAAAATTAAAATCGATTAAACAATAAATCAATAATTCCAATGATGATTGGAAAGCATCTCCAGATGCTTGGTTTTGCTTCTTGTGCTTGCCCTCATACAGAGTTTGCAACCAATGAAATATATCAAGGACATAGCCCTGATTCAGCCTGTACGGTCCAGTCTTGGCTGAATGAGCCTATTTCTGGTAGATAACAGTCAATCACTGCTCTTCTACGAGCGCTGGTCTGAGCATGTGCAGAACAGCCTAACCTTAAGCAGGACAGTTTCAACATCAACTGAAATTTCAGTGACACGGACATTTGTAGACAAAACAAAAAAGGCACCAGAAATTGGACTCTCTAATTACAAGATAAGGTTGAGGAAGAGCATAACACTATATAGATGTTGGAACTTGGCAGCATCAATACATTTTCATAAGGAGTAGCTCTTGTTATCACCCTGCAACGAGCATTTCTAGGATTAGTCTGCCTATGCGTGCTCCCTGATGAGGTGACTAAAATAAAACTAATTAAGCAATTTATTTGCAAACATATTCTAATGTATTCCTTCTTACAGCTAAAACCTCCATAACTGCAGCACATGTGCCACAGCTATGGTGCAAAATAAAATAAATAAATAAACCTGCACACAATTAAGGTTTAGGCCTGGCTCCCTGTTGTGATGGGTTATTAGCCTGCCACTATCGTCAGCTGCATTAACATGGTGCATTCCGCTGTCAGGCCAGAGAGAATGAGCGGTCTGCTCAAATGTAGGGAAGTTACATGTGACATTTTAAATAATTTCACCCTGTTGTTCCATTATATTATGTTATTCAAGTAAAGCAGCTAGCTTTTGCTTGAAAGGTAACCATTATGTGCCTTTTGAGCAATTTCCTACAACAGTCATATGGCACTCAAAATTCTGACACACAACATTTTTACCGCCACTGAGTTCTAGTAATGTGATGTAGGTCAGTTCGCATCAAGTTTGGGCAAACATTATAGCATCCATTTTGCCCGCAGAACTTTCTTTTTTTTGTTTCTCGCACCATTCCCTGCAAAATCTAGACACTGTTGTGTGTGAAAATCTGAGTATTTACATTACATTACATTTACATTCAGCAGTTTCTGAGATACTCAAACCACCCTGTTTGGCACCAATAATTATTCCATGCCCATTCTGACATTTGGTCTGAAAAACTGCTGAACCTCTTGACCATGTCTACATGCGTTTATGAATTCAGTTGCTGCCACATTCAATTGTTGCATTAATAAGCTGGTGTAAAGGTCATTAGTGCTCTGCACAGATGAGAAGATAAGCCATGGAAAGATGACTCGTTGTGCATACCCATCATTATCTTTGTAACCACCTCCAACGCAAACTATATATTTTTGTTTATTTCTACATTAGAAACATTACAAAGTAGTTTCAGCAGAGTTTGAGAGACACAGAGTTGCTTCATGGCTACATGGTGCAAACTGTAGACGAACAGACATGCTGTGACTTACCCAAGCACACCACTAAATCCAGACTATTGAGCCGAGCTAACAGTACGTTTATGAATAACATGTCAGATTAAATTCAGTAATGACATTTCAGAATCTACATTAAGTGTATCTACATGATTAAAATAGCTTTGGTTTAAAATGGTCAAGCATTTGATATGCTTGCGTACATGGAATTTTCAAAACATGCAGCAGACACAAATACATCAAATGTAATTCAATGAGACATTTTACATGCTTGTTTTCACTAGTATGTACCTCAATGTGGCTCACAGTTTGGAGTCCACAGTATAATCCCTTTAAGATCCCAGCAGGGAACAATGATTGAATGCTTAATTCTGTTAAGATCTCTTGGTCTATGTCGTAAGTTGCGGAGGAAGCCTCCTTCGCAGTCAGGGAAATACAATGGATCTGAATGACTGAGGCTCGATGCCTCAATCTAACACCTGACTCACTAAAAACAAATCACATTGTGGGAGTCTGCCAAGGGCTGCTTTGATGCCTTCAAAAGAATGGTGCAACATTATTGCCTTTGATATCTAATATTCTAATATTGTTCAACATCTTTCAGCCAAGAGAGCACACAGATAGCATGATAGATGATTTGGAGACAAAGAATATAATTCGAGTTGGGTCTGTCCAGCTACAAACTGTATCTGTTAACCACTGAACCTGTTCCAGCTTCTACTGGCCCTACCCTATAGACATTCCTTTGCGAGAGAGTTTTCGAAAAAGATATAAGTTGGTGCTGCAGGATGGTTTATCCTGTTAAGGCACGGATCCAGTGTGCGTGGATGGCCCTCATGGTCAGGTATTGAATTTGTAGCTTGCAGCCCCACAGAGTTAAACAACTGGCTCAAACGTTGTCCAGGGAAGGGAGAATTTCACTCAAAAGCCCATCACTGGAGCTGCTCAAGAAGTTTCTTTCTCCAACACATTTTGTACAAGCCTGACTTTCCACTTTTCTTTGCAGTGCTGAGAAGAGATACCTGACCTCATGTTCATGGGGAGAGCACACGCTTCTCTGTGCCCTCCTGGATAGATAGAGGTGATTAGCAATGAGTGCAACATAGTGCTTATGAAGGAGTTACAGTGCTTATGTAAGACCCTTCAAAGGAAGTGTTACCATATTAAGATAGATGTGTAGTGGCATTTACTTTTGTTTAGGCAACTTCAAACATAATGAATATAAACTTCCCTTGCTGTGCCTTCTTAGAGATATTGTAGTTATGTATACCTGAGGCCAACAGTGATGTTCTCCAGTTGAGAGCATCTGCTATCATCACCTGTCACCAACCACACCACGTCCTGAAAACTAAAGGCGGGCGAGTCTTTAACACGAGCCCCCTTCATTCTCAGGTCAGCATGCCTCTGAAGCCCGCAGAAGGATGCAGTAAAAACAGTCCGGGGAAACAGCTGAAAAGTCGTGTAAAAACAGCTGTTTCGTCTCCCTTCTCCGTGACAAGGCCCGAGGGAGGCGGCAGCTGTCCGACAGCTGTGCTGGCAGAGCCCCTGGCAAACCCAAAACACAGCTCGGCCTGCGTGTGAGAAACCGCCGGAGCCAGGAAGGTAAGACCCACCTACACCCTGAAATTATCAGACCGGATATGAAAATGAACAGAGTTCATACCCCAGTGTTTCACCTCTGTATGGAAGCAGGAGGCCTACTGGAACAGATAGCCACATTTGGACATCTGACCGCCAGGCGATCAGGCCTGATCACTGCTCTGTCTCTCAGTGAAGTACAGCATTAGTCACAACACCCTCCCTGTTTAATACCCATTATGACTGCGCTAGGATTTTCTATTCTGACGTCTCGAGAGCATTTTGGCTACCTGAAGCAGGAGAATGAAAACACAACCACCGCATTCTAATAGCTGAGATATGGCACAATATGGATGCAGTCTCAGTGAATCCACATTAAAAAATGCATAAATACAGACGACCACCAGAAAATAACAACATAGATTAAGGCGGCTTTCTTTATCATCCGTCAGCAAGAAATGACAAAGGCGTCTCTTATCCGGCTGACTGATGGGCTCATTAATCTCTAACTAGGACAGAATCGTGTAATAAAATGTACAGTATGAGTGATTGCATGGAATATTTTGTGAATAAGAAATGTGACTATCAATGCTGTTCTCACTTCATGAGATGAACCAATAAAAAAAAATAATAATAAATAAATTTAAAAAAGGGGGGGGGGGGTGGAATAAATCCATTTAAAACCAAGTGGTCTCCTAGCAACGCACACTGATACACTGAGTAAAATCGCATATTTTATGCGACTGAGCGTGCAGCACTCCATAGCCAGAAGATCTGCGAGGGAACTGCATCTCCTTTCAAGCTCGATGCATTCACAAAAAAAAAGTCACTGCTTCTACAGCACAGCACAGCGATATTGTTATTCAGTCAAAGGGGGGTAAAAGATATTAAACCGCAGGTAAAATGTGAAGAAAAATAATGGGGGAATATCCCTGGTCTCATTAAGCAGATGACAGCAGGAGGGAAGGAAGGACAGAAGAGCAGAAATAATAGAGGAGAGAGGAGAGGAGAGGAGAGGAGAGGGGAGAGGCGAGGAGGAGCTTGCTCGATCGCTCGGTCCTCGTGACCCCGAACAGCGGCTGTACGTGGGAGAGGTGAAGGCGGTTGCTCAGACAGATTCTAACAGGCTCCCTGTCGCGTCGCTAGCAGAGGAGCTATTCCGAGGTCCGGTTCTGCCCCGGCGCCACACGGGCCACCGTCTCAATTATCCCCCGGACCCCAGGTGCCTCGGTCCGCAGGGTCAGCGGGAGGGCGGGCGAGACGCCGTTTGATGCCGGCTCAAAGGCGGTGTTGACCTGGGCCATCTGCTTGCCGTGCTAAGAGATGTCAGGGGTTGCACAAAGGCCTGTCAGGACAAATGCCTACTGGTCCCAATACAGCTTTCCTGCGGTGGGAACCTTTAACAAAAGCAAACACTAACATTTAGCCTACCCCCAACATGAAAGGGACCATTCATAGAATCTCGCACAACTGTGTTCACTGGCTCGCATTGTGTTCCGCTGAACTTTACAACGCGGCGTCCATGTTGGTACACAGTGTTGCGGCTGTGTAGAGATGACTCGTAAATCCCTCCTGCATTCAGTTTTATACATCACTGCTGAATTGCATTTTCCCTCGTTTTATGGGGAAAATTATATAAATAAATTTCAGTAACAGTTAATGAATAAATACACATAAATAAATATAGCGTGGGAATATAGCCAAGTCTATCACTGGCTCAGGTTGCTGCTTTTTAATGAGAATGTAAGACAGCAATAACATAGTTAGTGAGAGTGTTAGTAAGATGTTGCTGATCATGGAATGCAATTTGGAGGCACCAGAGATCTCATTAGTTCACGAATGTTCATAATTTGAAAGAAACCCCACGGTATTGGCACTGAGAAGGCGCCTCAGCACTGAACTGGTGGAGGCTGGAGACTTCACAGCAGGTCGAAAAAGGCAGCTTATTTTGTCACATATTTGTAGCCATATTTCCAAAGCGAATAAACAAATAAATAGTATTTTTCCCCCCTATTCGGTTATATTTGCTCTATTCCCACGGGAAAGGACCTCAAACAATTTTCTTCTTTTCCTGCTCTTTCACAAGGGGAAAGAATACTTTTTGGAATGTTCGTTTTGCTTTCTTGTTTGTTTTCAATGTTGACAAAAAGAGCCTTCTAATCTGTCACTGGCGCATACGGATTGCCAAAAAAACATGACTTTGAAGTGGGAATTTTGTCTTGAGATCCTGAAGGAGCCTGAAAGACGAACGCTGAGAGCGTGTCATCACATTCGGGCAGGCTGACAGGCCGGAGACGCCGGAGACGCGGCCTTCAGCGCGCGCAAGGTCAGTCACAGCCCTGGCCTCGCGTCGCTGCTGTCAGCACACGCGAACGCCCGGGCCACTTTGCCCCGCGCCTCGTTACGCCACTCTTCCCCACAGCTGCACGGCGTGGAACTGAGCCAGCTCCACAGAAACTGCATATTTACGCTTGCCCAAAGCCAGTACAGCCGCAGAGATAATGCAATGAGTCCATTGCAGTCTTTATTTTCAAATTTTCCGGTTCTCTTTACCTAGGTGAACACAAGTTTCATTACGCAGCACTGTAAGCAGTTATGCTGATGGCGAAAGTGGAGGGCCAGGCCAAGCCAAACTCTTTAATTGGCGCAACTTCTGCAAGGTGTAAGGAAATGGGAATACCATCTGCAAGGTGTAAGGAAATGGGAAAACCATTGGGAAGCTATAAGGAAATGGGGATACCTTTGGCAAGGTGTAAGGGAATTTGAATAGCTTCTGCAAGGTGTAAGAAAATGGGAATACCTTCTGTAATGTGTACGGAAATAGGAACACCTTCTACAATGTGTAAGAAAACGGAAATACCTTCTGGAAGGTGTAAGGAAATGGGAATACCTACACCTAAGGTGCAAGGATACTTAACAAAAGTGACATTGTTCAATGCAATTGGGCAGTTCTCCACATGTCATAGCTAACTTTGCCTTCCTACTCGTGTGCAGTATCCAGTTCGCGCCGAAGGAAATTTCACATTGTGCATGACCCAAAATGGAGTGCTAATGGGGGGTAAAAAACCACTACTGGATTGTTTTTCCCCTCCTCTCTTTAAGGTTGGTCGCATAAAAGTCTTTTTTCAACACAGTCGGGTGAAGTAATCTTGCACTTTGATCCGATTCAGCGCAAAACTGTCAGTGTTTATCCAAGCGTGTAATCCCCTATCCCCCACCCACCCCGAATGAAGCATCTCAGAGTATACATCGTTAAACAGCGTCTGACAGTTGTGCAATCTTCCCACATCCCAAGCAATAAAAGCCCCGACAGGGCAGACTGGCTCTCCGGCGACAGCTGTTCCCAGAGCTAACCTGACGGTGAAAAAAAAACCGCATCGCGCGGAGAGGTTGTCTGTGGAGCTGGCGAACGTATTTCCGATATCAAAACGCGTTCCAGCCCTTGTAATAAGTGGGAAAACGCTGGCAAACTATTGCGTTTTTCCCTCCGCTGCTAATATGATTCATCATTACAGTGGGGAGTGTTTGATGCGCTCCCACCAACTCCAAGCCCTCCTTGCTTTGGGCCGGGTATTGCACAGCAGTGATAATGAGAAACACGGGCAGGCTTCTCACAACTGGTCTGTACCTTCCAGCAATGTTAAGTGCTCCAGAGTAAAATCTGCAGTCTAATGTAATACTGAAGACACACGATCCAGACTCCAAACCGATTCCAACCTCACAGATTAGAAATCCCATTTTTTTTCAGCGCAGTCCACTTAAAATACTAATTGTTCGCACCTTTAAGCATTTAATTACCTGTGCAAAGCACATTAATGAGCCGATTCACAGCTTTGAACTGCACTCGTAACATCCGACAGAGATAGGCCTGCATCTCCCATTAAAACAGGGAGAATTGGGCTGGAAACACCATTACACTTCCAGGTGGGATTTGGATAAAATAACAGAACATAAAGACATTTATATTTGGTATATTGTTTTCTATGCACAGATAGTGGAGAATAAACAGGAAGACCACAGTCGGTCAACTTCATGGGTTGCCGGAACAACATGTGTGCCTGCTATTACCAGTCTATGCTATGGCAGAAAGTAGGCAACATCCGGAATTCTCTTTCCAGGATATCCCGCTAATCCTTTTCCAGGGTATCCCTAATTCTAGCCACCAATCCATTTTACAATTAGCAAGCAAGTTAATAACAAAATTTTAAATGTGATATACATTCCTTCAAGCGTATGATGAGTCTTGCTAAATTTGTAATTATTTTGAACAAGTATTCCAAGTAACAGTATTATTTTTTAATAACTGGAGACAAGATAAAACTGTTTGATATCCATTCCAATTTTCAATGTTCTTTCCATCTTTATGAATGAACAGAAACCTTCCTGGAACATTTGATGGCCTACCTGCAGTTCCCTCATAGCTCACTAGTGGG
Source organism: Conger conger (assembly GCF_963514075.1). Classification (NCBI taxonomy): domain Eukaryota; kingdom Metazoa; phylum Chordata; class Actinopteri; order Anguilliformes; family Congridae; genus Conger; species Conger conger. Next base: position 46,897,620 of record NC_083768.1, read on the forward strand.
CTGTGGGCCACAGGCTGGGAGAGGGTGCTCTCCTGACACACCAGTGATAGTTGTAGTTAAACTCATTCCAACCGCATAAAGTCATACATTATTTCATAGCAGACCTATAATATCACCGTATAAACATATAAAATGCATATAAAATGCACCATTTCAGGTTCATGTATAATGAAACAATTTTTCAGCATTAATATGTTTCAGGATACTCCCACATCGTGTTAATCATCTTGAAAAATCATGAGTTTGCTTAGCCATACATACAGTATGCAGTAACTAAACTAGGAAATCTGGAATCATGTTCTCCACAGACCCTCTGTGTTTCAGGCAGGGAATACCGGGCCTGTTGCCAATGGGGGCATAAGTCTTGGGGCACTCTCCATTCATTCTGGGCCCAAGTTACATCCTCAGTTCTAACATTACTGGGGGATGAAAACATCTCCATGCATGAGAAACTTGAAGATTTCCTGTGGATTCCACAGTGCAGGGAGCTTGTATGCTGTAGAGGCTGCTGAGCTGGAAATCTCACAGAAGGAGGAGCGAAAATACAATAGACTGCTGCAAGCACAATCTGCAAACTGCCAGCTTTTAGTAAAGGCCATTATGAATCCAGACTCAAATGAATCGGAGGACCCTTTAAAGGATAACTAAAATAGGTCGTGTGCACTCCACTACCCACAATTCCAGAACAATCGCGATTACCGACAGGTGTCGCTACATGTCATGTGACCAAAGGGATTGAATAACTGTGAGAATGCAAGTCGATAAGCTTTGCTTAACAGTGATGTGTATGAACCAGATCATTTCAGCCTGTGAACACAAAGGCGAAAGCATCTATCTGCAGGACATTCCATAATATACAGTCATGACAAACTTGAGAAAATTCAATATTAATACACAGTGCAGCACAAGCAGTGACACGGTCAATTAGTTGAGAGGATGAGAACTCCGTTCTGCCCTGTCCGTCTAACAGGGCCCATTATTAGTTTTTCTCCATGTCATTAGAACTGCTTGGAAGTAAATACCTTACAAAACAGTATAACTTGCTGAAAGCTTAAATCATTCTAACAATAGAACAGAACAATACTTCCAACAGAGAACAATGCTTCCTGTCGATTTCAGAAATACTTTAGGTATTTTATTATATTAAAGTTTAGTGCTTTAAGGTACCACTAAGGTCATTATTCAACTGAACTGTACTATGTATTTTCATGACTTAATAGCACAGCTTGCAATGAAAGCATGTTATAAGAAAGCAGCGAATCTAAGTAGGATAAAGGAAGGATAAAGGAAGCTGCAGATTGAAAAAATATAAGCCTGAGTCACAAATCTAGCCCATTTGACACAGCAGAGCTGCCAGCAAACTGCTGGCATGCCACTATTCACATTGTACTGTGCAAATCCACCTTTAATCACATATGACTTTGAAAGACGTTACATAACTATTCAAAGAAACAAATGGTGGCGAGAATCTTTTTCTCCACAGAATTTAGGATTGTATTGGATCTGCAAGAATATAGAAATGAGAGCGGGAATATGCTAAAGGTATGTATGAAAGCACAGGGAATCTCCATATGTTAATAAAACATTTTTAAAATCGTGTTCAAATCTGATTGTGCCTCGATTCAATAGTGTGCCATCTACACCTACACAATGAGCGCAGCAGCTGAAGCCTGAGCAAACACCTGCTTGTGGGCCAGCTCTCTTATTCTCTACATACCGTGTAGCGCATTACAGTAGGAGAGACAGCATCGATTGGGGAAAGGCACATCTCCCATTGATGGCCACTGGTAGTCAGTGGGTGTCTGGTGCATTGCTGGGAGGCGTTAATGCAGCAGTAATACGATAAACCCTGGCCCACATGAACCCTGCCTGCCAGGACAAAGGCAGCGCGGCACGGTCGTTGACTCCCAGTCACAGTCAGCTAACGCCGTAGCCCGGACTGAAACCTGTGACTATAGCGGCCCCGTCTGCACTTCTGGCAAGCGCGTCCATTCGCTGGGCCACTCGGGAGCATGATGCGGTTCATAATGTACTATTGATAGCTGGAAATATGGTTAACTCAGACTGGCAATGCTGCCGCCTTCCAGCGATGCATGGTCTTATGCATCAGCGTGTACGGTAATACAAATCCCGCTGTTTCAAACCACGCCGCCATGCCGCATGTTTCAAACCACTCTGGAGGTAGTAGAAACATCAAAAATTCTAGCGGAGTATGATCGGGAATTCCAAATTAAGAAATGAAGAAAAATGGAGGATTAGTCAAAACAAACTAAACAAAATGGTGGCTGAATGCCGGCTAAGCTGTGGACCCTGTTCGCACTGAGGAAGTAGCAGAAGAAAGTAGGGTACGGCAGCCTTAACTGCAGCATCGGGTTGGGTTTAAGAGATTAAGACAAACTGACAGAAACTAACAAATGTGAGACAGAGATCACTTTTTTTGTGTTCTCTCTAATATTGTGATAAATGAACCCAGGGCAAGCTCAGGGATGTGCACTGAGAATAACAGCTGTGTTTATTTTTGATCTTTGACAGAATGTGCAAGAAAATGCAATCAGGGAAAAAAAACACAACTCTGTGGATTGCATGCTAACAGCAGTTCTGCCAAAATATATAAACACAAATAAATTCACTGGGAATATGGTGATGTATTCCTTTTAAAATCTAAACTGTATCAAAGAGTCCCGTAACACATCTTGGCAGTGCTGAACTTCCCATGGAGGAGCAAAAAGGAACCTCATAAACCATTAACTGCAGCTTGGAGAATAGCGTCTTGCCTCCTCTCGGCACTGAATGACCTTTGGTTAATTTATCTAATTACAGCATGAAGAATTCATGCTCCTTCTCCTCAGAGGAACCCTTCCTGGCCATCGATTCCCCACTTATTTCCTTCAGAGGAGAGATCCTTTTCTGCCGTTTGAAAATAAAATGCCGCCTCGGTTTACCCTAGGGGGTGCTTGAACTACATGGGCTCAATGAGCATAGCGGATCATATCGATAAGCAGCAGAGTTTACAGGAAATAGCACGTCTTCGGCAGAAGCGATGGCAACAACCGCTATTATCTTTTAATTCAATAAGCCGAATTTTGTAAATTGCCGCAAGCCACGTGCTCGCTGAGACAATTACCGATGCTTTCTGGAGGAAAGACGTCCGCACACTGTTAGGACTGGTGCTTGTATCTGTAATTCAGAATCAGACTGGAGATCAACAGATATAACTAGAAATAAGAAGGCTACGATCACTTACAGTACATGTGGAAGAACGCAAAAGACAAACTGCAAAGCAAAAGGCTGGAGTATCTCCAGAACAAACATAAGATGAGTATTGATATTAGAAAAGATTATAGGGAGATAATTACATAATCAATGTGGGTTATTAGTATGAATCAAATTTTATTATAGTGCTTAAAGGTTTCATATTAATGTGGTTGTGGTACAATTGAATTGTGGTTGTAACTGAGATTAAAATGCGTTAATTGGGAATAGAATGGTGGTGATATCACACACAGACATGGTGCAATAAAAATGATCATTAATCAGAAAATAAACTGCAGGGTTCCTATGTAACGTTGGTACAACAGTACCAAGCATAACGCTAGAAAACGCAGAAGATGTTCCAATAATCATAATCCTGGAATTTAGATTAAAAATTATAACAAAGAAAAAAGGAACAGAGCAAGCCCAAGCACTGATCTTGGATCAGTGTCTGTTTTGACACTGAGTACTCAAAGACAGGATTAAGGCTGGGAAAGATGATCCTGGACTGCTTTTTGGAAACAGAAATTGTTCACAGCCTGTGTTTTCTAGCCTCAGGGGAGAGCTCATCATAGAGAGAGGGGTGGTGGGGTGGTGTTCCATTAAGGGGGGGTACACTGGAAACCTCTCGCATTCCTGTGCGGCAAAAACCCCTGATGCAATTCCTTCCACGGCTATCGAGTTACTGATTAAGTCCTACAATACACAAAGATCCCCATTCAAAGACACTAGAAAAATGCAACGTCAAGAAGTCAAAATTCTCCCTCGCACATATCGAATAACTACTAATATACTGCTAATAATATTGTACAAAATAATCGGTTAAGACACACTAATCCAAACTTAAATTTGCTGATGAAACAAAACAAACTCATGAGCACTTGTACAAAAGTGGTAGCTGTTGAAGACTTTATACTCAGCCAGGGATAAGTGGGGTGATAATCTCTAAGAAATGTGTATTCTAGTTCCTCATCCCTCTTGCTGTCAAACAACATTCAAAAGCGTGTGCTTCAGAGGCCCTGGATGCGACATGACAATGCTAATGCTAACTAATTTCACCGAGAGAACATGGTGAAATAATAAAACAAATGTAGCTGAATTGAATGAGACTAGTTGTTATCACTGCAAATGTCTGATTCGGATCAATATTATGACCGTCGTCCACTAAAAATAGCAAAAATAATAAATAAATAGCAAAAAACAAACAGCAATTATAAAATGAGTGATTTCGATCCTGGAAGTGGATTGGCTGAGACCGCCATTCTACCGTGGCTGTATGTCCCATACAGTGACAGTAAATCAAACCGCCTGTTTACAAACAATATCAATCCGTTATTTTGTGGTTCTAATTCAGTTCTAACTCTACACCAACCACTGTCTCTGCAGTAACATGGTGCAGACATTATCGGAACAAAGCTACTGGAGATGCAATGTCACAGACAGAAAACGCAGGCGTGACGAACTGGCCGGCACTGACGTCAATGTTCCTCCAGGCCCAGCAGTCAAAAGAAGAACCGAGGCAAGAGACATTTCATCCGAGCCTGAACAAATGGGTCATTTTTTTCAGTGGCTGTACAATTAACGACAGCATCGAAATAAACGTAAATAAAGCCAGCTGTACAGCTAACTAGATGCTACGAAGTAACAAAGTAACGTTAACGATGCTAATTTTCTTGCTAGCAGCTGTTTTCTATTGTCTATTTACTGAACGGAAAAATTCCAGAAATGTGTGACCAAGCAAGGTGGCCATCTACATAGAAATAAGGAGCCCTTGGAAAAACTAAAGGAATTTTTTTAAATTTTTTATATGGAGGAGCGATACATTTCCAGTCCAAAGCATCATTGGTTTTGCCTTCACCTCCTTTCACTTCAGGTACACATAGCCTTCATCAAGGAGGTAATTTCCGGTTGTGTTCATTTCATTTGTTCAGGTAATGGCCAGTGAAGCTTATTCGAGTGTGAAAGAGGATGGCGTACACCCAGGACCCCTGCCCCTCCATGCCATTAAATCACATGGAGCAGAAAGCTTTCAGTGGAAACCAGAATTATACAAGCGATTACCCTTTTATCTGCTTTATTCTCACAGGAACAACAAGCCCTGTTCATTTTTGATTGACCTCAGCGTGATCCCTTTCAATCACAAATGATACAGCGGACCCATCCACCAAAGCCTGCCCAAAACAAGCAGGAATGTTGAAAAATGGCGTGTCCTGACTAAACCGCCATTTGCTGATATGCTTGAAACTGAGGCCAAACTACATTGTTGCTTTACACTTTGAAGAAGAAAAAATGTACCGCATATATTCTGAGACTTTTCTTATATTCCGGAGAGCCTTTCTACATCCTGAAAACCCCCTAAGTGAGTCTCATTATGTGAGTGTTTTATTGGCTGTGAAGACCTATAATATCATTTATGTGCTCGGTAGATGCCTTTCCCGAGTCGACACACAAAAGAATATAAACACACCACGGCTTTGCCATCAAAGAACCTTTAAAGGGTAAGAGATTTATCAAACCGCAAATGGTACGTGAGTATGGATATTAATTAGCGCATTACTACAAAGGGCTTTAAAAATCAATAGCTGCTTCAACACAACAGAAGAATATGGCAGTAAAGACTGCAGTCACTGGCTCAATACTCTGACAGCAAAGACCATCGAGAAGAGCAAAGTTATTTCTGTTCAGCTTCAGCAAATCCCTGCAGTATATTTCATGCATGAAACACATACGATTTAAGAAGCATCTTAAAATATTCCAATTCCATGACACGTTTACGATAAAATATGCCATTTCCCCAAACGTGGGGGAAGTTTTGTGTTAGCTACATATGAAATAATATCTCGAGTGCATACAAGTTTTGGTGAAAGGATGGAAAACGGGCTTCCTCTGCATTAATTAAGAAGCTGTACTTTTCATAATACTGATATGTAAAATAGCTACCTAGCGTTAGTGCATGTAAATCAGTACGTCAATATACAGCAGTTCTTATCCCAAATTAAGGTCCTGTGCTCATGGCAAATGTTGTGTGTATGAGAGGGAAGATAAAAGGACATGCTTCTGCACTTACCAAAGGCCTTGCGCTCACTGGCCACATTTTATTCTTGGTAATTAACAATTCTGCTTCAGTCTGTTTAAATTGGTGGCAATTAATTTGAAACAGTACTTCCCCAAAAAAAGTTAGAGAATGCATAATTCTGTGAAAACCTTTTCTGAGAGCTAAGTGAAACTATATACATGACATTACAACACCCAAGGTGTCTTATATTAGAGTTATTTAGCTCACACTTTTATCCAAAGCAACTTAAGCATTAAGACTAAAACTAAGACATTAGGCTAAGCTGGGGACAAGGGCCTTGCTCAAGGGAGAGCTGTTAGGATCTTAACATGGCTACACCGAGGCTTGAACCACCAATGTTCCGGATGCCAGTAGTGTACCTTAGCCACTACCCTACAGGCTGCCCCTATATCTATACACTATAGGGCGGCCTGTAGCGTAGTGATTAATGTAAATGACCGGGACACGCAAGGTCAGTGGTTCTAATCCCGGTGTAGCCACAATAAGATCTGCACAGCCTTTGGGCCCTTGAGCAAGGCCCTTAACCCTGCATTGCTCCAGGGGAAGACTGTCTCCTGCTAAGTCTAATCAACTGTACGTCGCTCTGGATAAGCGCATGAGTCTGCCAAATGCCAATAATGTAGTGTAATGTATATCTGGATGGAAATAGGTTTTCATAACTCAACTGTTTTCTGAGTGTGTACCAACACAGAGACATGGATGAGAATGGAAAGAAAAATGATGGTGAAACAGAAGATGCAGTAGAAGAAGAAGAATGTGCACCGCAGTTGCACAATTCTCTAGCGGTAAAATAAATGTCATTCACCTTCCTCTTGCTTAACATCGCCCCCACAGCCTGCTTGTGATTTCTGGCAACACCATGGTAAAAAAAATAATTCCTTCCCTTCACTGTTCATCGATGTGAGACAGGTGTGATAAAAAAATAGCTGGTTTCTTTTGCCACAAGGTTACAATAAATATATATGTGCATCCACAGTTTGATGCTCTTCTGCAACCTCTCAGCAGAAAGTGAGCCAGGACTGACAAGTGAGCCTGGAGTGGGCAAAGATGTAAGAGTAAAACAAACCCAGTCTACAGCTGAATCAAGTCCTACGCATTTGTGAGGCTTTGTGCGGGAAAACAAAAATACCTAAACACCTCACAATATGACTACATCCTGCAGTATAATCCACAATATGGAAGCTGAGAGGGAGAATAGGAGACATGTTACTAATGGTACTAAGACAAGATGAGCAGTTCACCACCCACTCATACAAATGTACTCATACAAATGTCAATAAAAATCATTGTAAATCAGAGTATCTTGATTCATATTCACTGATGAATTCAGCTCACATACGACACATTTATCTTATATACAATGTTGTAAACTGCTGTAAAATAATGGCGCTGGATCCCTGTATTTAGAATGGCCCTTGCTCTGATGGACACAAACACTCTAATGGCCTAATTGTCCGACTAATAGCTACAAATCAGCTGGGTTGATTCATTCTGAAGCACATTTCCTCCGAAGCTGTGGGCAAGTAATTACCTTCGCAGTAGGCTGGATGAAAGAGTGACCTGCTAAGGTGAGAACTCGGGGAAAAGAATTGCGCAGGCATGCAAAAACTTTCACCGAGGTGGCGAGAGAGGCAGAGCCAATTTACAGTACAGAGAAGCCCCTGTACTACGCCATCCCAGAAATTCATCAGATATTAAACACCTATTAATCAAAGAATGAACAGATTGTCTTCTGCTATTCAACGGAGTGTTGCCAGGCTTTGCGCTGAACATGGCTTTCGCCCCCGTAACCAATGAAAGGTCCAGGTTACTATTACTTCTTTCATTATGAGTCATACCTGCCATTATTATCAGAGTTGCCTCAGTGATACCATAAAGCTAAAAAATGGTGCCAAGATAAAAACACAGACAATTACTGTACAAGTACTTGGGCTAATATGCCACTGATGTTACACACTGCCATGGGCACTGCCTGTGGCCGATGAAGAGGGCTCACAGTGGTTCTTTTCCACAGCACAACACCAAGGCCTTCTCAGCAGGTCAAGGACAGATTCAAAGAGAAAATAAATTGAGTACCTTTTACTCGGCCCACATGAGTGTGTTTATTGCTGGAAGGAGGAAATGGCAGGGAAAGGCTTGATGATTTAACGATCTGGTAACACCCCAGACCAGAAGAACACAAGAGATGGGTCATAGCACAGTAACAACTAATTTGAGAGAGAGAGAGAGAGAGAGAGAGAGAGAGAGATTCCGAGTTCCAACAATGTCCAAAACACGTTAATTGCAATGGTGCTGGGTGTAATGTTAACCTTCTACGTACAAACCTAGAAAACTTGACTGGTTTTAATGGTGCAGCAGAATATCTAGTTCCCCATATGTTTTCAGTACAGAATACCCTTTCTGTCGATCTCTGTGTGTGAAGAAGTCTCTGTGATATTCTGTATGCCTTATTATTTTTACACTTGAGCAATGTTTCACACATGCTTGATATAAAAAATAATATATAAAAAAAATTAGCAAGCTCAACTGTGATCCACTTTGAATGTTTAATGTGATAAATATTTTCACTAACTAATGCCTCCCTTACATATTTTTTTCAATCATGCTGTTGCTCATTGTTCTCATTTCCCTTATGCTTTTTTACAGTTGTTTTCCCTTCATCTACGTTGTCTATTGTGCTTGACTTGTGCTGGCACATTCGTCTTGTGGTTTAAAGACACTTTCTTCACACTGCAACCGCTTCATTGTATTATTCTCCATGAATAAATAGTTATGTGGCCATGTTTACTACCAAAGACGGAGACCTTCGTTTCAGCAGGGAGAGGCGAGTTAAGAGAAAAGTGACTGTGGTGGTGCCAATTCCACGCAGCTTGTCATATATGATCTAAAAGATGGCTTTTTGAATTATTATTTTTTATCTGCAAATAGCTCTGGCATGAGAACTCCGTGGGAGCCTGAGATTAAGGCTGGAAGCGTCAGTGTCACAACAGATGCGTGACACTTGGCAACCATGATTCTATAATGTTCTGATGTATTAAGCAGAGTTGGTTGTTTCATCTACTGTATGTATGTATGTATTTATGTATGCATGGCATGTATGCCACATACGCACAAACACAGACACAGACACAGACATAGACAGACACAGACACAGACACAGACACAGACACAGACAGACAGACAGACAGACAGACAGACAGACAGACAGACAGACAGACAGACAGACACACATACACAATGTGATGGTGTCAGTTTTTAATGGATTTTTAAACTTTTAAAAATATATTTCATTCGACAAAATAATTCTGATTTTATGCTTACATTTTTTTTATACACAAATAAGAGTCTATCGGTGAGTACTTTACTCCAGTAAAGAGACACGCCTTCTCAAGAGTGCCTACAGCGACACCTGGAGGATAACTGCTGAAATGAAATTAAGCTTGATGGTAAATGGTAAATGATAAATGGTTGGAATTTATATAGCGCCTTTATCCAAAGCACTGTACAATTGATGCTTCTCATTTACCCATTCATACACACACTCACACACCAACGGCGATTGGCTGCCATGCAAGGCACCGACCAGCTCGTCAGGAGCAAATGGGGGTTAGGTGTCTTGCTCAGGGACAGCCCAGGTGGTCACATGCTCAAGATTAACTCTACCTGGGTCCAAATATGTAACACCCGAGAGCTCCAATCAGTTATGGTTGTTCCAAGCACTGGTACAGTGCTACGGCACAGATATCACAAGCGCGAGTCACACTGGGGTGGATTTCATTCAGCCAGGATTTGTCAGCTGCGGCTTAGTAGCTGTTATCAGTGCGAGTTGCATTCAACTTCTCTAATAGACGCTAATAACGCTCCTGTAGTGACCTGTAGTGTGAAAAGTATCCATTGCTATTGTGTGGAAGTATGGCCTATCAGGGGAGTACCTTCTGTGTGGGTGAGGTTGAAATTGTGCTGAACCGAGTGGGGTACAGCCTTTTCTGATTTTGAATGGGTGAAATAGTATGGGTTTACATGGAAGAGTGTTAAAATGGACATATTGGCTTTGATTGTTCTAACCAAAAATGCGTGGATAGTTTGGATACATTACATTACATTACATTATTGGCATTTGGCAGACACTCTTATCCAGAGCGACGTACAGTCGATTAGATTAAGCAGGAGACAATCCTCCCCTGGAGCAATGCAGGGTTAAGGGCCTTGCTCAAGGGCCCAACGGCTGTGCGGATCTTATTGTGGCTACACCGGGATTAGAACCACCGACCTTGCATGTCCCAGTCATTTACCTTGACCACTACGCTACAGGCCGCTGCAGGACACCTTACAGCTGAAGCAGTTCTGATATGACTAGATGACTGATTAGATGAGTAACTAGGCTATTCAAACCAATTGTCAGGATTTGATTTGACCCGATAAATTGGAAAAATTGAGTAATTTGCTGATCCCTGATGCTAGAGTAGCACCACCTACAGAGTTCAGTTGGCGTCCGCCATTTTGGCCGGTTGACAGAGACCACCACAGAAGTGACACGGAGCGTAGTGGCATGCCTGCCGTGTACAGTACAGCCGTCTGCAGGCGGTAACATCTGAAATCTCTCTGAACTCAATCCCCAGTGATGTCCTCTTTGATCGTCGCCGTCTTCCCATCAATCACTGCCACCCAGCGGTTAATACCATCCTCCCTGCCAAGCCTCCACCCACGACTCCACAGGATTAAATGTTTCCCCAGTCGGCTGGCAGCAAAGCACCTAACGTTTTTGATGGGATTCAGGAAAAACCCAAGTCATTATTTGAACCCTTTCAGGAAATTCTCCAGTGGCTGCGGTGTGTGCCTGTGACCCTTATCTGCTCTTTGACTTGCTATGGCCGTCGTCTCTCCATGGCAGTACGTCGCCATCTTTTTTTCAGTTTATATTTATATAGTGCACAGCGGTACAATTTCTGTTCTTTTGGCTTTGTACTCATGCACATTGGATTTGCAATGAAGCAGTGAATAATGAGGTTATTTGTCATTTAATTTCAAATCTAATGTGCTGAAGTGGAGCCAAAGGAACAGGAATTGTCCCACTGTCCAAATACTTACGGACTGCACTGTATGAAGTCAAATGAGATTTTATATATTTAGCAACTGGGGTCACAGATTGGAGTAAGGAATTCTTGGAAGTCCTACAAAAAGACTACTTTTCAGTGGTCTATGAGGTCACAGTAGTTTTTGTGTGTGGTTTCAATAGTATGTGTGTGGTTTCAGTAGTGTTTTTGTGAGGTTTCAATAGTATGTGTGCATGATTAGTTGGTGACAGTTAAAATTGAATTATGGCATACTATAGATAATATAATAAACACCTTACATGGAGTCTTGGAGTTATTGGCATTTGTCAACATGACCACATTTGCGCGAATTAAAGTCATTCAGTGTGAGTCGGTTTCTGTTTAGTTGGGCAACATGTTGCCTAGAGACTAAGGTGCATGACAGAGAGACGGTTGGTGGTTCTAGCCCCGGTGTAGCCATGATCAGATCTGTGCAGCTGTTGGGCCCTTGAGTAAGGCCCTTAAGCCCCCCATTGGCCCAGGGGGGATTGTCCCCAGCTTAGACTAATCACTCTGTAATGTAATTTGGATGAATAACTAGGAAGCCATTATGAGGCTGAGAAATTAAAGAGAAAAAACTGAGACACAGGCCAAACAAACAGTTTGGAACATCATTAACTCTTAATGGGCGGACTATGTATACAGAGCCAAATGAACAGAAATTGCACCACTGACCAAATACTCACGGACCTCACAGTATCATCATACTGTATAAACATCCTACCTACTTATGCTGAGTGATAAGCTATATACACCGTACCTACTTACTCTGAGTGATGAGCTCCAAGACCAAGTGGTAATAATGTGACCTAGCCCCCCTTCCTCCTCCGAGATAAATCTTGGCAGAGAAAAATGAAAAAGCAATCAATTGGGGAGAAGGGGTGGATGATAGTGTAGGTGTGTGGTGGTGGGGGTGGGGGGTATTCCTGGGAAGGTTGAGTGGCTTTTTTCTTGAACACGTTTATAAATTGCCAATTCCGCCCGCCGCTTCATATGATTAAAGAGCCGCATAGAATAAAGGTAATTATTACCTTTCCTAAACTAATCAAATCATAAAAGATAAACTCTGTTGATGAAACTTGTATTTACTTTAGACATGCTGACCTTGGCTGCTGGATTCATAGCTAAGCAAAATACAGTTTTACAAGATAATACTCCTGCTCCAACCCTCATTTTTCATCAATCGAGCATCACCCCTTTTTCCCTCCTCCCTCACCCTCATTGTACATGTTATGAAACTCATATAAGCATCTTGTATCTGGGGTATCTGGGACATAGTGCCAATTCAACATAAAGTATCCTGGACGTGGTTGTATGTATGCGGTGTATCCTAGATAACATGGGTAATTGGTATACACAGGGTACAATTGGCAACCAAACTGGGATAAAAAGGGAAAAAATCTGAAAATAAATAAATAAATGAATAAATATATAAAAAACATAAAGTATCCTCTACTGAGGCAGTAGCCACCAAATACGAAAAAACCTAAACCCAGCACTTCATCACTGGTTGCGATTACTCTACTGTTGCAAGAATGGTACGAGACAGCTAAGTGCCAAAAATAGTTTTTGGTTGCCAGGGGAACATAGGGAATAGGGAGATAGGGGGCATGAATGCAAGAAACCTATAAGTCCACACAAGCGGACTACCCAATTAGTTCAACTGTCTGCATTTAGGCCAACATTTCCATGCAGTGTCCGCTACCACACATTAATTCCTTGAAAATTCTGTCTCACTTCATACCAACAACTTGGTTGATTGTGCTGCGTTGGTCACCAGATGGTGAGGGGGCAGGTAGGTTCCTCTCGTGCAGACCATAAGACCTGACACAACAAGCACATGAGATCAAACGGAGAGGGAGGTAAGAAAACCCTGTCTCCATGGAGACCAGCTTCCCAGACTAAACAAGCAAACATAAATAAAGAGGCTAACCTTCATAGACAGAGAGAAAGACTAAACAGAGCCAGAGGGGTTGGAGGTCAGCGGCCTTTAATTTTCCATCCTGCTCTGCTGTTGTGTCTGATCGTACTCAATAACACACGCCCACTACGGCACCACCACGGATATCACTTACTGATCCATCGCAGAGTAAGTCCGTAAGTGCATTCCTATTAAATGTACAGTCAATCATGCATGGATTGAAATGAATAACTTCTGAATCTCTTCTTCTTTCATGAACCCATCAGTAATGGAAACCTGCAAATGCCCTTTTTAATTAGCTCATCACACAGACACACAGATACAGACACACACAGAAACACACCCAGACCCATAGAGACACATGCCCACGCACACACACAGAGAAACACACACACACACACACACACACACAGAAACACGCGCAGACACACGCAGACACACACACACACACAGACACACACACACAAACACGTGCAGACACGCACACACAGAGACACGCGCAGACACACGCAGACACACACAGACACACACAGACACACACAGACACACACACAGACACACACACAGACACACACAGAGAAACACGCACACACACACACACACAGAAACACACACACAGAAACACGCGCAGACAAATGCAGACACACCTTGAAAATACTAAATGGACAGTACACCAGCTCACAAAATGCCTGGCGCCAGCTAGAAAGGGGCCAATCCTTTTACTTGGAACGGAGATTGAAAACATTCCCAAAACTCACATCTGTTCGCCATGTAATACAGGAACAAGGTACAAAATTATGCACACGTTACAGGCTTGCTGTTTTCCCATTTTATCACAGGGAAACATCCAATTCAAACCCTTTTTTTCCTCTGTACAACAGCATTCCTAGGTCTTTGACTGGAAAACGGATAAAAGCGGCCCTTTCTCAAGCCGCTGAAAAGATTGCTGGAAAGCCGTGACAACGTGTGGCCTCACTCACACTGCTTTGGGCCGCCCACTTGCTTAGGCACACACTGGAGAGCATCGGTAGTCCGGGCATGTTCTCAGTCCAACATCTCCATGATTCTCACGCTAGCCCGCCAGCCACCCCCTCTACCCCAGCCCTCCAGCAACATAACAAGCCCCTCACCAGGCTGTCCCCTCTCCATGCCACAAGCAAATATTTTTAAACTCGATACCGGCGGAGCCAACCCTCATTATGCCCACTTTACAGAGGACTCTGACACCGACCGGCCCAAAAACTGCGTGTGCTCGAACTGACAAATTCAACAGAAACTGGTGGGTGGGGAGGGAACAGGAGTAGGCAAATGCAACTGGCTACAGAACTGCAAAAATAGAAGGTTATTCTTACCTGTGAAAAGGTCCCAGCGATAGCACGAACAAGGCACATGAAAGAAAGAGAGAAACCGCAATTAGTTATGAATTCTCAACACTGTGAATGCATGCACATAACCAATAAAAAAATCAATTTACTATTTGCCAATATAACAATAATGACATTGTGTTTGCTGGGGGGAACGGAAACCAGGACTTCCTAGATTTGGGATTGCTACTGAAGTTGACTGCGTGAGAAGACTTGGATGTGCCACAGAGCCCTCCAGACCACCGTGCTGTAAAGTAAAATTACCATCATCCATTCACTTCCCTCTCCTCCTGCTGCCACAGGTTAAACACGGGAGCTCTAACCGCACTGTACTAGCACATCTTAGAGAAAGATTTTAAAAGTAGTACTAGCCAACTGCTGTCATTTACTTTTCTGCTCCATTACTTTAGTCTTCCTCTCCTCTGCTGATTTTCTGTGACGCGGTTAGACTGACAGTTTCAAGTATGAGAGCTGACCTGGCATGTTTTTGCACATGCACAGGTCTGTTATACGTGCACACATGTCTGTTACTGCCAAGCTGTTCTGAAATAACACACAGATACAGACACTCCTCTCCTCTGTTCATTTTGACCCGGTTAGACTGACAGTTCTCCCAATGAGAGCTGACCTGGTATGTTTGTGCACATGCCCAGGACTATACCGTACGCACGTCTGTTACTGCTGTTCTGAAATAAGACACAGTGTCATAATGGTTTATGGACGACAGCAGAAAAGGCTGTTTACCACAAGAAGAAAGACACATCTGAGACCCTGGTGGTTATTCCTCCCACTTACACAATGTCAGGCAATCACAGCTTATACAATATTGCTCCTTCCAACTCTGTGGGTATTGTCACCATGCAGAATGTCTGGGCTTTGACCCACATGGCCTGATTCAGTGAAATAAATGCATGTATGCAGCCAAGTAGAAAGATCTACAAGTGTTGCATCATAATATGAGGAATGCAACAATATAAGGGACATATTTTCCCATGATTATTATTATTAGTAGTAGTAGTAGTAGTAGTAGTAGTAGTAGTAGTAGAATTATTTCAGTTACTTAAATCACATTCTTCAGACATCCTTCTGAGAATAAATATGGGCGGAAAATACAACTGCCAACAATGCATTTCTTCCTCGTGTACCTACAGCAACGACACAATGAAAATCTTGGAATGTGAGATATTTAATACAAATATTTTTAAAAATATGGATCACCATCTTGTTTGTGTCAAATTTATTTTAATACTTGTTTCATCACTACCAATGTAAAAGGCCAAATACCTGCAGACCAACTGCAACAACACAATCATGACAATTAAATTATAAAACCAAATAATAATTTAGACATCATCACTGGATCACATGGTTTATTTCACTACACTTGTTACCTCCTGCTGTCACTGCCCAACCACGGCAGTGATACCAGCCACTATTCTTTTAATGTAAATTAACATTTCTAAGGTCATTGCAAAGGTTTATGAGATACCATACCTGATATTAGTATCAAATACTAATATCAGTATATGATAATATACTGATATTATCATAATATACTGATATTATCATCCTTGCTGAAACCGCTTCTGCTTTCAAATTCAGCCACATTGGCAGCATTCTGTGATGCTTATGAAACAGCACTTGCCTTAAAATGCTGCCTCATAAAAAGCCAGCATTTTTGTGAAACGTGACACAGCCAAATAGTCTCTTTGTTCGGCTGTGATCACAGAAAAATTTGCATTAAACGGAAACAAGTCATATTTTCCTTTAAAAATGGAAATACACCTATCAATCTATGTCAGGATGAAATCAGTAAGGAGGGAGAAATGAGGAGGTAGCTGCATTTCGCAAACTTTGCATTTATAAAGAAAAGTTCTGACTAATTAAAAAAAGATGTGAAATTACAGAATTTATTAGGTTCATTGTTAAAATGTAATCAAATGTAAATATAGGCAACTATAATTAGAACCTTTTATAAAGCTAATAAATGTATGGGTTGAGCGCAATTCCTTTCGGAAAAATAAAGTTGCTTCGCTGTGCAAGAAAGATGGTATTCGCATGTGCTCCATCAAATGCAAATTCTTACTGGTAAAAAAGACGTAATTGAATAAACATTCAACCCAAAACTGCTTTTTTCCTTACGGCAGTTTCACATGACGTTTTAAGTAGGGAAAAACTGCTGAAATGCATTCTTTAAATTCGTCATTTAAATAACTGGCCAAATATTTGGAGCATAAGAAAGCCGAGGCCTATCCCATAGTCGGCTTGTGAAAAATGCTGCCTCCGGCCTCCAGCTCCAGCCCTTCAGACTAAATGAGATGTTTTGTCCAGACATTGAGCAGTGAAGCTGGAATGGGCACGCTCGCTGACCTACAAAGCATGTAACACCATCTGCATCGCCGCAAAAACGCGTATTCAGCAGTTAGCGAGTACGGTATTTAATGTTGACAGAACTCTAATTTCAGCGATGATGTATTGCCGTAAGCAGGAAAAGCCTAACACCCAAAACTGGAACCTGAAGAGAAGGTGTGTTGGCTATATAATAGATGTGCTTGAGAGAACTTCTCTCTTGCAGTACGCCATGTTAAAATGGGCTTAATCTAGATAGCAGAGTAGATGGCTTATATTGTAGGACTGCTTGATGTTCCCAAGACATAACAGGCTCCTTCAAAAACTAACACTACAGAACAGCTATCAAGAATGAGGCAGCAAGCCAGGACACAGACACAATCCCATTAAATTCTTAGGTTGTGTTCTCACCTATTAGTCCAAAGTGAATTTATTACTTCAGTTTCGCTTTCTATTTGGTACAATTAATTTGTGTGCGCACTACCACCATTTACAGTGGATTACAAGGTCATTTGGGGAGCACAAGACAATTACATCAAAAAAGGTACCACGCAAATATGTGTGGAAAGAAGAATGGAAGAAATCAGTAAATAAAATGGCCGAACAGTATTTTTCACATAATGGTCCAATAATATTCTCACATGTTTGAATATGAGCAGTTACTTTGTAAATGTTAACTAAATACTGCTTTTAAGGAGAGGAGACCTATATACCCAGGAGAACTTCCACAAGAAAAGCAAAGCAGCAGTTCTGCGGCCAAAAAACCTTGTTAATGAGAGAGGTCAGTGGAGAACGGCCAGACTGGTCAAAGCAGACGGGAAGGTGATAACGCAAAAAATCTGACATTACAACAGTGGAATGCAGAAGAGCATCTCTGAACATCAAATCTCTGAAGTGGATAGGCTCCAGCAGCAGAAAACCAATAGGTAAAAAAATAAGTCTAATAAATACCCATGAAGTGAGTGTATATGGATTAATGAGAAGAGAAAATGTATTCTTGTCCCATTTAGTATGAGTGAACAGTGGGGAAGGTGGTTCAGGTTGAAAAACTCCCCCTCAAATTCTTTATTAATATATAGATTTTTCTTGCTCTTAAAGAAGGAAATCTGTTGAACACTCACTCAGCAGAAGAGGGCTAATTATGTAGATCTCTATCTACATCCTGTCTTTGAGAAAGCTCTGCTCTCATTTGCCCTTGTGGGACTTCTCAATTGAATTATGTTTCCACTGCATGAGGTATGCCTAGATACTGTGGTCGGTATCAGAACTATCACATTGATTATTGCTTAAGCATACACAGTACTACACATGAATCCAATACTGCCTTTTATTTAGCAAACGTAAAGCAAATTGTTTCATATATTTAAGTCCCTCATGATTCATAAAATATTTTAGTTTTGAGTTCTCACATTTCCTGAAAACCATTTGAATTTATTTTCCAAAGCGGAATAGACTATTACACAGCGTGAACTACTAATCCTTGCTTGTGCCCAATGAGTCAGCTGAGCTCTTTTGGATTTAAAATTGTGCTCTTGATTCCCCGTGGTGAATAACAGAAGGGTAAATGTCAGAAGCGGCGGACTAGACTAGTAAGAGTGGCGTGACTCACGAATTTCGCAGAAAGTGGGTATGCATAGTACCGCCAGGCAGCCCGATTACACAGTAGGCCTCAGCGGTGATTGATTGGCGGTTGGCATTTCGCTGTCATTGCTGCTGAGGAGGACATGTTGATGCTCCTGGGGCCAGGGTCTGGCACACTGCTGCTGGCCCTGGTGGCGGGTAACCTACCCTTTAGCGCCCCCAGCAGGACAGACAAAGCGGTACGGTGTGAGAGGCTGAGCTGTGTTCTCACGCCTCTCTACCCTGTTACACCTACGAGGGCAATTAAAGGCCTTTAAAATGCTTTTAATTCCATTGTTTTTCTTGTTCTTCTGATACTGGATCTTCCAGTGGAAACTCATTGTGGGGTGTGTGAGTTTGTGTGTGTGTGTGTGTGTGTTTTTATGTGCCTCTGTGTAGTGTGAGGTTTCTATCTGGTGTAGGTTTGTGTGCATGCAGTACATGAATATACATGTGTACGAGTTAGGTGTGTTTTTTAGTGGTGTGCAAGTGTGTGTGATGCCTGATTGGTGTTTGGGCACCATTTTATCACAGTCTATCGGGCATCTAAGAGACCTCATCCATCTTAATTTCACAGACTGTTTGGCTGAGAATTTACATGTGTATGAGTGTGGAACAAGAGATGACACATTTATTTAAAACTCTTATATAAAAAAGGAGGGGGTTCAAGCTCTGACTGCCAACTAACATTTGTAACCTTTTTTCCTTCTCATGCCCCCCCCCCCCCCCAGAATGAAATCCAATGACAGCCATGCCAGTTTTCATCAGGACCGAAAATCCTTCCACACACTCCCAAGCCTGTCTGCATACTTCACGTCCTCAATGTCTTTATACAGTCCCCCACCACCACCACTATCACTACCTCCACACCCCCTCCACCAATTCTCATCTCATTCTGCGGGTACAACTCTGTACAGCAAACCGACACGTGCCCTCGCACGCACACAATCGCACGCATGACTGCATTTTCATTTGGAGTGGCTACTCGACAGGTGAAGCGCAGGGCCGGGGGTGGGTAGTGTATGCATGCTGTGTGTACGCCATTCAGATTCCCTCACGCAACATTAAGCCCTTCTCCAGAGCGTCAGGCGAAGGCAAAGCTCACCACTTCTCCTGACACGTCCAGCTACATTCACCAGGGGCATCCACAAGGACACTGGCTATGAAGACACACTGGCTCTCTCCAGACTTTTATTTCTACTTCAAAATCAAGTTTACTTAGTCATTTACTGAATCTGCACTAAGCTACCAAAAAGGTATTCATGTATTAATGAGATGAAATGTGGATTTGCAGTGTGTAATCATATATCATAGATAAGAAATACAAAACAAGATAAATCCAGAGTAATAACTATTCTTGATAAAAATGAACACTAATAATATGTCTGAGCTAAGACCAGGCCCTCTAATCGAATGTACTTTTTCCTCACCCTCATGACAGATGCATTTTACCCAAAAGGCATCATATACACTCATCCTACAGTTCACTGTAGTACCTGTGTTTCCACGGCTCAGAACATGGATACGAGTCAGCACTTTCAACTTTACAAATGGGAAAATAACGAAGGGGCCATCAACAGCCTTCTGTAACACCCTGCTACAAACCGCCAGGTGCATATCTTACGTCAAAATTACCATGCTCCTTGTGTGTTGATAAGCTCACAGGAGCGTCATTATGAAAATGAAACATTGTGGATTCTGACAAAGAGGAGAGTAACTGACATTAGGCCAACCTTCTCTTCACTTTCAGTCCAGTCCTTTGACCTCCTAGGTTTCAGTTCTGCTTTAGTTCTAGTCCTGTGGGGTGTGATCTGTCTCAGGCTGCATGTCCAGGCCTGGCTCAGAGGCCTGAAACAGAGCTTGGTTTACACAACTAAAGAAATGCCTGTTCTTCCTCCAGCCCCTCGGAATAAGGAACATGTCGGAACAATCTCCTCAGAACCGACTCACAGGTGTTGAGTTCTCGCACCCCACCACATCTGCGCTCTTCATCCAAAAAAGCAACTAGCAAATTAGCAACTGTCAAAAATAAAGAATAAATAAAACTTTACATTCTGAAATAAGTTCCCTTCATCAAGCTGAGCTCCTGAGGAGCTGTGGACTGACCAATGGGAACGTTCCCATTCACAGACAAAATGGCGGAGAAGAAATTCCAATTTAAATGCACAGAGGTGCAGTCCGTTGAACGCTTTTATCAAACTGTCAAAATCCATTTCCTCAGCGGCAGGTCTCTCCTGTGGCTTTGCAAATAAGCGGCCTTTGTCTTCTGGAATAGTGCCATTTTAATCACATGAATCCTCTTAAAATTAAAATTTAATCTCAAGTAACTAGAGGGGAAATAAGCATCTGAATTCACAGTGGAATGCTGTCTGGCCTGAATAAAAAAAAAAAATCATATCAAGCTAATGACCAGCTGTGCCTTAAGTTTCATATCAATCTTTCCCCATTCAGTGGAAAGAGTGGAAGTTCTGCTCTGTTTTTTATCTTTTCCACCAAAAACAGGAATAGGCAGGGTATCTATGGGGGAATACAGTTTAATGAAGGTCTGTGAAAATATCAATGAGTTCAGTATGTGTGGAATTGTGTGCTTGAAAGCAGTTGTGGGTTGTCGAACATCCTAGAGGGATCAGGCCCAGAATGTTTTGGGCCAGGGCAGATGTATAGGGTCTGGAATAATGTGTGGAATAATGACCAGGGGCTCAAACAGGACATTTCTGTGTCATTCGCTCATCACTGGTCTTGTGTCCGTCTATTGCTTCAGTTCGTATGATGGTGTATAATTTTGAAAACATGCCTTATCAAATCTTTTGAATTAATTTTGGTTTGCTGAAACTAAATTGCGTCCCAGTGTTCATTAAAGAATATTTTGAGATCAAGAGAAGGAAAGGTAATTGTCTCTGCAGTCACGCATATCATTCTGAAATAAGAGGCTATTATCGGGGAAGTTATTTTCCACTGGTTTGCATCGGTTTCTGTTGAGAACATTACAATCACTTCAAAAAGGCATAATTTCACTGGAGTGGGTCTTTAAGTCTGCTAGGTGATTTGACTTATTGTTGAAGTTAGAAGTTAAATCAGAGTCTGGTATACATTTCGAGTTCATACACAAATCTGAACACGAACATGTCACATATATGTGGGGCATGTCGCTAATACAGCCCCACATGTGGCTGCAGTAATAAAAATTAATCTGTATATAGGCCTGTTTTTGGTCACTGCGGCTGCTATTAAAATACTGATAAAGGAAAAAAATGATCTGGGTCCTTTGGATTCTGTTAAAAAGTTGCAGGTTGTTCTCAGTCTATGAATTTCAACAATCTTATAGCCATTGGGAGTTCCTGCAACTGTAGTGCAGTGTTGTGAGCTCTTGTTGCCCTCTAAAAATACTTTTTAATACACAAAAATCCCAGGGAGGTAGGGCTGGAAGTTATGTAGTTTATTAATGTGAATCTTATTTTCTCCATGCAAAATTGAGTAAAATAAGTTACTACACTTAATTGAGCCATTACCGATCGTCAATACAGCCTGTATGCTCCATGGAAAAGCGGAATTCTACACATTTGGAATAATACAGCCACTCGTCCACAAGAAAGCTGATCCTTCACAAGAATTCATAAATGGCCAACAGGGTTCTGATCTGATGATGGAGAAGGACATGGGAGTAATGGAGGATAACATTTGCTTATTATTAATCTGATAGTTTCATCCAAAGCGATTTATATATTGCACTAATCAGGGGCCAATTTCCCCTGGAGCAATGTGGTGTTCTCTAATCCCAGGTCCCACCTGCAATGACTGGGTTACCAGTCCAGTAATGCCCCAGAAATGCTTTAACATGGGGCAAAAAGAATCACTCAGAACTATTAAACTACTGACATCAACCACGCCAGGTAACAGACTGTCTGAGCCAAGGCCATAGCAGAAAACTGTGCTCCACACCATTTCAACTTTACTGTGTTCTGGGCTTCATTTTTCGTTCTCTATCCTGCCTATACTAGAATACTTTTCAATGCATAAAAAATTATGTCTTGATGACGTGTGTACCCTGCGACACAACCGAATTCATCAATTTGGTTTGTCACGAACACTGATATCCTCAGGATGTATTACATTGAGAATCATTACACCAATTTCAACGACAACTACTATGACAAGAAAAGTGATTTTCTCTGAAGAACTTATTTTAACACACAATAGCTGAACTGCAAGCTGATTTATACAGAGAAGATTTTTTTTATGTTATTATATGAATCAAAACAACTGGATATTTTCTTCCCATTTGCAACCAATAAAGGAATGTACTTTCCAAAAAAAAACAATTTTACCCAATTCAGCTGCATTATCTCTACAAAGGCATTATGGAGTCTCCCCTGAGAGGGTAACTATGACAAAAACTGTCAGCATTCAGCAGCTGACATCCCAGAATATTGAGAAGGACAAGTCGCCGGTCCCTTGGTGCTAAAAAGTATTGTTGTTTTTTTTCTTCAGAAAGGCTGCAGTTTTTCTGCAGTGACAGGTCCGGTACTGGTGGGTTGAGCCCAGGCCTGATGGTATCACAAGCTCTCTGAAGAAGCTGGTGGTGGTAGACTGCATCTTTGCCACCCGCTATCTCCCCCGAGGGTTCGACTCAGAGAGCAGGGCTGTCTCATTGCAGCTGGGTGGTGCAGCTGAGCCAAACCCATTAAAGGCCCACACGCATCCGCGCTCTCTCCCTGGTGTTAGTATCTAGGTTACCTCAGTCTCTAACCCTGCCCCCAGAGCCCAATTCCCCCTCCCCCACCACCTCCTGTGGTCAGTGCCCTGCGTTAGCGTTTAGCAACATTGTCCGATAATTATGCAAAAACATGCAGTTCGTAACGCCACGTGGGAAATCATTTTACAAACAGCGGAAAAATAGAAATTAGCCCATAAAATATGCATGCTTCTACCAGAATTGCAATTGTTTTTACGTGGATCAGTACGGAACACAAATCAAAAACCTCTAGGATGACATCAAAAAAGCACAAAAACATGAAAGATGTGGGCCTTTAATCGCTTAGCAGACAAGTCTTTGTCTAGTGTTGGGCCTATATCCTAATGCAACAAGCTGGAGAACACAGTGTCTTCAGACTGGCTGAGTGACAGCAGCCTTAAATCACTCAGAAAAACCCTCCAAAACACACACCAACACTGCAGAGAGGTACTTCAGACCCAAATGAACCAGATGGTGCCAATAGTTTTGCCAAATATACTGTTGAAAGCCAGCCGGACCTTAGCGCATGACCTAATTTGGTGGATAGCTTTTGTGGCCTTCGGAAAAAAAAGAAAAAAAAGATGAATTGCTCAAAAAGAATAACCAGCAAAACAATTACTTAGTAATGACACACCAGGCTGCATGTAGCTAATTGTCCTTCAAAAATAATTCATGTATTTAAGTACTTGTGGTGGCTCACACATATATTAGTCTGAAACGAGCCATGTGTGCATTCGTTCTGTTGGAGTGATTGAGTGGCCTCTCAACGCAAACGGATTTCGGATAACCTTATCTTAAAATGAGTGGCAAGATAAAAGAAAAAGAAACAGTTCGAGTTGGTGAAAAACGGTTTTGGTTTCATAGTTCTATCAATCTCAGTCATCCATAGAAGATTTTATTAACTGAGAGAGGAAGGAGAAAATACTTGTTAGAGCGCAACACAAGCGTTTTTGAGACGTGAAGTGGAAATATATCAAGGAAAAGCAAAGCACTCAGCGCATCATTACCATTATGCAAACTGCCATTATGTTTGCTTCCACCGCGAGACGATGGCGTCTCAAGGGCATTCATAGTTTTTGTCAAGTTTCACGAATCACAAAATATTTCATAGATAAAAGTGATTTGCGTCATATCAACAAATGGCATAATATCAAGTTTCCTACCATACCATCACACTTTTTGTTAAACTAAGTTGAAAGAAAAGGTAATGGAGGGGTGTGATGTACATT
This sequence comes from Conger conger, assembly GCF_963514075.1. Taxonomy (NCBI): domain Eukaryota; kingdom Metazoa; phylum Chordata; class Actinopteri; order Anguilliformes; family Congridae; genus Conger; species Conger conger. The sequence goes on from NC_083768.1 coordinate 46,922,256, forward strand.
GGCCCTGAGACGACATCTCAGGCGGACGTTTCCGTCGATTGAGGAACGTTTTCCTTAGTCCTTCTCTTTAGACTGATGGATGTTTTGCATAGATGTCGATTCAGGGCTACCGTAGGGGTGGTCCAAGGTCAACCAGACAGCCAGTCAGTCAGTCTGAAACCAGCGTCCACCAGAATAAGCAACACTCCGGTGGCTAACTGTGAGATGCCACAACTGGTACAGTCACCATCTTCAAAGAAAATAAAAAAAACGTGACTCCTAGCGTTGATCTCATTTCAGAATTAGGGAGGTGACAGCCGCTCTGCGCTGATTTAGACTGTGGAGGAATGCGGGAATGACTTTGGCATTCTGACAGTAGCCCTTTCCTGCATTGACCTCTGCTCACGGGCTTCGCTTTAGGCTATACTGGGCTCCCTACCACCTGCCTCCTCTGCTCTGTTAGCTAATAACGACAGGCATGCTGTGCTGAAGGACACCTTCACGCACGCACAGACGGAAGACCATTTCTTATGTGTGCCGCAATTTCAGAGAGGAGCAGACCTTTCAACCTTGCTGGAATTACTTCACTTAGACTGTGAAGGAAAGGGGATTTCGTAAATGCCCCAAAAAAATTGGGGATGGGTTTTGTTCTGGGGCGTTACATCACCTTTGAGGAACTTGTCATGAACTCATTTTTAAAAAAGAAACATAAATGACCACATAAATCAAAATGGCTAATCGGTGGGAACACTGAAACGAACAGAGCTTAAACAGATGTAACAGCGCTGACGGGCCTCTCATTATATTCCCCCAGATTCCACAAACGCAATTAAACGAGAGAGAGGGAGGGAGGGGGAGGGAGAGAGTGAGAGACAGAGACAGAGACAGAGACAGAGACAGAGACAGAGACAGAGACAGAGACAGAGACAGAGACAGAGACAGAGACAGAGACAGAGACAGAGACAGAGACAAACCATAGCAACAAGTCGGAGCAGCCAGGGCCAGTCTCACAATACAAATATGCCCAGACAGCACACAGGCTTTACAGCAGAGCCATTGGAGAGTTTGCAGAAAGGGATCAAATAGTGGCTTGGGTTTTTCCCCCGAGTCCTATCAAAATGTCAGGTGCTTTGCTGCTAGATGACTGGGGAAACATCTAATCCTGCATCAATAAAACTTCCCCAATTGCCTTGTTTAATAAAATATACAGGGGTGCATGTCTCATCACACATGCACACTGCCAATGGCCAATGGGTAACCACATGGAGAAGTCTCTTGGAGGCAAGAAATCATCTGATTATCATACATTACATTAGTGGCATTTGGCAGACGCTCTTATCCAGAGCGACATACAGTTGATTAGACTAAGCAGGAGACAATCCTCCCCTGGAGCAATGCAGGGATAAGGGCCTTCCTCAAGGGCCCAACGGCTGTGCAGCTCATATTGTGAATACACCGGGATTAGAACCACCGACCTTGCGGGTCCCAGTCATTTACCTTAACCACTACACTACAGGCCGCCCCACATACATCCCTCCGTAAAACTGTATACATATGGTGGGATGTGTTATATTGATGTCCGAAACACATTTATGATATAAAAATAAGCATTTTCTTCTTACTATCCTTCATTAGTAAAATTATATTAAAAACCATTTGAAACTACTGGGCATTGCAAGAGAAAGATCTGGTTTAATATCTTGGGAGTCGGTTAATGGTTTTGTGGCTATAAGCAGAAGCCTGTAGCCTCCGTGATGATGGTGAACGATTTCAGAAGACGATGTCTGCTGTCCACATTCACTGACTATTTAGTAAACTATAGAGCGCACAATATGGACATTCACTAGATAGGGATTAGTCATTAGTGAATAGTGAGCTATTTTGTACACAGCCCATCTTGTATCATACTATAGTTATGTTATCATTACTGTAGAGTTTGGTTATTGTGAGGCTAATCAGTAGGTCACTGTTTACAAAGATGTCCTGCTGGGTAACAATTACAGTCAGGCTAGATAAGACAGACTTTTTAAAAAGGCAAGATGATGCATGTAATGAGAATATTAGGCAGACAGAAAGCACACACACACTTCAAAGGGGGAAAAACTTGCTGACTAATCCCAGCGCTCAACACAAAACCAGGACAGAAAAGCACCATCTACAAGTGCTTCATAAACAAGAGGGACTGAACGAGCTATGCTCCAAACAAAAAGTGCACTCCAACACGCCCTGCAGCCGTCTGTCTCCACTGCTTCTGTGCAGTCCTTCGCCTATTGTCAAGGGCTACAGGTGAAGCGCCATGTATTTGTCCCAGTGCCCCCTCTCCCTCGATCCCCTGACATGTGCTTAACTGCATATTAATGCGGCGGCCATCTCAGGCTATCAAACGTCATAGCTTCAAGCAGAAATAAATCCATGAAGCATGATCCTGGACAATAGTTAAAACTGACTTATACAGGCTAAAAGAATAAAAAGTCCACTGATAAGAATGGAGGGACAGAATAAAAAAGAATCATGATCCATATTTTCGCCTTTAAAGAAGGTAGAGGGCTTTGGTCACACTGGGTGGCGTGAAGGAGAAAATAAGAGGAACAGAAACCAGAGTTAGAAATGCTGAGTGCATTTATTGGTACAACGTGGTTATAGATGGCACAACCGAATACGGGCATGTACATGTGCACTACGTACATGAAATTTGCAGCGCAAAAGACGGCCTGACAAGGGTATGTTGGTGCGGGGTAACCACATGGAGAAGTCTCTTGGAGGCAAGAAATCATCTGATTATCATACATTACATTAGTGGCATTTGGCAGACGCTCTTATCCAGAGCGACATACAGTTGATTAGACTAAGCAGGAGACAATCCTCCCCTGGAGCAATGCAGGGATAAGAGCCTTCCTCAAGGGCCCAACGGCTGTGCAGCTCATATTGTGGATACACCGGGATTAGAACCACCGACCTTGCGGGTCCCAGTCATTTACCTTAACCACTACACTACAGGCCGCCCCACATACATACCTCCGTAAAACTGTATACATATGGTGGGATGTGTTATATTGATGTCCGAAACACATTTATGATATAAAAATAAGCATTTTCTTCTTACTATCCTTCATTAGTAAAATTATATTAAAAACCATTTGAAACTACTGGGCATTGCAAGAGAAAGATCTGGTTTAATATCTTGGGAGTCGGTTAATGGTTTTGTGGCTATAAGCAGAAGCCTGTAGCCTCCGTGATGATGGTGAACGATTTCAGAAGACGATGTCTGCTGTCCACATTCACTGACTATTTAGTAAACTATAGAGCGCACAATATGGACATTCACTAGATAGGGATTAGTCATTAGTGAATAGTGAGCTATTTTGTACACAGCCCATCTTGTATCATACTATAGTTATGTTATCATTACTGTAGAGTTTGGTTATTGTGAGGCTAATCAGTAGGTCACTGTTTACAAAGATGTCCTGCTGGGTAACAATTACAGTCAGGCTAGATAAGACAGACTTTTTAAAAAGGCAAGATGATGCATGTAATGAGAATATTAGGCAGACAGAAAGCACACACACACTTCAAAGGGGGAAAAACTTGCTGACTAATCCCAGCGCTCAACACAAAACCAGGACAGAAAAGCACCATCTACAAGTGCTTCATAAACAAGAGGGACTGAACGAGCTATGCTCCAAACAAAAAGTGCACTCCAACACGCCCTGCAGCCGTCTGTCTCCACTGCTTCTGTGCAGTCCTTCGCCTATTGTCAAGGGCTACAGGTGAAGCGCCATGTATTTGTCCCAGTGCCCCCTCTCCCTCGATCCCCTGACATGTGCTTAACTGCATATTAATGCGGCGGCCATCTCAGGCTATCAAACGTCATAGCTTCAAGCAGAAATAAATCCATGAAGCATGATCCTGGACAATAGTTAAAACTGACTTATACAGGCTAAAAGAATAAAAAGTCCACTGATAAGAATGGAGGGACAGAATAAAAAAGAATCATGATCCATATTTTCGCCTTTAAAGAAGGTAGAGGGCTTTGTTCACACTGGGTGGCGTGAAGGAGAAAATAAGAGGAACAGAAATGTTGAGTGCATTTATTGGTACAACGTGGTTATAGATGGCACAACCTAATACGGGCATGTACATGTGCACTACGTACATGAAATTTGCAGCGCAAAAGACGGCCTGACAAGGGTATGTTGGTGCGGTCGCAGTCTGCCTAAAATTAACATCTTATTAGCTCATTACACAATCAGCAAAGCAAAATGGCTGGGTCTTCATCACAGGTTGAATGGCCTTTTTCTCTTTTTTGGCACTTTGGCATTTCCCTTTTCTTTTCTGCAATTGTTTTGGAGGATAACTAATCAAAACAAAAACATGCGCTTTCCTCGATGGATAAAAGCGATTAAAAGAAGCATTTCAACGCATATGAGCTTACTCACATACTCATATCTTTTACTTCCCACTGCTTCACATGAGATATTGGTTAATTTAATAAATTATTTAGTAAATATTTTCCGTGACAAACACACAGTGTTAATTATTGCTTGGATGCAATCATGAATTAATATACTATTAATAATCTGTTTGATGATTTCTTGCTCTGGGAGTTGAAATGATGTGATTCTTGTTGCAGATTATTTCAGTGCATCTTTGGAGTCTCGGTCTCTGTCGCTGTCTCTGTCTGAAAATCTCTGCGAAAGGCTTAGTAAATCTGGCCCTAAGTTTTTCAGGTTTTGACTGCTTTCAAGTTTACATGTAACCTTAAGACACTTTCTCGGTTGTTTCTCTTGGTTAGGAATGGTCTCCTCTGTGCTACTCTTCTTTGCCCAGTCTGTTTCTTATTGTAGAGTCATGGACACCGACATTAGCTGAGGCTAGAGAGGCCTGCAGGTCTTCTGGGATCATGTGTTCATAGTTCCTTCCAGAATTTTGGCCAATGACCAAACTTTGTCTGAATTAAAGCAGTGCTACAAAGAAAAGTGGGATAAAATACCTCAATCGCAGTTGAATCGCAGTTATTGATGCTAAACGTGGTACTCAGTTTTAAGACGAAGGGGGCAATTACTTTTTCAAAGGGGTGAATTGGGTGTTTGATAGCTTTTTTGGCGGTTATTCAGGTTCCCTGATTCTAATATTACAGTTTGTCTAAAGATCTGAAGTCAACATGTCAGTGAGCCTTTTTCAATGATAGGAAAAGATTGACAATGGTCATGTAACAATGTTTTAACACAAAAATCTTCCCTATTGTACCTTTAAATATAGGGAGACAAAGAGCTGAGTCGAGTTCGATGGAATTAATAGAGACTGGCGTTCTAATGAATCATTTTGCAGTCTACAGCAAACGTGCCAGTGACAGTGGAGGTAGGGGTGACAGATCAAGTGAGGCAGTTCTGAAGTTGACCCACAGTAACATATGAAAGATGTGAAATTCTAAACCAAGCAAAAGCACTCGGGTTCTGTCTGAGCAGGGCAAACCAAGGAGCCGGGAAGCAGTGCGGCGTCATACAGGGCTGCTATCGGTCCGTGAGAGGTATTTACGGACAGGCGTGACCTCAGGAAACTGATCCGGATTAATCCTGGCATGAAGCGACCCTGCCTGACGCCTCCCCCTCCTGGCTCAGAATCCAGAGCTGGGTAACTGGGGGTGGCATCGGGCCTGGGGTAGGTGTCTGTGTGTGTGTGTGTGTGGGGAAGTGGGGGACGTTGCATATGTGACATCAGAAAAGAAAGGGAAACAACTGCTTTTGTCCACTGACCAAATATAAAAAGTGCTATCATCTGTTGAATCCATGCCACTAAGTACTGATGCAAGAACAAAAATGTCTGTCCCAAAAATTATGGAGCTCACTGTAGCACCAAAACAATATTTATTTCCTGATCGCGGGACATGTTTTAGAATCCTCATTATTGCACATGTAAAAACTTCATACTTACAAACTGCATCTAGTTTCTAACCAGAAACTCCATAAAGAAAAACAAATACCAGGAAGTTTAACCAAACTGTTTAAAAAAAAGTTTGGCTACATTCTTATTTCAAGATGAATATTCCTCTAAACTCTCCATGGACTACTTCTGACCCCGAGGTTACACAGAACCATTTTCCCTAAAAGGCATTACATGAAGGGGTGACACATTTGTATTCCCACAGGTTCTCAGCCATTCACTGAAAATGACTCAGCTCATCATAGCTTAAAAATTCCAGGTAACTGGCTGTGTTCTAGTATCAACGCAGATTGACTGAGGCTAGCACAGGTGGCTTCTTCATGGATTGCAAATTTGTGACTCAAATCCTCTGAGAGCAAAAATAAAAGTGCAGCAGTGACCGCATGTATCTGAGGACATTGTTGAGTCCTGCCTCTGTAACCAAGGAAAAACCAGGACAGATCAGGTGTCCTCCACAGGAAATACAAGGGGAATTCTGTGCAGAGAGTTTTAAAAGTAATCTTGCTGAGATGGTGATATTTTAGGAAGGAGTAGATCTTGTGATCTCGTGGTGGGTGTAGACTATAGGCCATGTAGCTAACCCCCCCCCCCCCCCTTCCTTACTTCACCCCCCCATATATAATATCCCCCATTGCGCCCACTGACTATTTTAATCCAGTTAGCAGATATCAGATACTGGGAGAAGAGAGTTTACTACTTATTACTATTCAGCTGGCAGCAACACATAGACAAACACACCCCGCTCTCAAGTTTCCATGCTGATTTTATAGACTGATTTTGAGGTCCTGCAGAGTGGCTAGATTTTCCCTCCTAATGAACGGCAGAAATGTAACTGGCTTCGCATATATAAAACAAACCAGAGCAGGAAATGTAGCATAAAACTATTTACCCTCTGAAACTATCAACCGACCAGAGCTTTAGAGGTTTACAAGGGGTTGAAGACACTCAACCATGCAGTATGTAATATTCCACACTTGAAGTCACGGGGATGGTGGTGAGAGTTCATGGCAGACTTGGCCTTATCTGGCCTGTGTAATTAGAGGTGTAATACTTGCGCTTTACCTTATCAGTGCAAACACCTGGGAATGCTTCAATGACAGGAAAGGGGCGGGAAAGGCTTTACAAAAGAATTATTGAAATTCAAGGACAAGTTTAACCAGCCAAGGTGAGGACTTCTACAGAGTCTCCACAGCATGAGTTTTGAATCTGGATTTCAGCTTTACCAATCGATAAGTTGGCGGGCTGTTCTATATACAAGCTCTTTGGAAGCAAAAGTCCAAATAAATATCATCAAATACATCGCTCTTTAATGTTTGGTATTGATCCTGAGCCTCCAGACTTTCATTCTTCACATGGCAACCTGAGTGGTTTACAAAATCATCAAAATTACGTGTAAAGACCATGATATATATATCACCCAAAAATTCAAAACAAGAATATACAGAATGTAGCAGCCTGATTCAAAAAGGTTTAGTTTATTTGTAGAGTAATTTGAACTGAGCCAGCCTGATTCACATAATGGATATAGCTATAATGAGCTGAGATGTATCTGAGATTTGAACCCAGAAATCTTTTGCTTTACAATCAGCAAAATACAAATTGGTTGAAATAATTCACAGATAAATTAATCACAGATACATTAATAACTGTACACACCATTTGGTTACATTAAATTACAGGCATTTGGCAGATGCTCTTTTCTGGAGCGACGTACAGTTGATTAGATGAAGCAGGAGACAATCCTCCCCTGGAGCAATGCAGGGTTAAAGGCCTTCCCCAAGAGCCCAACGGCTGTGCGGATCTTATTGTGCCTAAACCGGGGATCGAACCACCGACCTTGCGGGTCCCAGTCATTTACCTTAACCACTACGCTACAGGCCGCCGGCAGTTAATTTGGGCTCACTCCCGCATCTCTGTTTTAAGTGCGACAGTCACACTTTTGAGAAGTCATTGAGGAATGAACAGTGCAAGGAGCATGTTACTGAACTATAAAGTAAAGCACACTGGAAGCTGTATACTGCCACCACTCAGGGCAAAGCCAAATCACAATATCTGGATCCCAACCAATCACTTGTTGTTCTGCAGTTCATCAGAGGCAGCCAATTTCAATTTCACATGATAGTCCACTTTATCAACAAAGCATCATCACACTAATTCCACCAATACCAGAGTGACACAAATGACTGCCTCATTCATGATCTATATCATTTCACATTTTCCTGAAGAGCAAGTTGTGCAATGAATCAAAGATTTATGGGAGTCTCCACTTGGGAGTTCCCCAGCATGAGAGCCATGGCATCTGCTCCCAGCATCAAGCAGAAATTGAAATTCAGTTTAGATTTCATCAGCCTCTCCAGGCTGGGGGAGAGGTGGAGCTTGATTAGTTACTCGATTCAAATTCAGCTCTCATGCTCATAAACACACGACCGCCTGTTGTCCGCGGAGCTCTGTAAGACGGCGTTGCCGCAGCCGCCATCGGATTGCCTCTGGGTGCGAAATGTATGCCTGCATACTCTCCCCGTCTCTGCTCCCGAATTCCCACTTCGTAGCGATTTCAAAGAATACCTGCCCGGCACCACACTGCAGGCCTCCCGCCCACACGACTCCTAATGAACCGCTGAGGGACTTGCGCTGTTTTTCTCCGAGAAGCTCCAGCGCTCGGTTTCGTTCGGCAAGGAACGACCTCACATGACAGATGGGCCCCACACCTCGGTTTGACGCAGAACGCCTTCAAAGGACACGGATGCCGGGACGCCTCTTTATGCATTTCACTCCACCACAAGCGGGCCAGCAGATCACCGCACCGCTAAGCTGTGCAGCGATTCGGTAGCTAGCCAAATCCCACTTGCACCCTTAAAGGTCCCATAAAATAAAAATAAAAAAAACACAATTTCCCTTGCTATCTGGATTATAAATAAGTTGAAGGTGCTATAAAAAGTGCTCTGTGAAAGACCCAAAAAGCAAATCCACACCATCCGCATGAAGAAAATGTGCATTTACTTGAGCCTTTAGACGTCGGTGAAGTTGTAACATCACAACGATACGCTCGTTTACTTCAGCATGGCCCCACAGAAGTTCATTAATATCAATGCGTCTTAGATACAGTCACTAAAACAGCCTCTTCTTGGCATCATGAGAGATCCTGGACAAAGATAGTTTTTTGTACTTAAAACCACACAAACATCTTTGTATGGATATTAGAACCTAAAATAAAACACTGGAAATGTGGACACTATGGAACCTGTAAGCCATGTGCTGTTATGCAGCTGTGTTGGGATTATCTATTCATTCAGGGAGATAAGTCTGGACCACGGCTAGTTCACCGTCCAGCAAATTCTGATGAACGAATGTCTGATTTCCAGGTAGTGATGATGTAGGTAGCGCCAGGCATGCAATCCTTCGCAGAAATTCTCGTGAAGCATGGTCGGTCACAAACCACAAAGGACCTCTTTGTAAATCCCCTGGCTGGTTGTGAAATGTCATTTTCTCATCAGCAGTCTCACGACCTTAGATTACGGAACAAAAATCCTTAGAAATCCACAACCAGCCAGCTGTTCCAATTGACAAACGTCAGTCTAAATGTAAAAGCCTCACTCCTGCCAAATAAAGCTCTTTACTACAGGCAGACCTTGGGCATAAGTGCACTAAATTGTAATAATGGACAGGCACATTGCTTTTATAATCCTGCTCTAATATACTGCTATGCAGAAAACAATAGATTGATACATTGAGAGAGCGTGTGTGCGAGTGCGTGTGTGTGTGTGTGTGTGTGTGTGTGTGTGTGTTTGTGTGTGTGTGCGTGCGTGCAAACTCAATCCAATGTATACTTCCTCATAGGGTTGTTCTGTTTCTGAATTGCAGGAGGCATTATCATTTGAAACACATCTGCTCTTCAAGGGAACTGCTAAATGTGCTTATATTCTGAGAAGAGAACAATGAAAAGGCTGAATCACGATGAGTAGAAGGCCAATTGGAGGTGTGCTCTTTTGGGCATGGAAGTTCACTGGTATTTCAACACAAGCATATTGTCTCACTAATAGGAACACCAGTTTATAAAGGGCAGTTCTCATTCTTCTCTCGCAACGTAGTCACCTCTCAGCAAGAAATTGATAGAGCCACTCAGTTATCAAATTTCCCCTTTCCAGTAATCAACATCAATTGTCAATAATTCAGCACAAATAATGATGGACAGCAATGTTCCCACACTGTATTTCAACTGGGTTGAAATTGACGTATTGGGTTATGGTACAGTATAGCAGAGTACCAACTGCCCCATCTTATTTTCCGTGGTTTTATAGAAAACCTGCACAGTCACACTCCTTAAAAGTCCTTTGTAGAGCAACTTAGAGCCTTAAAATAGCTACAGTGAGTATTGTTATATTTTCAATGGCTGTATTTTTATATTTTCAATGGCTTTTGAGTTTATTATGAACTGAAACTGTGTTGCATACACTTAGACTGTTGTCTGAGACCAGAAGTTCACACTTGTTTAAAAACAAGCACTGTGTTTATCAGATGAATTATTCATTGATTTGTGGATGTTCGCAAGAAATCCAGTGGGGTAATTTATCACAGGTGCTAGGACTTTTATCATAAATAAATAAGCCCATTAGTTCAAAGCACCAGCAGAAAGCAGCAGAGAAGGGCCTAGCAGGCAGAATCAAAACCTGACTTTGGCAGTGCTGGATGGAAGCTCTGCGGCCCAGTGCGTAGCTGACCAAAGCTTCACAAAGAGTTGGAGTTATTGTCCGCAGCATGTACCTTTAACCTGATGAAAAGGGGTTGGCTGTAGAGGTTTCAGAGGACAGGCGTGCTTCAGAGAACAGGACAGTCCAAGCACTCTGACATGGTGAGAATGAGGCGGCCATGCAATTGGCCTACAAAGATGGCGGCACTGTGCACACGCAAAATGCATAATGCACAGAAAGACAGGCATGTGTGGAGCCAGTCAAACACACACCGGCACACATAAGCACACACATACGCATATAGACAGACACCCATGTGTACACGCATGCAGGTAAGGACATGTCTTCTGAAGATCTGATCACGGACTCACCCCCCCGAGGTGCTTCTGTTTCTCCAGCTGCAATGCAGGAAACACCAGCACCAACCCGTGTTACAGCACACTTCTCCCAGCTCCCTACCCCTATGCCACTGCATCAAACCCCCACCCTTCCCCCAAAGAGGATTATATTACACTATTCATTTATAATACCGCAGATACCCTCATCCAGAGAAATGTACACAGCTTACATTTGAACATATTATACGCTTACTCAGCTGGATATTCTCCCAAGCTTTTCATACATTTCAAGACTTTTTTTAAAGGCACATTGCTCACAGTTCTCTTCAGGATAAGATCCGACTAAACTCCTGAACAGGCTACCTGTAAGAATGCAGAAAAATCTGGAGAAGAATATAAAATAAAATAAATTTCCCATTGTGAAAGAGCATTAGAAATATCAAGGACAAGCCCCCACCCCCTCCTTGAAATGCAGATTGAACAATCTGCTCTGTTGTGGTTATGAATTTCTGCAGATAAAAATACATTATTTAAGAAATTTCAGGTTCAAGAAATGTTGAATGATGTCAATTTATTTATTTATATTATTACGACAGCACTTACTGTGACAACTGCATCACAGAAGCTTGAGAAACTGGTAATTAGACCGAATGCCCAATTATTGGTTTTGAGGACAAATTGGAACTCAAGCAGGCCATCTGCCCGGGGGCCAGAGTAAAGCTAAATGTTTGATGTGAAAATTACCTTTTATTAATACTTTAAACCGACTCATCAAAGGTGACACTCCCCTGCCGGCTGGTGACCTTAATTAATGATTGATCGTGTGCTAGATCATTTGAGATTGCTCTTCACGTGTAAACGCTTTCAAATACATTTCAGAATGGAAAATTAATCATTATATGCAACACGTTCAAGGGCAAAACGCAAACAGAGCACTCGCCGATTACAGTTGAAAAATAAGACTTGCAGCACAATGAACCGTGAAGAAAGAAAATATAAAGAGATTCTGCCGACCATTTTACAATCTACTCCTAACCCATTCCTGCTTATGAAAGGGCAACATATCGTCAACATGCCCAAAATACGGTGGAGGACATAGTACCAGGGTTCCTGGGAGACAGACAGAGAGGACATGCCAAAGAAGAGACAACAACAGTCTGTTTAGGTAGAAGGCATCGCAGAGGAGAGTCCTGTTCATGAGAACAGATAGAGTAGACTGAGAGGATGGGGTGGTCTGTACATCTGATTCAAAGTTGATATGGAAAGGCTATTGAGGAAAGCTTTTCTTATGCAACATGCCACTTATTCACCAGAAATGACCCAAACAGGCTCAAGTCTCTCCCAAAGCCACATCCCTCCAGTCACTATAGCAATCGGAATAAAGGACAGGATTTGTGTGAGAACCGCAGTCTATTTTGGACTGCCTTTAGTAAAAGAGGGAAATATGATTAAAAACAGAGATTTTCTTTAATCTTTGGAAAGCGAAAGACTTTAAAGAGCTTAAAGCTAGAAAAGTGAAAGGCAGCTCAGACGGACTGTGTGTGCAAATTGACATCTTACAAAATGGCCACCGGTGGACAAAGATCCAAGGACAGGGCCTGTTTATATAGTACAAAAAGACCTTAAGTTCCTAAATTTACAGTTTAGCCCCACTTCCTCCTATAGGCTCAGAAACACCGAACAGTGTATGTCAAATCTATTTTAATCTCCAGAGACTCTGCAGTCACGTTTGATCTAGTCAGCTATCATTTCTTCTTTTCATTTCTCACTAAAAGCAGCGTTCGTTCTCATAAGAGAAGTTGGTATAATCTTGACTTCTGTCGATCTGAAGCTAAATGGTCAGATAAAGTAATTTTTAAAAAAGATCTTGCACTCCTCTTGCCCAACACCACTAAGAGAGAAACAGGGACTTATAAGGTTGTAGCTGATTTTTTTTTTTAATGAGTTAGTGTCTGCTTGGAGCCCATTCACTTTTGAATCTTTGAAGCTCAATATCCCAAAACTCTCAGAACGCAGATAGAACCTTCTAATTCTCAGCTCATGAATACTGAATCCCCTTGATGAATTTTCTCAGTGAATAACAAATGCGGGAAGGGATCTAGACCAGCCTGTGATTTGTACTAAGATTATAATTATTACTCCCCAAAAGAAAGGGAACTACAAGTGGAAAAAAGGAACATTTTCAAGGGAAATTTTTGTCTTTGCTATGACCAACCGGAAGCTTTTCATAACATAATGCTCGATAAATTAAAAGAACTAAGGAAAGATTAAACTGAAATGGGCTTTGAAAATGTTGGCTGTGATTGTGACTTGGTATAGGAAATCAACATAAACAGCATCCTGGTATGAAATAATAATATACTTATGCTGCAGTAATGTTCCCCAACAGTTACAGAACCCCCTCCCCCCTCCCCCCTCCCAGCAGAGAACACCCCACCACCACCACCACCAATCTCAGGAGCTGACAAAGCACAGTCCTCACTGTCTTTTCACCACAAAGATGCAACTCTGCACTCTGGAGAGACCGTGTCTAATTTCTCAGCCCATCCACAGACACGGCTACACTCAGACATGCAAATAGGCACAAAAATCGACATACATGCAGGTGTGTGCTTGTCTGTGCTCTCAGGAATGGTGAGGATGTTGCAGTAATGCAAAAAGAAATATGCCACTGCATCAAAACCCCCACCCTTCCCCAAAGAGGATTACATTATACTATTCATGTAATAATATGACAGATAGTCTCATCCAGAGCAATGTACACATCTTACATTTGAACATATTATTTACTTACACAGCTGGATATTTACTTAAGCTTTCAGAGCAGTTTGAGGTGTTCTGCTCAGGGATACAGAAGCAATCTATTCAGGACTGTTCTACTAACATTACCAACCAAGCCAGGTTGAGCCTGCACCAGGATTGCGGACACCAGAACTGATTTCCGACGTTTCTTTAAGGACCTTTAGAAATAGCTAAGCACAAGGCGCTCCACCTCTTCACCATTTAGGTATTTTCTGGAACATTTTGTTCAAAAAATCCACTTTCCCCTCCAGCAGACTCTTCTTTTGAGAATATTCTCAAATCAGGATAATTGACAGAAAATATCCAAGGCTGTATTACTTAGCCAGAAACAACTGTTGCTGTGGAAGAGCCATAGACCTGAAACCAGCAAAATGAAAATAAAAAATCCTTTTATTTTATTAAAAAGAAAGTAACTTGCAGGAATTCAGATGGCAGGCATGAAACGGGCATGCAGTCTTTGGCAACAGCGAGCGACTCTCCGTTTTCTATTGTCGTCCATTTTGGTGCAGAAACTTAGCAGCTCACACGGACTCAACAGACTGTGACGCCTGTAATAACCCCAGCAGTTAAGTCACCCATGTGCTAAATTGCTACTACAAATAGTCTCTTACGAATAGTCTCCTGTTCCCAAAAATGTCATACCGCAATTCCGCTTGCTCGTTTCCCACTCGATAATTGCATCCTATAAGGCAGACCCAGCAACATTAACTAAATCATGGGGACAATATAAAAAAAACCTTCTACTCTGAAGGAACAGGAACAAGGCCAATAATGGTAGTATAAATTAATTAACACCAACCTCATTTGTTTTTCTTTCACTCGAGCAACAGAAAGCTTGTGACCGGTGTACTTTGTGACTGCACAGCAGGCTAATAGCGTGCATCCGGCTACTCGCATTAATTGCCTCGCTATCAGATCTCTAGGTTTTCATTCCTTCTCAGTAGTCTATATTACTAGATTTGTCCCTTGCTGATTTGAAACATCGGCACAACGTTTGCCTAAATGTAGAAGCTTGTTGGAGTGTGGCGCACTTCGATGGGAAGTGGGCCAATAAAGCAGAGCATTCAAACATACTTGAAATAGTGACTTCAAAGAAAAAAAGAGAAACATTCTTACTGAATAACTGTCTTGGATATCCTTAATTTGCCTTGAGCTAAACAAGAGGGCTGGATGCTGTTAATGCCTTGAAGTTGACACACCTTCTGTCCTGGTCTTTGCAAGGCTCCTGTATGCTACGTCCTTTAGTAGCCGGGATGGCCATACCTCTCTGAACAAAAGCCTATGAGACAACGGGCCTCATGCAAGAACCAGTCGATTGAACAGATTTGTTCTTAAATCATTTGTACGAGGTACAAATTATTTAAAGGTAGAAACAAAAGAATAGTTTCGACCTCTTTGTAAACGGGAGCGTCTGGAGGAAACGCACACGACGAGAACAGGAAAACTCAATGCACACGGGATCCGGCTGGCGAGGCCTCTAACCCACAGCCACTCTTGCAAGGCAACAGTGCTAACCACTAACTTTTGATTAAGTCCCTGCATCCTATACCCCTATGAAGGGGTATGGGCATCTGCCAGGTGAGTGATGGCCTGGATTTACAGCAAGAAGCGAGTCTCTTCACAATCACTGAGAGATTGACATATGATATCAGCCTCAGGCACAGCATCGAGGCCTGCACATAGCTCACAGTCAGCAGTACACAGACCTGTATTACACCGTTCAAGCATACGCATATCTGATAGCACGGTGAGGAAAATTCTCTTACTGAAAGTATTAAAGAGGGGATTTGTACAACATCAAAAAGATTAGTTGAGCAGTGAGCCAAACACAGTTTTAAAAATGTTTTATAAAGTGCCTTGCCATTGACGGCAATAAAAAGCGACATAACTTTACAGTGCTCTCGATTGTAAAGCCACAAGCCTGACTTAGAAGCAACTTGGTCAGTAGGTGAAAGTCCATGGCTGAGGACCAGATTGAAAAGTTCATGGTGTTCTGCACGAACAACAACTCCCGCCATCCTGGCTTCTAGGATTCGAGGATTTATTAGGACCTTCAAGCTCAAAGCGTGTGATCAAGGGCGAGCCGGCACATTTCCTTGGCAGCGTAAACACTCAAGTGGAGAGGTCTCGGCTGCGGCCTCTGCGGTTGGCCATGGGTCGGCAGTGTGGCGTGTTGCCATCTTCCACCCCCACCAGTCTCGGGGTGGGGGAGGAGGGGCTCTCCCTCGAGAAGCTGAGGAAAGGCACGCCCTGTGGCCAGAGCCAGCAGGGTATCAGAAGAGTAACCCAATCCCACGATGATCCCTCTTGGATTTCTACACGGCCAGGCCTTTCCAATTCCGCCCCTGCCGCTGGGATGGAAACCATGGACTTCAGAGAACCTCGGTGCTTTGACGTCATGAACCAGCCGCTCCTAAACCATCTAAGTTCATCTAAGTTAGGGGACCTAAGTTAGGGGACCTAACTTTCATCTAAGTTAGGGGACCTAATAGTTCATCTAAGTTAGGGGACCTAATAATATAGACAGCAACTTTTGGCAAACAAAATGCTGAGCTAGTGTGGCCATTCGACACCTCATTTGACGTGCCCGGGGCAGCGGTATTCCGGAAGTTCTTAGACGGGAAACAGCCGAACGATACTGCGGGGGCGAGATGTTTTCGCGCTCGGCTCTTCCCCGGAATGTGGGATGACAGGCCTGCCAAGCAAGAACCGCAGTTCTTATTCTCCACCCCTCTTCAGCAAACTCCTCAAACGATTTCACATAATTGAGGAGTAATGAGTGGCAAATTAATCCGAGCTTAGTACCTCCAGGAGAAATGGAGGAATTACGGTTCCGCCCCTCCCCTCGATTTCGACATACGCCGCGACACATCCATTACCGGCAATTACACACACCTCAATGTTCATCTGCTCCTCATGGAAGGAAATATCCCGCTACCTCGTTGTATGGATCGTGCGTCATTAGAAATAAAGCAATGTTTTCCCCCTTCTACTAAAATGGGTCATTAATCTGAGCACAGATAAAAGGAGTAAAACATGCAAATACAATTACTCTCAGAAGTAACTCCTTTATTCCAGCACGAAGGGAGCAACTGTGAACTCACCCCTACACACTTTAGCTGGTGTCACCCCTTGACTTCAATCGTAGGAGTACTGGGCGACTTGAGGGGGTGCTTGTTAGAGTTCAATGGATTACATTCAACTCATTGGACTAGCATTTAAATGTTACCAATTAGAGCATGCTGGGATTAAATGCAAATCCTCTCCATGCATTCATCATAATCCAGCTTCAAAATCCATTCCACAGTTTAAAAAGTGTCCCTTTTTAACCTTCCCTCAAATTTAAGACTAGAAACTGGTCCCTTTCCTTCCACCTCACAGTCCAGTTATATTTCCAGAAGACATACGTCAAAAATTGAAGCCCTACACCTTTTCCGCAAATGCCTTGCCATGGGTTTCCTCTTCAGCCCCTGAACCTATGGGTAGATGAAAATCCTCTGCATACAACCATCATAATCCAGCTTCAAAATCTATATTTATAGTAATTCCACAGTTAGTCAAACACATTTTAAAAATAGTGTCCCTTTTTCCATAGACTGAAAGCAGACCTGGAACACGCACCAACTAAATCCTTCCAATGCCACTGTGATGCAAATACACACACAGTATACTTACCTACATCAAAAGTAAAACCAAATTGCTGGCACAGAATGGCAATAAATGAATGCTGGCACAGTACATCTGGACAGAGTTATGAAAAACAAGTCTGGGAGCCTGAAAATCAGAACGTCAGCAGATGTCATTTCCAATGCTTTACTCGTGGCTATTGCGGCTGCTTTAAATGTTAGCTTATGTGCAATCTGATTACACTTCTACTGATATTCTTCAGTTAACACAACTCAGCAGAATGCCAAACAAAGAGTTTCTTTTATCTATAATGGCAGTCTAATAAAAAAAGTACGCTAGATATCTGTGAACACAATATCCAATAGTATTAAGGCTACTTGAACAGGAAAAAAATACTTGAGGACCAATCTTCAAAAAACTAGTTTACAAACAAATAAAAATCCACCCTGCTGTTTGTGTACTACATGAGCAGTCACAGTAAATGGAGTTTTGTAGTTTATGTGACACGCCACTGCAGAAATGGACATGACCCCAGTACTACTGGGGTGGTCGTAGGGCAGAGCTAAGTCCTGACTCCTGAAACCCAAACAGTTTCCTGCCTCTTTTTAGCAAGCTGCTGGATGCCACGCGGTGACTGCATGGTGCAGCCACTCGACCGGCGACCGTAGCTTCAGCCGGAGTGGTCCTGCTGAGAAAATGATGTTCTGTTCTCCAAAGGAGCGCGGAGAAGCACGCGGAGAGGGCGGGGGGTGGTCTCCGGGTTATGAGACCGCTTTGCGTCCGACTGCGCCTACTCGGCATCCGGGGGTGTCTGCCGAGAGCCCGCACTTTTGCTCCCGAAAGAAAAGGCACTCGAGGCTTAACGCGCTGTTTAATATGCAAACACGCGCGCAGAATGCAAACAGGCATGACACTTTTGTATTTGAGTCGAAGCCATAAAATAAGGCAGAAACTTTTAAATTAATGCGGCGAATGCTAGAAGGATAGGCGCAGCTTCTCTAGCTATTTTTAGTGGCATGAAGCTCCACTGCTGCGTTAAAACCTCCACTAATCCGCAGCACTGGCAACCGTTGAATAATTGTGCTTCTTTTAACCTTGCCTCAAACTTAAGACCAGAAACTGTTGTTTCCCTCCACCTCAGTCTTGTTATATTTCCTGAAGACTTATGTCAGATATTGAAGCCCTACACCAAAAATGCCTGGCAAAGGGTACCCTCTTCAGCCACTGAAAGTTTGGGCAGATAAAAAAAAAAGAAAAGAAAAAAAAGTATATAGTGTAAAAATAAAAATCCATTAAAGGCAACAAACAATATTTCCACAAAGAGCTCTTTTTGTAAGGATTTCAAGGCTGAGACAATGCCATCACCGTGACCTCGCGGTCCACTCCCGTTGTAAAATGCACACACAGCTTAAGCTGCATGTCTCATCCTGAAGCTCATCCCGTGATGGGGAGAGCTCAGCAGCTGAGCTCCCTCAAATGCAAAGAGAAGTGCCTATAAGACCGACTCCAGAAACAAAATCAATGACTGTGACCAGAGAAGGTAGGCTTGGATGTTGTTCAATTAAACCTCAGCACAGCAGCCAGGCATGCCTCGACAGCCCCTGTCATTTACGTTTGATTCCGCACCTTGTTTGATGTTGGTTAGGTTGGTCATAAACAGAGTTTCATGTGGAGTTCAAACCCGCCCAATTTACACAAAGAACAGGCTCAAAATGGGCAGACAGTATAAATCACAACCAACTCTCTCTGCCTCCACCAATCCTAAAAATATCTGCAAAAGATAGAAATCTTCTTAAAACTAAAAGAAAAGTCACAAATACCCCTCTGCTACAACCTCATACCTGCTCCTGAGAACAACCCAACACCACCTGTGATGCCCTGGGCAGTGGAGAGGGGATGGTCACTCACATGCCAGAACAGAGCGCAGTCAACGCCTTTCAGCTGGGGGCAGGTAGTGTCAGGCAGGAGAAGATTGGGAGGCAGTAATCGATACACGGAATACCCCCAAGAGGATAGAGTCAAACCAAAGCCTGGCTGGCTTGTTGATAGCAGCTTGGACCAAAATGACTAAATTGGTTTAATTACGCATGAAGCCAAATTAAAGGTTGGCTATCATCAAATGTAGGAGCTTCCCCCTTACAGCCTGCGGTATACATGTGATTATTATTTGTCCTTCATATTATGTTTTTGGGATAACACTCGGTTTCCACATACAGTTTTGTTGCTATTCAGTACCAATAACATGTTCAGTTACTAAATAAAATGAAAAATAAGGAACGTTTAGTTTCTGTCCTAAACTCAATTTCATTTAGTCAGATTTTTTCTTGGATATAAACCCCTTTGTTGCAAGATGAAAAGACATTTTGTTCCTGCAATGAGCTTTCCGGGAACATCAGGGAACATACAGTGCAGTCAGTACGTTCTTGGACAGTGGTACAATTTCTGTTCTTTTGGCTCTGACCTGACGTTTCATTTCAAATCCAATATGCCGAAGTACAAAGTGCCGTCTGTCACCTTATCCTCCACCCTGAAGTCATCATCGGAATCAGGACTTTTTTGCACTTTCAAAAGCCCAGTTGTTTGGACATTAATATTTAATCTTTATTCAGTAAATTTTTGAAATATCCCATCTTTGGCATTTAATCTGTCATGATCCAGAATTCAGTTTATGAAGCCATAAAAAATCTGTTTTGGGCTTTAAAATTATGATAAATAATGCAGCTGCACCAGGATGCTGAAGGTTTATTAATGTATAGTGAAGGCTTTCTATTTTTAGAGATGGATTTAACCGTACTGTAGGAGGTGGTACTCCAGTCTTATAGAGTTATCATTGCTACTCCAACGAATATCAAGTTGTTCCCCATCCAGTCTAACCTTCAAACAACCTTGGAGTTCAAAGATAGTGTAGAATTTTCTTGTTTCACATAAATTGTCCCCTGTGGTTTTTCATAGACTGAAACGACACAGCTCTTTTAATAATCATTTGAACCACTTGAATCAATGTTGAAAACTTTTGCATTTAAAACTTTCTTAAAAATGAGACCAATAAAACAGATTCCACTCACAAATGCTGCATAATTTTTTCAAAATATTATTTCAGCGATACATTTGGATCGCTAATCTTTCCCAAGGCTGCACAACTCCTGTGCGTTTTACCCCATAAAGCTTTATTCCATCCATGCATGCATAATAAATCTACTTTTCCCCCAAAATTGCCAATCAAATGCTTGTTGCCAGGGATATGCCAGGGTCAGTTTAATCTTGTTCTTTTTTTAAAGGAGGGGAGGGAACCCAGTTCTGTGTAAGTCATTACTTGGCCCCACGTTTGAGAGCTCCCCTAGACAACCTAGGTAAAAAAAAGTCTGTACCCTCAGTTTTGCTTTTGCCAAGGGACAGAATAAGTGGTAAGACAGAAAAGCCAAACAGGGCCATAGAAAAAAGCTAGCCAGAAAAGTGCCTGAATAGAAAAACAGAACTGTAAAAAGGAACAGGCAATAAAAAATGTAGATGTCCTTCATCTTCAAGTCGACTAGTTAAATCCACATATGACCCAAGACAAAAGTACATTTATTTCCCTGACATTATCATTCTTTCAACTTCTCCACATTAAGCCCCCTATACATACATACACACACACACACACACACACACACACACACACACACACACACACACACACACACACACACACGCACACCTTTCACCTCAGCAGTTCAGCTAGCGGTCCGTGAAGTGTCAAGAATTCTGCTAAATAAGAATCACTGAAGTGTCTGAGCGGTCATTGTTGCCATTTCACAGAGTTCAAAAGCAAACGGGAGCAATGTAAGAACTCCTCCAGCGATTGGTTCTGCCGCTAAGCAGTGAAGTCTTTTGAGAAAGAGGAGAAGGGGAGTTCAGGAGACATTTTCCGAGTTGAGGCTTCAGTCAGGGTTGTATGGGGGTTGCGGTATCAACAAGGACGCAGGCAGCTAAAGGCACTAGGCAAACTTTCTCACAAAAGGGCCTTTTGGGACCTCCCTGAGGCAACAGAGATTGATTCTGCTGTCGAGGAAGTCACGTCACTCCTCGAAAAGGAGCCAAACGCATGAAACAGATGAACATCAAACAGCCGTAGACAATCCCTCGATACCTCCCTCCACCCACCCCCAAACACACAACATTCTATTCAAAACACCCTTCTCATTTCTAAATGACAAATTGGCACCCCTCCCAGTTCCCACACATGCACACTGCACTGGTCGAAAGTCTATGCAGTTTGAAAAATGGCCATTTCTCCCATCCTCTGAAATTGATAACAGGATAGTTAATTGTTTTCAAAAAACAAATAAACAGCGTGAACGAATGGCTTGAGTTAATGTTTTCAGCTTGAGCATGTGGCAACCCATTTTCCCAATACAATTCTGGTTTGTGAGTTGTGAAAATGACACAGATCTTTCTGCTTTCTGCTGACTTGGAGTGACCCCCCCCCCCCCCCCCCCAACCATTTGAAGGAGAGAAAGTGCTAGAGTTCAGTGCTAACACTGGTGCAACAAACTCAAGAGTGTTTCATAGCAAAAACTCAAGAGTGTTTCACAGCAGTTACTATAGCGTGTTTACCTTCCCCACATGCCCAGACATTTCCAGAAATGTCCGGTTTCACCTCAGCTTTTAATTTGCAAGCTTCCCCATTGGTAAAATTTGTTGTGTATACAAATGACTGAGTGAGCGAGGAGGATTTTTTTTTTCTTTAGGAAGGATAAAAAGCCAAAACTGCTGCCTGCATGGGAATCTCTGCTTTGAGCACCCCTTTCCCCCCTCCGCATGTTTGT
Source organism: Conger conger (assembly GCF_963514075.1). NCBI lineage: Eukaryota > Metazoa > Chordata > Actinopteri > Anguilliformes > Congridae > Conger > Conger conger. Next base: position 46,944,438 of record NC_083768.1, read on the forward strand.
CCCGCAATCAAAAGCTGAGGGGGGCGGCTTTTATCTTCAATGCAAGACAGATGTCAGAACGCTTAAATCAGATCCCATTCAGACTGGCTCCACAATGAGGCTACCTCCCCTCCCTCCCTCCTTCACTCCCCGCATTAAACAAGGCAGATACATCTCCAATTGAATTCCAGTGGATAAGTGACTCAGAACTGCTTTTACCACTAGCCCATCCAATTATTAATTCATGCTCTTAGTGTGCTCTCGCGCTCTGACAGGCGCCAGATAAAAGGGCCTTGTTTCTCTCGCTTTCTTAGTGTGCACCTTCAACTGCTGCAGCGCGAATCGTCTGGATTTAAAAGAAACTGAGCGCTGGGGGTTTTTAATGCTGGAAATAAACACCGCCGCTATATAAGGGTGACATCACTCTTCATCCCTAACAAGCAGAACGAGCCGTGAACGGGCAGTCCGCACCAAAAAGATTCAGTATCTCCGCTTTGGTCCGGACTTTGGCGATGCTGCCTACCAGCAATGAAAGGCTATGACTGAAGGACACACATTGCTGACGGAGAGGCGCACTCTAATTCCCGGGTGAATTTGGGTCACGCTGTTCCGGATAACCCCCCCGCTCGCTGGCTTTGGGGACAGACAGCAGGGTCGCTTCGGACCCCCGACAGAAAGGGTTAAGCAGAAGAAGCATTCCTTGGCAATGGAGTGGGCTCTGGGAAATGGCTGTACCAACAACGGAGAGAGTGGCTTTCCCTACTGGCACCGGGCATTATTCATGCTAATCCATCAAAGAGACACCCCCGCCAAACACACAGTGCACTGCAGTCACCAGTGAAAACACAGCGGGATCCGGGTCTGCCATTGGGGGGGGAGGGAGAGAGGGGAGGGGTTGAGGAGAAGGAAGGGAAATCAGACACACAAAAAAAAGGAGACACACATAACTCGACAAATAGGCCACTCTGAGACGGAGACAGGTGAGTTTACAGCAGCCGCACCGCAGAACTTCGGGGTCAACGACGTGACGTGTTATTTTGATGTCCAAAATACATTCATGGTATAGAAATAAGTATTTATGTCATACAAAGTACATGAAATAACAATACTATCCTTCAAGAGTTAAATTGTATGGAAAAACTATGGAGAGAATTAGCAATTAGACTAGCAATTATTATACTTCAAATTGGCAAAATGCCTTATAGGTTAACCGTCCGCACCAACATTCTGAATGCAAAAATGCTACAGAAAATAGATCAAAATGAAATAAAAACTTACATCTCTCCCTTGAGCATAATTATATGGGTCTTTCTAACAACATGTGAAAATATTACAAACATTATGAAGTTCAACTGATTTTTGTTGAGAATTAAACTTAAAACAAACCTTTTCTCTTAAAGTCTGAAACCATCCAGCTGGACTTGAGAACTCTGCTAATGAACGTGTAAAATTAGTACATGAAGAGAAAATAATAGAGAGAACAAACACCCAGGAGGTAATTAGATTGTTAGATTGTCTGATGAGATTTACAACAGCCTCACTGTATTATGCAAAAACATTAATCACTGATTCAGCAGAACAGTATTCCAGCTAATGACTTCAAGGACATTAGCATAGAAGATTGTTAGCCTTTTTCATTTAAATAAGCAGGAGACCATAAAATATTCATGAGTTTACTCATCTGACTACAGAAACATAAACAGCAATAACCACTCAAACATGCTTCAGATGAAACCGTGATCAGGCATTCTGTGGTCAAATGCCCTGGATGACAGTGCCTGCCACTCTATAGCTCAAACTTTCAAAGAGAGGGCCCATTTTAAAAAAATGAGGCAGGAAGCCATCTACTAATAAAACTAAAGACCTAGACCGAACACAAAAAAGGTTAATGTGTAAACCAGGATGTCGGCCATTGCATTCTCCCTCCTGCCTTTGGGAGCTTCCGGCCCAACTTCAGGTCACCAACCTGCCCAAAGGCCCAAACGATCTCTTGTGGTAGGTTGGGCCAGCCCAGTAAGGCCTCCATAGAAATTCTATACTATGATTAACATTACCTCACTCGCCACCATTTTGTTGCCATTGGAACATGCTGTGCTTTTTTCAGATGAAAAACATTTTCCACTCATAGTGGTGCAGACTTTAGTTTTTAGTTACGGAGTAAATTCAGCCTACTCCTCATTTTCACATGACATCAATTCCAAAAAAGATCAAATTATATGAGAAAGAAAGGAGAAGAGATGACAACATGGATAAACTTCCACTTAAGAACATTATTTGCATAAATTGAGAGATTCTTGATGTGAACACAGAGGCCAAACTAGCTTTCATGAAATACACATGCAAGAAAAGAATTTAAACAGGAGACATTTTCAGAGAAGTTAGACAGTTGGAACTATAACCACTGAACACACGTATCATCTTCTGCTGGTTGAGCGCAGTGATCTGCACACCTTCTGAAGGTATTTTTAAAAGGTATAACTTCTCTGAAAATAATGTCTCTTGTTTTTACTTTTTTTTTTTTTTTTCCTCACATCTGTATTTCAAATACACTATACCTTCTGAAAATAGGACAGCTTAGGAGTTGCTGTAAGGTGTATTTCTTCACTTTGAAGGAGGTAGGGTGCTGACTTCTGTTGGCTTCAAGTCTAAGCTAATGTCGCCCCGCCAACATGTTATTCGAACATAGAAATTGAGCCAGAGAATGCACAAAAATGAAAATGAAATCCCACATCTCATCTAAGTCTGTAAAAAAGGTATATTTCCCAAACTGTTGGTGTTTTCCATTAAGCCTGTGGGGCAGAGTCGGTAGAGCCTACAGGCCAAAATGCAGGGATGTTCATTGCAGACCTCTAAAGACGCTTTGGGAAGCAATAGCATGAATAATTATTTTTGTCTCATTTGCAGCCAGGTCCATTGTAGATGGTGATATGGCTGTACCAGTGTGGTTGTTTACTGCTGTATCAGTGTGTTAATGTAGGTATCGGATAAAAGTATATGAAAAGCGGTCAAAAAATTGGATATAGGCAAAAAATGTGAGCTGGGCATCAATACCTCCAATACTAGCTTAAGGTACCCACAATGGTGGTACAACACTCATTTGAAAATGAAGGCTTTGTGACTCACAATATCTTCTCCTAGGGGGGGTCATAAGGTTGGTTACACCTGTCCACACAATCCCTTATCCCATGATTATGTGGGCATGAACCACAAAACATGCAAAACTGCCATCCTTGTCTTGCTGTCCAATGACTGTTTATCAGACTGGAAGACTGTCTATCAGACTCAAACACATTTGAGTCACAGATCTTATCTGCAAAATGCTTTTCATGCTTCTCCTTTCAAATATCTATAGCAAACCACTAAAGTACAGAATCTCACAGTAGCCACTGGTTAATTTGTGTTCAAATTAATTTGACTGGGAAAACAAAAGTTCATTGGTCCCCAGAGCAACCTTGAAATGTTGGCTTTACTGAAGGGGCTAAAGTCCAATGTCAATACTGGCAGACAGACCAGGTTAAGTATTAAATTAGTTAATGATGCAGGACACACAGAAGTTTGGTGAACACAAGCTCTATGCTCTAACACACTGATCTGACTATACATAAGCAGCTACAACTAGCAAGACATAATATAAACCTGAAATAGAGTAGGCTTAATTTTTTTCCCCCATTACTGGTGTTCTCTGCCTTGTGTTTGAAGCCCCAATTGATGAGTCAGAGTTATCAGTTGTAGAAAACAACACGGAGGAGGTGGCTGAATAGAGGCTGCTCCTTCGTGTGGGTGAGCAGGTTTATCTAACTGAGGTACCAGTTCCCCGTTCCAGTATTACTGTTTGAGCCATATTGCTCACAATTCCTTTTTGACACAGATATACTATATTCAATTCATATACACACACTCCAATTCATGAGTATTTGGATAGTGTAAGGGTAATTTTCCTAATTGATTCTTAATTGACAATGTGTGTTAACATAAAGACAATCACATGATTACAAATAACCTTTTAGTGATAATCCTTATTACTATTAGACCACTTTCTGAATTAAGTGCTTACTATGAGTCTTTCTCTGTCTCTCTCCAGCAGACAGACAGCCTTTGACCTTAATGTCTCTGCTTCTCATCTAGCACATTCTGGTCTTACAGCAAGGTCAACAAGGGGTATTCAGAAGACAAAATACTGATAAATGTTTGTGGCAGCTTCATGTCTTTTTGTTTTGGTAAAGCCCTGAAGGATCTGTTTCATCAGACGATGCTCACCTGTGAAATGTTAAAAAGGGTATGTTCCCCTAACAATAGTGTACAGTGCAGTGAAAGTATTTATCCCTTTCCTGATTTTGTTGCATATTAGTCAAACTGAACGGTTTCAAATATCCAGAAAAAAACATTTGTTAGACAAAGCTGAGTGCTGAGTAAACACATTAATTTTATTTTTGCTTATTTCAAATATCCATATGAAACACCCATATGAAAGAGTAATTGCCCCCTTAGTTACTCAAACAACCAATTAACACAATGGTATTGATAATTAGATTCCGCTGATTGAACAGAAGCAGGCTTGATTTCAGTCAGCTCTGCTGAATCCAAACCTCACGCATAATGAACCTTACCATCAGAATGAAGTAGTCACCACAAGAACACTGCCACAAAGAAGGGAAATTCCAGAAGAGATGAGGGGGAAAAAAATTATTGGAATATATCAGTCTGGAAAGGATGACGGGGGACTCCACAGAACCAGTCAGAGCCATTATCCCATTATCTCCAAAATGGAGAGAATACTTGGTGGTGAATCATCCCCAATATTTCTAAAAATAAAAAGCTGTGCAGTGACAACTCATCCAGGAAGTAACAGAATTCCGAGAAAAACATCCAACAAACTGCAGGACTCTAGCCTCAGCTAAAGGCAGTGTCCCTGTATTCCCAATAAGAAAGTGGATAAAAAATGGATTCATGGGAGAGTAGTAAGGTGGAAACCACTGCTGACCAAGAGACACATCAATGCTCATCTCACATTTGCAAAAAAGCATCTGGATGATCCCCAGGACTTTTGGGATAATAGTCTAAGGACAGATGAGTCAAAAGTGGAACCATGTCCCATTATGCCTGCCATAAAGAAAATACAGGACATTACAATAAGAACATCATAGCAACAGTCAAACAAGGTGGTGGTTGTGTGATGGTATGGGGATGGCTTGCTGCATCAGAACCTGAACGATTTTCCATTATTAAAGAAACCATTAACTCTGCTCTGTACCAGAAAATTCAGGATTCAATTCAAAATTCAAAATTCATCTGTCCGTGAGCCGAAGCTGAATTTTAATTGGGTTATACTGCAAGACAATGATCAAAAACACTAAAGCAGATCCACATCTGAATTGCTGAAATGCTTGAATCTTGAAACATACAAATATTTCACAGTGCTAAAAAACATAGATATGAATTAAATTAAATTGTATTTGTATAGTGCTTCTCACAGAAGTAACAGAAGGAAATAATTTAAGGGGTAATACCAGCCCTAGGCCCCCGAATGAAGGTAAAAACTCCCCAGTGGAGATAAAATCCCTTAAACAGTGGCAACAAAACTCCCCACTGGGAAGAAATGTCGGGAGAAACCCGGCTATAGACGGGATGTCCATCCTCCTCTGGCCAATAGATTACCTGCAAAAACACTTTTTATTGCATTGTTTGCCTCTCACTGACTCACTATTGGATTTTAGGTTATTGTCAGTCTAGTTTAACAAATTATTCTACACTAAGACTGAAGTTTTGCATTTTGCATAATTTAAATATACTGGGAAAAACAGAAAGAAATTGGAATCATTTCATAATTCATTCAATTTAACATGGCTGAGCAGTAATACATACTTGGCTATGCAGCTACATTTGATTTCAGCCTACACAAATGAAAACAAATGAAGATGGAGTGATTCCAAATAAACATTGGCTTCAGTATCCAGTGAAGTACACTCTACTGTGAAATTATGCACAGTCCAGTTGTTCTGGATAACACCTTACGGCACACTTAAAACCACTGTTCAAGCACTTTCCCATTGAACACCACTACAACTGTATGACTGACTTAGCAGGGCAAAGCCACAAAATGTCGCCAGTGATACCACATTTATCTTTGCATAACAGCCAGTCAGAATGTTGACTATCCTGTAAAGAGCTTTCTTAAGTGTAACAGAGTTTGCTTACCACTTTCGTAGATTTCTTTGAAAAAAGCAAAACGCATCTGACAAATGACTACATTCTGAAAGGGAACTCCTGCCACTCATGCAAATAACATCTCAGGAGGAAGCTGCTGGCCTCACTGTTTGACAGAAATCCAAGCAAGCAAGATATAACATCCTGCTGCTTTGATTCAGAAATCCATCCAAGTTGGTTTTCAGAACCACGAGGGAACCGATGGTCAAAAGCTGGTCTGTTTTTAAACCTCATACTGTTAACTATAACACCCTTCCAATTAAAGCCTTTTATTATCGGCAAAGAATGTCCCTTGATAAATCTAATGAGTCAGTTAATTCCCTTATTCTGATCCCATTTCAATTTCAAATGAGTCCACTTTATCCAGCCTCTTCTCGTTGTAAAAGGAAATGCCTTGCAGTGGTGTGAGCCAGAGCTGCAAAATATGAGAGGCCCCTCTATAAATGACTATGGGTCTGTTTATGCCTAAGTGCATGGACGGTCGGTGAAGATTAGCACAGGCCTACAGCTCCTGTTCTCTTCCCCAGCTTTGGCCTTCTCTGCCACATTAGGTTAATGGTTGCTAATTTCATATCGACTTGCATTTTGTGTTTTTTTTGGAAAGATGTAAACCATCAAGAGGGACTTATTCCTGAGCAGAAACAGCCATACTTGTATTTCCTTTGCGACTCATTTGCTGAAAAATGGCTGTTTATTATCCGATACATTGTGTTAAAGGCAATGTTTTTTGTTTGTTTGTCTGTTTGTTTGTTTGTTTTGATAACACCAAACATTCAAATCATGAATACCAAATATCCTCAATCCTTACACATTAAAATAACTGAATGCCCTTAGAGCACGAGTGTCCTTTCTGCATGTAGATTAAAAAGAATCCCATCCACAATCAGAACACAATATGACTGGTAACGGTTAACCTCACCACTGTGAATGAAAAAAACTTTGCAACATACCTAAAATTACTTTTTCCTATTTTTTGTATTTTGTTCCCTAACTTACAATGGGCAAAGAAGCCATACTAACTTAGTATAATGTAAATGTAGACAGGTGCGTCCGGTATTGTAGTTATTGTTGATAACTGTCTTGTAATTATAGTCGAACGTCATGTAAACATGTTATCAATTGTGTAGACACTTTATGTGAAGTAGTGTACTCATTTAATACATGTAACGTTAAATTATTTCTAGATGTGTCTTGCCGCAAGGTAAGCTTGATTGTCGGTTCATTGCGGTGATGCAAGTTAACGTCATTCCCAAGCATACAGAACGGGTCCGAACACATCCTTTTTAGCTGTAACATCATCTGTGATGTGGGATGAATTCCTTTACGGTGATAAGGAGGGGCGCAACGACAGCAGTGATTTACACAAACACAGATAAGTAATTGAGTGGCTGGAGTTTTTCCATTCACGCATGAGGAGCAACAGAGACAGACAAAAAGAGAAAACAGAAGATATCGTAAGACGATCTTTGCACCAGATTGGTCCCCGAGATCCTGTCAGCACCGAGAGTGCATACCATAGCCAATAAACTGAGGTGACATTCTTCTCTACAACAGACGAGGCGAGTTCCTCCATAGGCAGTAGAGTGACTGTGATTGAAAAGCTATTACACTTACAAAGTAAATATTTAAAGTTAAAGTTATTAATATATAGCAACAGCCCTACCAGCGAGTCGGACCCGTGGGAACTCAAGTCAAGGCTTTTTCTTAAATATGAATACGAGTACAGGCTACAATGGGTTGGTGATGCGCAACATAGTAGGCTACAATAGCATTAATACACACTGTTTTTTTAACCTGCGTAGTTCGATCAACTTGGTTGTGTGCACACAAGGAACTTACTTGTCATATTCGGTGTTGTCCCGGTCGCAGCGTGCGTCCTTATGTTTCTGCCAGTCTTTGCCGTGCTTACAGGTGGTTAGGAGCACCACGTCCTCCGCATTATGGACATGGTATAAGGCATTCCTCGTGTCTGAACCAATCCCGGTAAGGTATCGTTTCCCCTTAAACACCAACATGTATTTCCTGAAAGGCGGAATGGAATTGTATTTTAAGTATCCACGCTCCCCTCCTGTCCTGGGGTGGTCCTTAGAGAATAACGGAATGGACACATCAAAGTTGGGTCTGAAGTTTTCGGTGCTGATGCTCGCCTTAGCCAACATTGCCTGGCCAATATCGAAACCCAAGTCTTCCGTGTAGTCCGGCCATGTGCCCGAGTATAGGTTAAAAATAAGGTGGTTCCAGCCATTGTTCCAGAGATGTAGGTTCTGGACTTTAGTTTTTAAATTGTGCACGTACTGCGGCGAGAGTTGGTCCCGGTCCAAAGTATCCAGACTCAGAACAAACAAGCAAGCCTGGCCAGGGTCTGAGGTGTAGAACCTAGACCCCTCGATGGCCGATAAAATATTTTGGTAACTTTCAGAAATCTTTTCCCCCTTCTGTTGGGGGTAAACGTAAACTTTAAAACCGTTCTTTTTACACAGAGAGAAGTCGAAGCAGGACTCCATGCGACACCTCTTGCCTTTGTAAACGCTTGAATTGACGTCTCTCTTTTGCCTTGGCGATATGTGAATGTTGTAATCCTCCGTTTCCACTTGATCCCAGGGAATGAAATTTTGTAAAGGGTCCGAAAAGTGTGGCCAGGGCTGTTCTGGGTGATATCCATTGCGGGTACGATCGTCACGCCGATTCGGGTTCCTGCTGGACGTAGGCACATGTACCCCTCCAAAATAGAACAGTAGAACAAGACATGCGCCGGCAGAGAGCAAAATTAAATAACGTTTTTTGGCCTGCATGTGTCCTACTGTCTGGGTCGAGATGTTTACAAATAAATCCAAAACACTCCGAAGTTTCGCTCTCACCACCTCCAGCAGCACCGCTCCGCCATCTTCCAGTCTGCACGGATTTTAAACTCGCGTCTTCCCCTTTCTTCTGATACCGTTCCCCAATCCAAGGATTGATCCAGAGCATGTGGGCGACTTTATTATTTATTTCCCCTCTCTCCCTCTTCTATCGACCATTTTACAATACAATGCGACGCGGTGCGGTTGGTAGGTTATATATCCTTGCTCGAAACAGTGGTAAAGACCTGATATAGCATTCCTAACTGTCCCCTACACTGTATTCCAATATACAAATATGTGCTCCGTCCTATTAGCGTGATTAGAGCTCACTGAGACTGACTGCTAACTATTTCCACTCATGAGTACCGGAGTGGTTCGAGTTGCTTTGCCTTGTAGCCTACGCCACAGAGAGAAGACCCACGGTTTAGATTTAGCCACCTAAAGTCGTTAACACGCAGACTGTGGTTTAAAGCTGTAGATGAGGTAACATCCAGATGTCCGAGAGTAAATTTAGCCGGTTTTTGTAGCTTTTCCGTCAGATGATTCACTCCATAATTCCAGCAAAAAAAAAAAAAGGGAACGAATTGGCAATGTATTTGATCCCGCTATAGCCTTACGAATCCCTGCATTTCTCTATTTTTCATCAATACATCCTCATACATGCGAATAATATTTATCCCTCCCATAGGGTTACTGGCCCTGAAGTAATCAAATTAAACACTGGTGCAACGGCTGGAAAAACCTGTGAAACTCAATGAACAAAGCGCAAATAAAAAGACACAGTTTAAAGACGAGATTCCTTGATCCCAGTGTCCAATTTCCGAATGCTCAGTTGTTTCGATTGTTACACTGTAACATTCCAATCCCGACACGACGGCAGCCGACGTGACGTCCCATCAGCCCGCATCGGGCTTCCCAATTGGTTCTCTGTTATGCCCGGAAGAGGCGGTGCTTTCTTTGCACCCATTCATGACCAGAGACCCCAAATACAGTCAACCATCACGTAAAAACCATGCACAAATGCCCATTGTGGCAATGTTGAGAATTACATCAAAAAGCATCTGTGAAAATAAACCAATGTTTATCAAAGCTAATATTTTTCAAAGAGTAAATATTTATATTTACGTTTCAGTATTTAATGAAATTAGATGCAATGATTACTTTTTTTTTACCTTTTCACAGAATAAAATAAAAAATGCCTCTAGATCTCACTTTCAACTTTAAAAGTACTAGTTTCATCAGTCCATCAAACTGTGGGCCATTGCATATTTGGTACTTTTTAAATGACAAATCTCTTTCTCTCCTGCTCTCTGGACCCACAGGGCAGCAGTGCCGTTCTTAAAGTGTGGCGCTTGTGCAATGCCTTGAGGATGCCATCAGCAGGGTTTAATCCCTTTGTGATAAACCATGTTCCACAGGATCATCCTCAGGGAGTCAGGGACTCGGTTTATCCTGCAGCCCAAGGATCTCCAGCTGTGGTCCTGAGGAGCCACATGGTCCTGGTTTCTGTTATTAATCAGCAATTAATTTATCAATTCCAGACCCTACACCCAATATTGATTTCCTAGTTCACCTACTAGTTTCATACATCAAACGTGTAGGCCAGCGGAGGATGGGCCTGCCCCTATAGCCTGGTTCCTCCCGAGATGTCTTCCCATCGAGGAGTTTTTTCTCACTACTGTTTGAGGGGTTTTCTCTCCTAAGAAAGTTGTTTACGTCATATGCAATTGGGGACTTAGGGGTAATATGTTTAATTATCTTCTGTGTTACTCTGTAAAGTGTCTCCATGACAGTCTTCTGTGAAAAGCGCTATACAAAAATAAATTGAATTGAATTGTGAATTAAAGCAAGGGATTAAACATTTATTTATCACCTGCATTGTTGAGGCTGGATTGGTTAATCATTTTATGGTTTTAAAACAAAAAGCAGCATACCCAACATGGCTATCATGGACCAGCGTTGGATTGGTCGAGAGGGGAGTGTTCCTTAAATTCACCAACCAGTTACATAATTTCAGGCCGGACCTGGGTTAACCCCTTACAAGCAACTAGCTGGGCCCTGTTTAGCTTTGGACATTTAGTAAGTAAAGACTATATGTTACAACATTCCTGGCCATGAATAAGACCGACCAAATAAAGACGGTCTTGTTTGTATTTTCTCTTGTTTAATAGTTATATGCAGAGGCGCACTATGTGTTTTTCTTTAACTGCAGATTTTGTTTGATCCTCTTGCAGACAGACAGCGTTGAATCACTTCCTTCCCAGAATGCAGGCTACCGTGATAAAGGCCACAAACTGGGCTCCTGTAAATGAACGCCTCCCACCAGAGCGTCATCTTCAGGTTCAGAGAGTTCCAGTGCGGGAAGACAAAACAGCTTTTGAGAACCCGGACAGATCAGACTTCAGATTAACTCCCCAGATGATGTAACATGTTCCTGAAGTATCGAATGGAAACGTGAATGTGCGCACAGAAGAGTCGCACAATGGTTGAGTGCAATGCGATCATAGCAGTAGCAAAAGCAGACCTTCCTCAGTCATAGTTTAAATATTTAAAGATCAATTGAAAAATAAACAAGATTTCAATATTTTAAACAATTTCAAATGTACAAGATTGGATTTCATGGCATGTAATCCTATATTAAAGTGTCACATGCTTCATTAGAATACTTTGAAGTATCGATCCTTAATTTTAAAGTTTTGGTGGATTTGGCGACATCTGTGGTGACTAGTGGTCAGAAGAGAAGTTTGTTTTCATACACCAAATCTCAGTCAGACTGTGTAAAAAAGATGCATGCAGATACAGTGGCTTCAGATAGTACTCAGACCCCTTCACTTTTTGCACACTTTGTGTTGTACATTCACTTTTAAATAGATAAAATTGCCATTTTTGCCCATCATTCTACACTCACGAACCCATATGGACACAACCCATAAAACATATTTTACCTAAATAAGTTTGAAATGTATCAAATCTCTATAGCCCATAGCTACATGATATGGGCTTGCACTTTCACATTCAACTTTGCAATTTCCAGTAGGTGTCATTACATTTGAATATTTAGTGGGACTGTTGCCAATGGTACCATCCATCCATCCATCCATTATCTGAACCCGCTTATCCTGAACAGGGTCGCAGGGGGCTGGAGCCTATCCCAGCATACATTGGGCGAAAGGCAGGAATACACCCTGGACAGGTCGCCAGTCCATCGCAGGGCACACACACCATTCACTCACACACTCATACCTACGGGCAATTTAGACTCTCCAATCAGCCTAACCTGCATGTCTTTGGACTGTGGGAGGAAACCGGAGTACCCGGAGGAAACCCACGCAGACACGGGGAGAACATGCAAACTCCGCACAGAGAGGCCCCGGCCGACGGGAATTCGAACCCAGGACCTCCTTGCTGTGAGGCGGCAGTGCTACCCACTGCACCATCCGTGCCGCCCCAATGGTACCAATGCAACATAATATTTTAAGTAGCAATTACAGAATGCAAATACATTGAATGGATATTGCTCCAAAAATGTGTGAAAAGGGATCAAATCTGGCATTATTTGTCATGAAAAACGAAGGATTGACACTTTAAATTAATTAAATACAAATAATTACAAATTAAATTACACATTAAAAAAATATATATATCCATTGATATCGTAGTAACAGGATGAGATTTTTATTCTATTTTAGCTTTCATGTTGCTCACATGAGACATTATGTAGTCTGCGTGGTCACAAAAAGGGTCAGGGCTAGGATTTATGATGCAAACATTAACTTACCAAAGAGCCATTTATATGCCATTCATCAAGGATAAAGCAACATTATTGATTACTGTTCCCAATCAATACTAACCTTATTGCCATAGATCTATGAAACACTCAGAAAACAATTGCTATGAGACAGCTCACATTTGTTGAGTGAATTATAATTTTTATGCGATTTGGAAAAATATAAAGTAAAAATGTCCTTTATCCAGTTGGAAGGGCGGGAAGACATGAGGGGAAGATTCAGGACCCATAATGCACTTGTCATTGTCAACACAATTGCTCTTATATGTTCTTTAGCTGTCGACACTATTTACGATTTGCGACTATCGAGCAATGTCCTTGAGAGTGGTATTGACCCCTCAGCTCTTTATTATTGGACTGATATACTATCATAGGCTGACAGGGAAAACAAGGGTAGAGGATGAAGTCTGAATTGTGGTGAGGGTAAAATCATTGGAAACCACTCCTGTGTACTTATTCTAGAATCCTTTAACTCACATTGCCTTGCTGCCCCTATACTATTCTGCGCACTATGGAATCCAATTTCTGACTAAATTAAATACATACATACATGTGCACCAATACACCCACACGCACACACATTTCTTTGAAGAGATAGTGTGGTATAGTGTCACTGCAGGGTGAATGCTAATGTGCTACCTCTGCTGCCAAAACACAGCACTGGCTGTCCTTACTGCTTCTGAACATTCTGCCATTCTAGCGTACACTTCTCAGTACATCACTACTGGACAAGAATAGAGAGCTGCCTAAATGCCATTTACACGTCATGTAAATGCAATACTTGATTTTTAATTCCAGGGTGGCCAAGCAAAAATCAATATTGTTACATACATTTTATTCACAGTTAGATTCTGACACAGAAAAAAAAACATGCAGCTCCAGCTGGGGTTTTTATTTTGCAGTTTTGTTGTTTTTTATGTTGTTTTTATTTAACAGATCATGTATTATCACTCCTTTGGTATGATTCTGAATGTAGTACTGGGGTGCAATCGAGAGTTAGCTCACAAGATGTCCAACAATACAGTGATTTGAGTATTGATAAAGCAGTAATTAGAATGTAAAAACATAATATAAATTAAGACTATTCAGTACATCCTCATTTTGGCATACTGTATTATAATGAAGGCTAAATGAGCACAATATATCCCAGGGGAGCAACACATAGATATAAAGAAACAGAAGCTCTCAGAAAAATGTAGGCAACCAGCATCAAACCAGAATTAGGAATTCAATGCTAACCTGAGTTCAGGTCTACTAGGACCAATTATGGTTTTAGATGGAATGCAGAGCCCAGTTGCTATGTTAGAGCATAAATGAGAATAGCAGATCCCAATCCGCAATTTGGGAAATTAAATAAATGGAAATACTCAGACTTCAGATTGGCAGTTACCCACATATATGCATTCTGATCATTATAAATTTGAAAGGATAAATTTAGCCATCAGGTTACCACCTGATGCTATCTGAACATCCTGTTGAAGCATCCTGTTGTTCAATGAATTAATACTGCACGCTTCACCCACGGAGTTTAAAAGATGTTCAGCTGCAACCACTCGTGGTTCAGTTTTTAACAAACACAATATAGTACAGCATTTCACATGTTAAGTAACAGTGTCATGTTCTCAGCGAGGTAATCATATTTGTCTTTGGTTACAAATAGAATACAACACCTTTGTTTCCTTGTGACTGTATAAAAGGCAGTCTTGCTGTCTCACCAGAAAGCAGAAAAAAACCAAAGTTGATGAGGGAGAATGTGACACAGGCAAAAGGTCACAATTCCACCATGGAGGACTCAGCTGACAATTCAACTGACAGCTGCAAGTTAATTATGCACATCTAATTGGATTAATTTTCCATCAAAACAAAAAAGGTGTATACGTGAGCGCCTAAAGAGAATGTTTGTTAAGAAATACATATACCTAATATCAGCAGATCAGTTTGTAAGAATAAAAATAATTACTCTGCCACCAATTTATTCATGCCTAATTATTTCAGTATTATTTAATACGGTCTGCTCATTCCCTATACTTTCTGAAAAGGTCATATCATATTATTTCAAATGTCAAACACACTACTACTCATGCAATCTGGTACCATGTGCATGGAATTTTTCATAAAAATGAAGAAAAAAGGCTGCATATAATAAACACAGATAATAATCTATGGGCCACATTTATGTACATGAAGCTTGCAGTGCAAAATGCGGCCAGACGAGAGGATGTTGGTGAGGTTGCAGTTTGCCTGAAATTAATGTCTTATTTATTTCTGTGGTGAAAAAAAGCGATTAAAAGCAGCATAGCGATGCATTCAGCCTACTCATATTTCCTACTAGCATATTTGTTACCCTTACTACGGTTGAGCATGTTTTTTCTCACTGATCTCACTATTAATAATCTGTTTGATGATTCCTTAGAGTCTCACTGTTTACAATGGGTCAAATGGGTCAATGTGTGCAAAAGTGCAGGAGCATTAATTGGAGTAATGTTGGATGGAGGGCCCTAAAAATAATATTTGTCCAGTGTCATTTGGCCATTTGTTTGCCTAGTGTCTTCTTGGTGTTTGCAAAACGTATCAAACCAGGGCTGCCAATAATTGTGAAATCTGTTTATTGGGAAATAATAAGACTTATAATGGTTGATTCCAATGATAAATTATGTTTTAGGTTACAGTATGTTCTGCACATATTTAACAAGGGTGCCAATAATTCTGGACCTGACTGTATCATGTGCACTTCACATTTTCACCATGGTGCACAAAACCCATGCCATGCTCGCGTCTTGACTGGTCTCTTGCTAATCAGGTCAGTCCCTCACATGCTCACACATAAACAACAAAAAATAGCAACACCCTCTGTTGAACAAGAGCCCTCACAGTGGGCACACATTGCTGCTCCCTTCTGCTGTTCTCCGTTCATTCCTGATGAATGCCTTTTTGCCCAGGTGCTTTGGACATTTTTAATTTCTGCTGTTCTGTGGATAGGTTCAAATGAGTGCAAATGCGCAGTGCCCTCCCTGGGGACAGCAGCAATTAGAAAGTGGTACATCTGCACAGAACAATTTGCTCCCACCTCCAGTCTCTGGCCTCCTGCTTCCCACCTCCAGTCCTCACTGCCTCAGGCAGTCCCGCCATGCTCTCCCTCATCAACTGGCAACCTCTCTCCCTTTCACCACAGGGCTGAGACTGTAGCGGACCGGCTCTACAAAGCCCAGTGTATTCGACATTGTTAAGTGAAGCCTCAGATAAATTTCTCCCGTTTTTTCACGCGTTTCAAGGCTGAATAGTCTTGAAATCCTTACAGTTGCGCCCGGTCAATAGGGGGAATGGGGGCCCTGTCAGTGCAGAACTTGACACGAGTCACCTACTCAATCCGTTTCAGCACACAGTGACAAGGTAATAGTGCTCCCCTGCTAGCTACGTTAGGAGGCTAGCAGGGGAGGTGTGAATTAATCGGTGTTCGGTAGGTGCTTAAATGCTAACTTCCTCATTTAAGGAAATAGGTCTTGTTGTGATTTGTCATTGTGAGAACAATTTGCAATGTTTTGTCAGGTTATTTACATACATCTATGTCTTGCTGTTTAATATATTAGATCTGTTGGTCAGCCTTATAGATATACTTTTATTTAAGACCATGTTTCGCACTGTGAAGGAAATCCCCCCCCGGTTTAAAGAGAGTTGCAGGCTTTCTGTTTCTCTTATCTTTTGTGTTGCTACCCTATTAATAGAAGCTAAATCGAACTGTATTTATCCCTTTGTGTATATTACAATATCCTCCATATCTGCCCTGTAAAGCCTCTCCCCATCTAGGGTAATTTTAATTCATAGATTTTCTCACTTTGTCCAAGAAACAAATGATCCTGAGACCAACATCAGCCATCAAGCTGGCTAATTGGGACAACATGTTTACTATTTTCTTGTTTTTCCCTATATCGTGTATTAATCTTTCAATGTTAAGATTGTTGTTAACTTTATTGTTGTTTAACATTTATTTTAATGTTGACATTGCTTTGACTAACCTTTGTAATCGTATAGTTTGGAGGTGCCTGTGTCCGTGCGACAGTGAGGTACATTGTAGGGTTATAGTCTATCGTGTAGAACAACAGAGGTAAGTTGTAACTAGTTTCAGGGTTTCTGTTTGTACACACTGGGAGGTCAAAAACGTGTGTATGTTTGTGTGTGAGCGGGGGGAGCCTTGGGGGGGATCAGGGGTACAGTATTCACGCTCCTTTTCAGCAATATGAGTTTCGTTGTTTTTGCCAGCTGGCTGTTATTGCAGAAGCAGTTTATGAGGAAGGAAATTCAGGCGAACAGAGAATAAAGAAGAATTTGAAGCTATGTTCAACTCATATATACACCCTCCCAAGGTGGGGAACTGAACCCTACCGTGGCACAGTTTCCTGCCACTTTATTTATTTTCTTTTTGCAGAAAATGTTTCAGCTTCATTTTCAAGAGAGCAATCAATCACACTGGTATGCCCTATCAGCTACAAGAACAAAAATATTGTTTTTTTCCCTAGTGAAAACATTTTTTGGGAAGGAGTGGGAAATATTGGCTTCTGTTGGGATCATTGTGTAATACAAATGAAATTCATTGCCAGTACATTTAAACATCTTATATTTTTTATAAAATGGCAGAACATCTACATGAAGGGGGATTCAGTATAGTTAATCCCCTAGGTACATAGTGTACTCATTTGTGAGAAAATGTTCTCTCAACTATCCAGACGTAGAGAGAAAGATTCGCCCCAGGATCAATTGATGCAGCTCAAAGCTTCCAAACAGGGCTATCCTATACCCCGACAAAGTACACTGCGTTATTGATGTGCAAATCACTACTCTTGCATAAGACAGTAATTTGGTAAGAAAATGCAAGTTATAACTGTAAAGATATGTTTTTAAGAAGAAAATCGACTGTTCAATTGTGAATGATATGAGAATTTCTTCATAAAAGTAAATTATGGGGTTTGAAAAATAGGTAAATCAACTTTATTTAATGGGGTAGTACTCATACAAGGCTTCCAGAGATGTTTGAGAAATCAGTTGGTGCAGAAGGAAAACTGTAAGCTTACACTTTTCCCTGACAAAGGTCAGCTCTGCCCAGTATTTGAATATGCAAACTGAAACTGCAGTTTCATTCAGCCATTGAAAGATAAACAAAAATTATACTCATTATTTTAAATCTGTTACACTCCTGAACTCTTTCTTGTTCATTTAGAAATGTTAAATACTCAGTATACACCATATATGGCACAAACTGAGTTACAGACGCAGTAGTTCCACACAGTTTTATATAATAATCTTTCTTTAACAGTGTGCTAAATACAGAACCAAAAGTAAATTTTAAAAAGCTGTAGTGTTCTGGAACAGTCTTATGGACAGATGAAATGAGTATTAACCTGAACCATAGTGATGGAAAGAGGAAAGTGTGGAGGAAGAAAGGAATTGCTGAAGATACACCCTCCTTATCTGTGAAACGTGGTGGAGGTGGTGTTATGGCTCAGACACGTATGGCAGTACTGGCTCTCTTGTCATCACTGATGATGTGACTGCTGACAACTGCAACAGGATGAATTCAGAAGTGTACAGGAGCATCTGCTCAGTTACAAGCAAACGCCTCGAAACATTAGACTGCGTTTAATCTTTCAGCAGGACAATGACCCCAAACATACATATGGAATGTTTTTGACTGGCCAAGTCCATAACCTATCCTGAAGCCAGCTGAAAATGCATTTCACAGGATTTTTCTATCAATGTTGCCAAAATGAGAGCCTTTGTAACACCAATGAATATGCCTATGATGACTTACAACTTTATTTCATGCCGTTTCTCAGCTCAGCTATTGTCAGTCACAACACCTGTGTTCTGAATTAGAGTGTGAAATGTGCCCTATTCATAAAGAAATTGTCATTACTGATGAATTGGGGGAAACCTTTCAGCTTCGTAAACGGAAACAACTTTTGTCTGAATGCCATTCCATTTCCTATTAGATCATAGGAAGTCAATGTACCCTGTGCAAAACAATTTACTCTCATGTTTTGCAATGTCCAATGATGAAAACATTTATTTGGCCGTAAGGGAAGGTTTGGCTTGCAGATGCAAAACAGGAGTTTTGGGGAAAAGCCCAGTTGAAATGAACAGTGGTGTGTAACTATTTCCAACCAGAGCTGTTTGCGTTCATTACAGTCAACAGGATCATTCTGTCCTCTGTGACTGATATACTCCAGCAAGGGAGTTTGCCATGAATCACGTCCCTCACGCAGGCTTGACCCCTGCAAAATCGGCCATTTCCAAACTGAACTTTTGCCTTTCTCTTGTGTCAATAACCCAAAGTGTGTGTGCACTGTTCCGGGGCACATTCCAGGGTGTGATTTATCTAGCTCCCACTTGCAGTAGCGTCGGATGGACAGATTGGATGTCGAGCCGCACGTGAGGGGACTGGTTGTTGGCGGGGGGAAAATGGCTGGCCTCTGCTGGATTAATACAGATGGGAATTGGTGGTTCTGAAAAATGTGAGGAATCGCACTCTTCTCTTTGAGGAGCAGATCCGCAGCAGGTTTGAGCTTACCTCTGCAGGTCGCAGAGCGGATCGGTTTGACGTGGTTAAATTCCTCCCGCAGCAGCTGACATAGCCCTGAGGACAAATGAGTATGAAATGTGCAGTGAATCTCATCACTTCTGGAAGTTGATAATATCAGCAATAGCACCAGTGTAGGAAAGAAGGCTGGAGCAAATGCAAACTCTACTTAGTCTATTTCTGTGATTTCAAGTGGCTATTCTCTCACATAACATGTTAAATAACAAAATGGCCATTCGTGATAACCACTTTCATGAATGAAAAAGTACATTTAAATCTTACTGTTTTTGTTTTTTGTCAACTTACATGTTTTCATCGTGCTACATGTAAAATCCTCCATTGCATGTACCCATGAGGCAGTGGTTATTTTCTCAGCAATAGGCACCGCAGTATTATGTGAGACCCGGGGCTGATCATGCAGCCTGTGGATGTTTACACAGGCTGACTCGAGCCCACCCTTCCCTTCAATGAGATGTGTGTCCCCCCTGTGTCAACTCCCAGTCATAGTTTGTCATTTCCCAGGAGACAGCCCGCAATACAGGCTACTACAAGTGCAGGCTCCAGCCAGTTTTTGTCTCACAATTAATCATTAATGAAGAATGTATAATAATTTTGGGGTATGTGGAGATGGCAACTTTAGGTATGACTTCAGCCGCACAGAAACACTCCACTTTCAGGCATTCATGCGTGTAAATCTTTATGGTATATTGTTGTCAGGTGCCGGGAACCAATCGCGTCCCAGAAATAGTTATAAATTTCTTTATTAATTGACAAGCAGATCAGGGGTCGAATGCTGGCAAACAGGTGCAATAGAGAAAACCAGGTTCATAGTCGGGATCACAGGCAGAAGTCCAAACAGGCAACGGTACAAAGCACACTCAGAGAATCATAATCCAATAAGTTAGGCAATGCTCGATAACGGGTAATCATAAACAGAACAAAGGCAGATCCAGAAAACAGAAGTCGGGGTACACAGAGTCGGTGCACAGAACAGGCAGACATAAAACCACTGGAAAGCATGGTAACAACACATAACAATCTGGCAAAGAACAAAGGCAAATAGATGGTATAAATACACTGACAAATTGACTGAAATGACAAACAGGTGTGAGTAAAACAGCTAAGGAGACACAGGTGAGTGAATGACTACAGAAAGCGAAAAAGGACATGAGACAGGAAAATAAGGCAGGCAACAAAACAAGGCGTGGCTCCATCTAGTCAGACTGTAGTCAGATTCGTATTTGAGAAACATTCTATAATGTGTGGCCTGACCTAGATGCTATATCTAGGGTGCAGGTACGTTTATGAGTAATTAATCATTATGAGTCATGCAAACCGTGCCTGGCCCTTGTAGTTTAGTAGTGAGTACAAGTAATTATGACATAAATTCTGTTGTGCCTGACAAAGGCATTCATTTCAATTAGGAGGTTGGGTGGGGTGCATCTCAGGGCATTGCTGCTAGCATGCAAACAATAATTAGCATGCTTTCAATTGTAGCATTGTTTTGAGAGAGATTATCACTCAGACCGCGAGTGAACTGCCATAGATGTACAGGCAGAGCAATCCCGATTGCATTCATGATGCCTATCTGACTTCATTGACCCACTATTTCATTTCAGATTTGAGAGGAGTATCACAATACAACTGATTATCATAATTATGTCATTTTATTGCCTTTTCAAGGAGACAAAGACATGCAGTCTGTAATTTGTAATGTATACCCTTATCTGTAACCTGAATTCAAATGACTTATATCATTTCCACAAATAGGGAGAGCTCTGATCAAATGAAAATATATTGAAAGGTCATGGGGGTGAAGGAGTCCCAAACTTGATTTCTTCTGTGCGAGGACTTCTGAATGCAGATGCCTATTCTATCATACACTGCACAGTTTGTTTGTTTTATTTTTGTTATTTTATCTAAATGAGATGGACTTTCAAGGGAAGCCTCCCTCAAAGAAATTTAACTTACTGTCATTAATTGAAATATATACAGTGTACAATCAAAATCATTCGGCAACCTTGCACAATATATGGGCAAATGTAAACATTCTTATTCTTTAGGACATTGCAATATATTTTAAACATACATATACAAAATACATCATGTATATACTGTATACTGTTATATACATTTCCATGTTTAAGGTTTCAAAGACATCGGTGGTCAATTCCCTTCAATGTTTTGATTGTAAATCTTCATTTTACAAAAGAGGGCTTTCCCAATGAAGGTCGACATTATAGGTGTGAAATACACTGCCTTAAATATTTCTTCAATAAAAATAGAAGTCCTTATGTGATTAAGTTGCAGTTGTCATGCTGTGAGCATGACCCATACTTCACTGTAAATTCACGGGATTTAGCTTCTGCTAAGCTGCCATCAATCCTTTTCCAACAAAACAACTCACAAAGTGAATTTTCCCCAATAAAAAAGTATAGCGGTAATACCATTGCCTGCCTCTGGCTCCAGCATACTCTGTTGGTAGTTACCTAGAGAACAGAGTATGCTGTTCTCCAGTTTGTTTTTATGGAAAAGCTATGGGGTGCTTCAGTGGGCATGGATTTATATAAACTGTGCTTGTCTATTGGTTGGCTTCACACTGCAGACTGGGGATCACACCTGAGGGGGTATCATGATTGGGGACTTTTATAAAAAGAAGCCAGTGCAAAGATTCCCACTCCCAATCTCATCCCACCTCCTACTCCGCAGACACGGGGAGAACATGCACACTCCGCACAGAGATGCCCTAGCCGACGGGGATTTGAACCCAGGACCTCCTTGCTGTGAGGCGGCAATGCTACCCACTGCACCATCCGTGCCGCCCTGCTTGTTAATGCAAATATTAAATCAGCCAATCAGCTAATCAGCCAATCTTCTGAGGTGCAAACAAATGGTTGTCGGCTCCGGTCTGACAGAAATGCCCCCTGTGCCAGGGAGGAGACGCACTGCGCCCATCACGCCAGCTGTCCTCTCATCGAGCTGCGATGCCCACACAGAGCTCTGTCAATTAGAAAGATCGGAGAAACCCGTGTCCCCCCCTCCCCCACTTCTTCCTTCTCCTGCAGCTCACCGCCCATTCAATAATTCATCCTTCTTCTTACAGCAGCGTCTCAGGGTACTGTTACAGGGTACTCCAGGCCCTGGCATAAACGAGCAGACAGAAACGAGAAGGGTACGCGGTAGCATTTTGTTCCTGGGTTTTTGGGTACAGGGATTGCGGGCAGCAGTACTGGCTGGCAACCCAACCTCAGCTGTCGCAGTGCGGGTAAGCTCCAAGGTCTATGCCCCTGGGGGCAGGGCACAGCTGGGACCTGTCCTCTCTGCCAGGACAAAAAAACCTGCATTCAGAGATCAAGACAAGATGGAGGCCACATCCCCCCTAACACTGAGAGACCTCCAAAATTTACAATCATTTGTGTCTTTGTTTACATAGCAGATAAAATAAATCCATGTTAATCACAAAATTAAATGAATGTTAACATTGCATATCTTTATACGGGGCTTTATATTTTACATTTTATTTTGTGGCAATTCTCCTTGGGTCAGGGCTTGATTGACATTTAGATGTCAAACACAGTGAGAGCTATCCTACTGGAAGTGACATTTGTCTGTATTTGAGTTCCGCAAAGATAAATCACTCTGCAAATTCACTTTAAAAGCAATTAAGCATTCAATCCATCTTAAATGCAAATAAACAAAGGAATGGAAATTATGTTCCAAACAGCCGATGTTTGGCCAATGTCTCATAATGGCTTCCTTGACTGTCCTTGGCACAACGCTACTTCTCATGTTGCCAATAACAGACTCCAAAGGCAATTAAAAGCCTAGAATCAATACTATATACTGAAAGCTTTCTAATACCTGGCCGAAGGAAGCGATTGAAAACACATGTCTAATCAGAAACAGCTGAGAAGCCAACTGTCCAGAAATTGTCAGCTTGTAACATAGCATTGTGGGGGGCCATTGGAATTGTCAACGTACATCCAAAGTAAAGTACAGGTCCCCTGTCATTCATGTCTTCATGCTTTTAGCCATACACATCAACTTTGGTAGAGTGCATTTTACTCTGAAGAGTGCCTCTAATCTAATTTGGACTCATACAAGTTATACAAGTGATGAATTGACAGTGAATGTCATACTGCGTGTTTCAACATGAAATCTCATGAAACAAGGTCCTAGTAAAACTAATCTGTTCGGTGTTTCCCCCACACCAGAAACTGTTATTTACACAAAGAGTGAGACACCTTTTTTAACCACGACTGAACCATAAGAGGTGGCATGACATGTTTCCTATACCAAATCAAGATGAAGCTGAAAATGAAACATTACTCAAACCTTTTCGCTTTTTAGAAGTGAAAGGGACATTTCGATGGGGACTCCACCGTTTAAAGGAACCTGCCATTCCCTTCCCAGAATGACTGGCACCTGGCCTGTGCCCCGGGGGACTTCTGAAGAAGAAAGAGAGAAAGGCCATGGGTGTTTCCCATAAATGGGATAGGCGGCCAATCCTCCTATTACACCTGGGTGCCAGGCCACCTCTCTTTGTGAGAACAGAAGTTTAAAGAAATGGATTGAGTCATATTACAGAAAACATACGGGTGAAATGGCTATGCA
This sequence comes from Conger conger, assembly GCF_963514075.1. Lineage (NCBI taxonomy): Eukaryota > Metazoa > Chordata > Actinopteri > Anguilliformes > Congridae > Conger > Conger conger. The sequence goes on from NC_083768.1 coordinate 46,968,433, forward strand.
GTGCCATGGTGGTATGTTGTTTTCCGATTGCCAAATTCTTCGGCAAACAGCCTCGACTACCCGTATCACCTACTGATTCTTATTCTCTGTGCCCGTGCTCATAGTCTCTAGAACTGTATCTCTTGTACCAACCTGTATTCACGGTGTTTACTGTGTTATATATCTGTGCGCTGGCCCGGAGGATCCACTCAGCAGACTGGTCGGACATGTGGGCACACTGCAAACCTCCCTTCGTTCACCTCACAATGAGCTGCAGCCTCTTGAATGTAACCTTCTGCCAGAGATAATCCCACATCACATACAGAATCTAGCAAAAGGTCAGTTCTCTCTTCCCATTCACTCCATGGTTCATGGCTAAATGTCATCCATAAAATAGTGGACCATATGAGGCAGAGTACTATTCATTTGGTTAAGGTATTTCATCATAGTGAGACACTGGGAGCAATGCACTTTAAATAGAAACTTCAGCTAACAGTGCACAGGGTTTATATATATATATATATATATATATATATATATAGATATATATGTGTGTGTTTCATAATATTCTGTCAGGAATATGGAGTATATAATGCAATTGGTGAAATGGGGTGAGAAGAATTGGCTGTGACAAGGCTAGGAGGCAATTTTAGATTTTAGATTTTTTTTTGTGACAAGAGGCCTCAAGACAGGCAAACAGAGACTGGTCCTTATTAATCAGGAGCAAGAGACTCTCGCAGCGTTCAGCAAAGGCTTGAGACGACTAATTGGGTTGAGGTAAAGCAGCCTGCTGGCATCCTCAGGGCAGAGAGCTGTCCGTCGCAGTCTTACAGCCCTGCTTTGTCTTCAGCAGGGTTATCCGGCTGGAAATCTGGGTGGGGTTGAAAGCAGGGACGCCGCGAGTGGCCCTGACTGCAGCGTACTGGGATTCCCTGCACGGTCGCGGCACCCCTTCGTTGAACCCATTTAAAACCGGGCCGGCCCACCGAGAGGCCAGCCCATTACCCACTGCCTGTGGAGCCGGCGCGCATTAGCTCTCCGCCTCTGGGGGAGAGTCCCACCGCGCTCGCTTTCACTCTCCCTTTCTCGTACCACGCTGCGGCTGTTTCAAACACCGTAATTGAGTCTTCTGACAAAATGTCCCCCTTGATGTCCGCTGGGGACTTATCGCCGGCGCACACGGGACCGGGTGCCGCGGTAACCGCGCGCGGCTCACAGCTGCCGCTCAGACGTGCGAGTTTTTACTTGAGTTGATGTGTCGGATCGCAACACGGAATGGACTGGAACTGCCAACTGGAAAGGGCAGGAAGAGCCGGGATTATGCGCTCTCGCTGAGGGATGATGCTGGTTATTCTCCATAGGGAAACCTGACCTCAGTGTAGGGTCTGTGTAAAATTAGCTGGCGGATACAATTAAAACATTGACCCCGATGGGAACCACATCCTGTAAACAACGCTGCCTTTTCCCCAACAAGCTAAGGCCCCGATTGTATCCCTTTGATGCGTACTTCCTCCCAACATAACCCATATGAATTTGCCATTAAGGGAGATTCACATTGACATCTTTTGTTTGAGCAGACGATGTTATGTGGCTACCTACTGGCTTTATTCAGGCAAAACTGAAGATAAAACAATATAAGCAGCAGCTGCTAATAAAAGTGCAAAGCCATGTGGTTACGTGGTGTAGGATGAAGGTGGCAGGTATCCGCTGATGTGGGGCCAGTTTGACAGTTTCCCCAGTTGTACGTAATGAGCTGATGACTCCTGGAGATACCACTTTCTAGCACCAAATGGTGTCACTTTCTTCATCCCAGAGGCAAGAGGCCACACCCAACAAAACCAGGCAATGAAAGAGAGTGAGTTGAGACACAACTAAAAGTGGAGAGTGAACAAGACACACAGAAAGGAAAAGAACCTCTTTAAAACCATGAAGTTTCTCAGCTCTCCTGTAGCTAGAGAGCTTAAGCGGAAATATATGCGTGACTTCCCCGTTGATTTGATGGCAACCGAGACAGTAAACCAGGGAGAAAGCACGCCGGTCCCTCAGAAAAACATGTTCCTTCCCCTGGCCTGAGCAAGGCGTACTGTGGATGCGTACTGGTGTGTGGTACATCTCATTGAAACTCTCAGCGAGTGTCAGACATGTTTAATTCATGGGGCAGGCTCTTTGCCTAAAGAACACACAGAAGAGGGGGCAGAAAGAAGGGGAGATATTATCCCGGGCACATGAACAGTTTGAAACCCCCAGCAGTGGATCTTTGAGAAGACTGATTTCCATATCTCTCCATCTATTCTGTCCAGGTTCCCAGGCACAGACACGGATGGCGAATGGTAAACAGCAAGCTGTGACACAGGCAGGGGCGGGCAGGCATGCCTTGCTGTCTCTGCCAGGATCTGTTCAAAGTGGCTTTGCATCTGATTTGTCAGCCGAGGGGAAGGAAAGGCGAAACGGAGCGGCAGGGTGGAACAGCCTGAGGATTGTCGCCCTTGAAGTTTTCCGGTTTATTTAAATCCCGCTCCCATGTACCTGATTTCTCGGTCACGATCACCCTCAGGAACAATAATATGACTACTTTTTTGTTCAAAATGATAGACCACTACTTTGTATAAAATCAGTGTAACTTTGGGGACCCTAAGGACATGATATAATCTATGATCATTTTGCAAGCAGAACTAATTGGAGCTTGGAATTTATTGTAAAAGTCTGTTGGCAAATTCCAGGAAAAAAGGTACCTACAGTTGATAAAGGATAAAAAGTGCTGTAAACTAAAAAATAATACAGTTATTGACATAAAGTAGTGCACTCTATTTGTGCAAACACACGGCAAAGATGACAGCCATGAGACTTTCACAATAAGTTGTGATAACACCTTCCTTCCAAAACTCATTTGGAAGGAATTTTGACCATTCCTCCATGCAGAGCTTTTCAGACTCATTTATATCCTTGGGATACCCCCCTCTTCCGTTCAGACCACAGGTTTTTCATGGGATTTAACTCTGGAGACTGAGATGGCCATTGCATAACTACTTCTTTATCATAAAGTAAAACAGCCTCAAAATATAGCCAATTGATTCTGCTCCGGAGCAACAAAACACATAAATGCTCCTCACATGTAAATGTAAATACTTATTTGTAATCATTTGTTAATGAGATAAACATGTTTATGGTACAGCTATTATGGGAAGCATATGTTAATGGCAGCACAAATGACATAAAATGGGAATAACCTATGAACAGTATATGCCCTACAATAGTGATACTCTATTTGATTAAGTGAAATAAAAATGTTGTATTATTAAGTTTGCTCATTCTAAAGACATTGAAGCTTGCTAGCTCGCAAGAAATATAATTCAGATTAGCTTTTTAATTAGTAGTCAGATGCAATGTTCCGATTTAAGTTTTTGTTCAGGCCTACCTTTTTTTTGTTTCAAATCAACAATTTCCTTTAACACACATGCACGCACACACACACACGCCCATGTGACTGGAAAAAATGATTCAGCCAGAGATTTAAAAACAAAAAGCTTTGTGTAAAATTTCACCACAGCAAGAAGCTGAAGTGTTAAAATGGAAGTCATAAGGATTTGTGGGGGTTGACATTATCAGCAAACACCTTAACCTGCTCTCCTGGAACAAATGACAGCATCCAGGCAAGGAGTCCACAGGATTTACTGTGCTTAGAAACAAATATCCCACTTACCTACATCCACAGTATGTGTGGCTTCCAATAAACAGCAACACTTAGCAAAGAATCCTGTTAGAAACAGTAAAAATACAACCAAGACACTTCATCCACTGATAACTGTTCATTTTTATACACTAGATATTTGCATTCTGTGCTTGTTTCCAAAAGAGTATTTCATATCTCAAAATAGTCACAGATCAACAGAGAGAGAGAGAGAGAGAGAGAGAGAGAGAGAGATAGAGAGAGAGAGAGAGAGAGAGAGAGAGAGAGAGAGAGAGAACTGTACGGAATGACACAAGTAGCTATGTCAGATCTTTGTTTTCTCCCTTCCTACTCTTTTGTTTCCTTGCTTGGTAGAAGTAGGTGAGCTCTCCAGGGTCCTCTGCACATTCACCTGAATCACACACAATGTGACGCAATGCAATGCAGCAAAAGAACCTGGCTGACACACACCAAGTGTGGCGCAAGTCCTTTCAAGACACCATGTCTGAGTCACAGTGCCATTTTAATTTTGTTTTTTTTACAATCGGTTGCACCCAAGTATGCCAAAACTCTTTAACACAACACAACAGCAGTCCATGTGGACTAAACTCAACCATTTTTATTTGCTTTGACACAAAATGCATTCAATGACAACATCTTTCAAAGTGAATAAATTATTTTCTCACTCAAACACAACAAACAGCAAAACTCTATGTATCTACAGCACTTTTTGCTCATGATAACAAACTGTTAAACCATAGCAAAATTTATTTAGACAGCAGTTTGATACATAAAAAAAAAAATAGACCATCAAATATGATGTACATACTACGTATCAATGAGTAACTTTATTAGTTAGACCTGTACACCAGCTTGTTAATACAAATATTTTATCAGCCAATCTTGCCACTCACCTCAGGCAATCGGGCGACCTCATTCGTCTGAACCACTCACCTTGGGTGATTGGGCAAACCTCAATTTCCAGCCCTGGGTGTGTTTGGGTGTGTGTGGCAGCAGAGTTTTACGCCCAAAGTTTATTAACACAAGTACATACAGCACAATGCATATTGGCAATCTAATTTGCAACATTAACTCTGACCTGCATTCATACCCTTGTCTGTAGAATAGGAATCAACAGCAAACTGATAAGTATTTATGTAACTATGACATTCAAATCAATGAAATCAATGTTCTTCATGGTTAATATTGTATCAGCGGTGGTCAGCATATGAATTTAGACTGGTGATCATACTGATAGCCTGGCAACATTGGCTAATGTAACATAGCCTACTGTCTTGATTCAAAGATCTTCTACCATCTTCTGTTGAATAGGAACAAACACCAAACTGCTTAGCTAGCTGAATGTTTATGTAACTAGGTGATGTAGAAACTTCATCCTACATTTCAGTTATTGCAATTAGCTAAGTTGATTGAATTGGGGGCAACCAGTGTCTAAATTACCGTTAGCCTATGCCGATAACAAAATTAATGTTACTGATGGTTGGTGGAGGTGGGGAGGAGTCGGAGGTCTCCTCAGTCCGGTGCTAGATCCCCCATGTCATCACTGACATTTAAGGTGACACACACCACAGGCACACACCTGTGTATAGAAACATAATAGATCAATATGCAATTTAGCATGATTTTCAATTTGTAGTCTTTCATTGCCACCTGCCCCACGGACTAGTGATCTCTTTCTTTTTACTCAGCATTGGTCTTAACCACTCGGCTCAGGCAATCGGGCAACCTTAATTTCCAGTGTGTATGTGTGGTCTGTGTGTGTGTGTGTGTGTGTGTGTGTGCACGCGCACGAGAAAGCTGCAAGAGACAGAGGAATGGTGAGGGGCAGTTCTGGGAGTGGTGTGATTCCCTGGAACATTCTGGATATGCTGAATTCTCCAGGGAAGCTGCAAGACAAGATAGAAAGGTAAACAGTTACAGAGAGAGAGGTAAACAGTTTTGGGGAAAGAGGAGAACAGAATAGAAAAGTAAAGAAAATGGTAGAGGATGTAATTCAATAAAAGAGGGTCTGAATGAACAGATAAAAGACCATCCCTTGCCATACATGTGTGCAAGATTATGAGACAGTTACTATAGTCTCTTTTGAACATTTGAATGCTCAAGTGCTGCATCTCAAGTTCTGCAAGCGATCGGTCAATAACTTATTTTCAGGAGACAATCATTTGAGTTAATTATCTATTTGTTGGCAACATCGTCTTGAACCGTTCAAGAAAAGGTGAGCTTCATTACAGCCTCCCCAAAGTGCTTACAATGCAAATTCAGCAACGGTTGCAGCAAGAAACGGCTCCAAAAGTTTGCTGATACCCGCTGGTCGGAGCAGGGTGCATGCATATCGACTGTGATCGACAATTTTATCCATTTAAAACTAAATCTACCACACAAAAAAGTGGGGTCTGGATTTCTGAAGCTACTGCACGCCAGCAGGTAGATAAAGGACACATTCATTAATAATGGATATACAAAACAAAGAGAAAGAGAAATGGAAAATAGTGGTGATAATAGTTCAGACTATAATATCTCCCATCTCTCTTGGGGCCATTTTCAACACCAGCCCTCAGGATTACTGGATTTACATGTCGTCTTAAAAATAGCCCCAGTAATAATTTATTTAACTTCAGCACGACCTCACATTATTGCAGAGAGAGAATGCCTCTCTCCATCTGTTAATTCAGACCCATTTATTCGCACTGCAGGCTTTGCAATCACCTGTTCTTGCAACAAGAGTGAAAATTGTTCAAAGAAAAGAATACCCTCACTTTGTGCTCCAAGAATAGTGGTGTAAAATCTAAGCTACATGGGTATGGAGTTTATCCTGTATACACATTGGGTGACAGGCAGGAATACACTCTGGATAAGTAGGCAATCCATCACAGGACCCATACACCATTCACTCAAACATTCAAGGATAATTTCAACTCTCCAATTAGCCTCATATGGACATTGGGAAAACAGGCAAACTCCACAGAAGACCTTTGCGCAGAATTCAACTCTGAGGTTGTACCACCCATGTTGTAGGCGGTGCATTGAGATGATGGAAAATTTAATGAGAAAAAAAGTGGTTTGCAGATTAAAGCATTCAGATTTATTTTTATTTTGCCTTCTGGGGTCATTCGTAGCTGAATTAATCTGTTAGTAATTTGATTATGCTGTTTATTAGATTTGTAAAATTTTTCACATTTACAGTATCTACACTCAGTGAGCACTTTTTTTAGGTATTTATATTAGACATTTATTTTGTAAACTCTTCTGCTGCCGTAGCCTATCCACTAAAAGGTTTGATGTATTGTGTGTTCCAAGCCATGGTCACTGTCACCTTCCTGTCAGCTTTGACCAGTCTGGCCCTTCTCCTCTGACCTCTCTCATTAACAACACTGCTTGCAGAACTGAATAAGTAGGGGTATAGGTGTTCCTAATTGTAATTCTATGTTTGTTTCTGACTCCTTCAGCTCCTAAATAAAACTACAATGCTAATTTACAAATGCAAATGTCACAAGTACAAACCAAAAGTACAACCTTTTGGTACCTCCTCTCCCCACATACCTGCCCTTCCAGCTCACTTCTTTCTGCTCTGGCCTGGTGCTGGTGGAGGAATCAGCGTCCCACCGCAATCAGAGATGGTGAAACTCACCTGACTCCAATACTGTTCAGTATAGCTGTGAAAATCCAACACTGATTATAAATGAGCCTTCTGTGCCTTCTTGATGATATCGCTGATGTTCTCCAGTTCTGTAAATCATTCTGGATAAGAGTGTTGAAGCAGTTGTAATGCATTGGGTATTCAGGGTGGTTTGTGGTCTAAATGCATTTTAAGTAACTCTAAAATAGTTTGTACAATAACGTTATATATATATATATATATATATATATATATATATATATATATATATATATATATATATGTATGAACACATCAATTTTATTATTCACAGTTACAAAGTTAAATATCAGTTGTTAATAACATGCTGGTATTTCTCTCCTTGAGCAAAGCAATCCCAAGTTTGCATTCACCATAGGAAATACTACCGGAGATAATATCTGAAATATCCTTCCTAGCAAGAAGTCAAATAATATAAAACCCCCACAGAATTAACTATCCCTTTAACATGGGAACTTTCGTGAATTTTGAGAATTTGGCCCGAGTGGGGGTGGATTAGCAATGGCAGAGGTCCGTTTGTCAGGGTGGTGGAATGGTGGCTAATGAGGCCTGATGGGTAGAATTAATATTATTCTGCTCTGTATTCAGCTCTGTGATAAGGGGAGATGCTCGAGGGCAGTGTGTTAAAAGAAGAATACCTGTTAGAGCAAAGGAAGGGGGACATCAGTGCAGGGCTTTCTGTGAGGCAGAGTTGCTCCTGACCTCTCCCTTACTCTGGTAAGGAGAAGTTCTAGAAGTGGAAATAAACTGTGACTAACCACCAGAAGGAAGGCTGTGTTCTTCTGGGAAAAGACATATTCACTGTCTGAATTTTATGAAATGGAATCTCGGTCACGCTTTATTTTCCAACCTGTTAATTATCTAATATTTACTGGGTAAATACACAGCTACTTGTGTAATTATTAAGCAACTACTTTAATTCTAGTCAGTATGCGCAAGAACCATGTATGTAAATGCATTTACCAGCCCGTTTCATAATACTTACCTCTGAAATCAAAACAGTTACCTAATAGGTACCTGGTATCTACCCAGTAAATACTAGGTGATTAATGGGCTGTAAAATAAACCATTACCATAATCTCTTCTAGAAGAAAATTAACTCAAAATTCACAAAATGGTAAAACAAACTCATTATTTCTCCATTTCCAATGGATCAATGTACTCTTCCAGGATCTTTTGTGACTTCCTGGATGCCCTTACGACAACCCAGCCCAACGGCTGTGAGGATCTTATTGTGGCTACACCAGGGATCGAACCACCGACCTATCTGCTCCCAGTCAGGAATCCTTTCAGACTGGTATTCTCTGGCGATGGGTATGCACTTTGTTGTACATCGCTCTGGATAAGAGCATCTGCCAAATGCATAATGTAATGTCATGTGATATATTTCAACAACCTGTTTTATTATCACTTCTGGAAATGTGTTTGATCGTGGAACTGTGATTGTAGGTACTTTGTGGTGATTATTTCACTCTAATGGTAAGGTTTAATATGAGTGAGGTTTAGATTCAACAAGTCTGGCTGCAATCATTCCTGTCGCCACAATCAACTGAATCTAATTATCAATTGAATTTGGTCAAATGGTAAATTGAGTAATTAAGGGGACAATTACCTTTTCACATGGGTGCCATGGGTATTTGATAACCTTTTTCATTAAATAAGTGAAATAATTCAACAAATGTGTTTTGGGTTTACTCTTCTTTTGCGTTTCCTTTTGTCGAATATGACATGGCTCTCAGTGCTGAACAATCCAGAAATAACAGTTTGAAGTGTAAGACGGAGACAGGTCCAGACATGAGGTTCAAACTGCTCAGACAGAATGAGTATTGCTGTGTAGTTTCCCCAACAAGAAAAACTTGATCTGGCAATGTTACCCTTAGGTCTCTTCACCAAATTTCCCTGCATCCTCTCAACTCTGTGCTAATCTGTTTAACAATGGTTACTACAGTTAATTTAGTTTACTGGAAAAAGGGGACTGATGTTCAAACTATTTGTCTTGTCAGCAATATAAGCAATCTGCAAACATAAAATGAAGACATTTCAGTTTAATGCCTTTGACTTATTGTTGATCAGTTGTGGTCAAAGAGCAGAACAAGTGGCTTGAACCATTCAGCAGGAAAACATGTAAGTTGTATAATGCAATTCTTTCAGAATCACTGTGAGAATTACCAGCAGAAAAAAAAAGAACACAAGAAAAATTTAGATATCAGGTCTGGGTACTGAAGCTGAATTTGGTTTTGCCTGAAATAAATAAGTACTATTTTAAATGGCTCTATATTTCCGCCTTCTAATAGCCTTTAATTATGGAAAGGGAAAATTCAGAAACCATTAGGCCTTTGCATTGTGCGTGGGAATTAGCAGCCAAGCTGAGTCATTCCCTCTGCCCATTAAAAATGTGTTTCATTTCCCCTTACATGTTAGACCGCGAGGACAAGCCTGGACTGATTTCGTAATCGTTGGATACTTTGGAAGCAAACCCTGATCTAGAGTTGCACAAATGGAACAAAAACAGCAAAACGATATCTTGCACAATTCAGCTTAACCAAAGAAAAAGGCAGGTCCTGAGAGCCTCCTGGTGAGAACACGTTTGTCTGAACAAACGTTTGTTTGTAAATCCCAAATATTCTCCCAGAGGGATTCGCCCACGCTTTACCAAAGCCACCAGAGTACTTCCGAGAAGGCAAAAAAAAAACAAGATTAAACAATGAGTCATTTAATAACTTGCTGTTTGGAAAAGAAAACAATGTTAAATTGTTAGATAATTTAGAGGTATTGAACTGGGAATGGTCGTGTTTGAAACACATGGGGCAGTTGATGCCCCGAGGCGGGATTAGGGGCATCAGCCGATATGATTCACAGGACAGGTCTGTCTGGATTACCATGGGAAAAGGAAGTTCAGTCATCAGTTTCCATCATGAGTCACATCACCACACACCGGGTAGTTTCCCATGAACTAAACCCACATTTCTACATTTAAACCACTTAAATTTTAATGAGATAAATAGATCCTCAAAAGGATTGCATAGCCATGTGGTATCATTAAGACGACAAATATTTCAGTGAAGCTATTAATATTATTCATTTCAATTTCAGATACAACAGCACTGCTCAAAAAGCCACCCAGGGAGTCCTCTGTGATTAGAGATCTCGCAGAGGATAATTTGCTCATATAGCTGCGGGATGGCTTTTTCTGAACTCCAGCTGGCTGTATGTTCAGGAATACATTGAAAATAACATCTTTTCAGGGGCTAGCGTGATCTACTATGATATTTATACACTCAGTGAGCACTTTATTAGGCATTTATTACACATATTTTTTAGACTTCTGCTGCTGTAGCCTATCCACTTAGTGGTTTTATGCGTTGCGTATTCAGAGATGGTCTTCTGCATACCACTGTTGTAATGTGTGGTTACTACTGTAGTGTACTGCAGTACATACTTACTACTGTGTGTAATACTGTCACCTTCCTGTCAGCTTTGAGCAGTCTGGCCTTTCTCCTTTGACCTCTCTCATAAACAATGCATTTCTGTCATGCGTGAAAATCCCAGGAGATCAGCAGTTTCTGAGATACTCAAACTACCCTGTCTGGCACAAACAAGCTTTCCATGGTCTAAATAACTTAGATCACATTTCTTCTCCATTTTGACATTTGGTCTGAAAAATGCCTGAACCTCTTGACCACACCTGCATGCTTTTATGGATTTAGTTGCTGCCACATGATTGGCTCATTACATTTTTCCATTAACAAGCTGGTGTACAGGTGTACTTAATAAAGTAGTGACTAAGCGTATTTTGCAGAATATCAAGTCTTTACATGCTGTGTTATATAAAACTGAAAACCGGTCTTACTAGCTAAGAGAATGCACCGCACAACAGAAATTGAGTGAATGCAGATGATGAAGAAAAATAAGTAAACAAAAAGTAGTGGCATAATTATCTATCTTGACTAATTACCCACATTTCTCTTTTTATTGGCTTTCACATTTCTGTGACCTTTGGCCAAAATTCAATTCAGCGAACTGACCACCATCAAGTTCTGTCTGAGGAAGATGTTTGATCACCCTGTTAAAAGCTTGAATCTGAGGGATTTCATTTGATTAAATTTCTTGCTACAAACAGACCAAGCTACAAGTTTGGCTTATGTGTTTATAACCAAGAGCATGAGAAGTCAGGACAGAATTTTCTTTGTCATGCCAGTTTAGCGTAGTGTCAGGTCTCCATTGAGCTACCCTAGCTAGTCATGAGGCGCTGATCGCCTACAAGTTATTGTGTGATTCTCTTCTTTTGTTATACACTTTGCAGCTTACAGGGTAGAAAGCATCCACTAGCTCACATATGGGCATAAGTGCACAAGCTTATGTTTGCCAATTTCCAAATGGGAGCAAGGCGGAATCATAAGAATTATATGTTGTAGCTCGTGAACTATTGAAGGTGGTTATATTCAGGCCCTGAGCTTGTTTCACATGAGATGGAAACTACCAGTCACTCCCCAGTGGAAGCTCAGAAGAACAAATTCATTTGTTCTCCAAGCATTATCCTCCACAGAGGCAATACGAACTCAACCACCTCAGTTATCCATGCACTGACCGTATGCAAAACCAGAACAGAAAACAAAATGCACACCTGCATTTCCTCACAATCAATTGTTATTAAATACCTCCCAGTCCACTCCTCTCTCCCATGAGAGCCTGGGAAGAGTTGACAACTGCAAATCAATTTTCCACTTAAGCACCTATAATAATCACTTCTTTTACAGGAAATGGGATGGCTCACATAACTGCTTCCCACATATTCTATTAAAGGTGGAAAACAAATGTGACAGTTTTATTTGGTAAATTTTAATAGCACATGATATGGCAGACAGTATAATTAACGTGAACAGATTTATTTTCATGAGTCATATCAGCCGAGTTGCCTTCCTGTAAGGCAACAGGAAATCCTGAGGTATGATTTCTGTTTGAGTGTTTAACGACAACAATGAATATGCAAAACTCTGGACTTTTTTTTTCTTTTCTGCAGACGTCAATATATTTATTGAATTTGCTCAATGCACTTGAGGCCTAAGGTGTGTGTTTGTCTTATGAAAAATTAATTAATTTGGTGACCTTGGGTGCAATCCCGGTTCCTGCTTTGCATTAGGTGAGAAAGCGGATTCTCCATTAGCCCCTTAAATATCCTCCTTTTTCTCAACACAGGCTTGAAAATGTCATACCCAAAATAAAATGGTTGCTATTCTTGAACCCTTTTGACTACATGCATAATCCTGGTGTGTTCTGAAAGATAACCAGAATTAACTTTATTACTAAGCTCAAACACAGTGGAACTGTGAACAGAGGCAATACGAACTCAACACCAGACCAAGGTGCAGGACTTGAATACTAACTTCCAATTGAAACCAGAATGTAAAAAAACCAGGTCTATTGCAAAGTTTGGGATCTTAAAGTAAGATGTCAGCATAGGTCTGCTTGGCCACCCCCAATGACAGACACACACACACACACACACACACACACACACACAGTTAGGAATTAGTTTACTGACACCACTGACTCAATAAGGAACTCAGTGGCATTCAGTCTGTGAAACAACCTGGCTTCCACAATGCAATTTCAATTATGATCACATAATTGCTCAGGCCTGATAAGAGACATTAACATTTAAACCAGGTTTGGTGCTGCTTTCTTGCCCAGCCCATGTTGCCAAGACACTCTGTTCAAATGCTATATCTCCTTGTAATGGTTCTCAACCTTCTCAACCTTCTAATTAAAGGCAGTGGATTTCCAGATGACGCCTCTTTTAAGTGTGGCCATAAAACAAATTCAATTTCATTTCATGTAATTCAATTAATTCAACTACATTCATATGTCAAGGTTTTGGCGGTCATTGCAACCCACGGCATATGTAACCCTGCTCGCATTATCCCATTTTCAGGTTGATGATCAAGGCCCCGGTCACGGTGTGATGCCAGTTCATATTGTCATTCACGGAATGGCTTGTAGCTCCTGTATAGGCCTCCAAACATTGACTGATGGATGGAAGGTGGGGGGTGGGGGGGTGGGCAGGTGACACGCAGTAAATTGGGCCGGGTGCAGACAGCACAAATATTTAATCTGCCACTGCTCACCTCTCTTTTTTTCCCGTCATATCGCCGACGGGAATCCGATGCGCTGCAGCAGCATAATCTGTGACATTGCGGTGGGTGTGCACACGACAAATCTGTGACACGTCCTTCTTCGCCGTGGCATCTGTCAGGGGCTTTTCTTGGGCTGCCAGCGGCGAGCGTCACTCCCGCCCGGCAGACGGCCTTGGGTCTTCTTGATGATGTCGGAGGACTGTGAGTGACAGTGCCGATTGGCCTTGGCCCGGCTCTGGCTGTTGCCTTGCCAACGCATACAGGCAGCTCAGGCAGTGAGGGATAGCCCCTGTGACAGTCACATCATTTTCTTTCCTGAGGAAGGGGATAAAATAAAACAGGAAGTAAATATGAAACACTGCCAAGGGGGAAACATTTTATTGTATACTGCAATGGACAAGTGAGGCGGTAAATATTATTTGGGAATAATACAGAATTGGGAATACTAATAAACTTTATGTATACAGAGTAGAAACTTTCACATAATAAAATGACGATAAAATTACCATAATTTAATTTGATTACACTACATTAATACAATTGATAAATTAAATATTAAAATGAATAAATATTAACTAAATATTAATTTAAAACAAACTGTAGAATGAGTACCAGATTTACACTATATTGATCATTTGGGATCCCACAGTTTGGAGGATTCTGGAAAGCCAAAGGGCAACATGGAATAAAACGACACTGGATATATATTCGGAGGTTAAGTTAAAAGTATTCTGATTTGCTGGTTTGCTATTCATAAACAAAGTAGCATGAGCCGAAGCAAAACACCTGTTAAAATGTGGCATGTTAGAAGCTTCTTACCAGCAGGATCCTCCTGGACATGGTGGTTGTAGGGAGATACATACAATCTAGGCACAATATAGAATATCTGTGATAGGTATTCTTTCCAAGAACCATTAGGGGTGTATTTATGCGTTAATATACATAATCTGCTGTATATTTGCTTCCTTGTGGATGTATGTGAGATCATTGCGTAGTCCACTCAATATTTACTCCAAACAGATGTGTACTGTGGAGAAGTGAATTTTCTCTCTAACCCCAGCTTTTCTTCCATTTCTTCAGATGGATAGTGCCTATTAAATGCATGACAGAGATGTAACTGCTGCATTGAGTGGAGGACAGGGGATTAAACACACACACACACACACACACACACAACCTGCCCTTTAAAAAAAAAAAAAAAATTTCTTATCTTAACCTCTCCTTATGTTTTTGTGAGGTGTGCTCCTATGTTTCTAACAGTGGCATGAACATGAGGAATGCCACCTGTTCGTATATGTGATGAGAACTATGAATCAGCATAATTCACACACTTAAAATGCCCACTCAAGCTGTCCAGAAGTATCATTCATAAAAATGGCATTCAAAAGTAAAAACAACTTTGAGTTCAGAGTCTGAAGTCCTGCTTTCAGAAATCAGTAAAGCAAAACATACAACTTTATCTGCATGAATAATGGAATTAAGAGAGCCGGTAAAGCTGAAATTAAGTGAAATTATTATTATTGGTTTTACCAAATGGTCACTTGAGGCTCAATTCTCCACCCCACCACCACAGGTAGCGGAATCCACCCACCACGGACAACCAGGGCATAGGGATAAGGTGAGCAGAGTCTTTATTACAATTTTTAACAGTTCATGACTGGGCAGTCACCCCACTCTGACTTCCCCTCCAGTCTCTGTCACCCCTGCTCGGGTGGTGGCCCCGCCCACCGACTGAACCCAGGCCACATGAGCTGAGCCCTGGAAGAGAGACTTCCCCACAGTAACCTCAACCCTCTACCACACACTATCTCACCGTGTTCCGCACTCACTCCACTTTGTGCTCACTCTCAAACACTCTCCTGACCCTGCCCACAAGGCACAGGCTGACCCAACACTCAACCCGGCTCAACGCACCCCTTTTTAATATAATGCGGCTCTGAGCCATTTTTTCCTGGCTGCCTGAACCCCCACTGCCACAAACTCCACTCATTTATCCCTTTAAGAAGAAACCAGTGGCAGCTGTGTGAGCTAATCAACCGGGTCGGAGCTGAGCATTACTTTGGTTCACATTCCCATGCGTGCTCCCAATTACCAATGAAGGAAAGTGCTCTCACCAAGCTGGCAGCTTGTGAGGCTCACTTCCCGACACTACATCGCATTTTATCGTAAATAAATAATATGTACCCCTTTCCCCTATGTGGCAAATTCATACATCACATGGGAAATGAAGCATCACACAAACAATCCAGCAATTTCATACAGCATTTCTTACAGTATACCACAACCTAGAGAGAGAGAGAGAGAGAGAGAGAGAGAGAGAGAGAGAGAGAGAGAGAGAGAGAGAGAGAGAGAGAGAGAGAGAGAGAGAGAGAGAGAGAGAGAGAGAGAGAGAGAGAGAGAGAGAGAGAGAGAAAATCAAGGTGGGTTTAGTCTCGTAGTAAACAAACCATGTATTTAACTTTTAAACAGCAGTTACTCCAACACCAAATGCAATGCACTCCTCCTTACAAGATTTTTTTTTTGGTTTTCATTTAAGAACAGACTCAGTAAAGAAATACTGATCATTTTCTTCACAAAAATCCAATGCCAGTCCAGAGTAAAGCATGCACTGGTACCTGGGTGTGAAAGTGTTGCTCTCCTCAAAGCATGCTATTCAGCAACTGAATGACCAATGCTTTGATGCTCACTCAAGAGCTATCAAAAGTTAATTCACACACACAATCAATACTAATTGATTGCAATATTTTGATGATAAAGATGATAGACTGTAGATGAGGATGAATACTTGTGGGTGTTGTAGTTATATCATTGATAAGGTTAACCTCAGCAGAGACAATGCCTTTGACATATTGTTTTGTTCACTGGAACTTACTCAATATGTTGAATACACTCTGAATAGACTACATAATGGTGCTACATTTGACGCAGTTGAATTTATGTAACAGTGTGTGGTCCCGGTGATCTGTTTTTTCTGTGGAATAGATGAGTCAGAGATGAGAGGCAGTGTGTATATTTGTGGGAGCATGGGAAAAGGTGATGTCTGCTGGACTTGTTTTAACATGTATTTTTTAAATATTGCACTTCTATTTTCTTTTACTACTTTTTCCATTTTATGTTTTGTCTTGTTTCACACATTTTAACGCTTTTCTCAGTGGGCCTGTAATAGCCTATGGCTTGACATATTTTTCTCTTCGCTTGTCTAACAGAACCAATATAACTTATCAAAAAAGTTTTTTTTAAATAACAGAATTTTTCTGAAATGTGGTTGTTCTAGGTAGTGAAAAACCATGGTCCTTCTAGTGCTAAATTGTCATTTAAGGCTGACATATGGGCAATGCGACTGTGCCTTTTATTTTACAGTGAGTACAGTTGTCTGAGATGAAATCCACATAGTTGTCCTCCGTCTTCCAAATGATGCTTCACAGAACAATATTATTCTTACAGAACGATACAGTGAAACTTTGTATTGTACTGGAGTGATTCCTGTAGCTAGGATATGCAGCCTTTAGTGACTAGTGTGCACTTGGATGTAATGACACATTGCATTTCCACATATTGGTTGACTCATTGTTTATTGCTCAATTATTGCACAGTTTTTCCATCATTATGACGTTAAGACTCACCAGTGTGTCGGAAATCAGTGTTCGTCAGTGGAGTCCTAACGCCGAAACCAGAACAGAAAATAATGTGTGTCACTGCCAAGTGAAGTTTTTTTCCCCAATCATTGTTTGATTTTTATGATGCACATTAGCTACCTAATCAATTTCTTAAATGCAGCCTGAACTAGGTTCTGTTTTATATCCCTCAACTTATTCAAGATTCAATTCAGTATTCAATAGTTTTCACCATTCACTTACCAACAATGATTTTACTGCTGTATCACTCCCATCACTCCCGTGATAGATAGAGTGAGGGTAGTTTGGGAGCAAACAAGAGTCACTTTTCACCAAGCGTTCATGTACAAGGGAGAGTAGTTATCAGCATTTTGAAGTTACATCATAATGGGGGAGTCATGACTAAGAAGGGAAGTGAAAGAATGAAAAGGTTTTAAAGCTAAATTAGTGTTTAAACATGGGGTTTAATTATGGTTAAATTATGATTTAAAACAGAAGCACAATCAAACCAATTAAAATTCATAGTAAGCCCTGGGTTAGGGACTATACACATATAATTTCATAAAATAATTCCTGGTTTGTAGGTATAAGTTTAGAAAATTCACAAAAAACATGTGTTTTGCAAAAATGCTACATTTAAAGAATCATATCTGCAGAAATATTGACTCAATTCTGATGCCTCATTCTGTACATTTGATGCTCTCATTCTGCACTTTAACATGCAATGATAAACAAAAAAATGTAAACATGTATCTGAAGCATGGAGCCAGTCAAATACTATACAGTCCCCCAGTAAATATCTGCCATTTCAGCACGGATTACCTGTATCGTCTTGAATCAAATTGGTTTAGACTGGACCTGGATTTATAACCAGTATGGTTTTCCACACCCTTAGTACACTGAGGAATATGTTGACAGACACAATAACATTGGTCATAAAAATAAAAGGACAGTATGTGCTGAAGTCCATTTCCATCAGCTGATTTCCTATATCTGAACACTTTAAGTTCAGAGTTTTTAAGTGCTGAATGAGCTTCTTAAAGTTGAGTGCAAAATAGCTGTAGGATTTCATAGTCTGGACCCTTCCTTTTTAAAGGTTGGTGCCATTATTAACTCTGTCCCTATATCTAAGTTTCTTGGTCTATATTCAGACGGCCAAATCCCCGCTAGCTTTAACATTGGCCACTGTTTAAAGCTGCTGATCAAGCTGACCCTAATTGCTGTAGACCTATTTCTATCATGCCCCTTGAAAGTAGAAACACTTCCAGCTGACTTACTTTTTTAGAAAGCAACAGTATTCACTGAGGGGTGCAGTACCATCCCCCAGAGAATAGCATGTTTCTGCTGAAATAGTGTATACAGTTGTTTGTGTTTCTGGCCCAGAAGTACTTTACTAATGCCCTGGATCAGAAATTGATCTATTTTCTATCTTTATTGATCTAGATTAGAGATTTGACATGGTGACCATTTGGTCATCCAGATTGGGACAAATTACTCTTTCCAAGGACTCTTTCTCTGGATTGTGAATTTGGCTTTTCCAAATTCTCAACTAAGTTCAATGTATTAAATGTGACATTACCGCCCAAACCAGAGACTTTCCATATGGCGTTTTCAACTTCCACTTCCCTGTTCATACAGTAGAACGATAGTAGAACAGTAGGCGATTTAAACCTCAGTTCTTGTGATCATACAGGAGTCTTCAGTATGAATTTATTTAATCATAGACATGTTTTTAAATGTGTTAAGGTAATACTATTTGTCTAAATAAATTCAATTTAACACATCTGTAACACTTTCATAACACTTTTATATATTCTCAATATGACAAGGAGTGATTCCATGAAAATAGTTAGTAATAGTAATCTAAACATTGCATGAAGCAATACCAACAATCATGCCTGGAATTTCATCATTTTAGGGGCAAGGCCACTTGGCCTTTGGTGGGGCAAATTTTTTGAGGGCATGATGGCCATCAAGTAAAACTATGATTTTGAATGATGGAAATAGGCCAATTAATTTCACTGAATTTTATTGTCATTTCTTACAGTGTAGTTTTTGCCCTGCACTCCATCAAACTGTCAGGTTCTGTGTTTTTCGTTATCTGTTTGTCTAAGTGCTTAGCGCCCTTTGTGCACACCTTAGGCTGTCTGTCAGTTCAGTCACCTCATTCATTCGTTTCACCTGTGTTTCACTTCCTTGATTGTTTCTCCACACCTGATTTCCATTTCCCTCTTCCCTATCGGTGTATTTAAACCCCTCTGTTTGTAAAACTCATTGCCAGGTTGTTATGTGTCCTGACTGTACTCTCCAGCGTTATATTCTGACTGATGCCTGTTATGACCCGTTTTGTTTTTGACATCTGTCTCTGGATTCTGTTTTTGTTTGTTTTGCCCGCTCGTTATCGACCCTTCGCCTGTGACTACGACTTCATTTTGGATCATCCTTGATGTCTCTGTTTGCTGGTGTATTGACCCTCTGCCTGGACACTTACTTACAAACTGCCTATCCCCTGCTGATTCTGTTTGCTGGCTATCGACCTCCACTTGTTTTACCTGCCAAATTTAGAATAAAGACTCTGAACTGAAAGCTACTCCTTGGTCTTGCTACTGGATCTGTTGTTCTGCATTCCTGACACAAACTAACAGTTGAAATGAAACAATCACTTTGTAGTTAAAGTGCAGACTTTAGGTTGAGAGTTATTACATCTATTTTGGGTGAACTGTGTAGGAATTACAGCTCTTTTATACATGCACACCCCCCGCCCCCTCGCCCCCAATTGATTAATGTTTTATTTTTATTATCGGAAAAGACTCATGATGGTTATCTTTGCCTTGCATTTATATAGTGCTTTTCTCATAAAAGTGCTTTACAGTGATGAGGGGGAAATACTCCTCAGACCAACATCAATGTGTAGCACCCACCTGGGTGCAATGGCAGCCATTTTGTGCCAGAATGCTCATCACACATCAGGTGGAGAGGGGGATAAGATATTTTAGGCAATTAAATCAGGGGATCACTGGTGGCAAGCTCACAACCGAAGCCAGGACACCAAAGGACCCCCTGCTTTTTGTGAGTGTCATGTGTTTTGACCAGAGTGAGTCAGGACCTCAGCTTAACATCTCTTCTGAAAACCGACATTTCCTACAGCAGTGTCCCCACAATACCACTTCCAGCAGCAACTTAGTTTTCCCAGGAGGTCTCCCATCCAAGTATTAACCAAGCCCACACTTGCTTAGCTTCAGCCATTCAGCAGGAGCAGAAAAAATTTGTTCCATAACAATAAACAGTCATGGACAAACAGACATGCTCTGCACATGCAAGAATATTTAGTTCAGCATCCTATCTTGAGGACTGAGGTCTGAATTTCAGTTCAGGTTTTGTGCTGGTTCAAGGGCTCAGAGAACTCAAGCATATTTATTTCAGAGAGACTTCAATTCCCCCATTCTCCAGAATGATAACTCTACTCTCCATCTCTTGGCTGTCCCCCAGGGAAATATGAAAGATTTGTGACATTCTCCCTCTCAGTAGGAGTAGATAACCTGAAAGTTGCAAACCCCAGCCCATTCCACAGTAAAACAACAGATGCATGGTTTTCTTCAATACATAATGTATACCCTTAAATGCAATTGGCTTTCTTTTTGTCTTTTGGAAAAAAAGGCCAGGCTTTTCGCAGCTGCTGCAGTGAAATGGGGGGAAAATATTGGAGGAATATGAGGTATGCAGTTTAATCACATCTTCAATTTTGCTAGTGCCCTGCAGCTCTTCAATGAGCAAAGTAATTGCAGGTTTTGTTTCTTTTGTTCTTTTTTACATACAAAAAAAAATCCAGTGGGTACCAGCCACACTGTTACACTTTTCTTGAATTTATGAAATATAATGACAAAATAATATATTTGAAATTGCCATTCCCCCATGGTGATTCCACATGCTCTTTTCTCATATATTCTATGCTGTATTCATTTCAAAAGAATTATGCATTCCACAGTTCGGAATTCTCAGTCATAACTTCAAGCTCATTACTTCCCTGTAATGTCAATTTGAGAGGATACAAACTTTGAAACAGCTACCACTTTTCATACTGCAATACATCAAATGTGCTGAAACAGTTTTTTAATGTGTCATATATGCCCATAAAACTGTGTTGTTCAAGTTTGCTTCCTAATAAAGGCATACAATTGACTGCCTTTCAGAATACATCATTTTAAATTCTTAGTAAAGGGGAGCAATTCCATATTTTATGAGTTTATTTTGGTAGAAGGGAATTGATGTGAGAAATTGTTAGAACAGAAGAAATGGTGAAGCAGATGTCAGTTTGATGGCCTCTGTTCTTTTCCTTTCATTCTAAACCAACTCATTTGCACATTTTCACACCAAGATCTAACATCCATTATAATCCAGTCATCTTTTTATTCTTGCCATCATTCAAATATGGACACATTTGAGATAACCATTATCGCCAGCCTCCGTCTTGAAAGAACTCACTTCTTGACACTGCGCCTTCGAACCCATCACATAGTGTTATATGGCCTCAGGGTCATTAACATAGGAAAGTAGTAATCGCATTTTGGTCTTTTTGTATGTTACACAGCATTAACAGTCAGCATGTCAAAAAATATCACATGGGACCTCCACGCAATATCTTTTTCTGATACCCCGTAATTGTATGCTGAGTCTGGCAGTTTAGACCTTGCTTTGTATTTCCCCAGAGTGTTTGACTCCTTACTTTAAGTCTCTTTCTGTGAGAAATGAGAAGCTGCCCAAAGCAGCGAGGACACCAGGAGACAGCAGCAACATGTCACACTCACAACATCTCACTAAAAGGCTAAACACACCGAACCAGAAAATACATGGTGAGATCCAGACAGAAAGAGAGGGGGAAACCAGGAACATGCTGTCCCTAACTGGTTTCCAAATGAAATCATCAAAATGAGCAAAGGCGTGAACAGGTAAGGTTTGTGCTTTATATAGCCCCTGCCATTAGACATAAGCATCATGTGAGGGGGTGGTGCTTCTCGAGTTGTCTGCCTGAACTAGCGCCGCAGGCTTCACATCGTTTATGTGAAATTTCTTGGTTAAGCAAAGAAGCAATGTTTTCTGACCAGACCTGTATAATCATTCCTCATTCAATTCAATTCAATAATGTTTCCTCATTCAATACAATTCAATTTTATTGAAACAATGCTTTTTACGTATGGAGGACTATCGGGCCAAAATTGAACCAATAAATCATGATAGAAGTATTTATTTGTCCGAAAAGTCACAGAAATATAAATTATGATTTTGGTATATTTAGCTAGATATATAAACAGTTGTCTGTGACCAAGCTAGCTAACAGTATTCCTCTCATATTTATGTTACTACTAACATTAGCTAATTTGCGAATTGGAACAAATAACATTTAGCTAACTAGCTATGGTTAGCTATCAAAATGGAAAGCGAGTGTAACACATTATGTAACACATCCTGCTCCTGGTCCTTGTACTTGCCTGAAGACGCTGGATATCGAGCTGTGTTGAAGCCTACAAAAAGATATGGGACAAAGTTCAAACCCTGGTCAGTCTGGTTGGTTTCAACAAAAGCAAAAAGCAAAAAGAATTGACTCAACGCCTTTATGACAGGTGCAGTTATTTTCCGTAAAGGAATAACTTCAGGAAATTGTGTAGATGCGCACATGATGATTAACAGGTACTGGTAACCAGCTTTTGTGCGAGGCAAAGGACCAACACAGTCTCTCGTAATCCACTCAGTTGGTTCAATGGTGGGGATAGGATACAGCAGAGCAAGTGGAATTGGTTGGTTTTCCAGCCACCTGACAGAAGTGGCGAGATGTACAATAATGCACGACATCGGTTTTCAAGCCAGGCCAAAAAAAACACTGTCAAATCTTTTATTAACATCTAAATGGCCAGATAAACCGAATACAGCTGCAGTAAGCAGATGGAACCACAATTTGATTAACCACACTCCAATCTGCCAAAGCATTAAGTGGTCTCCGTTTGCACATTAAGAGACGGCCCTTCAAAAAGTTCCCAGTAGGCAAAACATAAATCTCTGCATCAGGAACTGCCTTAGCAAGAAGTGAAGACAGGGAAGAATTAGATCTCTGTGCTTCTATTAGCTGGTCCAGTCACACTATTTGACTGGAGTGTAAATGACTGTAATGGTGTCACACAAGACTTTAACAGATAAACAGCCGTAATAAACAGCACATCATACAGAAGTGCATGCTCTTTATCAAGACGTAACAATGTACCTTGACAAACTCTTCTTATCAGGGCCACCCCTTTTGAGGCCCTTTAAAATGGGACAATCAGCTAACAAATGACCCCGTTTCTTACAATAAAAACACACTGGGACTTCCTTAGTCCCTGAGTCATCCAGTCTACGGACATCTCGATCAGTGGAGTACTGGGGTGTGAGAACGGCAATTCATGTTTTAAATTTTTTTAATTTTGTGAGCCAATTACATATAAAGTGTTCGTCAGGCTCTCTCGCCTCTATGTGTTTGCTCAGTAGTCTGTATGTTCACATTTGTGAATGGGTACGTCACGAGACAGCAAACAAGGGACTACTAATTGGCTACTGGCTACCAAAGCATGCATACTGCTCATATTGAAATGCTAACATGCAAGACAAAATTTGGAATTAGCAATTAGCATCATTTGTCAGCTCCGTGATTGGATGTGAATTTTTGTAATTAAGTTTTGTACTTCACTTAAACCTCATCAACATAAACTACATGAATACAAGGCATGTGTGAAATAAAATATTTCTATTCCAAAGTACTTTTAAATACAGGTACAAAAAGAATAGGTTTGAGCTGGAACTCTTGATTACAGGATGGATTCAAGCTTCTAATTAGTGCATTGAGGTAAATATCTGCTGAAACTGCTGACTTGTTGCATGTTATCAATTCTGTTTTGCTATTCATTTAGATCAATACTTTAGATGACATGATGTAGCTTCCCAAACTTTGTCACTGAAGATAACACTAATAGTAGAGAATGTAAAACAAACTCAACACAAGAGGCGGCACTGCAGTATAAAGACACCAAAATGGGCAGTGCATCTGTTAGTTTACAATAAATAAGCCAGGAACATATACTGGAATAAGGAGCTGAACAAACTCTATACTCTATCTATACTGATTCTGTATAGATCGGGATGGTTCCAGGGTCAGTCTGCCTGATTCTGTATAGATTGGGATGGTTCCAGTGTCAGTCTGCCTGATTCTGTATAGATTGGGATGGTTCCAGTGTCAGTCTGCCTGATTCTGTATAGTTTGGGATGGTTCCAGTGTCAGTCTGTCCGTTTCTGCAGAGATGGGGGCATTAACAATGTCAGTCTGCCTCGTTCCGCAGAGGTAGGTTGTTGCCTTCCTGGGCCCCACTCTCTCAGGTTCATCTAAGGAACCTCCCCCTAGGGAGCCAATTAACTCATATTAATGCAAAATACTCTGAAATTCTCATCCTGCTTTTCCCTTGGAAAAAAAAAGTTTAAATCAATTTGGCGTTAATCAAGGGGAAAGAACTGAGCCGCTTTTCTGTTAGGATTCTCTCACAAACACAGATTTTCTATGTGATTAGGCTGATTTTGTTGGACTTGAGCCCTGACCTATGAATCCGCTCAAGCCCATTACAGCTGTGCTAGACCACCACCCAGGTCCTCTGACAGACCAGCATCATGCTGGGCTAAATTATATTGAGTGGAGCGGAGCAGCGTCTTTCTAAAATCAACTATGAATTAACGCTATAAATAATCACTATCTGGACAGCTGTACATCTTTTGTCTCTACGAGCCATCTGCGTTGGCAAGTTTTGCTTGGTGACTACTTGGTGATGCATGAAAAAGGTGAGATCAATGGTTTCTTTCCATAGCTCATGTGATCCACATACTTTTGGTCAGCAAGCCTAAGCTAGCTATCATTACAGGTATAGTTCATATATTTTTTAGACCCATGTTATTTAAAAAAAGACACTATCAATAAACCAAACTCAAATAAATGTGAATGTTGTCATATGTTTGTTTGCTTGAATGAATACGTATCCCGTTATCAAAACATTCCAATATAGGCAAAAACTATTTGTAGTTACTTTAGGACAAATTGCCTTACCAACAGAAAAGATATGTTGCTTAGCTACTGTTACTGAATGCAGTTATGGCAGTAGGACTTCTCAGGGTTGCCTATGGCGACAGGTGCACCACCAGGTTTTGTTTACCCTTTCCCTGGTCTCACTCTTTGTCTTCAGCAAGTTGCACTCACTTGCTTTCTGCTCATGTCCTCTTAATCTCTGGAAGCTCCTCATCTGTTTATTCAGGTTGAAGCCCTTGAAAAATGTGACTGTAGACAGATTGATAAAGCTACCTCCTCCTCAAAGCTAATGGGTCAATGGGTTCAGAATGACTTTGTTCAAAGAAACAACTAAAACTGTTGCCTACATTTTCCTGCAAAACATTTTCCCCCAACACTACTATCAGTATAAGATGGAAGTTTTGCCATATTATTCATGCATAAATGGTTGCTCTAATTTAACTTCGCTTTTAAGTTAACAGTTGTTTCAGGGAGTGTTATGGGAGTCTCTGGTGATATTGTTTGCTAACCCAACTGCATGATGTTATTGCGTCAAGTCACACATGAATATCAAGACCCCAACACAGCCCACCAACAAAGTTCTCTGACCAGTACTGGTAAAGCAGTCGCTTGGTATAGACAAGGCTGCTCACAGTATGTATGCAAGGAGCTACAGTAGATCGGTAGATGGGTGCATTTATATAGCACTTTTCTCAGACTCAAAGTACTTTAAAGTGATGAGGGAGAAAATCACCTCAACCACTGCCAATGTGCAGCACCCACCCTGGTGATACAATGGCAGCCATTTTGCACCAGAATGCTCACTACACATTAGCTGAGGTGGAGAGGGAGAGAACAATTTTTTTTGCAAATTAAATCAGGGGATGATTAGCTGGCAGCTTGAAAGAGCCAGGTTGGGAATTTAGCCAGGATACCAGGGAAGCCCAGCTCTAGCTGATTAACTGTCATGGGATAGTACATAGTAAGTCAGGGCCTCAGTTTAACATCTCATCAGTCTTCTATCGGTGAGCATCTAATTACATTCTCAAACCTATTATGAATTGTGTTTCTAAGTCCACCAGGCACAGCCACAAGCATGTGTATCCACTGAATTACAAAAAATATTTTTGGTGAGAAAAAAAACAAAAAAAATAAAATAAACTTCCAATTCCATTGTGTTGGAGCTTACGGTAACTTTGTTTCAGTAATATTTAGTGTAATCCAGAAGTGTTTACCTTTCAGAAAAGACCCAGATTCTGCCTAAAGGGTTTAAGCATAGTAAACATTAACATTTAAAGCCTATCCGCTCCTCTGACCTTTCTCATTTACAACATTTTGTTTTTTGCACTATTTTCTGCAAACTCTTGTGACAAAGGAGATCAGCAGTTTGAGATGTGGAGATCAACCATCCTGTCTGGCACCAACAATCATGCCAGTCAAAATCACTGATATCACATTTTTCCAGTTCTGATGGTTGATATGAACATTACCTGAAGCTTCTGACCTGTATCTGCATGATCCTAATAAAGTGCTCAGTGAGTGTATTTATATATACATATTTGTTGTGCCTGGTAGTTTTCATTTGATTAAAAAAACCTTTTATTACACATTTTTTCCATGCGATTAATAATCTGCCAGCGAGCACGCATTTACTCATTTATACTAGTAAGTACCTGTTATTATTTTATTCTTCATAAAATGATAAGTTATCATTTCCTCCACTTTAACGCATTCATTCTGGGTGCAGAGGGGTGAACAGAAATGGCTGTGGGAGGGAAACTAATTTGGAAATGCCACTGTCTAAATTCTTTCTCTTAGGTCCTTCTGATTGGATTTGTTGGGCCCAGCAATGTGACCCTGATGTCAATCCTGATGACTAATAAATCCCTGTTGCCCTCTTGGGGGCGACAGCCGGGTCAATGCGGACAGTGCGTCTGGGCGGGTGATTCGCGGAGGGTCAAGGTTTCTCGGCTCAGCCGTTCAGTTTGTATGCATCATCACCCGGCAACCCCGCAGAAATCTCCCTTAATTAATCCAGCATGGCTGGTGCATTTCTCTTTTTTCCCCCAGTTTCTTCACCAGTTGCTTTCAACTCTGTTCATAAGTATGCACTTGGTCTTTGCTGCATTCAGGCAAATGGAAAATAAAGTATATGGTAGACAAGAAAGGCATTTCACAGTTCTGCCATGTTAACTCAATACCTGTGGCCTTCTAGGGCACATCCAAAATAAATAATTCAATAATAAATAAATTAATCTAATTGTTGATAAATGGAGGCAATGTATACCACTGGGGATAACTTGTGAATACCCTATATATATTTCCATACTGAGATACTTACCATTGATGCTTCCCCCTGGTTCATTAGGAAGGAGTAAATCTTGCTTATCCTTCATTGATAGTCGGTCGGTTTTTCTGCCAAATTGTCCTGGTACTTTGAGGAATTCATTATTCCATTGATTTTAAATAGTGCCCCTGACCCACCTCCATATTTGACAGGCATGAGGTGCTTCTCCTTGTATGCATTCCTCTTTTGCGGCCAAACAAGTCAATGATGTGTATGGATAATAAATAGATATGCATGTAAATAGACTCAAAGTCTGCATTTTGAGCACATTATTCATTGCTTCAATCCAATGTGCCGGAGCATGGAGCCAAAAGGACAGAAATTGTACCATTGTCCAAATACTTATGGACTGCACTGTATATGTGAGCCCATGCATAATGTGAGAGCATGGTTTAGTATGTACAGTGGCAGTTTGTATTCCTCCACAATGAGGTCCGCATTGTTTTGTATTGCAAAGAATTTCCCAGCCTCCACTTAACCTTGCCTCATAAATGTGTTTTGTAGCAGCGATCTGGAACGTTAATTGCTGTTTATTGCTGCACCTGTCTTATTCATTTCAAGGCCATTATTGGCTTAAGCTGTTGTCCAACAGCACCTCTTTATTAGATCTAAATTACAAAGCCGGTTTGGAGCTCAGTTGCACACATTACTCATGCTTTCAAGACCACACAGGCCGCTAAAAATTATTGTGGCTGATGTTTTTAGGGCATACCTGCTTTGGTTAGCAGTACATTTGTAATGAGCAATGTTCTCCCTCTTTTTGATTGTCATTACAATGACAGATGGGGAGTAAGCAATCAAAAATCTGGTCATACACCCAGTAATTGCTAATATACAAATGAACTACAAAAACCTTTGAACCACATAGCTTAACCCTCCAGTGGAATATGAAAGCAAACCAAGCTGCCCTACAAATCACTGTTTCCTGGACTTGCAAATACAAGGATGTTTCATAAAATGGTTCTCCAAGGTCAGACATTTATATGCAAGGTAATATTGCCACAGTAGTTAATTATTTATCTGGATCTCAACAGACATGATACCAGTGCATATCAAGTCACATGAAGGCATGTTCCACACAAAATTCAATGCCTTAGGTACAAGAAAATGTGAAATTACTGTAATCTTGTTTGACATCTTTTCATTCATCATTCTCTACATCAAGAGGCATGCTTTGTGCAAATGTAACAGTCATGCAAATGTACAGCATACCCTCAGCTCTGTACAGTAAAGTTGCAGAGTAAATTAAATCCTGGTTTACTGCAGGGGGAGGGGGTGGACTATCATGGGAAGCAATGGGTCTGGGCGGAATTCTCTCTTTTGAGACAGGAAAAATGAATTGTATATATATACATGGACTCCAGAATTATTGGCACTGCTGATTTGGCAATGCACAAAAAATACTTTATCTCAATATTTTTTTCCTTACAAGATTCTTCACATTCTTGGGTTTGTGCTTATCTACTGCTTTTTTTCATTTCCAGGCTGCAGTTAAGGTCCGGCGGCTGAGATGGCCACTACAACATTGATTTTTTTTGTGACAGAAACATTTCTGTGTGGGTTTTGAGGTATGCTGTGGGTCATTGTCCTGCTGTGAAGTCCACCTTCAGACAAATCTCAGCCCTCTAGCAGAGGCAACCGGATTATCAACAGAAATTGCCTGATACTTGGTGGAATCCGTTACAGCATTGAGCTTAACCAGTGCCCCTGGGCCTCTGGAATTAAAACAGCCCAAAAACATCACTGCCCATGGTGAAATACGGTGGTGTGTACGATTTTCTTGTATGCCTTTCCTTGTATGCATCTCTGTTTAAACGACAAACATCCCAAAACTGTCTCTGAAGAAAACATTACATTTTGGTGTAATTTGGAAACTGTATACTTTCATTTCAATACATTTATTTTCATGTTTTAGTAAATAATCTAATTTCTTCAGAAAACCATAGGTGTAAAAAATGTTGGCACCCTTAATTATTGTAAATAAAGTCAAACAAATACTGTTTAAGAATTGCAGAGATTGTTTGCATCTTGAGGTCACCAAGTCACAAAAAGAACCATAAAATGGCACCTTCCAAACACGTGTTGTTCATTGTATGCAGCCTTGTTAAGGCAAAACACTGCAGGGGAAAATTTTACGAAAATATATCATGAATCTTTCCGAGTTGGTTACTGACATTACTCTACACTACTCTACTCTACTCTACTCTACTCTACACTACATTCCTTGTGTGTGAAGTCAGTGGAGATTTCCAAAAAAATACGTATTGGGGAAAGCATGACGACTGAATCAAATATTTTGTGAGAGAAGAAATCACAGCTATCAGGCAACTTTGGTAGCCACTGCCCCATGTCGTAAATGTGTCAGGAACACCGGTACCCTGTCCTCTTTGGTTTCCACTGACAGGAAAGACCAGTGGTGTGGAGTAAGCAGACTGTCACCCCGCTCATTCGCCCAGTCAGCACAATGAAGATAAACCGCTGTGGCAACCAAGCCTTTTAAAACAACAGCTTTGCTAGAAAACACAATTAAAGCCCCTCTTTCCTGTCCCAGCTAACAGTCGCATTTGAAAACAGGGACACTTTCCCAGGCATTGTAGCGCAGGCCTTACACAAACCTGTGGGCTCTGGCATGTTCAGAAGCCCATGGAGCATCAGAAGGCGGGAAGGTGGGTGGTGGGTCGTAGCTTGCGTGAGCAGTTTCAGTTTGCACACCTCTTCCCTCACACGCAGCTGCAGGAACTCAATGTCCATCCACTCCAGCTTTCTGTCTGTCAGTCTCAGAGCCCATGTACAAACTTATCTGACCAGAATTGGTAATACCAGATGTACAGTAAAGGTGTGATCCCCATCCGTGAGCAAAAAATACAGCTTCAGCTTCGCCTAGAACCGGCTAGTGGTATGGGATTGAAGTAATGACTGAGAAGCATTTTAGCTAATAGCATTATGTTTCCAATGGTGTATAGTTTGTAGGCTTGCATAAAACATTGCATTGTTTTGCCTGCATAACAAAACTTTTTCAATACACATGCTGAGACTGTTATGCTTTGGCAAAAACAGTTCTAGAGATATCGTGAATAGTGAAGTTTATAGAATAGTGAATATTGGCCCAAAATATTGGCAGCGTAATACTAATGTATCTGTATCGGCATTTCAAAAATCCTTACAACAAAATCCAGCACGCACACACGCACACACACAGAAACACGGGTTCAGTGATAGCAGTCATGCTACACACCACATCATTTGATCTTGCGAAAATGTGTGTTGCAACCCCTACAAGATCAGAGTAGCTGATCAAAAAGGCCTGAGCTCAGCTTCTAAGATGATCAAGGATGACTCGGTCAATGCCTCTGGCACTGGTGTCCAAATCCCACAAAAACATGGACTGGTGGGAGGCTTCTCAGAAAATTAGAAACAGCACTGGAGGCCAGGAGGAAGATGAAAAATGTGCAAGACAACAAGCTGAAGAGACAGTTTCAATCTGAATTGTAGTATATGAGCTCTTGTTTTTTCTGGGAAAACAAGACAAGACCACTGGCATCATCACTCATTCTTGGCCATCATCTGTCCACCCAGTACAACTAGATTCTGATTGATCTTGAGATTGATATTCTTCCATTGATATCCTCTGCAGTTATAGAACATATATTTAACTTTGGTATTCAATTAATTGAACCAACTTGATCATTGGTTCGAAATATAATGTTTATGATTATGTTGTTTTTTTGTCAGCTGTCCATCCTTGTCCCTACCTTACAAAATCCAGGTTGGAACCACCGCAACGTCTCAAAGATCACAGGTCACACCACGGTACACACACGTGCGCAGTCTGTCAGTGGCACAAATAGGTGTCGCTGTGAGATTAATGCACCCATTCTGGCTGCCAGTACCACTATGGAGCAGACCGAAGATTAATGGGGGAGACAGAGCGGGACTCCCGCCCAGCGGAGATCTCTGCATATTAATCTTCAGCTTTTCAGGGTCTCGCCCTGACGCAGCCGGCCGCCGCACTGATGAATGTGAGGAACTTAAAGCACTCACATAAATGTGCCAAATCCACCCCAGGGACGCTTCATCCTGCTCCACAACCGTGCGGCTCGCTAATTGTGGGTTTATAAATGAGCTGGTGGGTCATTTCAAAATATCAGCAAATTAACGTCGCCCTCAGGTGATCAGTAGGTCAAGGAGGTCAAGGATTTTTTCTGATGAGGAACCGTATTTGACATTTTTCATGTTGTAGAGAAAATACAGCTGTACCTATTATGCTTCAGGGATATGGTACACTTCCTCTATGAGCAAGAAATGAAGGACTGGACACTAATCTGTCGTAACCCATAACCCATTGCAAATTTACCATGGGAGGTGAACGATGAAACGGAATGACTGGGAGTGAATTGGCAGTGTGTCCTCCCTCTGTTCCCCTCCAACCGCCAAGCTTCTCTAAAAGAAAATGAGGATTTGTCTCCCCCTGCTGGCTCTTTTTTTGATAATAAATGAAGACCGTGAGATGTGCTGTACCCAGGGTTTGCCATTCTCTGAGAAGCTTGCGAGCTTCAATGGTTACTGGAGGTATTACAATTGTGTAGGCCTCTGGTGGCAGAAAGCAAATTTCCCAATTGAAGTCCATTCAAAACCTGAATCTACCCTGGCTGAAATATATTGGACTGTACTTTTGAACTGTATTTTCTTAATTTTTTTCACACTGAACTAATTGCTCTCCAGTAACCAATTTCTTATCTGAATGTTACCTGCAAAAACGTTCTTGCGTCCATTGTTCATGGTGATGAATCGTGACAAGTAAAAGAAAAAGAAATAAAGCTGGCATATATTGCTCTTAAATGAAGATGCTATTATGATGATATGATTTTGATTACACTTATTTTGATATTGTAGTAGCCTCCTGTAAAAATTAAAATTAAAATTTGCCAATGTGCTGTGCTAGGCCAAAGACCACGTCAGTGAGGTACAGGAGTTTATATATAGTAAGCATTAATGTACTTTTCACACTCGTTTATTCAAGTGCTGTGGTTCCTGTGAATTGCAGATAGCGACTATGCTGTCTTGTTTAGCTTTTAGCTGTACAAACCTCTTTACAAGCAGTACTAATGTTAATTATTTTATGATACCAAAACAAATAATGACCTATGACAGGCTGCACATGCAGGATTTGGCTCCAAAATAGGGTTGCTCATGGTAATTGAGCTCATTTAGGTATTACTAAAGTATTATTGTACATTGCACTGTTAATAGAAATATGATAAATACTATGTTGGGTATTTCTTTTCTTTTTTTTCTTTTTAGCTGTAGGCTATTCATATCTTATAAGGACAGCCAAATAGAATGTTACATTTGATTATAAATTGAGTTAGCAAATTTTTGTCTGCACTTTCATGGCTTTGGACTTTGCTACTTGATGATAGAATATTAGTAATTTGTCTGACCTTTGCTTGTACTTGTTCCAAGTGTACACTATTGCACGTCGCTAAAGCTTCTGTCAGCCAGCCAAAATAAACAAGGCTCGCATCTGGGTTAATAACGTCATGACAGTCATCAGTGCTTTGGGCTGAGCATCCATTCCACACGCTGACATAAAATATAATCGACTGGAACAGTCTTTAAGGGTACATTTATCAGCTCTCGGCAATGTTATTCTTGAGTAATTTCCAGTTTGTTCTGCTCAGATTGTGTTAGTCCCAGAGGTCAGGATAATGACAACATTGCAGTTCTGAAAGGTTGTCTCCCCCATTTGCTCTTCTCCTGTAAATAATGAAAACGACCCAATATTGCATTTAGGTAACAATCCCTTATTTTATTACTACACATTATTTATATACAAATATAAAAGGGGTTTCCATTTGAATAAGAAATAAGTTCTTCCTATTACAATGACTGACTGCATGACAGTCCAAGACTAGGACTTCAGTCAGACGGCGGAATAGGCGGGACACCGGGACTTTTTGTCCCCCCACTTTCAGGTATTATGGAAAATGTTTTTGCTGAGACAATCCCAGATCCTGAACAACCGCAAGAAAAGTAGGAGGATCTTTCCGCCGATTCTCCTGCTGCTACTGGAGGCCATCTTAAACCCCTCTGCCTGACGTGTTGGACCTGCAGAACGTCAGCTGTGAAATAACTATGAGGTTGTGTATCATACACTGGATGAGATGGTAAATTCAGGAGGTAACAACCCCCAGGGTGAAGACACTGATGACCCAGTTTGAAGTTCACCTGGGCTTGAAGGTTTCCCTCCACCTGTTCTCCTCTGCTGAGGAGGCAGCATGAGTCCCTCGGACTGAAGACATATACACAAAAACTGTGCATTCCAGTGTAAACATGCTCAGAACTCACTATCAGGAATGAGGTTGGAATCGTCCTTCATCACTCATGGAATATATGAATACATGAAGAACGGGCAGCCTTAAATTTTTTTTTTATGCATGTACTTTTGTACAGTAGGCTATGGAGAAAGAAAATGGATGCATTTTTACGCACATACAAACACAACGCACCTTCATCCCCCCATACACACATGTGCATACATACACCACATTCACAGTGACATTGCGATTACTTAGTTGGGGGGGGGGGAAGTGCCAACCAGGAGCCTAACAGTGAAAAATCAGAGTAGATCACCCATCTCCTCTTCAAGCAAAAAGACAAGTGCTCTCCTGTGACAAGTGGAAGGCCGGGAAAGAGGCGGACAGAAGCCTCCTCCGCTCTACGAGGCTGGTAATTGCAGGTTGGAGGATTCCAGCGCGGGTAAACGAATCTCATAATGAGTCAAGTCCCCAAGACAGCCTGAATGGAAATGTGCTTTTCACCCAGCTGACACTTCACTAGAGTGAATAATAATAAACGGTAGCCACAGCCCAGCCATTTCTGCCGGCACAAACATATACAGTATCGTTGGTTCACATTCCCTAGTTCAGCTTCATGCTGGCACTGCGAGATAGATAAGGTGTCTCCCACGAGCCTGAAGCTCCTGCCACACCGAATTGACTCCGGTGATCACTTTATGAGCACTGCACACAGCACCATTCATTGAACGATTTTATCCGTTTTGTTTGTCTGACTGGCTGACAGCGTAGATGGGTGTAGTCTGGAGGATCAGCCAGGCTGCTGTTGCTCCCCTTGGGGGAAAGCGAAGATGAATTAGTTGGATTCTGAGGAGAAACAAGCAGCTTTATGTATTCAATGGTAAGAGCAATGGTATGAAAAATGTTGACATTTTGGCAACATGCGCATTAAATTATGTACACACTACAAGAAATTTGTCCAGTCCAACTTCTGCACTGCCAGCTAAGTGTACCCCCAACCACCTCCACAGTGGCAGATTACTACAACGATGTGAATAGTGACAATAATCTGTAAGAATAGCCCCGTATGTATCACAGATATAAATTCATATCTGAATATTTGGAAATGTAAAACTTTGATCATGCAAATGAGTAGTCTTTTTTTTTTTCACACAATTCTTATTCCCATTGGATTTTGTAGCCTGTGTGGGTTAATGAACATGTATAGACACAAGCAAATGTTTACAGACTGGCACGCACATATATATATATATATATATATATATATGTATATATATATATATATATATATCCATCCATCCATTATCTTAACCCGCTTATCCTGAACAGGGTCGCAGGGGGGCTGGAGCCTATCCCAGCATACATTGGGCGAAAGGCAGGAATACACCCTGGACAGGTCGCCAGTCTTTGGACTGTGGGAGGAAACCGGAGTTCCCGGAGGAAACCCACGCAGACACGGGGAGAACATGCAAACTCCGCACAGAGAGGCCCCGGCCGACGGGGATTCGAACCCAGGACCTCCTTGCTGTGAGGCGGCAGTGCTACCCACTGCACCATCCATGCCGCCCTATATATATACAATGTATGTGCGTGCCAGTCGGTAAACATTTGCTTGTGTCTATACATGTTTATTAACCCACATAGGCTACAAAATCCAATGGGAATAAGAAAAAGACTACTCATATATATATATATATATATATATATATATATTTATGTACACACATGGATCCTTAAGGCAGGAACAGCTCAGCATTTGGCATGTTTAATTGTACAGTACACAAATCAAGAAATCTCCTTGGGGTGTCTGTACCATCTCACTGTAACTGTAATGATCATGTAATTTAGCATAAATTGCATGCTCTGCCATTGCAAATAGAGCAGGTCATGGCACTTCAGTTTGGTTTTCACCTCTTGTGTAATCACATGTAAATCAGGCACAGAATTGTTCATTGCTACTGATGGCAAAATAGCTGTGGTTTACGCAAGGCTGAATGTCTCTGTTTGTAAAGAGCACGGGCCAGTGAAAGGTCTTACTCAGCTAGGAAGCAGCGGGGCATGAATGTTTTAATACATTCATTCATTCATTCATTCATTATCCTAACCCGCTTATCCTGAACAGGGTCGCAGGGGGGCTGGAGCCTATCCCAGCATACATTGGGCGAAAGGCAGGAATACACCCTGGACAGGTCGCCAGTCCATCGCAGGGCACACACACCATTCACTCACACACTCAACTCACACACTCATCTCCAATCAGCCTAACCTCCTTGCTGTGAGGCAGCAGTGCTACCCACTGCACCATCCGTGCCGCCCAATGTTTTAATATTTATTACAAATTTTACGAAAAAAGAAAGGAGAAACTCATTCCTTCTCCCACTAGGCTTGGAGATAAAATCTAATCTAAATGTTCCATATGCAAATATGGGAGAAATGTACCAGTAATGACCTAATTAGGATTCACGGGGGTTCAGACTAGTTTGCAGATACAAAGCCAGGAGCACATCTTGGAGTTACTGCATTGTTAGTACTCTTACACATTTTCAACCAATCAAAATAAGTGCGATACTATTGTTTTGAGCCCCTAATAAAACCCTTTCATTACAGTCAGAGGAAACTGTTTAAAAGTTGAACAGGCCTAAATGACACACAAGTCCATAAAATATTATTTTATTACTTGGAACAGTGTGATTCAGTTATTCATGGCTTGACATGCTATCGTTTCCAATCATATTAGGAGGTGGCATGTTGTATATCACTCCCCAGTGCGCTCCAATGGATGTGATGCCAGATGAACTGGCACGCCCACTGATGATACGTAGCTCACTCTCGGGGTATTTTGGATAGAGGTTGAAGGAGGTACTGACAGGGTGGCCTACGATGAGAGACCGCCCTCTGCTGGTGACAAACACAAGCTGGTAAATGAAGTTGCTGGGGTTGTATTTCCCCGAAATCTGGACAAAAGCCTCATTTTCAAAGAGTGACATCTCCACTACGTCGCTGTTGTTGACACCATACACGGGGCTCCAAGAATAGTCATATTTCAGCTGAAATCTGAAAAAGGAAATAATTTAGTTAATCCAAAAGTCATTCCTGAGCCAAAACTAAATCCTAAATCTGCAACCTAAACCTAAATACCATAGCAAATGAATCCTATCATATCAGCATATATACACAGTGATTTCAGTTAGTTCACCCCCATTGATTACTTCTCTCTGTGTAAAAAAACCCCTGAAAATAACTTGGTTCTATTTAATGGCATGACTGCAGAATAAATATCACAACAACAACCCCCCCCCCCCCCCCTCCAAAAAAAAAAAAAAACAGAATAGAAAGCCACACATTTTGCACTTAACAGATAACACCAGTCAACGTAGCAGTGCACCTCTGGTACTTTGCGTACAGCTGTGTTCAGTGCTGAACATCACTCAGCAGTGTGTACCTCTGGTACATTGCATACAGCTGTGTTCAGTGCTGAATATCACTCAGCAGTGTGTACCTCTAGTATGTTGCTACTTTGTGTACAGCTGTGTTCAGTGCTGAACATCACTCAGCAGTGTTTTCCTGCATGTAAAAATTACCCTGTGATGTAGCTGCCAGGTCTCTCCCAGACTCTGATGGAAGTTATGCGGCCCTCTCCAGCAGAGGCAAAGGAGCTGCCAGTGCCTGCACCCACAGCTGCTGAATAGGAGTAGCGCTGTGGTCGATCTGTGACATCAGAGACAAAATAATGCAAATTAATACTTGCTTAGAGTATTGAGTTACACTGTAAAATATTTTTGCTTCTACCAATTAGAAAATAAGAAAGTGACTGGAATAGTATTTTTATATTCGCTCAATTTAAGTTCAGCGGAATACAAATTTTAAGCTTCAGTGACAAGCCTTGTTAATTGAACATGAATTATGTAGGCCTCTTATGTTGGCCACAAATAGGATTAGAATTCGTAATAAGTTTCTGAAGCAGGATTTAAACTATATTGGGTGTAAGTTACACCCTGTAGTAGGAAGAGAAGGCCTTTTGCAGAACAAGGTCTTCCCAAAGCTTATCCAATGTTTATGAATAGTTCGATTTTGTATGTGATTTTGTATGTGATTTTTTTTAATATGCAGTTTATATGACTAGTAGTGGAATTAATGTTTGTTGATGTGCTGAGTTAATACTCACACTGAGCCCAGGATGAACCGCACAGAAGGCACAGAACGAGGATGAAGATCATTCTGTATTTCGGGAACAAACAGAAATATTAAAGTATGGATATGTTCAGTGTTATATGAACCACATGCTGCAAACATTATTTTTTACAAACATACTCCATGAGAATGTAAAATCCACCATACAGTAAACATGATTATTACATAGGTTTGTTAATTAGCCAAATAGTTAATTATGGTAAAGACATGAGATATCTGCATATGTGTAGGTCTTTTTTAATCTTGGGCAGAATGATCCAATCTGGAGGCACTCAAGCCTGGTTTATTCAGTTATCCACTTGTTAGCTACCAAATAGCATAATAGTAGCCTTGAGCAAGGTACTTAAGCTGGACTTCAGTAAATGTTGAGCTGTTTAAATGGATTGTATGGAAGAAGAATAAAAAGCTATGGAAGTCACTCTGAAAAGTAAATGCCTAAAAAATAAAAAGGCGTGAATGTAAATTTAATTTACCTGAGAGGTGAAACAGTGTTTCTGTGAAGGAAAAAAACAAACAAACAATTTAAATGTTTTTCTTCAAATGACAGTCAAGTGCAGTTAATAGCCCTTCTAAAATTGTTCTTGAAAGCAATATTTTGTTTAATACAGTTGCCTATATTTTGAAGAAACTGAATAAATGTACCTGAAAAAAAGTACAGGAGTGAATAAATTCAAGTAAATGCCACACAAATTGTGCATGCCTAACTTGACACTCACCGACTCTGTAACAAGGGAAGAAGAGGCAAATAGAAACAATGTAGCAAGGTCCGCTTTCTTTCCAAAGGATGTGGTCCTGTGTGCTGTTTTCTACTTATGTGAGGCTGCAATTTATAGTCTCCAGTGTTCCATTTGCATGAAGTATGAGTAGGTGTGCTATTGTCAATTGTTCTTATTTTTCCCCCCACATGCTTCCTGATGGCATACGCCTTGTGTGTGAATGTGTGTGTGTGTGTGTGTGTGTGTGTGTGTGTGTGGGGTGGGGGGGGCTTAAGAGTGTATGCTCGAGGCTGAAGAGGAATTGTATCAGGTATGTTTAACTTTGTAACCTAGAGTTGGAGCCTGTCAGTGAGTTCTACAGAACCTTTCACAGCTGCTTTCCAAAGCCAAGATTTGATCCACACTTAAGATAGTCTTAAATAAGTGTTCATTCTCATTAATTTTCCATTATTTATATCAGGCTTTTTGTTTTCCTTGTATGTTCCAATTTCAGTGTGCAACCATCCTTGAATGATTCAATTATATTTAAGTACTCCTTCACAATACATACATATCATTGTACATACGAACCAATGACTATTAATTGATTAATGGAATTTCAATTTTAATTATTTTTATTTTTTCAACACACACACACACACACACACTACTGTACATAAAAGATCTATTGGAGAAAACAGGCCTGTGTCAATGAACAGAACTGTGAGTACACAATACCCAGTACTCAGTTTAATTGTTTTGACATTACACATTCCTCATCAAGGAATAATCTGAAACAGGCACTTTTTTTCAATTATGAAAAGCCAAACTGGCAACAGACTTTGCAAGGATCTGCATATAACCTCTCTGTGTTGCCCTCAACAAGAGAAATTATCTTTTGAATCCTATTTCTTATTACTCATAACCTAGATATTGATGATTGACAAGAAATCCTCCACAAAATTTTCTTCGTTTTAAAATAATTTTATTCCTCTATTAATATATATATGTTTTCCTGTGAAAGAAGGGGTACACATTCAAAACATCTATCATATGGATGAAAATAATATTTTATAATTTAAATGCATTTTAATACAGTCAGTATATGCAGTATAGCATAATTCATAATCTGGCGATTGAAATTGACATACTTAAGATAACATTACATTACCAGTTCTCGAGAATCAGCGTCATTGCTTTGGTTTTTGTAACATAAGATGCCTTTGGGTGAACA
Source organism: Conger conger (assembly GCF_963514075.1). Classification (NCBI taxonomy): domain Eukaryota; kingdom Metazoa; phylum Chordata; class Actinopteri; order Anguilliformes; family Congridae; genus Conger; species Conger conger. Next base: position 47,008,358 of record NC_083768.1, read on the forward strand.
AAATTGTGTCATTAGTCACAGTAGTTTCAGCACAAGACGGCTTTTGTACTGCACAATCCAAAATACCAAAAATGCTTCCTCATACCAGACAGAAAGGTGTGGGAAAGTAAGACAGACATTTTGATTCATTGGAACAATCAGCTGTTATGGATTAAATTACTGGAATGAATATCCTCTGCCGCGTTGCACTTCTTACATGGCGGAAATAGTGACTTAATATGGTTTTATAAAGTGGTTTTATTACTTTGAGGTGCTGCTTAGGGTGAAATTACAATGAAAAGTTTAAGCATTTGTCTCTTTTCAACAGGATACAGTTCCCTTCTGTACAATGTACAGGGACTCTATCCAGGGGCTCCCAGTTACAAATTTCTGTTTCATCCAAAATGGAACGCCTGAATCATAGAAAACTACTCATTGTTCCCGATAATACTGCTAATTAAATCAAATTAAATTCAGGGGTGGTTTACTCTTAAGGCCAAACAAACAGCCACCATCATTTCATTTCAAGCCTATTTCCTTTTTATTAGTTTATGTCTTTATTTCAGATGACATGATGTAGTACACAAATAGATGGATGAAGGACACATATTCAGAGCAGAGGATACCACAAGTGTACTCTGCCTCTGGTAGTATGTATTGGGTCATGTCATTTATTTCTTTTTTAGACATGCCTGATTACCCATACCTACAGCTGACCAGACTACAATAGGTGACCTGTTACTTTACATATGTTGACTTGGGGCTTCCTGATGATATTTGTATTCCTGAGAGACCAATGTTCTCCACTTTTAGAATTCACTCTGGATAAGACTCTACTAAGTGACTGGAATGTAAATACAGATCATTACTGCTTTATCATTATTTATGCGGATTCATTTCAATGGAATTTCAACTTTACTTTTCTTCACTACCTGTATATGGACCAGCAACCCAAGCATTGTATATGACACAGATTCAGACAGTCCAAAATGTTACAGTAAGGATGACTATGCTAAACTGTGGGCACTGACAGAAATGTACACGTACACAGGAGGCGGGGGAAAATGAAACAATGCATGGGAACAATGAAAAGGAATATTTCATTTTAAATGATTTGCCTGTCATGTCAAGTCATGCAAGAACCGGTCTTACAAACAGATTTGTTCTGAAATTGTGCAAGTGGGAGGATTCCCTACTTTTCAGTCCCTTCTTTTGCGACAGTTCATCACTTTGTGACAGATTTAGACTCGCTCGGGGGCATGTGACAGGAGCAGGTGATAAATTGTGGGAAACTTCTGTGGCCTGCCACAGTGTAAAGTAATTGCTTTTCATGTGAGCAATTTGAGTTTGAACCCGGTGTTTTACCTAGGATACTGTAGCTGTAGACTGCTATTAATATTCTGTTGCATTGGGACATGATATTTCCCATGGTTTGATGATTTGTTATCCTTCTACCAATAATAAAAAGGTCAAACTATTTCATGTCATGGTTAAACTTGCATAGCACAGGCTACTGTATGTAGGTCTAGCTTAACATGCACAGTGGGCTACATTGCACTCGAGGAAAGAATATTACCTTACTGTACCACGTGAACAATTTCAACATTGTTTCAGACTTCTTGCATCAACTCACAATTTCACAAAATGCCACTCAGGGACATAAACTAGAGCTGCACCAATACTACCATTGGCATCGGTTCATTACAGCTCCTAATCCTCGAGTAACAAGTGTGTGGGTAAAATTGCTTTGGGTGGCCAATATCTGTTTTAATTGGGCTGTATTTCTAAATCTTCTTCTTCATTGGCACATTCATTAATTAGTTTTGTCCATCCTCTGCCTATTCCTTGGTTGTTATTGTACCTGAAGCCTGTCAATTCATGGCATCGATTATATGAAGACGCTTGCTGGTGTTTTTTTTATTTATTCTTTTTGCTCTCGCTCAAACTACAGTGTAGTCCATAAGTATTTGGACAGTGACACATTTTTATTATTATTTTTGTTGTTTTTGCCCTGGACTCCAACAAACAGTTGAAATAAAACATTCTCTGTGTGGCTAAAGTGCATACTTTAAATAGAGGATTTTTACATCAATATTTGGTGAACAATGTAAGAATCCCTCTATCCCTACATCCCATCTTATACATATTAACATAATTACATTACATTGCATTACATACAAATGTTAGGTTAGGTCTAACTTGAATAGTCATCATATTCAATATTCCACCGCAAATCCTTTGCAATCAATGACTGTCTGAGGTCAACGACCCATAGACATCACCAGATGCTGGGTATCTTCCCTGCTGATGCTCTACCAGGCCTGTACTACAGCCCTCTTCAGCTCCTGCTTGTTTCGGGGGCTATTTGTCTTCAGCCTGGACTTCAGCACGTGAAATGCATGCGCAATTAGATTGAGGTCAGGTGATTGGCCAGTCAAGAATATTTCACTTTTTGGCCCGTAAAAAAAAACCTCCTTGGTTGCTTTAGTTGTACGTTTTCGATCATTGCCCTCCTGCATGATGAAACCATTACCCATAACACTACCTCCACCATGTTTGACAGATGAGGTGGTATGTTTTGGATCATGAGCTGTTCCCTTTTTTCCCATAGTTGTGTAAGTGAGTGACACACCTTGTTGAAACGCACATGCGCAAGAAGGCTTACGCAGTGCGTATGACAAATGTAGGTTCTGGTACAGAAGATTTGGCAAGCTGTAACAAGATAGCAGGGCAAACTGCTATGCCAGGACGGTAGCTGTGGAGGATAATTTTATTTGGCTGTAATGGTGTGTTTTAGTTAGTAGGTGCACATTTTATTTTTATACACATCACAGTGTAGGGTTTTGTTTGTCTTTGGTGTTGCATGTCATATGCATTTCTCGTCTTCTGTTTGTCTGGGAATTCTAGGGCAAGGTCAACAGGAAGGTCAACAATGTAATGAATGCTAAAATGTAATATGGGTTTATCCATCCATCCATCCATTATCTTAACCCGCTTATCCTGAACAGGGTCGCAGGGGGGCTGGAGCCTATCCCAGCATACATTGGGTGAAAGGCAGGAATACACCCTGGACAGGTCGCCAGTCCATCACAGGGCACACACACCATTCACTCACACACTCACACCTATGGGCAATTTAGACTCTCCAATCAGCCTAAGCTGCATGTCTTTGGACTGTGGGAGGAAACCGGAATTCCCGGAGGAAACCCACGCAGACACGGGGAGAACATGCAAACTCCACACAGAGAGGCCCCGGCCGACGGGGATTCGAACCCAGGACCTCCTTGCTGTGAGGCGGCAGTGCTACCCACTGCACCATCCGTGCCGCCATTATGGGTTTATAAAAATGTTAAAAACATAAAGGGAAGAAAATGGGGATTGTTCGCTCCAAATAAATAGTTAACTGATTACCTTCACTTAGTTGTACGTTGCTCTGGATAAGAGTGTCTGCCAAATGCCTATAATGTAATGCTGTGAAACTAACAACTCAAGAGGGGCTAGAGAGAGCCATCGACTAGGTGGCGGTGTGTCTGCCCCAATCTACTTTGTATCTGTTAGTTTTGTTTCATGGGCGTCTGGTTGTCTGTTTCCTGTGGGTAATCACATTAAAACACCCTTGCACTAAATTGCTACTTTGCAGCTGCGCCATCCGTTGAACTTTTAGAACTGGGGCCGACGGATCCTCACCCTATGTGTGACACATTTCTACATATTCTGTAGTAATACAAGTAGCCTATTGAGATGGAAATTATTCAGTGACAGAAGTATGTCTGCACCCAACACAATAAGAGAGGGTCCAGTTCTACTTCTGTGCTGGGAGATGACCCATGATGACCTATGATGTAGTTTCTGCCACACATACTCTGTCTTAGCTACATCAGGGTCTGGTTAAACCAGGCTCACCTGGTCTCTCTCCTCACTGTTAGCGGTTTATCTGTCCATAACGCTTTGTTCCAGAACTCAACAGGTTTTTTTAATGCATTAACCTGGCCATTCTATACTTTCCATGCCAAGGGTTCACATCTGGTAGCGAACCGTCTGAGGTTATGTTGGCATAGTATTTATTCATATTTTTCAGCCTAATGATGGCCTGCTTTACTGGCATTGATGCTTCATTGGTCCTCATGTTGAGAGACAGACTCCAAATGCAGATGGCACTCCTAGAATCAACGTTTGTCTAGCTCTTATGCACAAACTAATGATGAAACTGAACCCCTTAAGCATTAACCCCTTTTATTGACACATGCTTGAAAATGTGTCATGATGCCCAAAATAAAATTATTACTATACTTGAACCCTTTGGACTACAGGCATAATTCTGGACTCTTCTGAAAGGTAACCATTTGGAGCTTTCCAAGAGTCACCGCAATGACCAATTAAGAATTTTTGCAGTCCGCATGAAAATTGCTATGGCAGAAAATTCTGGACTTCTCCATTGAGAAAACAAATCAGTGTATGAAACCATAAACTTCAAAATTGAGACTGTAATTCTGTAATTACATGTTAGCTAGATCATTCGATTTATATAGTTGTTTTCTAGACAGTCATACCGCTTACAGTGATGTGGGGGAAACTTGTAGCGCCCATCTGAGTGATGCATGGCTGCTGTTTTTTGCGCCAGAACACTCACCACACACCAGCTGAGTAAAAAAGTTGGAGAACAATTTGTTTTTGCCAAATGAAACAACGGATGATTAGGTGTCAGGCTGAAAGAGCCAGGGTTGGGAATTTAGCCATACAAGGAGTGTCATGGGATCTGTAATGACAACAGTGAGTCAGGACCTCGGTTTAATGTCTCATCCTAAAGAAGGTGTCTCCTACAGCACAGTATCACTATCGATGGGGCATTGGGGATAGTTTGGCATGGCTGCTAGGCAATGTTCAAAATCAGTCAGCAAACTGTTTTCAATTTCAGTGTATGCGAAAACCTTAAACCCACCAAACCTGAAAGTGCATAATAACCATAAAATACCTCCGGCAAAGGGAGGCAATCCCAGATAATGGGCATGACAAGCTTTTGTGTTTGAGTAACAAATCTTCACAAAAGGTAATACAAAAAAACTGAATTAGGCCTATTCACAAATATTCTAAAAATATGACCGAAAACATATATAAAGCCCGTTTCACAGTCAGTCCAGACTTCAAATGGGGATTGAAGCAGAATGCTCATTTCAAATGAAAATCGATGATTGCATTTCCTTTTCATAAATTGCAAATGGGAGAACAATAAGCCTACATTTTCTTTAATGTCAGCCTTGTAGCTACCGTGTGAAGTTGCTTGGCTTTGAAACATGCAAACAAAGACAAATCATTACCTTTTATCATCAAACCTGCAGTTACATGAAGAAAATTGTACTGCAAAAATAGTAAATTGTATTGCAAGTGACAGTGGTTACCTGCTGCCTTTGCAAGTTACCTGTGATTGCTGCATAACTGACTGTGATAAGCTTACATGGGCTACCTGGACCTATCGATTTTATTTATCAATTGTATTAATAAACGATACAAAATAGACGTGTCTTTATGGACAGATAAACGGTCCATTTCTTTGTGATGCAGGCCACTCACTCCCGTCATGTGATTCAGGTTTAGACTAGTTTTAAATGACTTCAAATTGATAAATGCAGCCTCTTCACAATTTTGTCAATTATGCAGGCAATAAATCAACCAAATGTCAATGTTGATTCAATGCCACCTATTCAACGCAAATACGATGTTGATGAGCAAAACAAAATTAATATTGACTTTTAAATATTTGATTGAAATATTACAAATCCAACCAAAAACAATGTTGATTCAACAGTGAATATTAATCGAAGACAAAGGGCAATACGATCTAAAATCAACATTGATTCAACTTTCCTTTGCTATCTGGAAAGTAGAATCTCCCAAAAATAAGTAGCACTGTGCAGTGGGACCCAACTATCATGGCCAGCCAGCTGACGTACAAATCTGAACTGACCAAAAAGTTAGCAAATAACAGCAGCTACCTAATGTTATAGAATACTGGCCAGCAAATAGGGTAATGGTTAGCTACAAGGCTATCCCTTGCAAACCCAGCTCACCACTGTCTTAGCGAATCTATGCATATCTCCTCTTGCTCTCCTTCTCATATTGGACCATAGATAGAGTCAGTGTATGAGGTCAGTATATTGGACACATGCTTTTCAGATACAGGACAGAAGGAAAAAATGCCAACAACAAGAAACTGCTCAAACAGTTTTGAGAATACCAAGCAGACAGCAAGGTATTGGCAGATGTCACAGGTTTCCAGTGTCATCGAAATGACTGAGCAATACAATTTTCAAGGTGAAAACCCTCCATATCATGCCTTGAAGTCTGTGTGTTTCACAGCTTAGGTTGGTTAAAGGTGTGCTTTCTTGTCTTTTTACATATACATGTCTATTCAATAACCCCCAGAGATATTTGGGTCACAATTCAAAATGGGATGGAGTTTGTTTTGCAGTAGTGTGAAAAGCGTGGGACAGCTATGAAGCACGACGAGTCTGAAATATTAAACATTCCAGTGTCGTCATTAGTTTGAATTTACTGGAACAAGAGAGCTGAAAAATATCATAGTGTATAATATTCCCAGCCACTCTAATGCATAGAAGGCATAGGACTACCACCAAGCAGATCAGAGGACAGATATGGACAGATATGGACAGATATAGGGCTGTGTCTTTTCTTTTGCACATGAATGATAGCAGACAGCTGCAAATCGCTACTCGGTCTCTGCGCCAGCCACATGCTATAAATAAAAGACCCTTTTCACAGACACACCAGCGCACATAGCCTTTCCAAATACAACTGGAACTAAACATTGTGTCAGTTCACATCTCAGTGAAATCTGTAAATAAGATTGCAGAAATGAATGTGGCACTGTGTTGTCACTGTTATTCATTCCCTTACAAAAAAATAACTGCAGCTATACTGTAGCTGCAATGATTGTAAATATTGCAGTATTACAAACTAGTATACTAATATAGTAAATATTGCAATATATATATTTTAATTATCACAATTAATAATAATTTAATGTTCATTCCTCATGAAGTAGAAGTATGTTGTGTTGCATTTAACTGCATTGCGCTTCAGTTAACATTGCTATCATTTGGCAGACCTTATCCAGAGCGACGTACTGTTGATTAGACGAAGCAGGAGACAATCCTCCCCTGGAGCAATGCAGGGTTAAGGGCCTTGCTCAAGGGCCCAACGGCTGTGCAGATCTTATTGTGGCTACACCGGGGACCATCAACCTTGCGGGTCAGTCATGTACCTTAGCCACTACGCTACAGTAAAGTAGTAGCTGTTATATTTTTTTTGTAAGGGTTTATGTTAAACCTTCATTGTAAATTCTGCAGAACACCAACTATCATGCACCTCCTTATGTTATTGAAAGTTATGGTTGTGAAATGCCAAATCAAAGTTTCCATCTAAAAATAGATGCTTAAGTTTCATTCCTACCTTGATAGCATTTTAGTCTTTCATTATTTGGTTGGTTTTAAATGAGCCACAAAGGAACATGTATGAAACTATTTACCCTCAGCTTTGCTGTCAGACACAGCTCATTAAAGTGTGCACGCAATTCTCTTAGTAGGAATGATACCCTGAAATTCCACACCACATACGCAAGCAAGAAAACTCAAACATATCTGGGGATCATATTCTTTTCCTTGTTAAAGGGGCAGTGTCAAATATATCATTTGAAATCTTATTTGAAGAGCTTGAAGTGTTTTGCCCTCATCTATATTGTAGTGTAAATTGAACAAAAATTTTATTGAAATAATTGAATTGAAATTATTGAAATATAATACGCTGGCTTTTCACATTAAAATTGTACATGACAGGCACTCGGCAGACTTACTGCACAGTCTCTGGCTCCAAATTGTACAACATGGCGATGCCCTAACAAGCCCATGGACAGTGGGTGACGTCACAGACAGGCAGTCCAGTCTGTACTCCATTACCTTGATATAGCCTGTTCCAGTGTATTTCTGCTTGTGTATTGTGGGACTTTGTGGGCTGTGCCCGTTTCTGTCTCCCCTACAGCTGGAGAAGACAAGGTCACAGTCCTGCCCCGGAGATATACGTTGGAGGATGCACTCCAGACACACGCAGCTGCATGATGACAATAGCAAACTCAATAGTTAGCAAATACACTCACCGAGCACTTTATTAGGAACATTTTAACTTTATTTCATCTACGTCCATCTTATTCATGCGATTATCTAAATCGGCCAGTTGTGTGGCAGCTAATGTTCACATCAACCATCAGAATGGGGAAAAAAATTTGATCCAAGTGACTTTGACCATGGAATGATTATTGGTGGCTGACAGGGTGGAATCTTCACACACACACTATTCTCTAGAGTTTGCAAAGAATGGGTCCAGTGAGCAGCAGTTATGCAGACAGAAATGCCTTGTTAATGAGAGACAGAGAAGAATGGCCAGACTGGTCAAAGCTGACAGGAAGGTGACAGTAACGCAAATAACCACACATTACAACAGTGGTATTCTCATACTAATGCACGCGATGCTGCCTATGCATTGCATAGGCTAAACTACGTTGCAAACCAACAATCAAACATCATTCTGGCTTGTTTTAAACAATTTAACATGTATGCTTTACATGTAACATTTATATTTTATTGCTTGTTCGTTCATGTATTTGGTGTCTGGTGGACAGTGCAGCGAAACGATAATAACAAAGAAAAGATTCTAAAGTCTAATGAACATTTTATGTTGCATAAACACTTGCACAAAACTCCCCATTTCAAACACATTTAAAAAGGACAACGATCTTCATAGAACTCAGAACAGTTCTGATACAGTTCTAGGATAATACCAAAGCCTCTTGTATCAGGACTAGCCCAATGTAGTATGATGTGATAGTAGCTAGCAGATGAAGTTTTGACTGCAGGTACAGGGCTGCCTAATTTTGACTACGATCAATTGTCCCAAACATGTAGCCCATTACATATGGTTGCTCTTGGTATTGTAATTTGTTTACACATGCAATATAATAATTAATAGTCGCAATTATCCATCCACACTTCAGAAAGTTCTTCATAGCTTGGTTTGCCATTTGTTTTAGCTGAAATCTTTTATTAATTGGATATTGGCAAATAAATACAGATCAAGCCTTCATGAATGAACCAGTCATCTGATAAGGTTCTAAAGTTATAACATGTTTTGTTTGCATGTTTTTCTGACTCAGAAGACAGATGCAGAAGATCTTGATCAACAGGTCATATAATGTTCAAATCGGTCTTTCATCATAGTCTTTTTTCCAGCTCTAAACTTCAGTTTGCATTTTTGTTTTTGCTTTTGTTTGAAAGCTATTCAGATATGTATCTGAGATCTAGTGAGAAAAAGTTGTCATTACATTTGGAGGAGGTAAAAGCTATAGACCTTCCTTTATCCAGTACCGTACCAGAATAAAGAGGATAGAGCATCCTTAAAAGCAGGTGCTGTGTGGAGTGGAGATGCTGAGTGGAGATGCTGTTGCATTGCTTCACACCAGAGAAAGCTTATCACCATGCCGTCTCCAGATATTTGCTCAGATTACCCTGGTCTGTGTGCCTTTAACAAAGCCTATGTTTGTCTTCATCATTCATTAACAGCAGAGTCTCTGAGGGATTGACCTGCTCCCAGAGGGCCACCCTGTTTTCTGCTGGGTGATGCCACAGCCTGTGATGAAACTGGATCCATCAGGGGCCCATGAGAGATGACAAGTGTCAGAGAAAGATGATCACAGGGGAGGTGCCTCACATACTTTCCAGTCATAAAAGCATGTGCCCAAATCTAAAAACGTTACAGTTGTCTGAGTGGGAGAAGCTACAGCCACCACAGCATTTAAAAGCAAAACCGACAAACAAAACGGTAAATTGTAAAAAAAATAAATAATTCATCCTGAGGAAGGGAGGGTATGAGCATTTTTCGTGAGCATTTCGTTGAAAAAAAATGTCGGAGCTCCAAACAAGCATGATGGTGAAGAAGCTTTCTGTCAACAAGAACATCAAGAAGCTGCGTAAGGTCAGCCTTGTGTGCAGATTAGCCAACAGCTGGCAACATTGGATTTCAGAGAACAAGGAGAAGCAGGCCAGCGAGCCCTCTGGCTGGACTCCTGAATCAGACAAGCATGTGTCACGAGGACAAGGGAGAGCGGGGCCTTCAGAGAAGAGGGCCCGGCCGAGTCAGAGCACAACCGCCACCACTTCAGCCCCCACCAGCACCACATCTCCTCCCCTGGAGCCCATCGCCAAGATCCCAGAAGACGAAAATGTCCCTGAGGAATCCACGATCAAAAGCAAGCAGGTGGTTACGTCAGTACCAAGCAGCGTCCAGGAGAAAGAGAGGGGTGTTGGGCTCCTCTCTAATCATTACAGCAAAGACGCAGACGAGGTAGACCGGATACTGAACGAAAAGAGCTCCCCGACCAGACGGAAGAAGTGCCAGAACTTGGTGTCAGAACTGACCAAGAGCTGGAAGGATGTGGAGGAGCAGCAGAAGGCAACACAAGATCTGGAAGGACAGGGAGCTCAGGGTGTCAACACAGACGACAGTGGCTTCTCAGAGGAAAATAGCCTAGAGACCGGGGCTGCCTCAGCTACTCCAGTTCAGACAGAAAACCCAGACCAAGAGAGATTGAAAGAAAGCAGTAGAGACACAGTTGACCAAATGTCAGAGCCAGAGTGCCCTGCAAGGATCAAAAGACCCTCCACCACAAGGTGAGTCTTTTGTGCTGAGCATATTCTGTCAGCTCTTATCTATATAATAATAATAATTTTATATAAATTTGGTCTTGGATTTTTAGAATTGCCGACTTTAAGGTCTTTTTAACTGTTCTCCACTCTTTATAGTAAGTATTTTGTTATTTAGAAACTGTTCATTTGATTATGTTTGAAAGCATTTTCACTTCACAAAGGCATGGGAACAGAATTACTGTAGAGGGTTACATTAATTCTGTACATTAAGTAACAGTAAAACATAATGTTACGATGGTAACAGGTATACAATCAATGTACAACTACACTGCTACAAACCACTACAGCAACAATACCTACATTTCAGTTAGAGTCAATGCTGGCGCTAACCCATTGTTTGTATGCGTATCTGAAACAGGATAAACAAGGATATTGATGAGGTTAAAAAGATCAGTGTTCTCTCCAAGAAGTATAGCCCTGTGGGCAACCTGAAGAACAAGTGGCAGAACTGGGCCTCAGACCATGCCATCACCCAGAAGCTGAATCCATTCAGCGATGACTTTGATTACGGATTCTCCATGTCCACACGGCTCCAAAAAGGGCAGGAGGGCTACGGGCGGCCGAAGGAAGGGACCAAGACAGCCGAGAGGGCCAGGCGGGCTGAGGCCCACATCCATCGCGAGATCGACGACATGTGCTTTATCATCCGGACAATGAACGACCCGGACCAGGACGGCCAGACACGGGTCACCTTCGGGGAGCTGTTTGACACATATGTGAGAATCTCGGACAAAGTCGTGGGCATCCTTATGAGAGCCAGGAAGCACGGGAAGGTGGCTTTCGAAGGTGAGATGCTGTGGCAAGGCCAGGACGACCATGTGATCATCACACTGCTAGTTTGATTGGGGAAAATCTGATTGGTATTGTCTGGCAAGTGATCCTTGCATGTTTTCCCATAAAAATCCTTACTTAAGTGAGGAAAGATGGAACAAAAGGAGCCAGAAATGTGCTGCTATAAGTAATTGGAGTCATTCATATTAGAAAATCAGTACTGCATTATTAATAAGATGACAACTCTGAGCTCACATTTTTTAGTCGAAAGGTGTTGCTGGGGATGTGCATTGATGTTTGTATTATTGCTAATTTATTTAAAAATCAGACTGAGTGAGGAACATGTTTAGCATCACAATAACTCTTTGTTACGTTTGATCTTGTGGCACTTTCTTTCCCTTGCATGTTGGAGGTAGCCATTGCTAATATCCGTCAAAGGTTTACAGAATGTAGATTTTCATTTGTAGAACGCCATATCTTATCAAAAACGTGTTTCACGGAAATGCTCCTCTGATAGCGCAGAGATGGAAGCAGGCTCCAAGAAGACTCTTCCATGATCACACCCAGCCTTTAGATGTTTAGAGATAATGAGATGATTGAATGATATAGATTTTCAGGCCATGAAAGGTTCTTCAACGTTTGTGACAGAAATGTTAGGTCAGTCACTAAGAGGAGCATGACCTTACAGCCTCACTTCAAGTGTCCCCTCACAAAAATAGGATGGTATGGCTACATAGTTTTATATATTTTTTATTAATTCATTGAACTAATTCAGCCCATTTTGAGCATACAGTGCAGTCCATACTCATTTTGACACTTTTGTAACATTTTTATTTTACAACATAGGCTTACAATTCTAATTTGATCTGACTGCAAGGTTAATTTTCCACCCCTTCGATACCTCTTGACATCTTGGCTTCTAACACATGTGGCCAGCCCATGTAGAGCTGAGGGGTGCTACAATGCTGTGCACAAAAACAAAACTACAATACAAAACCAACAAGAGATAGGCAGATGAGAATGATAACTGATTGCTGATACATAAAGGCTCTTGGTTATGTCTTGCAATTGCGATTTCTACTTGAAATGATCAAAGAAGTGCAGATCGCATCGTGCAGATCTCACCTTGCATGTCACAACTTTCGTGAAATGAGTCCAAGTACTGCAAACACATCTAATGCCCGAAAGATATCCAGCTCAAAATTGAGTAGATATGCTAAGAAGAACAGCAGGGAAGTGGAGATACTGTTCCAAAACAAACAAAAAATAATCAAGGGCAGGGTATATGGTAAGACAAATGACTGTATGTGTTCTCCTGCATTTTGTAGTCCAATTGTAGGTTATTGGCTGCTACATTTGCTCGTTTTCATGAATGTTTTGTTTATTAGTCCAAATGTTTTTTTCCCGCAACAAAATGAAAATGTGATATTTATAAAGTTTATAACTATTCATATTAGGCGGTTTTATTGTAGCCTGTACTACTTGAATATATTTTGTCAGACTTAAAACATTTATACAAAATGCATTGAAACAGAGATGGAAGAAGAAAGGAGATGCTAGTCATACATATGGCAAAATATTGTGGTGGGTTCTGGGGCTGTTATGTTTCCACCATATCAGGCAATTTTGGCTGACGCTGGGTACCTCTACCACAAGGCTGATACTTCGCCGTAGGTGGACTTTTTACCAAGACAATGACCCAAAGCATACCTCAAAATCCACACAGAAATTGTTCTGTGACAACAAAATCTATATTCTGCAGCGGCCACCTCAGGCAATAGGCCTCAATCCTGAACTGAAGAGGGCAGCTGTTAAGCACAAATCCAAGAATGTGAAGGATCTGCATAGAGGAAAGGTCAAAAATCTTTCCAAATATTTGCCAGAGGTGGATGCACTAAACCAGGGCTGCCAATAATTATTGATTTTGGTGAAATCTATTTATTAAATTAATTTGATTTTGCTTAGTTCCATTGAAACGTGAATAAAGTACAGCATTTTTCACATGTTCAGCATTTTGAGTTTCTTTCAGTAATCATATTGTTGTTTATTTTTTCTTGTTTTTTTGTTTTTTGGGTTGGGCATTATCAGTCAATAATTCTGGAGCCCACAGTAAACTTCCTATTTCTATGAAATAAATTCAACCAACTGAACAGACTTCACTTGTTTTTATGGTTAAGGTCATTTCCATGGTAACTAGAGTTACATATAATGGGACGTTGGCTTCATTGTTATGCTGGTATTTTATTACCAAGTGTCCCTGAAGGCAGATTTTCACTTTAGTTATTTAGTTTTTCAGAATGACAGATACTAGACCACAGCAAAATAATCTTATCATCTATATCATATTGGTACAACAATTAATATCAGACACGACAGTTTGTGAAATTATCCTCATACTGAAAAACCTTGGTACAAATTCTCCTGTGTTTTATGGCATTGGCAAGTAAGTAATCACATTCAAATATTTAGATGGTGATGAATTATAAGGTGGCACGGATGGTGCAGTGGGTAGCACTGCCACCTCACAGCAAGGAGGTCCTGGGTTCGAATCCCCGTCGGCCGGGGCCTCTCTGTGCGGAGTTTGCATGTTCTCCCTGTGTCTGCGTGGGTTTCCTCTGGGTACTCCGGTTTCCTCCCACAGTCCAAAGACATGCAGGTTAGGCTGATTGGAGAGTCCAAATTGCCCATAGGTATGAGTGTGTGAGTGAATGGTGTGTGTGCCCTGCGATGGACTGGCGACCTGTCCAGGGTGTATTCCTGCCTTTCGCCCAATGTATGCTGGGATAGGCTCCAGCCCCCCTGCGACCCTGTTCAGGATAAGCGGGTTCAGATAATGGATGGATGGATGGATGGATGAATTATGAGACCAAAGTGAGTACATATGTTGGTAGCCCACTACATTATGTCCAATACGAAGGGAATATCATTTCTCAGAGTAAATTAACATATAATTGATTTCTTGTTCAAATTTAAGCAATCCCGCTCATTACTTAAGAGAAGTAACATTCCTGCCAAAATTGATGGTGACTCACATTACATAGGGATAATGCGTGTTACATGGTCACTCACATTTCAATTTTTATCACTGTTTTATGTGAAAATGTGATGACTTACCTGTGTTTTGATTTTATTGAAAGTTCAAATTTAGAAAATACTCAATTCTACTACATCAATTCAATCCATGGATTAAGGAGGGGAAAAAACTTGATGTTTGGTAACTAATTTATTATGCAAGAAAAACATTTTATGGCATGGATTCAAGGAGAAACAATTCTATGCAAAGCCTGCAGTGCTGCTTCATGGGGAAGTGTGCCATCTTATGGTTGAGTGCTGAAACATGCCATTGCACTGTTCTTCCCTCCGCAAATATAGCAGTATTGAAAAGCACAGAGGATTAATTGTGAAAGCTAGGATTGTCGTATGTACTATAGCACCTCCAATCCCCTGAGTGATGAGGGAGAGAGACTCCTGAGATTATATATAAATACAATCGAATAACTCAGTTATAACCCAAGCTATTGGCCAAAATCCAAATTGCCATCAGTCATCCATAGATAGTGATATTTCCATTTGATGAATGTTTTTATTAGTAAACCAAGTACCAGCACATGTGGAATTACTCTAAAATGTGTGTTACGATAATGATTGAAAAAACAATATCTGTATATAATCAATAAAACTAGAGCATATTAAATTGTATGCAGTAGCTTCTTCTTTGATGTTAAAGATATGGTAGACCTATATTTTGCAGTTAGTGAGCCTTGCACCACCTATCCAAAACTAATAATTGGGCATCTGAACATCTGTAGATGAAGAAAAAGTGCTCAGACTTTTGTGTTATAAGGGCTTTCATTCAGCACGTCACATCCCTGTCTCAAGTCACAGACACCACCACCAGGCCAACCAAATGCTTGAAGGAAGGAAGCCATTTTAAAATACACAGCGCAATCCGTATGTATTTGGACAGTTGGTACAATTTCTGTTCTATTTCACTCTGAAGTCCAGCATATTGGATTTGAAATGAAACAAAGAATATGATGTTAAAGTGCAGACTGTCACCATTAATTTGAGGGCATATCCATCAGTGATTTGTGTAGGAATTGCATCCATCTATATACATGGTCCCTCCATTTTAGGGGACCAAAAGTAATTGGACAGTTGGATTCTCAGCTGTTTCCGATTAGTCAGGTGTTTAAATTGCATCCTTAGTGCAGGCATCAAAACTTTCATTATCTAATCTTGATTCTAGGCATGTGATTACCTTTGGAGTCTTATGGAGGACCTGCCAATGACAGTCAAGGGAGCAATTACGAGGTTGAGAAAAATAAAAACAGGCAGAGACATAGGCCAAACAATAGGCTGACCAAAATAAACAGTTTGCAACATCAGTAAGAACTTGCTGTCAAAATCCCAAAAACATTGTAAAAATGTTGGTCAGAATGTTACATCTTTGTTAACGTGCAACGACCTTGGACAAAAAAAACATGTTTTAGGCTGCAATCAACATCTAAAATATGTTCTAGAAATGTTTGCCAGAACAGTCCAAGGCTGAGGGGGGGGGGGGGGGGGGGGCAAGGTTTCCTTTGTAGTATAATTGGCCACCAAATTGAGAGAAAATGTGAAATTAAAAAAAATGCTCCATCTCTTAACAGCACAAGGACATTATTTTAAAGAAATACATGCCCGAGGCAGATATCTAGTCCATGGGCAGGGCTTGTTCTCCCAGTGTATCCAGATTGAGACAGAGATGGGCAATTCTGTTTCTCCCCAGTAGATGTCCTCAGAAGTACAGTAAAACTAACTGAATATAACCATTTAAACTTGGACCCTTGACATATCACAAATAAGCAAGTATTTGCTAGATGAGAACCAACAGCCCCCTCCTGTAAATCCACACTGTATTAATAATGACATCATTGCCTCACATTATTGCTTATAATTTCAGACATGGCTACATCTTAACATGGGATGATTTGCTGTAGATTGGAGGGGTAATGTGGTGCCTGCAGGTTTAAACCATGAACACGGAATGTGTGTGATTTCAGCTTTATGGCATAATAATGTTGGTGTTTAAGTAAAGCAAATTGTCGAGCTATTGCTGAGAAAAGAATAAAGAAAGATTTCTATGTAACGTTTACTGCAGTCCCAGACGTTTACTTGTTACATGACACATGCATGTGTTTCCTAGGCCCACAAGCTGAAGATATTTCAGTCAAGGCAGAAGTAAAAACTTGGTTGATGGTGGGTCTTTGCAGGGATGGAGGGGTGGGGGGGCCAGTATAGGCCATTAGAAACCTGAGATACAGAAAGCTGGAGATGGAGGAAAGGGAGGACACCAAGCCAAAGCTGGATATGGATGTCGACGAACCCACCCCACTCTCTGGGGTAAAAGAGGAGGTCAAAAAGAGGCCACGACACCCCTCACTTTCCATTTCAACGTATATTTCCCAGAAACGCCTTCTTTCCCTCGCTTTTCTTTCAGATTTCCCCCCAGTTTGCCCCTTTTAACACAAAAAGGACAAACTGTGGTAAAGGTAGAAGATTGTGAGCAGCATGGTTCCTGACTGGCAACCATCTGACTGCCAGATAAAAGTACCTTTGATCAAACCAGAGCAAAAACAATAGCAGGCAAAAAACAAAAGAAACACTCTGAGGAACTAGGGAAATAAAACAAGATTGAGCAGAAGAAGCATACCGAGGAACTAAAGGGCTAAAAATGTGTCTGGTAAAAACTGAAAAGGGTCACAGAGACGAAGGACTGCTGAACAGAAATATTGGTGAATGAATAGCTAATGAGAAGGAAGTGCACAAAATGACTGACCCATTAATACAGTATTGACAGTAACCACAAGCGAGGCTAACTAACAAGACACAAGTGGTGACAATAATCAAATCAATAATCAAATCAAACACCAATTACAGGAAAACACTAGGGACAGGGAACACTGGTGGTCAGAGGCAGGAATTGTGACATCCTGAAGGGCCTTTAGGAGAGTTAATACTATAAAGGCAGCATTTATTAAACCTCCTATTAGGGAAGTCAGTCATGCCCAACATTACAGCATTGATTTCTGCACCCATGGCGACCTATAATAAAGATGATGAAATTGTATGCTGCAAAACTATTTTCTTGAAATGAAGGACAGCTGAATCAATTATAAAGAGAAAAAAGGAAAGTTGTCAGAGGCAAATGTATTAAGGGAAAATGTATTAAGACATATTATAGGCTTTTCACACCATCACTCTCCTTGTACTCAAAATCTATAGAGAGCGCACAGCTTTCCTGGTTTGCATGAGCAGGTACCGAACAAAAACCATTTCACGCATTTCCCTTTAGCTTTATTCTGAGTATAGTATTTGACCTCAAGCTGCAGTTTCTTCCCCCGGGGTGGCCAATAAGTAACTGCTTTTTTAGAGTTTTATAGCTTTACCTATGATATTTAATTCTTCCTTGCTTCATTCCACCCAAAATTCCTCATGATCACAGTATTGCAATGGGTCCAAAAGTCTGAGACCCCCAGTGCTTCTATTTTGCATTATTTTATTTAAACCTTTTCATTACAAATGATATGATCATCATAACAATGAGTGAAAAGTTGAATCTTTGAAAAAATGTACATGAATTTCAGAATTTCTTAGTATTTGGTATGTAACCCTTTTGCTTTAATGGCAGCAAATATGAACAAAACCTGATGATCCATGTTATCCCAAACTACTCTACATTGACATTGCAGCTAAACAAATTTTTTCGAGAATGCTTAATCCAGATTACACAGTTAAATTATGAAAGAAAGTGATGACCGCATTCGACCAGTCACAACCTGACAAAATTCAGGAATTGGCTCGGTCCATTAAAATAGACAAATTCACAAAAGACAAAGACAAACTATGTCCAATGTCTGCCGGCAGCCGTCTGTCATCAGACAAGGGATAAAAATCAGGCCTTTTTCCCAAATGAATGATATACGCATTAGCATGCCATGGCAGTCGCCATGTTGCACTGCAGTAAATGTTAGATGATATTTACAGCTGTCATGAGATCTGATAGGAGAAACTCCTGTTACCGTGCATACACAATGAGCTCATTTCACTTTGCTCTGCTGTAATGTGTACAATACACAACTACAGCATATCCACTCAAAAATGAACACAGAACACAGTCACTCCCAAAAAAGTGCTAGCGTAGTCACTGTACAGTACATACACAGGCCCATTTTGTCATCATCTGCTGTACCTACAAATTACAAATTTTGCTTGTGGTTTCTTTTCAAGAATGGAACTCTGACCCATTCCAGGTGCATGGGCAGAAATTTCCACTGCGGTGAAGTAAATATACTTGATAAACCAATTCCAGAGAGACACTGGAAAATACTGAAGATTACCTAAATGTCCTTTATCCATATTCTGCTCATGTGTTTTTCCATTTTTTATTTAATTTTGTCCCACAGAGCACACATCTGCTTTGTTTGTTGTTTTGAGTGAACTTTGTGACTAATGCTACATAACTTAACATTGTGGCCTCTTTGAGAAACACTCTGAACCTCCAAAATTGGTGCCTGCAGTTTTTTGTTGTCACAAAAGGCTTGTGTTAATTTGAACAGCATGCCATTTTAAAATGATTAAAGTGCCACTTTTCTGTGTTACATCCTTCTTTGAAAGCTTGGCACTGCTTAAGAGTCCCTTCACAACATTTTTGATTCAAACAAATCAAGAGCCAATATGCTATTGTGGCTTTGAAATAGAAATAACCGAAGATTGCTCTTAGTCATCCTCTGGATGCGTCCCATTACTCAGAAAATGCATACTCCACACTCCACTACCACCCTCCTACACTCCACGCCCCAGAAACCGATCTTTGCGGAGACCCTCCCTACACTGCCCCAATAGTAGGGAGTAGACAAGTGAAACGGCTTCAACTATGCCCTCCGACATTCCCCTGGAAAAATGTACAGCGATGCAGGGTTCAACAGACGTTTCTCACATTTCTGGGTGACTTCATCGTGCTCACGCCCTCATACTATGGCTGCGTCCCATTTTTCACTCCACCTTACTCCACTCCAACCCCCTCCGCCACTCCAGCGGAAGAATGTAGTGAAGGAGTGCAGTTAACGAATGGAGCAAAGAAGCAAAAGAGGCGAAGTGAAGAAAATTGGGATAAGCTTATCGGCCTTGCGGTCATGAACGTCGACATCCTGTGCTGTTGAAATAGCTCTATCACAGGCACAAGGCTACCTGACAGCTAATGGAGACACAAATAAATCTCTAAACGGCAACATTAGAGCTAAGCAAACATTTCATAGTATTAAATCGTAGCAACAATTTAGTGTAGGACTAGTTCTAGAATCCCAATTCACCATGTTTGTTGCTTCATTTAATTATATTTAGTTATATTACATTTTATTATATTAATTTTGAAATTTTTGGGTGAATAAATAATGATTTCCTTATTTCACCCCCTTGTGTTTTTTTTTTGTGTGTGCCGACTTGGTAAATTCATAACACCATGACATTCACTGATTTTGATAACTTTACTTCTTCAACTGATTCACAGTGCAGTTGCATTGCCAATACACAATTTCTTTGCTTGAACTGGTTTTATAGTAGGTGGACTGTTATATTAGGAATAATCTGCATGAAGTCTTATGATGGCACAACCACGTCATGAACATCAAAACGATTTCAACACTTAGCCAGCTTGTAGCGGTACCATTCAAACTTCAGCTTCTGCTGGAAGGAGCCTGAAACGGCTCAAAGCTACATAAAATAAAAGGAAAAGTAGGGAAGACTTAAGGATAACTAGCAAATGCCTCTTCAATACTAACAAACAAATGGCTGTACAAAATAAATCATTTTGAGGGTTTCTGGTGATTATAGAGCCACAAATAAAAACCATGAAAAAAACCCACACACAAAATGGTTGCTGACTAAACCTCGTTATCCAGAGTGGATCAAGGTTGCTGCGTGTTCAGCTCCCATACCCATAACCACCACTAGGAGGTAAGTTTGGCCAGTCAGCACACGCAAAACAACAACAAATTCTACAAACAATTAAAGCCTGTAGGAAAGATCACCATTTGAGCTATTCAAGAGGTTCTAGCAAGGATAGGCCCTCAGCCCTGACGCAGGAAAATAACCGACAGCACAACTAGGTCCCAAATTGGGCAGCACTTAGAGCAGATAATTCTCAAAGGAGACCAAACAGGTTCAGCGTTTCTAGCTTCTAGGTCTTCCTAACACGTGCACTGGAATAGGCTTGATCAGGAAAGGAAAGAAAAGAAAGACTGAAAACCCTGGGTGTGCCTGTTCCTACCACTTTTAAGACCACAAGAAAATGTGTCGTCACACCCTGATTGGCCATGAGGGGAATGCACAAGGCCGCACTTAATTACCAATTAATAACCAGTGCCCACACCCTGAGCTGCAGGTAAATCTTCCAATTAACACAGTGGCAGTTTGTGCAAACTAAAAGAGGAAAAAAGAAGTGAAATGAAAATAATTCCGTAAAGAAATGAATCCGCACCAGAGGATGGGTGACTGCTACAAGCTGCCGTACTGCCATGCCAATATTAATGCTTTATTGTAGTTACCAATACTGACATGTGTCCCCCTGATTATGGTGTAATGTTAAGGTCAACAGCCATTTTAATGATAGTGGAGAGATCAATCTAACTGTAGCTATGCAAACCTCAAACATACATACAGTAACAGGACATATGCATGGACTCTAACATGGATGGAGCAACTGCATTGCAATATTGGGAGTGACCGTCAGTCTTCAGATGTATGGCATCTAATGGAAGAATACAGTATGACCACTGATTTGAGCAGCCAAAATGAGTTGACATTCATGTGTCTCAGTTATTAGGGATTACGCTCAGCCTACAATTATGAAGCAGTCATTAGATCATGACATTATTTATTTAACCTTTAACCAGTGATATCATATTTTGATCAAAATCTCTTTTGCAAGGGGGACCGAACATAAAACACAAAGTTAGCCAACAAGATAGACATTCCATTCTGCACTTTCACGCCTCTTGAATCATCATAGCTGGGTGTGTGCATAAATTGGTTCCTTGTGCCCAGAAACAGTTACTGTAAACAAGAATGTGAATGTCCCACCACCCACTGTCCTATACACAGACATCTCCTTGGGGGTTCAAATTGTGACAACAAAAGGTTCAGCTGTTTTTCAGACCAAATGGCAGAATGGGGAAGACATTTTATCCAAGTGACATTCGCCATGGAATGATTGTTGGTGCCAGACAGAGTGGTTTCAGTTTCACAGAAACTGTTGATCTCCAGGAATTCCCAACACTGACAAGACAGGTTTTGTCTCGTACATCAATAGATGAATAAGAAAAGCTTCACATGAATTGAACATGTCCAACTGTCTGTCCTGACAGAATAAGTTATTTTAACACATACTTCATTCATATTGGAGCAACATCAAGAATGCATTATGTCCTGTGGTATTTGTTTGCTGAATTAGGTCAAAGGCTGGAAAATCAACCAAGCTTGCTTTTTCTGTTTATTCTATAGGTGGTTTTGAGAGCAGGAAGGAGGAAGAAGTCTGTGCTTGCCCTTTCTATTTCAATGCACTGTTCATTATCCTTTTAGGAAAACTTGCATTTCCTCAAAGGTACATTTGCAATGCCTGCACTGGTCACTAGCTACTTGAAAAAATAAGTAGTTGGATAGTTGGCTTCTCGGCTGTTTTGTGCTCATTTTTTTCTTGCTTAGTGCAGGTATAAGAAAGCTTTGAGTATCTAGTCCTTTTGGTTGCCTTTGAAGTCTGTTATTGCCATTTATCAACTTGGGGACCAAAGTTGTACCAATAAATAGGAAGCCATTATGAGGCTGAGAAATAAGAAAAAACAGTCAGAGACATAGGTCTAACAAAGCCCATACCAAACAAACTGTTTGGAACACTCTAGATACTGAAAGCTTTCTATTACGGATGGGATTGAATACATAGTTGGGACACAGTTTTGGCAGGCACAGGCAGTAGGAGCAAGAAAAGCCACAGGTGCAGGTGGGTATGACCAGAGAAGTCACAGGTGCGGGTGAGTGTGAGCTAAAAAAATAAAATAAAATCAGGCCCATGCAGACCTCTAACATGCAGCCTTTGGTTGACAAGTCAGTCTTCACAAGCACTAGTCACAACACTGCTCATTTTCCAATGTATGAGGTTATGATTGGACTGTATTTTTCTTTGCTAGGCAGGAAGCCCAGGTGCAAACTTTGAAGTCGGTATCACAGTGCAGTGCTTCATGGTGCACTGTCTATGAAAAGGTACTTTATATTTTCAGCCAGACTTTCCTCCTTTCTCTTTTTTGTTATGATGATATCACAGGACATTGAGATCTGGTTCCCTGTTAACACTGCAGGTACTGCCTTCTCTCTTATCTGATTTGGCAAGGAGAAGGACTGTCTGCAGGCAGGGCCTCAACTGTCCCTCAAGAGCTCTCTTCCACTGTCTGGCTTTAGAAACAGGAAATGATCAGTCTTTGAAAGAACCAACAGCCCATGAAGGCTGGGGTCGCTTGGAGGCGGACTTCACCGGTCCTCAGGAACATGCAGGATCTGTACTACTTGGATCAGCACTTTGTGGAACATCAATGTGTCAACATCTTGGATTTTAAGACTGTTTGGTTCACTTTCTTGTGATGCTTTGTTCATATACCTTGATTCCCCATGAGAATGGTTTGGTATTGCTATTACCCTTTTCTAAATCCCGAGCTTTATTCATTAAAAAATAAGCCATTCCATTCTTTATCTTTAGGGGGCCCGGTTTCTCCAAGTTTTTCTGGCTCTGATCACCCACACGAGCACATTCCTGCAGGGCATCAGGTTGCCTCAGGCGGTGGGTAAGAGGCATACCACAGTTTGCTTCCATCAATAATTGTAGGTTAACTCAGCTACAGTAAAGAGTGGAAGTCCTAAACGTGTTGCTTGACACCTCAACCTCACCTCATTGTAGAAGGCAAATTAATAAAACAGCCAGAGCTTACATCACTTACTTATTTCACTTCCATCTTCACTCACCTCCTTGCAGATTTACAGGGTTTTGCAACCCCTTAATGAATCAAAATAATGTCTTTATGGAGAAACTTGACCAGATGTGGAACACAAGATGGCTTTCAGCATTTGCCCATCAGCAGACCAAAAAGGCAAAGGCTACATGGGGTATTTCTCATGGACTATGGAACTTACAAAGGAATCATCCTGATAACACCAGAGGCCTATATCACAAAGCAGACTTTGTGCTCAGTCCAGAGTTTCTGGTATCAAAAAAGTCACTATTTTGATTGGACCATGGTGACTTTGTCCAAATGCCTAGCTAAGTCCACCATCTTTGCACACACCTTCCACCTCACAGACTCTTTAATGAATCCCAATTCCTCAGCGATCATTATGATTGTCAGTCTGCTACCCATCCATCTTACCTTCTCTGACAGCTGTTATGTCATGTGTATGACAGTGTCATGTCGGCCTTATAGTGAGGGGTTCAAGTAATGTGCTCACCTATTTACAACACATACTCAAACAGAAAGCAATTATCAGAAGCACTGTTGATTGGAAGATGTACCAAAAAATGAATCATGTCAGACTAATATGAAAGCTGAAGCTTTCCTGTTTTTATCCTTTTTTAATTTATACAAATTATTCCTGAATAATATTAACTTGGTCAAAGACACTCTCTGTTAGTTTCCCACAGAGTACTATGCACAGCCATATCAAGAAGGAAAAGATTAAACGTTATACTTAAAAATGCCAGAATAGTGAAAGCTCTTTCTGTGTCTCATGCCGCCATTTAATCTATGTTAAGGAAATGTTGATCATTTGTTACAAAATATCCTTTAATTCTACAAATAAAATGGCAGGACCAACAACTTTATGAAGTGTAAGCAGAGATTTCTCCCTGCGCAATATTATGACTAGTATTATTTATGTATAACTTAAAAGGACTTGCTCTTCAGGAAAAAAGAGTTGGGTACTTTCCTCACGGAAGTTAACATTTTAAAAGTTAGAGATGCTTTATATAACATAGTGAGTTCCATAATCTTTCAGGCAGACATAATTTTATTTGCCTATGTACTCCACATTTTAAGATTTGTAATCAAACAATTAAAATGTGGTTAAAGTTAAAGTTCTCCACACATTTCCATTTGTACAGAATTTTTATATAATGCTTCTTAGCAACTGTACAAAACCGTAACCTGGCCATCCTGATTTTGTGGTTTGCATCTTGCAGTGTGGCCTCTGTTCTGTACGTGAAGTCTTCTGTGGACAGTAGTCACTAACACATCCATGCCTGTGGCACAGGGGTATGAGGGGGTTCCATCATCATGGTGAGAATTCTTCGTCATCAACTTTGTGATTACTGAGCTCACCAATGCGCTCTTTCAAATGAAGTTCCAACAGGTTGATTTGGCCAAAGGTTTGGGCTAGGTCTCTGACTGTTTTTTCTTATTTCATAGCAAATTCCTTGACTTTCATTGCCACAACTATAGTCCCCATCTTGACAAAAAACAATTACAGATTCCAAAAGCAATCAAAAGCCTAGAATCAAGACTAGATACTTAAAGCTTTCTTATACACGCACAAGTAAGCGGTTGAACACAACTGATCAGGGCTTGACATTAACAAGCTTCACATAAACTGAAGCAACTTTAAATCATGGACATCTGTTGCCAAAATGCTCTTTTAGCAAACCATTGTTGTTCTTTGTGTTTGGTGGTCCAATCATTGCAATTTGTGCTCTCCACTAGCATGGAATGTCACAAAATTAAATTAAAAAAAATTAGTTTAACATTTTGAAGCCTACCACTGAGGATGCTAGAGTGAAAAGACAAAGTAACACATTGTGCACCCAGCACTGATGGGAGTTGCAGTGTCAAACTGATGTGATCATTTCAGATGCCTTTTGTAAACTACAATTACAATGACAATACAAACTACTGCTCTCTTCTTGAAGATGTTCTAAATATTTTATTTTGGTAATCCTATTGTTTGGCCTATGTCTCTGACTGTATTTTTCTTATTTCTCAGCCACATATTGGCTACCTTGTCTGTTATTGGCACAACTTTGGTCTTCATGTTAACCAATGTTGGTTACAGATTCCAGAGGCAATCAAAAGACTGAAAGCTAAAAGCTTTCTTATACCTGCACCTGTCCAATCAGAAACAGCCAGGAAAGCAATTACCAATTACTTTTGGTCCCATAGAAAGGGGGGGTTAAATATATAAATGGATGCAATTCCCACACAGATTAATTGATATGGATGTACCTACCCTCAAATAAAAGGTGACATTCTGCAACAGACCAGAGTGGTCTTTGATCATTTTTTTGTGTCTAAATATTATGACAAGAATGTATCAGACCCTTGTTTAATCAATGCACAAGAGGTTCAGTGAAAACCTGTTGTTGAAAAAATGTATCAAGCGATTGGCATACGGTTTTAGTTTCAATGTATTCCCCCATCTCACCTGAGATTAAGATTGTTAAAAAAACAATGACTTGTACTTGAAAGTGAAACCAATATTGGTAGAAATTATGTGGCCAAAACCATTGAAAAAATCAGCATCACGGTGTATTGGGCAGCTAGTTACTGTCCATAGCAAGCCTTTGCCAGTGCAGTACCCTGCTGAAAAAAACAGCTCAAGCTAGGTTTTGAAACAGCTGGTAGTTGGTTGACCAGTTAGATCTCCACATTCAACAGGGTTGTCCAGCTCAAGCTATGTTTTAAAACAGCTGGTAGCTGGTATTTCAAGCTGGTCATAGGTGGATTTTACACCAGGGCAGTTGACTATAACGGAGGCAGGATCTTGTGGAACATCTCATCCGGGGCACTCGACAGACACTGCTCTCTTGGCTGTAACAGACATACTCGCCACTGCTAGTGCCTCATCCCACTCCTCATTTCCAATCTGGATGAGATGGGCATTTCTGGAACTGCCCTCTATTGGTTTTCTTCCCATCTAGCAGATAGCCCCCCTCCAGATGACCTCGTAGGACCTGTCTCTGCACCTCATTCCCTTCTCACAGGAGTTCTGCTGGACTATGCCAGAGCCTCTGCCATTTCTCCCTGAACACTTAGTTTCTTGGTTCAGTAATTGCCTCTCATATCACTGTTATGCAGACTTACTTTTCCTGTCTTTCCCTCCCTCTGCCACACAGGTTAATGTGAGAATATCTGGCTTCCTGGTCGCCATTTTCCTGAGGATGGCCAGGCATCACCTGAAGCTCAACCTCAACAAGACTGAGCTGCTCTTCATAGCTCACAGAACCTCCCTACTACAAGAACTCACGGTCACCATTGATGGCTGCCTGGGGAAGACCCAGGGGGTGGTCCTGGATGACCAGCTGGACTTCAAAGACCAAATTGCAGCAACATCAGTCCAGTAGCTTCATTCTGTACAACATCAGGAAGCTTCAAACCTGACCACATACTCCACCCAGCTACTTGTCCAGGCTATGTAAATCTCCCAGCTTGACTACTGCAACTCCCTCCTTACAACTCTGCCAGCCTGCACCATCCAGCCACTACAGCTTATCCAGAATGTGACGGGCCGTCTTCTCACGTCATACCCCTGCTGAAGTCACTCCACTGGCTGGCAGTTGCTGCCAGGATCAGACAGACCCGCCCCACCCTACAGGACATAATTGAACCCAACACACCATCTGGACCACTTCGCTCTGCTGCCACAGGGTGACTTGCACACCCTTCCAGCGGCATGAATGGCTCCCGCTTGTCCTGACTGCAGAGCTTCTCAACGCTAGCTCCCTAATGGTGGCTCCCCAAGTTCTCCTCTGCAGGAGAATCCTAATCCCTACCCTACCAATCCATTTTTTTATTGACAGTACATCAAAACTTTGTTTGGTTTTCAATGACTGTATGGATAAATACTTTTATTAAATAATGTTTATTTAACATTATTTACATCTGAGTATGTGGCAGAGGGTAGGTACGCATCTCATTATTAATCCTTACCCTCATCATCCTCCATTCACATTCACAGTGCAATATACCCACACGCATTTCAGCTGAAATATTGGATTTTATATCATTCAAATGTTCTTCATGAAATACTCATTAAAAAGTCAAGTTTAAAAACAAAATCAAAACAAAGACAGGCATTTCCTATAAATTAACATCAACACAATATATAGTGTGGGACAGAAGATTTTCAATTCCTCTTGAATTGGTTAACAGCTAGAAACAAGAGAGAGTGAGAATACTGGTCCACATATGTGTACAAGTATGTATTAATTTTCACATTTGCTCAAATTAGAAGACTGAGAGGAATGAACAATGTATAATTATATAATATTGTGGGTCTCAAAAAAAGCTCACAAGCAGTTTGCCAACCAGTGGAGTACATACTTCCTCATTAGCAATTCAATAACAATACGGTAGCTATGGCTTAGGAATTATGAGTCCGCATTGATTCAGCTGTGCCTCTTGTTCAAAGTTCACATGTTGCACAAAGTCACTGGAATTGAATTGTCCTTCTATGAACTGCAGAAAATGATCTTGTAATCCTTGGTGCAGTTCCTTATTTCCCTTCTGTTTGCAGAAGACTGTGTACAAAAATGTCAAACTATGTCAAACATTTTACAACTGTATAAAAATAAAGAGCATTAATCATAATGTTCTGATTCAGAATGTCATTTTGCATCAACCCCAAAAGCCTTAGAAAACCATGGTTTATTTTCTTGTTTATGTGCACATCCCAGATTTGGCACTGTTAACATTGGGCAGTCCAAACAAATGAAACTGAAAGAACAAATACTCTTGGCTCCAGCCAGGCCTCCTACAGTTATGACCGTTCAGTTCAGTATTCTACAGAAGCCTAAAGTTCAAGAGTAAAACCCGAATGACTTGCTTAGCAATGAAAACATAACAAGATAATACTGTAAAGTTGGGGAAACATTTGTCTTTCCCAACACAAACCCCCTCCACCCGCGAAAAAAATAATAACAAATGAGAGGTTGACTTCATGGCAGCCGTTTTCCATAATGTCCTGGTCCTTTACATGGAAAAGCATTGCTGAGAATTGTTGTTGATATTTCCCTTTGAATCCACAAGCCTTGACAATGCCCTCTCAGACTTCCAATGGATGGATCATCATGGTTGTTGTGTGAAGGGAGTAGCTCGGGCCTTTGAAGTAATGCCACTTGATGCCATTTAGTTTCCCAACGTGCTGCCCCTTGGTATAATACATTCCGTTAAGGTTGGAAGGACCGCAGGCATCAAACCACCAACCTGAATTCATAACAGAGGGAAAGAAGAGGAGGGGAGAATAGAGGGAGACAGGTAAAAGAGGACAAGGAAAGTGAAGATGAACAGAGGAAAGAAAACAGAGAAACTGGTCATGCTTGGAGAGCTTTTCTGAAACCAGGTTCTGACGGAAGTGTATGATGATTACATTTCTCTAGTTTACGTGGCACTCCCTAGAATTTCACGGTGGACCAAACAATGAGGTCCCCCTCTGAAGCCCACCCCTGTTCCCTACTGCTTTTGATTTTCACTTTCATCTGCTTGTGACATGTTTCAAAGTTGACTGTCTCACTCTTATTGTGTAACCTACGGCTGAAAAATAGCAGACTGCAAGCTAGCCAAAACATTACCAATGGAAATGTAACAGGTTTAAACCCATATAATAACTGCATCACTTTTGAACTTATTTCATGATTCAGAGCAATTGTTGGGTTGGGGAACTGTTTTAAATACTGTGTCAGTCTTACTCATCTAGCATAAACGCCAGACACAAGCATAATCTTAATCAGCAGGTCATACCTTTTTCACTTTATTATTAGGCTTTAGAAATGAATACATAAGCAAGTAACCATACCAGCTGAAACAGCCCCAGTGAAGTGGATTTCATATGCTTTGTAAAAAGTGATAAGACCCAAACCAGTGATGTTTGGTTGAGAACTATTGACAATTTCTACTTATATTGGTTACCATAACATGAATAAACTTGCAGGTTATATCACAAAGCAGGATTACTGACCTAGCTGGATAAATTCACAGAGTTAAACCCAGAACCCTTCCAAAACTTGAATATGGATTTAAGTAGAAATAGCTTAGTTATACTAAATCGGTAGTCCTGCTTCATGATATATCTCACTGGTGTTTAATTCCCTGCTGGTCTCAGAATGTTGTTTGAATTATATTTCTCATATTAATCAGGCGAAATTGCCGAATGTAAAGTCCACAATATGTTTTTAACCTGAAAGCATTCAGCTAGGTGCAGAATCCAAGTCTGCAAGGAATAGTATTTACTCCTTCCCTGAATCTTGAGTTCCTGTCCCTTGCCAAGAAAAACAGGCCTGTGCAGTATTTTGTGTTCTGAGCACAGCACAGTATTTTCTTGTCTGTCCCCTGTCAGAGACTAGTTGCACAACATTGGCGGAAGGCTTTGCAGTCAACCCCGTCTGCCATCGAATGAGAAATGGTGTGTTAATGATCTTGTTTTCTTTGGATTGCTTTTACTGTAGTTTGTTAGATTGGCCTTGCTCACATTTGGCCTCTGGTCAGTGGGACCTTGTTTTGACCATCTTCAGCTTTCTGTAGTCTGCCCGGCAGGTCTGTGTCCCATAAAATACTACAGCTATCTGCACAGCTGGACCATACTGAACAATTAGTGGACATTTTAGGAGGGCTCAACTTACCGCCCGTTAGCATGAGAGCACATTTGCACATGCAGTTGTCGTTGTCCATGTCCTTGGTGCTGAAGTCCGCCCCATGGATCACCAAACTGCTCTGTCTGCCAGCTGTCCCACTGTGTGCCTTCAGAAATATTCTGAGAGGAAAGTGACGAACTTCAATGTTTAGTCATGCTTCACCAATTCATATGCACACACACACACACATCACAACATAGATCACCCTAAGAGTCAAAATAGAATACTATAGTTTCATGAACTTCCATGATGAGTGTAAGAAAGAACCTGTATTCTGTACAATAATACTGTATCTAGGGCTGTCAATCACTAAAAATGCTGACTTTACAATTTACAATTAAGTTTTGCTATTTACAATTAAACCAAACCAAATATGTGTTTCTTTTTGGAGAGAGCTTACTGCATTCTATAATTATCATAGCAAAGCTTGGACCTCATTAAATTTACAAATAGTATTACTACTCCGTTACGGTGAGAATTATTTGGTCATCACCTGTAGAGGCCTTCCTCGGCCTACCTGCCCCATTGCAATTACTGAGCTCACCAGTGCTCCCCCCTTTCTTAATGCAGTTCCAAAAAATTGTCACAGTCTATCCAAAAGTTTAGCAAGCATCATCTTTAAAAGTGGTTTTAAGGCATTTTCTTGCTTATCTAGGCTGTATGGCAGTGATGGGCAAGGAGGGGCATATCCGTATGTTGATTTCATACTAACTAATAATTGAATGAGCCCAATCATTTACATGATTTGACATTTTTAGCCACATTCCGTGTTATCAGCAGCAGCTCATAAATGTTCTTGTCTTCGAGCATTTTATTGTAGTTTTATTCATGAGTGAATCAGTTGTGGTGCATATGTATAATTAGCTGATTGAGTCAGGATAACCAGTGGAAGTAAAATCCTGCATACACACATAATGACTACACATAGAGCAGGGATGGGCAATCACAGTTCAGGAATTAAAAAAAATAATTAGCCAACACAAACATTTTACTGTGCATAAAAACAGATCTTGATACAAGCAGGAGAATTGCTGGGTATCAGCTGATACAGACGCAGACACAAACAAGCCCACACATTTAAATATGAGACACAAACCTTTCACACTAACTTGCTAGCTTCAGGGTCTTCAGTGAAAGTGCACGTGCCTATGTAAGTCAGGGGCGCGCAGTAACACGACAAAATACACAGACCGACCCTGTCCAAACAGGCCAACTCCCCTGGTGAAGACGAGGTCCAATACCACTCATCATTTTCTTGTATGTGTTAGCAGCCATGACCCCTGCCAGACGGCTCCCAAACTGACCCCACCAGCGTGCAATAACAAGGATGTGGCTGTTTCTCACAGCTGCCTGACCTCAGGAAGCGTTCGGTTTTATTCTGGAGACACTGTGACAGCGCTCCATTGGCTGAGCACATTCCTGGTAAATCCAGAGAAAACCTGGGTGGATACCTTAATTTTAGATTGTGTGTTTTGGATTAGTCGGTGTTCAATTACTTCTTTAGTCCAGGCTAAAATCTTGACAGAGGCTTTTTATCGCCTTTGTCCATTATTGGCCTGTCGACAATGTGTGTCAAGGTAGCCATTATAAGGCAGAAAGATTTGCTTCATTGCTTTCATGTCAATTAAGTCCCTGAATTGGAAAACGTGATACAGCAAAAATGTTTATTTTTATAGAAAAAAGCTAAATACCCCAATGTATGAAAATAATCTCCAAAATACTAGCTCTAAAAACATATAAAAATACAGTATTTAAAGAAAAAGCATTGTTTTGTTTTTAAGGGCATAGGACCACATATTTCTTGATATTTTCCCATTTTGATCTAATGGAAGAGACTTTGATAATAGCAAAGGTCTGTTGTACATTAGCAATTCCTTTGTGGCATGCCACATTTTGTAAAGCTTTGATAGACAGTGTGCACATTTCCTAATTGCAATGAATAAAAGTATGTCTGGAAGATAAAATATATTTCCCATAATCATTATAGCACACAATTGTCCATTCAACATCACAGTTTGATACTGGCATAATGAATGGTGGTCACAACCGCTGTACAGTACATAGCAACAGACCTAGGATTCCAGCATACCTTTATGGTGTATGGTTACCCCGATAAGATACCTTCAGTGACAACCCTCAACCAGGAACAGGCAACAACCCTCACAGGGGTCTTGCAGATATGACTATACCTCACAGAATATTCTGTTGACCTAGTAAAACTGTGTGGAGTCCATATGACCTACAGGTTGGACAGGAGGAATCCTCAGTGGCTCAGTCACCCCAATACATTACGTAATGCGTAAACAAACTTCTCATGGCCAAACCATCGGACTGATATAATTCTGAGTTTAAAGGACAGCTCATAAAGACCTCACCCAACAATCTAAAAGCAAAACATTAGAATGCTTGATCACATGCATATCAATTTCATCCCTATGAGAATGCTGGAGAACGATTTGATGAGGAAAAGAAAACAGTTGGAGTGCAGAATATAAACAAGTTTGTTTTGTGTGGTGTAGCTGATTAGTGTGCAGTTTTGTGATGCTTCAGAACGTCTAGGAACCAATCCATCACATCCTGTTCCACTATAGTAGTAACAAGCACTGAATCCCTTTCATCCATCAGACAGAGGGTCACAGGTCTGGTAATGGATATTAAAAACATACTACTTAGCACTGCAATAATGATACAAAAGTAAAATGAAACATGCAGAGGGCAAAATAAATATAGAAGCCGATATACAACTTGGGATAACTAGCTTACCTTCCTGCCAGCTTGGACAGAGGCAGAGGTTCTCTCCCTCTCCCAAACTCCTGCCCGCTCGGAGGCCGAGATCCTACCACACAACTGAGCTTACTTCACAGTAACTAAGTCTAGGACACTTTCAACCCCGGTGAACTAGTGAAGAACTTCCAAACAACCTGGAACTTGGTACACGCCACTTGTATCACAACCAACACCAAAACAAACTTTTGCGGCCTGCGACCAACGGTACCAGTGGCCTTCTTTCAGACAACCAGACCAGACATCGCATTACCTATGCTAAAACTGGCACAAAGCCCCCCACTGAAATTCCTCATTCCACCATCGCATCTCTCCAGGACACCCATGACTGAAGACAGCAACGTCTGAACTGACCAAACATCCCAGGCATTAGCCATTGTTTAGTTTAGTCTTATTCTGGTTAGCCTGCTGTGAATGTATGCGTTTCTGTTTGTAGTTCATGTTATTATTGGAATACGCTCTGTTAGCTGTGTAGCTTATTCATGGGAATTGGTTCGCCTTTATCACGTATGCAGCCTGTAGAGTTAAATCAAACATGCGTTTCACTCCTAACCACAGCTAACTTTATTCCAAACTCCAGTAATAACTACTAATGTACATGTTCACTACAGAAACTTGGTGTGTCCGCCTCTCTCTTTGTCCAGAGACAAAAAGGGTTACTGGTGCAACTACGTGTGCGCACGCACGCACACACCGCTCTTCTTTGTCGATTGACAAAGCGTATGTGCATACAAACACGTACACATACACACATTCCTACCTCCCCTTTGTTAGCATTGTTCTCCATGATTAGATTAGTCCCGGTCTACTGTGTTTTGTTTAATAAATTATTTTATTAAACCCTGTGTCAGTGTTGATGTTGCATGACAGGAGAGCCAAATTAGTCTTCCGAAGAACTCCAACCTTCAGGTCATCTATGCTTAATCATTCATATTTCTTAATACAATAATTAAAATACTACATTTATGGTTGGATATTTCATATTATAATTTTATGAAACTGATTACCAATTGCAGTTATAAACTGCTTCTCCTACATATTTGGCGGCCAAGTGAGGACTGACACATATACATTTCAAACGGTCATCCTCACTATTTCGTAGAGTGTAAAAACCCTACACAATAACAATGTTCCCATGCACTACGAGGTGCACTTAGTGGAAAGACAGTTATAACCCTACCTTGTAGCTGTACCATTTCTCAAACTTCAGCTTTTGCTTGAAGAAGCCTGAGAAACAACTCCAAGCCACAGAAAATAAAGGAAAAGACTTAAGGATAACTAACAAATGCATCTTCAATACTAATAAATGCTAATAACGAATAAATGCCTGTACAAAGTAACATTTTATTTTAATTGAGAGGTTCTGGTGCTTATATAACCCCAAATAATAAAGTGGGGAAAAAACCAAACAAAAAAAACACACAAAAATGGAGCAGACAAAATCTCACTACCCAGGGTGGATCAAGGTTGCCACGTGTTCAGCTCCCATACCCATAACCACCACTAGTAGGTAAGTTTGGCCAGTCAGCACACGCAAAACAACAAATTCTACAAACAATTAAAGCCTGCAGGAAAGATCATTAGGGCTATTCAAGAGGTTCTAGCAAGGATAGGCCCTTAGCCCTGACGTAGGAAAAACCGACAGAACAACTAAGCTCCAAATTGGGCAGCAATAACAGCAGCGAGTTCGCAAAGGAGACCAGTTTCTAGATTCTATCTGCCATGAGCACTGCACTTTAGAAGATTGGATAAGAAAATAAATAGGGTGTGCCTGTTCGTAACTCTTTTAAGACCACAATAAAGTGCGTGATTGGCCATGAGGAGAATGCATAAGGCTGCACTTAATTACCGATTAAGAGCCAGTTCCCACACCCTGAGCTGCAGGTGAAGCAAATAACCATCCCAATCAACCCAGTGGAAGCTCTGCTGCAAACCAAGAGGAAGAAATCTCGAAATAAGATCAATTAAAATAACTCAGTAAAGAAACTAATTACGGTTACCATCCATAACGAAAAAATGCATGTTGCATTTTCAATATATCCCTCATCACCTCAGTCAGGGACGTTTCTTGTCCTCGGCTGTGTTCAGGCTTGAGAATGGTGGAGGTGACTGCTTGTAAACAATGAGCTGCAACAAGGCCAAAAATTCTGCATAGTCTGCTTTTAAGAAAAGGGAAAAATACTGAATAAATATGACAGCCCTGCACAAATTTAAGGGATTAGTTTCTTATATTTCACAGAAAAATAATTGTTGTCCATTGCATACCAAGTAATTTTCTGAAAACTTGTGGGCTGGCAATGGAGAAAGCATTTCCTTACTGGCAAATATCCACACTGTTGTGATAAATGGAGCCACCTGTGCTGACTAGGGTACTGATACTTCTAAATGGTCTTTTGTGGCTTTTCATGCATTATGTGGTTTTGCTTACAGTACATATATGCTTTGTTTGTAGTTTTCCATTTAAGTAGTCATGGCCAGTGCTTCTTGGTAACAGTGTTAGGACGGTGAAACGAATCTGCTCTCTCAATCATCCTTTGCAACAAACACCAGCCAATTGTGTTGTCCAGATTATTTCAGTTTTTTTTAAATTATACTGTGCATGCAACAAACAGAAATAGTAGTCCCTTTTCTGGTTTGTTTGGTTCCTACATTGAGAGTTTCTTTTGGCCAATTTCCCGTAAAAAATTACTGCATGATTTTCATACCACAAAGTAATCTATTTATGGTGATATGCTCCCTGATTAGATTCCAAAACAGTTGAACAGAGCTTTCCAAGAGCCCACAGAATTTCCAAGAGTTTTCTCTGTACAAAAAAAATAGATTAGTGTTACACATAAAATAACAGTTCCCCCTATAAACAAAAATCTGAAAGCATCTTGATTAATGTGTACTATTAATTTTCTGCTGTGTTTATGTGACAAAAGATATTTCAAATGTAGGGTTCTGCCATTCTTAGTTGTACAGTGACCTTGGATAGACTTGTAACCATGTACACCAGAGTATGTGGAAATATGTTTTAAAAGCTTTTTGATGAAAGGATGAGATAACAGTAACATTGACCACAACCCAGTAAATAACCCCTGCCATATTTTCCAATTTAAATAACACGGCTGATTTCACAGTTGTTGACAATTCACATTGGCCTTCTACATGAAATGCATTCATATTCCCGGGAGAGATTGTTAATTTGTGTGAGCCTGAACTATTTCTGAGAACTTTCAGAAAAGGAACTTAAGGCCACAGTTGTCATCACGCAATTTAGTACATTTTCATAAATCAAAGATGACAAATGTTTGGGTGTACTGTTCTCTGCCCCTATTCCTTAAAAACATTCTTTACGGTGCAGCAGATTTCTTATGACAGAAATAACTGAGGCATAACTGAAGCGCACAATTAAACTGAAGAAGCTCTTTCAAATAACAGGTAGGAATTCCAAAAAATAGAAAATGTCAGATTTTTTTATTATTCCAGAAATTGCATCAGTTGTATTCTTTACACAAGGCTCAGCGTGAAACTATACACCAATGAGCCAAAACATTATGACCACTCACTGATGAGGCAAATGTTGTTGATTATCTTGTAACAACTGTGCATGTCAAGGTCTGGGATATATCCGATGGTACATTTGGTTCTCATTGTCGATGTGTTGGATGCGGTGTGATGACCTTGTCAACGGCCAAATCGGTATGGCTAGAGTCCTCCAAAACGGCAAGGCTTCTGGAGTGGTCCTGATCAGCAGTGGTGAGTATCTACCGACAGTGGTGCGAGGAGGGACAAAACACAAACCGGTGACCGGCTGTTGGGCTCCAAGAGGATTGCTACCTGCATAGTCTAATGAACTGTAAGTCCCTTTGAATAAAAGCGTCAGCTAAATAAATGTAATAATACCCGTGTGAGGATGTGAGGACAATGTATTTGAAAAGCGAAACACTAACAACTTGCACACTCTGTCGCTGATCTGTTTCTTGAGAGTTGACACCGTGCGAAACAATCTCTAGATTACGATGAAAAATTATGACCAAAGAAAAGTGTATGTTGTTATGATAATAACTGTATGATTGCCATAGGGACTGCAAAACTACACTTGCCATGATCCCACAGGACACTTCCACGACGTCCACCCCGGCATGACGTCTAGTTACAGTTTTGCCAGTACTGTAACAGCGGGAGCAATAAACTTTCACAGTATAAGAGCTAGGACAAGCATTGTCTGGCCCTCTCTTGGACCTCTTTGCCATTTTCTTCACGACCAGCAGCCTCTGGCCTCCGGCAACTGCATCACGCCCTGATCTGGACACTCGGACAGAGGCCTCCACAGCGCACCACTGGGCCTCACGGACACACCTAGCTTAACTTGTGGAAACTTAAAGTGGCCTATAGTGAGTGGAATCTGGTGTGCGCGAATCGCTACATCAGCTCACCAATAGAAACTGCAGCAAACAAATACAGATCTTTCCACACGGATCTTTTCAGCGACCGAACGGACCAAACAAGGCACAGCACATGGGAACACCCCAGCTCTCTCCAGGACACTGATTCACAGCACCGTCGCCGCTTCTACAAGGACAGCACGTCTTTTGGATCCAGCAATGCGTATGGACTCAATAAGACTAAATTACTGTTTAGCTTAGTTTTAACTGAAATTGTGAATCTGTGCTTCACTATTTGTCTTTGTTTTATCGTTTTAATTTGGTTATCATTTGGTTAGCCATATGTGTACGTGAATAGATTCACCGACTTTTGCGTATGTATACTTTCGACGCAAGTAGTCTCTCTTCTTGCAGCTAACACTCTTAACACTCCCACCCAGAACTCTGGCTAACTACCCAAGCTAGCTAATTTTACCAGTCCTTTGTTCAAGGGACGCGTGTGCTTACATGCGCTTGCACGCACGTGCACACGCATGCACACACACACACCATATACTAACTTCCTGTTAGCTCATCACCCCATTTATGTTCTGTGTTTGTACATCTGTTTAATAAATATATTAAATTAAATCCCGTGTCTGATTTGGTGTCACATAGACATGAGAGCCGAGTCAAATTAGTGATATTGATATTGGTTATTTTAATTATTAATTAACATACTAAATTTGTGGTTAGATATTTCAGATAACAGTAATTTTATGAGAGTGATCACTTTTTGCAGTTACACTGCTTAATTGGCACCATATATGAGGATTATTATAACATATGTATCAATCCTAGCAATCTACACATAGCGTGTAGGTAGGGGCGTATCCCACACAATTTGTGTGTCCTGAGTGAGGACTGAGAGGTATACATTTCAAATAATCATCCTCACTATTTCATAGAGTGTAAAATCTTTACTTTATTTGGCGGCCCTAGCGAGGACCCTACAAAATGTAGAAAGAAACCAGAGAAGAATGAAATAGCTTGTGCTGGACAAATCACAATCACAACAACACAAACAGGAAGAAAGTGTCAGCACACAAGAAGTGCACATAAGTAAATGAACCGATATCCAGAAGCAGCATGCTTGTTCATGAGAAGCCCATTTAATCACTCCAATGCTGCTGAGATTTAAGAAAATGATATCATGGGTTTCCTCTAACGTTACCTGTAGTTGTGCTTCTCATTCCCAATGTGAAACTTGTCGTACTGGGAAAAAGCCTGCTGTCCATCCCAGTCCGTTAGCTCCACCCGTAGGGAATACTGCCTCTGGCTGGTGAGGAGGTAGACAAACTCATTTCCCAGCCAGTGCTCCCCAGACACACTTCCAAATCCCTAGAACACAACAAAACATGCACACTATAATCATGGGATTTGAAAAGACAAGTTTCTTAGACACAATTTTCATTTGAAAACAGCATGGTATTTGAAATACAATAATGCAGGGTGTAACGTTCTAAAATTACACCTTATTGGTTACCTTGTCCATTTTACGACTTTTTGTTTTCTCACAGTTTTAGAATGGAATGAAACCCTGCAAGTGCAATATGTGTAATCATTAAAGTTGGTATTCTACAATGATTTCATACTTACTATGAGTATATACATACTCATGCAACTAAAAATGTTTACATTTATGAGCATACATATTAGAAACAGATGAAAATCTCACATTGACCGTTTTAATGTTATGGTGGATTTCTTTAATTTAAACAATGTGTTTCCCTCAGTTAAACAAAGACAGAACAATTACGGTGATCTGGTGCAACACCATGCTTCCACCACCCTCTTTTAAACAATTACAGCAATTACTTTGGATCTAAATCATTCACTCAAACAACAGTGACAGCAGCAGCGAGCATTTTGGGTATTGCAAGCAATGACTCAGCACTCCAAAATTATTTAACTCTAGCTCACCATTCGTCCATATGTTTGTAGTAAGTGCCCAAAATAAGGTAAATATAGAGCATTCATGTTCCCTCATGTCCGCCAAAAATTGGTGAACTTGGCCTAAATTTTTACTTTGTTTTACTGATTTTTTCAATGATAATTGTATGCACCAATGTCCTTATATTTCACTCTTGGAAGCTACTTTGTCCCTTTTCTCATGTTGCATATCAGAATTATGATTTACATCAAAATGAGCACATACTAGATTTGGAAAGAACTGTCTGATGGAAACATGCCTTGCCATTCCAAACAACAAATGGGAAAAAACCATGGGGAAAAAATATGTCATGTTGTGGGTGTTTGTATTCTGTGTCCCTTGTATGCCAAAGGATCAAGTCTATCAGCATAATACAATTCCCAAACCACAACTTGCTAACTGAGTTCTTGCACAAGTTCTTGTCACTTTTACAACCAATCCTTTTAAAGTTTGGAGGTTCAGAAATGGTCTCTACACTGCTGAATTTGGACCAAGCATAAGGTAGAGAGTGGCACGGATAATTGTTTTCCCAGTGCTAGCCATTTTATTACAAGCAGGCTTTCTCAAACCACCAGAGACTTCTGAATCTGTCTTGAAACCCAACGGTGAGAACTTGCATAGAGTATGAACAGCTGTCACTCATCTTTTCTCAGGAGGAAAAGTAAAGAAAGCATCCTTTGTGAGCCAGTGTCAGTGCCAGGTGAACTCTTGGACTTTTCTGTCTGGATGGATTTAATCTATTTCTCAACACAGCTAAGAAGCATGGGGACAGTCTCGAGTTGACAACTCTTTTGGCCACAAATCTGCATGGCTGCTCCTCACTGCTGGCACTGCCCGACTCCAACACAGGCCAGAAAATGCACTTCTCCACCAACTGCCATTTACTTAATCTTTTTTTGGATATGAAAATGAATGCTGCAAAACTATTTTATTGAATTAGCCTAAAGTGAATCAATTTCAAAAATTTTATTTCTAAATTATAGTGGTTTTGTTTTGTTATGTGGGTTAAAGGAAAAGGTTAGGCTACAGGCATGCACTAAAGAGGGAAGCACTATAATATGCAAAAAATGAAAAACAAAATGGAGAACGAAGTTAAAGAAACACAAAGTGCAATATTTAATAAATAAAACTTTTAACACACAAGGAACGCATTCCTCTGCTTCTCCATTCACAGTCCATTTTAACAAGCATCAACAACAAGTGTCCCAAAGCCCAACTCCAAGTGGGTAAAGGGTCAATTGCAACGCCTGGTTACAAAAAGAACTTGAGACCCCTCTCACCCCATTGTGAGAATTGTTTGATGATTTAGTCATCCATGCAGAATATGCTGAATTGAACCAAGTGTTTTTGTTTGGAAAATAATTCAGATATTAACAATTTATGCAGTTATTTTTCATTGTTACAATTGGTACCACACCTCTTTGGCATTTATTCTTGCTAGTGATTTGTCTCTCTCTTATTAGCACCTTTTGCACACTCATGAAATACAATCGGATAGGCAAGTCGTTCATTAATTTGTGTAAAAACCTGATGTTGTATCTTTTCCAAAATGATCATTCATCCATCACAATAGATTATTTCAGGGAAACGTGTTTGGAATGGAGTTGTAATTTGACTTTTGCGAATGGAAACTGATTAAAGAGTTGTCCAAGCAGTTGCTACTTAGCTTAGTTTTAACTGAAATTGTGAATCTGTGCTTCTCTATTTGTCTCTGTTTTATTGTTTGAATGCATTCTGTTAGCCATATGTGTACATGAATAGATTCGCTGTCTTTCACGTGTGTATACTTTCTACACAAGTAGTCTCTCTCTTCTCACAGCTAACACTCTTAACACTTCCACCCAGAACTCTGGCTAACTAGCCAAGCTAGCAACTAGAGTAGGCTTTCAGTGTCTTGTCTTGATTCTAGGCTTTTGATTGCCTTTGGAGCCTGTTATTGGTGTTTTGAACA
Organism: Conger conger; assembly: GCF_963514075.1. NCBI lineage: Eukaryota > Metazoa > Chordata > Actinopteri > Anguilliformes > Congridae > Conger > Conger conger. The sequence goes on from NC_083768.1 coordinate 47,049,651, forward strand.
TGAGGGCCAGAGCTGTGGCAATAAGTCAAGGAAGCCATTATGAAGCTAATAAACAGCTATCAGATGCATGTCTCACACTCTGCCATTTACAGGGGAGGTGAAAAACATTTAAAAATAACTATCTGGTAAAAATGTTGTTAATACCAGTATCGCATTCCTGAATATCAGATCGACCATTCACCTAAATGCAAAAATTCTCATCGTTCTGCAAATATGCGGAATTTTGTAAAATATTGGGACTACTTTGTCCTCTAAGCTCCAACACAGTTACACGTATTCATACTGTTCTTACTTCATTGGTCTCTGCAATGACAAGTCACAATGTAAGAATTACAGCTGTTTTGTTAAATTATACATGAGTTCATCTTCCTGTTTGAAAGGAACAGCAACCCGCTGCCATATAGAGACCCCATACACCATCGCTAATTATGCGGTTAATCGATCCCTCTGAAACCACATTACTCTTAATCAGTTATATTACAAACATCTGGTTGATTTATTACACAGGCCATTGATCTTTGGGGTCAGGGCATCTGAGGACACTTTTTAGACCATGTTAAATTCAATCCAGAGAAAACAGCCGGACTTTATGGCAGTGACAAATTTCCCAGAAAAAGGTTTTCAGAAAATACTGAAAAACATCAGTTTCATATTTTCCTAGTTATTAATACATTTCTCAGGCCATGTTCGCTCTATATGTCTAAACATCTCAGGCATCTCAATCAACACACAGACTGTAGAATGTGAAGCATCCTCAAAAACAGAGGCTGCAGTACCACCACCACAGCTGACAAATCTACTCAAACATGCTAGCACAGACTGAGGAATCCATGACAATTCCACCGTTTAAAATTCCAATCCACATATGTTGCAATAAATCATTGTAATCACACGACTGGAGGTAGTATCTGCAGTCTACCAGCTGAGCTGTGTAGCCATTACACCAACCAAGAGGAGTCAATTTTGTGCCATCAGACAGACAGATTGATAGATAGCTTTTAAACAAGTGTGATTTACGACGTAAATCTGACCAGCTTCCTCACCATCTTGTACTCCTTCCACGTCCTCTGAAAATCCAAGCTTCCATCCTCTCTGTGTTGGATCACCGTCCAGCCCCCTCCAGCAGACTCCATGTTGCAGTACACCTACAGAGGGAGAGAGTCTGGTAAGGGTCCAATGGCAAATGGCTGTGGACCTCTCTATGACAACTTCTAACTTCCCCCTGCCCGAGAAGTATGCTCTTATCAGACTGCACCCGATTAACAAACAAACACACACACACAAAAATAAATCTCAGTGCAAAATGCAGAGACCCTCTTCCTTCTGCACCATTATGCTTTCACCCCCAATGGTCAGGGCAGCACTTGGCCTCAATCAAATGGTCCAGCTAAATTGAGCCAATTTTTCACTCTTGAAATTTCCAGGTTAATTACCATAATTTTAAATGTTTAAGAATGGGTACAATGCTCAAAATGCAGGAGCATGAATGAAAAAGGGAGCTATGTTGAAATGGAAAAATCTGTAAATATGACCACAGGCACGTATGCATATTATTGCCCTCCCCCCATGATTCACATTGTGTGTGGAAAGTGATTTTGTAATGTAGTTACTTTGCACAGACTATCAGGAGTCGAGATTTGTCTCCCTGGCTTTTCACTGCTGAGAACACAGCCAGTTGGATGGGTGTAATTAGGGAGGTCCAACTGACAGACCAGACTGGACTCCCCACTCTGCCCCTACCTCTGGTCCCACCACACCTCATCTATCAGCCTGGAACCTGGCAGACACCTGTTCCCCCAGCCAGGACTGCCAGATGTGTTTCCAGCCAAGATTGTATCTGAACCAACCAATATCTATCACAGCAACCATCCAGGAGGCCACTGGGTTGGCTTTCGAAGATGAAAAAAGCATTCCCCTAATACAAATTCCCATTAAAACAACAAATCCAGTACTCGTTTATAAGTGGAAACGGGCTTTAGACGGCTCATTCCAGATGAAAAAAACGAGCTATAATCTTAGCCTACCTTCTTTGTCTCCAGCATGTTAATGTGGATCGTGTAGACACCGTTCTTGTTGAACCCCGCCTGGAAGAGGTCAGCACAGTCCCGATATTTCCTCTCCTCATCTGCCTGTTTTGTGCTGTTTGGGACCACTGTTCAAAACATGCAATGCAGATACAGTGCATTACATATATTTATACCATGACTTGGATAAATATATATTATTTATTTATCTTTTGCCAGGACACCGCAGTTATCACACTTTATTACAGCAAGCCATTATCTTGGTTCAGCATATCATCTGAAAGACAGCAGCTTATGAGGTACCCCAATCTCTGTGCCAGGCTATTAGGATTTACTCGAAGATGACCCCCAATTAGCTTATTAACACTACTTGCTCCAGTAGAGTAGCTTTCCCAGTATGACCTCCTAACCATCTGGAAAACAATCACAGCTCCACAGAGCTTCAGCTAGTATGTGTGCCCCAATATCCAAATACCTAATAATTGAAATGTTTCAACATGAAAGAAAGTACTTGTGTTAAATAAGTAAGATGTATGTCTAAAGTCTGGCACCATATAACAGATTATTATACTTCTGGTAAAACAGGAGTGTTAAAGAAACATTAATCATCTGGAAGATCTATCTCTCTGAGAGGGAAGGGAGTGACTTTGTCGGGGCCTTTCAGCATGTCAGCTGTGCGTTTGTGTCCATCTGCTGACAATTAAGTCAGTAATATTTTAAAACCAAGCAAGAGACCTAGGACAAAATACTGTGTGCTATAAATTCCAATTTCCTGTTATAACAAGTGGTTTATATTTATCCTTTGAGTCTCCGTATCATTGGAAATTCCTTCCTCTTTTTAACAAGTGGTGCATCTCATCTTTCACGTCATTGTTTTTATTGTTGGGCATGTTTATGCAAAGGAGATGTAACTGAAAAGTGAAATATGTCAGCGTTTCTTAAACAGTGCTTTGATCCCTCAGTCCTTAACCAAAGCGGTCTTGGAAAGATGGGTTGTTCATTAGAAGTACTCTTTAACAAAGTTTTGAGTGTTAGTGACAAAACGTTTCTGCTGTGATGACTTGACAGAGTGTGACCTTGCGCCATGGAGACTAATAGAACAAAAGTAGCTCTGGCAGGCCATATTTCACTGGAAACTGGGAAATAATGGACCCTCGTGTATGAGGGCCGAAATATATTAAATAAAGAGTTTGGCATGCTATAATTCAGCGCCATGACATTTTGCAGTGTTCACTGCTACGATCCAAGTGGCTAGCTAACTGCAAATTGCTGATAGATGACCAACAACCTTGAATAGCTTTTGCCTGTGAATAATCTTCATGTCTCTATTTATTGGTGCAGCCAGGACTTGTATCCAGCGGGGTAAGAGCACAGTGGGGTCAACTGCATTCAAATGAGCGTGCCAGCTACTCTCATTTTAAAATAGAGCCCCGAGGGGATAGGCATGATTAGCGGGCCTGAGAGATATTTGCCCATGGTGTAACACTGTGGCACTGACCTACATGTGCCAAGCTGTTATGATGCCAACTTGGGGCAGGCAGCTCTGGAATGTGCTGATACTCTAAAGCACAAGGTGATCACACACCATGATGAGGTGAGGGGGAACTCTAGGGTCCTCAACCCTGGGTTTGATTTGAACTTTATTGTACGTCGCTCTGGATAAGAGCATCTGCTAAATGCCTGTAATGTAACTCAATATCGTTTTGGAAAATAGATTCAGAATGCCAGATGAAGCAGCATGCATGGCTGACCTGTTCAACAGTACGTCCCTCACTGATACACTCCTGATACATATTTAGCTAAACAAATTCCATACTCTTCAAATTTGCCATTGAAGAACACATATTAAGATTCACAGAACATATCTTTGCAAAGGCGCATGTGTATACTACCAAACATACGCAGATTTTCCACCATATAATTTAATCTCAGTATTGGGATTAATCCTTTGAGACCTAGGGTGATTTTGATGTTTTTTTCACTACTTTCAGTTTTTTACTGATTAAACAGACTATTTAATTGTTAACCCCTCATGTCTGGATATGATATGGTTTAGTTGGTGAGCCCCATTGTAAGAGAAAAATCTGTCGGTTCAGGTATATCATCCTATATTACAAGACTGTGTTGTTTGGGGTAACCACATCATATAGCCACTTCAATATGACTTGCCATTGCTTTTTGGGTTATTCTAACCTTATGGACGTAACATGTGGACAGATGACAAACAAAATCCCTCTTCTTACATGATAAAAAATGTGAAGGCATATTATCATAGCACCCACTTGGCTGAGGGGGAAGGGCCAAAACAATTATGAAAAAATCCTGATAAATCAGAAAATATTTGACAAGTAACTTGCGTTATGGACACAACACAAAGAGACAGATATTTTTGGGAGACTATACACTTTCTAAAAATGATAGTTTTGTCTAATGCAGAAAGTTTGATATCCATGTAATGTAGGAGGCTAAATATAAAAATTGCTAAATATTTCTATATTATATTTATATATATATATTTGAGTAAATACCAGCATTATGGATGTGATGCTATTGCGTTATGAATGTGACGTGTCTGAAAAGCATATTGTTTGACAATTTAATTCCCAATCAAATTATATCATAAACCATTTGTTGTCATCAAAGTTTTTCTTGATCCAGTTTCAATGTATATAAGAAGCTTATTTTCAACAAGAAACAACTAAGATCTACCTTTCCCTTTCCCCTGAGAGAGCAGTTCTTCCCAGGAGTCTCATTTTGGCCTGACAAATTTGAGTGTCGATGAAGATTGTGACTCCTACTACTTAATGATATCAACGTTGCCGCTTTGGGGGCAAAGACCAACCGCAGAGACAGAGCGGTCATCTTTTATTTGACTTTGTGTTCACTTTAAATGAAAAACCAGTTCCTTATTATGACAAACATTCCTAAGACCCATGGACACAAGATGGCTGACTGAAGTGGGTCAGTTCACATGCTCATTTTTCTGACACGGGTAGAATCTACTACTTGAACCCTGTGAAAATAAACACATTGGGCCAGATGTTCACAAACCTTTTGTGACAAATTTCAAGTGCACATATGATGCATTCTGCCCAGGAAACATGCATCTCATGTATGAAACTGGCGCATGGGGCTGGAACCGCAGTATGCGTATGGGGCAACATTGGCATTGGTGGTATGAGCACTCATTCTGCCCTGGGTGTGACAGTGTCCCTGAGCAAGACATCTAACCCCTAAATGCTCCTCATGAGTTGGTTGGTGCCTTGCATGGCAGCCAATCGCTGTTGGTGTGTGTGTGTATGAATGGGTGAATGAGAAGCATCAATTGTACAGCGCTTTGGATAAAGGTGCTATATAAATGCCAACCATCTTAGGAGAGTCATCGCAAGGTGTTCTTCTGTCCTAAGGGTTAAGGGTTGATTGCATAAATAAAGAGAGATAAGTATGGCTGATTATGTATTCCATTGAATTTACGCACTTAACGACGGTCGATTTCTGTATTAATTTCATCCGCCTCTAACGAGCAGGCATGACACACAGGCTCCGACTCTTGATATAACTTTGCACTGAAATAATATTTGCAACAAAAATAACACTTTCAACTTCAAGGAATCATCAAACAGATTATTAATATGAAATATTAATTCATAATTGTAGCCAAACAATAAGGATGAGTGAAAGAAAATATTTGGAAAATAATTGAATAATTGAATTGAATGTGAAGCAGTGGGAAATTACTGAAATAACGTGCTCAATAGTGACAGTAACGAAGTTGGATGGGTGTAAAATCATTGCCAATAGTCCAAAATATGAGTTGGCGGATGCATTGACATGCTGATTTTAATCGCATTTGTCCATCGTGGAAATACATGCTTTTTGCCTTTAACAGAACATTGTTAGAAAGAGAGCTTGATCAGCTGGCATTGCTAAAACAATAAAAACAGGGTTACGTGTTTCTTTTGATTAGTTATCCTCCGAAACAACCACGGAAAAGGAACGGGGAAAGACTATACGCCGGTGATGTATGAATATAAACATGCATCTTTTGACTAGTCAGAATGACGGCTGGTGTAATGGTGGGCGGGTGAAAAGGGAACATGTGAAGTCTTTTCCTTTTCCGTACCTCCTCCCTTGGAACAGAGGTTGAGCAGGCTGTGCATGGTGTCCATGAGATCCTGCTGCTGCCTCTGCAGTGCGGTGTTGTTGCCGGTGGCACGGCCCAGCTGGGTCTCCAGCTCCTGGATCACGCTGCTCTGCCTGCCTACCAGCTCCTGCAGGCTACCCTTCTCCTCCCGCAGGGCCGCAAGCTCCTCCTGGTGCCGGGACTCCATCTCCTGCATCTTCTGCTCCAGGAAACTACAAATCAAAGAAAAAGTATCATTTTGCCATTTATTTTAATTTGTTTGGTTATGCTGCTTCCTTGTTATTGATTCTGCTCTGCCCTACAACAAATGTAGCCAGTAGAATAACATAGACATGTATTTGAGGCTTGCAATTGCGATACGTCTGTCGCATTTCGCAGATCCCCGCTAGCACATCGCAACTTTTGTGAAACGAGTCCCAGGTCTGCAACGTTGTAGAGGCTTAACAAGAAGACGAGACTCTGTAATTGCTGCCAAAGGAGCTTCTACAAAGTACTGAATTAAGGGTCTGAATATTTATATACAGTGGGCTCCAGAATTTTTGATAAATATGCACAAAAAGTGCTGTAAACTAAAAGAAATAAAAATAGTTTTTGACATAAGCTTTATTTTCGAACAAAAAAACAGGTTTCACAATTATGGGCACTCCTGGTTCACTACTTTGTGCAAACACCCCTGGCAAAGATGACAGCCATGATAATTTTCAGATAATTTGTGATACCCTTCTTCAGTTCAGTTCCTGGGATTTAAGTCCGAAAACTGAGATGGGATTTTGTTGTATGTTTGGAGTTATTTTCTTACTGGACAATCTACTTACGACCAAGACTCAGCAGCAGACAACCAATTTTTTTGCCAAGATATCCTAGTACTTTGTTCAATTCTTGTTACTAGTGTCTATGGCCAAAACATTCGATTTTGGTCTCATCTGATCATAGCGCTCTCTTCCAGTCATAATTCCAATGAGGTTTGGTTTTGTTTATTGTGCTCAGTAAGGGCTGTCTTAGTTATAGTTCCTTTAGACTGAGATTAACTAAATAAAAATACAATTGTATTGCCAATTTAGATCAGATTTAGATTACTCAATAAAAAACATTGAAACATGAAATAAAAAGTATATTTTCTTCCCATATGTTTGGACATAAGATACAGAGCATTATCCTTATCATTATCAGATATTATATTATCTGATTATGTTATCATATACAGCCTTTTTTCTCAGGGTGCCAATAATTCTAGAACCCACTGCAAATGACGGATTTCAGCTCTTGATTTTTAATAAATTTGCAAAGATTGCATCATTTCCTGAATTGGGTAAAAGCCAGAATATTATGGAAGGACATTTGCTACACACATCTGAGTCCTGTTTTTATTTTTTTTATTTTTTGTCTTCCTAAAAATGACATCCCTAGTGTTAAATGAGTGCAGACATTTTACTCTGAGATAAAGTAACTAAAGATAGACAGTCTGGTGTTGTGGACATAGCTATCTTAATTAAAGTATAGGGCAGGAAAGAGGGCATAGTGCGTTTACCCATTCTTGTCGTGAAGTTTTCTTATTTCATTGGTCTGGAGCAGGAGCTGTTTCTCCACCTTATTGGTTGACAGAGAGTTCTCAAGCAGCTGGATCTCAAGTCTTGATGTCTGATTCAGAACCTGCTCCAAACCCCCACAGCAAACAAACAGCATTACAATTTTGAGCACCTAAATGCCAAAGAAAATTATTATTGAAATACCTTCAATACAGACATACAATCATTCTAAAATCACTAAAAATGCACACATACGGTCTTTTACTGCAGAGTGGTAGACTCTAGCATACAACCAATAAAAAAATAAGATCGAAAGACTGAAAGCTATGAAGAGTAAATGTACAGTATATTGCAGGGCACATGTGTGTAGAGATAATGGAAAAAAATAAAAGCTAACACTGTGTGTAAATAATCTGTGCAATTTATTAGGTAGACCTGGACACCAGTTTATTAGTGCAAATATGTAATCAGCCAATTATGTGGCAGCAACTAGATCTCCTGGGATTTTCACACACAACAGTCTCTAGAGTTTGCAGAGAATGGTGCAAAAAACAAAAAACATCCAGTGAGCAGCAGTTCTGCGAGCAGAAATGCATTGTTAATGAGAGACGTCAGAGGAGAAGGTCCAGACTGGTCGAAGCTGACAGGAAGGTGTCAGTAACGCAAATAACCACACATTACAACAGTGGTATGTAGAAGAGAATCTCTGAACACACAACATGTCAAACATCTTAAGAGGATCGGTTATAGCAGCAGAAGAAATTGAAGATTATTGTTGCATAAATACATTGCTAGGTCATTTCAGTACTAATGTAATCTAATGTAATGTAAAACATGGCATGCTTCTTGAATGGGGTTCCCTACCCTTTCCAACAGTAGTATAATGTGTCATATTTCAGAATATCGCTGTATTCGCATATCAGAATGGATATACAGACGTCCATAATTGCAGGATTTGGACTTGCTATAGATGTAAACATGTAATTGTGCTGGCTAACAAGGCTCTTGTACACAAGTTGACATCAAGTATAAAGTAGTTTTAGGTTGTTTCTTGACTTAGAAATTGAGATGTTTTCCTCGGCTTGCATTCCCTAGCATTTTTTCATGGTGAAGTGGAATAGGTTAGTAAAAGGCACACAAAATGGTACCTGTGTCTCCACGTCTGTCAGCTTTCGTGTCTGTTCGGCTGTCTGGGACAGTAGACTGGTGCCCATCTCCAACATGGCAGCTGTGTGATTATGCACTGCACTCTGCTGAAGTTGTGCCATCTCCATCTTCATGCTCTCTTTGATGTAATTTTCAATCTGTCACAAAAACACATGCAACTATTTACATAGAAACCGGGGCTGTATAGCTTGGATGAAATTAACAATTATTTTTTTAAGTTTGATATACATACAAATCAATACAAGTCCTTTTTTTCCTTTACAGTTTAGCAAGATTTTTTGGTTATTACTGAATTCACAATAGTTTCCATGATGGGCTGACACATCATAGCATGCTTAGCAAAATTGAAATATGGTCACTATTCTCATAAAACACTATAGAATTTGACTCTGTACTTTTATACTTGCTGGAGGGTGTGAAACACAGGGGTAGTAATAATATTGGAATCTATCTTTTTGGGATATTATTATTACTTTTGAAAACTAAAGTGTAATTTGTAGTTCCATTCAGAGAAACAGTATACAGTATGTTTCATATTTTACTGTAGATAAATTGATAGATGCCTTTCAGCACAGAGTTCAGCACAGAGTTCAGTGACAATATACTGCAGTTAAATAATTACAGAAAACACTGAAAGAAGAATAGATACTTTCAACAGTTACTTGTCTTGCATATCCCTTTGATAATTAGGAGCATAATGTGTATTGATATCAGACCCATTTCATCTTAGTGACAAAATGAGTTAACAATGAGTTATTCTCTTTATTGGCATTCTCTACATGTGAAATACAGCTGACTTATATGGCATCATCAGTTTGGAACAGTAAAACAACCAATTCAAAAACTATAAAATAAATATATAATTGTCATAGGAGTTACATTTCCTGAACACAGCCTTATTGTAAAGCTTGTATTGAAGGAAAAATGTATCAAATTGTTCCAAGTGTTTAATATGCTGGCCCAAATGCAAATATGCCCTTGTGTGAAAAGGAAAGGAACAAATAACTGAATAACATCAACAGAGAGATTTGAAGGGAATGAGATGGAGCAGCTTGATAACTATAAAGGGAGGTGTTTCAGAGAAGCATTGTTGAAACTGTGGATGCCGAGTTCATTTTTCCACCTCGCAGAAGAACAGATTGTTCTGATTAAGACAGTAGTCTCCGGTGATAGATAATTATATATCCAAATAAATCTCACATTTTGCTAAAATTAATCCGAATCATATCGCCAAGGCATGACTCACATCAAAAGCAAATGAACACACTTCGTTTTTAGTGACACATTTGTACTTGAAACAGAATGAACATGCAACTGCAAGACCAATGTCTGAATTGGCAAATGATGAATTTTAGTTCAGATGGAAATGACTCGGTCAGCTATGAAACAAAGGTAAAGCAAGGCAACTCATGTTTGCGTAGTTTTCATTGTTTTTGCATCGCGGGCCTGATCCCCAATGAAAACATGACTTCCACGATTAGAAGACTGCCAGCTAAGACTTGTTGTCATCACCACGGATGAGTCTCATTTGCTTGGAATGGATGGAAATAACATCAGAGCCTATGTATCTGATGATTCGGTGCCAAGTTCTTTGGGGTTTGACCCACTGACCCATTTGCTGATGAAGATTAATGACCATTGTATCAAGGCCCCATTATATGCTGTTCAGCAGGTCAGCGGGGTGGGAGGCTGAGGATTCAGATGTGAAATGGCTTATGAGTAAAGGAGAGCCCGCAGACTTGCTAAAGTTTGACTCAACAAATGATTCAGCTCTTTCAATCACACTCACTGTGATTTGGAACGGTTAATTAATATATTTCTAATATAAGTTTATACTGCATTTAGAGAACTTTTAAATGTCAAAACTGAACCCCAACTCCCGGTTCTGATGCACAGCACCTGGTGATGCCTTGGGATCACAGACTTCAGGCAGTCCTAAACCTAACTACTTTCATTTACATAACATTAACACGGTACGCCTCTGAGCTGCAGGCCAAATATTCCGGCCGTACTCAGATTTGTCAGGACCGGGGGCGCAAACCCTGGTCCTCTGTGTGCAACTGCATCAAACCGTTGCCTGCATCAAAGCCTGATGCCTTAACCCTGGACCACACGGTTAAAGGGCACGGGTGCGTGTTTGGGATCATTGCCTTGCTGTGGGATGAAGCACCGGCCAATGAGTTTGGAGGCATTTGATTGATGCTTCTGTACACTTCAGAGTTAATTCCTGCTCCTCTATCAGCAATTACATTATCGACAAAGACATGTAAGCCAGCACCTGTGGCAGCCATACATGTCCAAACTCAAACACCCCCACCACCATGCATCACAGTTAAAGGCAAAGTGCTTTGGTTCCTTGGCAGGTCTTTTTCTCCTCCACACTTTGCTCTTGCCATCACTCTGATACAAGCCTCATTTGTCCACAAGACATTTTTCCACTACTTAGCAAATTGCAAAATGGCCATTGTGTCTTTGCAGCTAACTAGTCTTGCAGTGTAGACTATGTAAATTGTATTGTGAAGTCAACATTCAGCTAAGGGTTTTGGGTTTTTTTCTCCATTATGAAGATAATTCTTAGGTCATCAACTGCAGAGGTCTTCCTTGGCCTATCAGCCCCTTTGCACTTACTGAGCTCGCCAGTGTTCTTTTTTCTCTAAATAATATTCCAAACAGTTTATTTTGGTAAGCTAATTGTTTTCCTAATGTCTTCGTCTGTTCTTCTTTCTTGTTTATCAGACTCATAATGGCTTCCACTGTGGTCATGTTGACAAACAGATTAAAAAGGCAATCAAAAGCCCAGAATCGAGACTAGATACTGAAAGCTCTTATAACTGCAGGAAAATATTGAATATACAAGCCAACTGTGCAATTATATTTGGGACTATGTATTAAAAAGGGATGCAATTCCTACATGGATCAGGCAATATGGATGTAAATACCTTTAAATTACAGTAGTTCTCTGTCCTGTCCATATACAATGCAGCCTACATGTGCCTTGTCATTTAGACTTCAGTTTGAATCTTGTGGGTGTCATGAAAGTAAAATACCAAGGAGAACCAAGAGCAGACAAACATGCCCCTCCAATGTAAAAATATGTCTCGGGAAGCAATAAAAAATACCCTGCGTGGGTGTCAAGCTATTTGGCTGTTTTTATCACAGCACAAACCTTTTCTCAGAAACAAGCTAAAAATGGCTAAAAGCCCACACTGCTTAGAAGTATTTCAAGTTAACATATGCCAGTATAAGTTTTTGAGCTGAAAATTGAATTGTGTGTTTATAATGAGGTGACAAGGTACACAGATAAAAGTTATTGAGAAGGGAAAGAACTAAGAGGGCATATACTGTATTTGCATGATGCACTGCAAATGTCATGTACATTACCCATGATTATTACTCTTCAAGTATTTCTCTTCTGTACAAAATCTGGAACTGGACATTTTAACAGGTGATTTTTCTTTTTTGTGAAAAGAAAATGATAAAGTATAAATATAATAAAATAGTACAACAGCTCAATAAATAAAAAATCTTATTGTGTGCTGAGAATATTAGGTTTATAATTAATAATTATATTTTAATTTCACAATTTCTTTCAGAACCACTATAATAGTGTATTGTGAGAGAAATTTTAAATGCCTATAATTTCTTTAACAGCTAGGACCATGGTAATAAAAAATGTCCATAACTTTTATGATATGTTTTTCTTTTCTGTGCTGGAGCTTACATTGGCAGTAATATGAATTTATATGTTCAGAAATTCCAGAAGGCTTATTATTGCAAAATGCTGCTTGGAGAAAGATTAAATCCTTTCCCTTTTACTTAATTGCCATTACTGAAGTGAGATTCACATAAACACAGTTTTATGCTTCCCAAACCGCTACTTGACAAAAGGCTGTAAAAGTTTAACGGGCTCGCTCCAGAGCAACCTATGAGCACAAAGGTTGTGTGTGATTTTGCTAATGATGGAGACTGACACTGTGACTTTACTAACCGTGGAAGCTGATACTGTGGCTTTGGTAACATTTGCCCATGTCGTTTTGTTACTCATAGGTCATTTTGACTGGAAATGAAACATTAATCGATGCAGCTATGTCTAAATTCTATCCTCATTGACAAATATTGGGGGAAAAATACTTTTATATGGCAGTAAATTTATCATGGACAATTCACTGCGGCCATGTTCAGAATAAATTATTTTGAGAACTATTCATGCTTCATTACCGTCATAATGATAATAGAATCATGGTAGAAACAAAGTCCTTAGTGGTATAGGTACCCATGTGGGTTAAATACAGCAACAAAATATCTAAAATGACACTATGTGAAATTACGAAAGCCCACTGTATGTCTTCATCATCCTCTCCATTCTAAAAAACGTTCTCTTCAGAATTTAAAATGGGGTAACAAAGGAACATACATAAATACCAAGTGAAATTATCTCAGTTCTAATAATTCTATTTTGGTTTCAGTGCCCAAATAAAAGACATTTAAAACAAGCTGCGGGCCCATGCCCCTCCTCCTTGAGATAGAGCTTGCTGAAAAGCGAAATGTACGTTCTCCAGTATGCACACAGCAAAACATGTGCATATTGTATGCAATACATTTTTAACAGGGATGCTATTCTGAGGGAAAATGTTCAGTTAATTAAACTCTAACAGAGATTATAGGAGTCCGATAGGAATCAAATATTCTCTATGTCCACTAAAATCTACTCGATAGTGGACTACTCTGACCTTACATCCGTCCAATAGGAATAAAACATATTCTTACTATATCACACTATTTTCCACTGAACACTCTGCTGTGTAAACTCCACTGTCTGTGAAGTCTGCTAAAGAGGTCATTACAACTAAAGCTCAGTTATGACAAAAAAAGAAACATCAATGTCAATGTTTTACAGAAAGTTTAAGACAAATCACTTTGACAGGCCCTTTGGGGTTTGCAGGAACAGGCATATGTGTTTTCTTCTGAATCCTGTTAATACAGATACCAATATATGGGCGGCCAGTAGCGTAGTGGTTAATAGTTACACGACTGGGACACACAAGGTCGGTGGTTCTAATCCCGGTGTTGCCACAATAAGATCAGCACAGCCGTTGGGCCCGTGAGCAAGGCCCTTAACCCTGCATTGCTCCCAGGGGGTATATCTGCTAAATGCACACAAATCCAGACAGCTGAACAGTTATTATAAATGCAGAGTATGCTTCCAATCTCCATTGACAAAAACAGCTGTTCAGTGCATTTCATTTAAATTGTTGTGTCAAGCAATGCTAATTTCACAGATAATTTGGTATGTGCTGCTTCTAGAGATTTAAGTACATTTGCAAACAGAAATGGGAAGAGCTGAGAACAAAACAGACAGCCACTAAGCTATGAGTCGGAATGTATTGGCCATTAGTCGTATTGGCCCTTGGGAGGGGTATGAGTTTTCCCAGTAGGTCTCATGCTTGTTTCGGGGGCTAGTCCCTGTACGTTTTCTCTCCAGCATATGAAAGGCATGCTCAATTGGGTTCAAATCGGGTGATTGGATTGGCCACTCAAGAATTGACTCTTTTTTTTTTTGCTTTGAAAAACTCTTGTTTTTAGTAGTATGTTTGGGATCGTTGTCTTGCTATAGAACAAAACCGCCAACCAACATGTTTTGGGGCATTCCCTTGAGCAGATAGGATGACGATAAGTGTGTTGGAATTTTTGTCAATTCCTGTGTGCTATTGAGGAAACACTGTTGCAAACCTGCCCCTATTATTATACTAATACTAATACTAATAATAATAAGTAATTAAAGATGAGTAAAATAATAAAAAGTCAGATGAAAGCCCATGTAAACAAACAGTTCTCAGTCTTCCATGGAAGGAAATTGTGGAAGGGGGGCTGGAGTGAGCAAGGAGGTCTGTAAGGTAGGAGGATGCTCAACCGCTTAGTGCTTTATAGGTTAGTATAATTACTTTGAAAGTGATGCAATACTTGACCGGAAGCCAGTGTAGTTTACTGAGGAGTTTATTGGAGTTATGTGTTCCCATCGTCTAGTATGGGTAAGTAGCCGTGCCGCAGAACTCTCAATGTATTATAATCCGTCAAGGGAGGTGGATGGAAGGATTTACAGGATTGAATTGCAGTAGTCTAAGCGGGTGAACGCAAATGCATGGATCAGTTTGAGTGTCTTATAACTTATAACTTATAAAAGCAGGGCAGCCTGTAGAGTAGTTGTTAAGGTGCATGACTAGGACCCGCAAGGTCGGTGGCTTGATCCCCCGTCTAGCCACAATAAAATCTGGACAGCTGTTGGGCCCTTAACCCCACATTGCTCCAGAGGGGATTAAATCCTGCTGTTTTTGGATAAAAGCGTCAGCCATGTAATGTAATGCAAGGGGCCAAGGACGGAACCCTGTGGGACACCCTGAGCGGTGCTCGGACAGATGTACACCAACCCAGAGGATTTCTCCCGCTCTGAAAAATAGGACTGGAACCAGCAGAGAGGGGTATCCATGATACCAAGCCACCTCTCCAAGTAATCTAGCAGAGTATTGTGGCAGACTGTATTAAAATGCCATGGATAAGTCTAATAAAATTAAAATGGACGCTTTCCCAGCATCAGTAGTACACAGAAGAAGCGATTTATTACTTTGACCAACTAGCTTGAGCGCACTGTGTTCAGCTCTAAAACCTGACTGTAAGGATTCAAATTGGTAGAACCAATTTTATATAGAGAAGAATGAATTATACCTTATATACAATGTTATGCACACACAAGTCTGGAAGCGTTCATCTGCTTCCCCAGATAGAACCAAGATAACAACCTTCACATAAGCATACATCCAGAGGGGTGTACTACAGTTTCTGTTTTAGTGAGCTAACTTGAGCTTTAACCTTGGGTTTTCCATATCATGAGGCAGACTCACTTTAAAATGGCCTGGTCCGGAGTAGGATATGATCAGGCTTGGATTGAAACAAATGGATTCTTCTTAATAGTGACAATTTCCTTGACAACGAGATTCTCTACCATGTTGGAGGACAAGTGGCCATAGCAACTAGTACAAACCCATTAATTTTTGTGGTCATACACATGGGTCAGTCTATGCCTGGATGAGATGGCATCAATTAAACAATATCAAACCTTATATAATCAATCTAATATATAATAAAAACATCCAACTTAATGACTGTTTGGATCCATGCTTAATTCCAAATGTGGAAGGTGTCAAACTTTGGTTGAATACCCCAGTATATCTTATCCAGACATTGTGAACCATTTCATTTATTTACTCCAAGCTCTTAATGCTCTTCAAATTATCTACAGTATAAAAGAATCCAAGCCTAAAACCCATTTCTGGAAGGATGGGTGAAGGAAGTAAAACATAAAAAATGCCAGGCAATGTGTCCCTATGTATTCCATCATGTCCTAGTTTCAACCATTTGTGAATTTACTGCATATTTATTTGATGTCTGTAATGTGCAACCATACTGTATCTCCACTATTGGTGGCAGGCAGTTCCATTGTAGGTGTCATGACTTTTTTGTTCTCTATTCCCTCACTGTGGTTATTATTAAAAGGTATTATTTAAAAAAACCTGTCCCACCTCAACTTATAGTACAGTCCCCATTTCAATCAACATCATTCACAGCTTATTATATGTTTTCTGATCTGGGTGTTTCCCCAAATATACTGACACACTTACCAGACTTATCACAGTCAGAGTCATCTGAGTTATTGATAATTTCCTTTGATTCAGAATCAAATATATCAGTGGTGTCCATTTCTGTTCATATAAAAGCAGAGCTGTTCGTGTTCCACTTGTAACTTCACGCAGCAAAGAAGTCATTTTCCGACGTGACTTTGGGTGTTTCCGTCAGCAGTGATGAATTTATCAAATGATATACCATACTAACAATGATTTCAGCTTAATGAAATTGTTTTTTCAGTTTTTTTTAATTGTATTATTCTCTGATGTCACCTCTTTCCACCTGCACAGGGATCACTACTGAAGAGTTACATCCCAGTGTTTTTCCTGCTTGTGTAAATGGTTGGCATGTATATAGCGCCTTTATCCAAAGCGCTGTACAATTGATGCTTCTCATTCACCCATTCTTACACACACTCACAAACTCACGGCGATTGGCTGCCATGCAAGGCACCAACCAGCTTGTATTGTGAGACATTTTACTGTATCAGTCTGATAATGGCGTCATGGTCCCATTCCGGTGGAAGGACACAGTGCAGACGCCTGCAGCTACATGACGACCCTTTCCTGGAGACACATGTTGCCAAGTGATGTCTGTTCTGATTTGGGGACCGTCAAGGAGCGCAACCTGCACTGAGCTTATACATAAGCTTAACTATAGCCTATAACATCCTCAGGTTAAGTTATAGAACAAACTCCCTGCTTTACTGTAGATAAACACCTGCTTGCTTTTTCATCCATCACTTTTGGCTCAACTGGCTCCTCTTTCACCTTGTGGTTAGCATTGAAATGGCTTTCATGTCACAGCCACTAGTGTACACAAGGTTATTGTAAGGCGGGTGTATTTCAGGTCGCAACAGAAGCATATGCATACCTCCAATACACACACGTGAGTCAATGGCTACTTCCCACACTACCAGCTACAATACACAATACTACAGAAGAGTACCAGTGATAACCTGTATATGCCTGGTCAGAAGGCATGAGGTAGTTGTGCAGAGATAACCCAAAGCAGCAATGCCTGGCTAAAACTCACCCAACAAGGGGAGTTAATCAATCTTGACGTAGTCCAGGTCAAACTGTGTACAGGTCCTTTGCTCCTTTGTCCATGTGCCTGTCTTTCAGACACTGATAGCCCTGTTGTTGCAGGCACACATTGCACAGAGAGTACACAGCATCATATTGTACATTGTGATCACGGTCAGAGGTTTTCAGTTCTGGAACACGGAGCTCTTACTCGTCCTGACAAGACGCTGACAGAGAAAGCACTTTGTGTTTATTTTCGCTTTCTCGAACTTGAGTGTGCCAAAAGTACGCATACAAAGAGTGCAAACAAACATGCAGGGGAAAGATCAACTGATCTTAGCCAGCATACCAAAGGGTATGAGTATTGAGTATCATCAAAACTGTGAGTCAGCAGAAATGGGATGCAGCTAACAGGGTCAAATTTTGGGTAAAGTTTTAAAACAATAATCATTACTGTAGCCTTCAGAATTGCTGAAGATATTTCAGCAATACCTAATAGCGTAATACTAAGCATCAAACTAAACTTTACAAATCTCAAACCAGCTGCAAGACTTGACCGGATGTGTGAATACATGCTGATGAATGTGATTCTCCAATATTTATTTTTGAACTGTGAAATATTTGCATCCCCCTGCAGAATTGCGTGTTTCCTAGAAGAACCTGAAGTGGCCTTTTATAATAAAGAAATACTGATATAATCATATAACTGTATAGTGCTGTAATACATGAAGAATTAAACAGCTTTAAGGCCTGGCAGCAGGATTAGACTTTTTTTATGTTCAACTTTTGCAAATAAGCTCTTGCTGGCATTCCTTAAAAAAAAGTTCTGGCATGAAAACAAACAAAGCTGTATCTTTTAAAAGAACAAACAAACTTAATTCAACTGCACAACACAGCTGAATTGCTTTATTGAACCTTGAGCCAGTGAATCAATCTTTCCCTTCAGGAAAAAAAAATGTTTGCTTAGATTTTGTATGGCACTTATTTACAGAGGTTTCTAGAAATTGAAAAGTACAATAACACAACGGAATTTAAACAGAAATCACAATAGCAAAAAACTAAAATGTAATAAAACTACAATTTACAAATTAATTTACTCAGTTTTTATCCCCTGTTGTCATTCTTGGTCTGGAAACTGAGTGATTTTCCAAGCCAGCTGGTAGTGGTTTTTGAGATAAACCGTCCACAGATAAAGAAGGCTTTCTTTGCCTAAAAAGGTGTAACCCGAACTGTATAAAAGCATCAGACGAATGCTTGAGGTAATTTCATTTCTGACTACAACCTTCCAAAATGAATAATGTCCATATCTAGGCCTTTTCATGTGGTACAATTAAAACAATCTCTCAGACTTTAGCTGATGTTGTATCAACTCAACACTTTTTAAATGAATCCCAGAAATGTATATGAAAACAAATTAACATGATAAATTTACAAACATCCTCAATGGGCACCTTAAAAACAGATGATTCAACCTGACCAACCGAAGTACAAAAACAAATAAATATGAAAAAATAAATCCTTCACCCTTCAATTGCTCAGGAGACATTGCTCAGCAGTGACTATAGGCATTCCTTTCCTGGGTCCCAGAACAAAAAATATGAAACAGACTTTTGTAGTACTTGTTTGCTTTCTGCAGAACATTACAGAGCAAAGTATTGTACAAGTAAAACAAGAAACAGGTTTCACCTCCATGATTTATTCCCACAACCAAAATGGAGGGACAAAAATACCAAAGTTCTAGCTCCTGCCCTTAAACTGTCACTCAATGAAAACATGTTTGGGAACAAGTTCACAGCTTCACGCCTGCTCAAAAATATGTATTATGTTGTACCTTGTTCTTATATCTTGCATCTCTCTTTCACAGATTATGATTACTAAGAAGCTTCCAGAATAAACCTACTAGCATAGATACTAGACTGGGCAATAAATCTTAACAAAGACCAGAAATCATCCTAAAAGCTCTAGATAAGCACCTTCATTAGAAATCCTTAATGCTGCCTAATCCTTAATGCAAACTGTAATATAACTGTAGACCAAAATAATTATGTGGTTACAAAAGTATGGATGTTTAAGCATTGTTTTATCCTGTACAATTTGTACAATGTGGCATAATGTATAAAAACATCACAGATGTACATTTCGCAAGTAAATGGCATCAACAACACTAAGTGTAACAATGAAAGTTACAGAAATCCAGAAGCATCCTCAATGTGACTTCATTGTACATATCCATTATTAACTAAAGTTAGTAAATCCCTCATTCAAATAGCATGTTATATTTAAAGCGCATACATTTTCAGTTTAGGTTTTCTGGCTTATAATAATATTTTCTCATGTTAACATACTAGGCACCTTGGGTACTAGCCTGTGTTTTGAATGGGAAGAGTGAGGGTTGTATCAGCATCTTAAACAATTATCTCCACTCCACCATGACAGCAGCATCTCTGGCATTCCTTGGAATGTGAGACGGTAGGCTGGGGTCCCAGACATGGCAAACACAGCACTGGACAGTGTTCGGAAGAACCCCCCACCCCCGACACCCCCAAACACTCGGCAGAGTGGTGAGAAGACAGAGAAGGGGCAGGCGCTGTTTTCTTAGGGACAGGCAGGCTGAAAGTAACACTCATCGCAGCTCTGTACAGGGAACTGGCGCTGAAATCACCACATCGGACCACATCATAACCAAACCTTCCACTGCTATTAATCTTTTAGCCCCTGTGATGGCCCCTCTGGGGGCACAGAGTATGGAAAATAATGAGCCCTTTTGAATCAATAGAGTTTATTAAACAACTCGAAGAGCTTTTCTCATGATGCAAGAAGAGGTTTTATGATCCATCGAGTTCCTCAGCCTCAACCGTGCCACTCTTTTGAAATGCTGGCCAAAAATCTGTACTCCAATTTTAAGTTATTGCTTAGCGGTATTCAGGGGTTTTGTGTAGTTATTTGCTGCTTCTGTGTTCAGAGATGTTCTAGCGTTGGCAATTTGCATTTATTTTATTTTTTTCCATAATAGCTACTTGTTTGCACAACCACCACTAGGTGGCAAATATGAGCACTAATTCATAACGGTCTGAAATATTTCTATGTTTTGACAGTAGGAGGCGGCAGTGCCCGTTTTCATCATGAGGAGCTTGCATTATCATTATAGAGCTGAAATGTCTGTTTCAGGAAGTAAATAAAGTACCAAAATACTCACCAGAGGGAAATAGACATTTGAATCATGGGTATGTTTTGTTCCTTTTTATACAGAACTCAGATAAGGTTTTTAACATGGATTTCTTTGTAAGGGGTGCAATTTCTGTCTCTGTCAGAATGCGGAGAACTCTGGTGGAAAATATATAGGCTTGTTGCTGGCATATTGATTCTTTATCTATAGATTTAATTTAATTAAGAACTAATATATAAGAACACCAAGAGCTAAAATGTGAATGTTTGTACCCACGGACACATCTATGAAAAGGCCGGTATTCTGTCGATCCAACACCTAGCACCAACACCTACATTCATTAAATCCCCGCGACAAACGTAATAATCTCTAAATCAGTGTAATTTTTAGATTTACAAACTCTTGTCCCAACATCTTGTCATTACCTTTCTTGACCGTAATCCGCTTCAGGAAAGTGTCAGACTTAGAAACACAAGGTTCAGAAGGCAGTGATGCCTACCAAAATTCTGAGGTAGCTCAGGTATTAAAATGTCCATTCATTCTGCTGTGTTAAGTGAGTGAAGAGACAAATGGCATTGAATCTGTGAAGTAGGTGATGTTTATTTATTCCAGATTTTTAGTTTCCCCAGTATTCCCCAGTGGGCCGGCCTGTAGCGTAGTGGTTAAGGTAAATGACTGGGACACGCAAGGTCGGTGGTTATAATCCCAGTGTAGCCACAATAAGATCCGCAAAGCCGTTGGGACCTTGAGCAAGGCCCTTAACCCTGCATTGCTCCAGGGGAGGATTGTCTCCTGCTTAGTCTAATCAACTATATGTCGCTCTGGATAAGAGCCTCTGCCAAATGGCAATAATGTAATGTAATGTATTCCCAATTTAGCTAATGGATTCAATACATTCAAAACCATATGGAGTGGTAATCGGTTCTCTCTGCCAAGGCAATGTCAAAGCTATTAGACACTGCTCTATCACAACGCAATGCTCTTAAAGCCACAAATGAAGGAAGTAAATGTAGCCTATGTGGGAAAAATGGGGGTTATATTTTACCAGGGCCGTTTTACCATGTAAATCTCTGCATTTATAGTGCCTTTATCCAAAGCACTGTACAACTGATGCTTCTCATTCTCACACTGCCATGCAAGGCACCAACCAGCTTGTCAGGAGCAATTGGGGGTTAGGTTTCTTGTTGAGGGACACTTCTAAACACCCAGGCTGTGATCTAACCAGCAACCCACTGACTGCCAGACGACTGCTCTTACCTCCTGAGCCAATGTCGCCTCCATTATTAATGAGCAAGTGAGAGAGGGTGCAGTTGACAGGCATGGGTGGACCCAAATAGTTTCTGCCACACTTAGCTACATCAGGTTCCGACTAAACCAGGCTTGCCTGGTCTTGTTTTGAGAAAAATTGGAAACTTTAACAGGCCTCTCTCTTTAGTGAAGAAGAAGAAGGGGCAGACTATAGCCTAATGGCTAGGATGCTTGACGGGAAAGGTTGGTGTTTCAAGCCCCAGTGTAGCCACAATAAGAACAGTGCAGCTGCTGGGGACCTGAGCAAGGCCTTTAACCTTGCTCCAGGTGGATTGAGTTCGTTAGTCTAATCACTGTAAGTCGATTTGGATAAAAGCGTCAACAAATGGACTGTAATGTAATGAGAATCTCAAGTGGGTAGGCAGAACTTATCTATTACTCACTAACCTGCCTTTCATTGTAATTCTCTCAAATCATGTTCGGCAGTTATTTATTGGAATTCCACAAATTGACCTCTTCAGTATTTTTGCAAAAACTCCTTGTGCTTTTATACTGCAGTGGGATGTTTTCATTTGCAATCAGCTATGAATAGAGCAAGACGTCATCCCCAGCAGTAAGAAAGCAGCACTCTCTGTTTCTTTGGCTCGTTCTGTGGTGCAGACAGACAAGAAGCTGCACTCTTGACGGATTCTGAAAGGGTCATCGCTGAAGAGAAAGATTGTTTTTACACTGAGCAGCCATGATTTCATTTTGGTCAGTTAAAGGTTTTCTGTACGATTAAAAATGGTCAGATGGAAGAGATTTTCAATAAAAACAATCATCAAATCGGAGGATTTGCAAGGGTGAAAAGGAATGTTGTGGAAAGGATGGATCAGTGATATTTGAAGGAGCGGGCTAGTCAAAAATGAGCTGCTTCTGGCACTGACAGAACCCTGGAGAACTGAATCAGCAGCAGAACTAAAAATTACACACAGGTTCAAAATACTGGCTGAGCATAACCAAAGGTGGAACCAAATTCAGCCAAACTTGATTCAGATTTGGCAGGGTTCTGGGTTTTATTCCAGCTAACTCTGTAATCCTGCGTTGTGAAATACTGCCTGGTTGATGGAATAGCCTATAATGTTGAATGGCAGAATAGCAGTTAGCCTGCTGGAAACAGGAGCTTTGGTGTTTCCCAAAACAGTGATGAGATTACAGCCGCTGAGCTCAATATGGAAACCACCTGAAAATCAACTGTTTGTGGAGGAAGAGTAATATTACCAAAGCAGGTAGCCCCAAACAAAATCCCATCTATTTTCTTTAGAAAAGTATCCAGTCAATTATATGAACCGGGAAGCTAACACCCCTAGGGTGGGAAAAAACGGTATTTTGACATGTTATAAACATCTGGCTAAATGTACATTCAACTATAATCATTGGAAGTTTTTTTGATTTAAACTAGGGGGGAAATGCCTGTGGAACTAAATAGTTGTAATTTATTTTAGCTGTAATAACAACATAAAGAGAAATGATAACAATTACAAGAATTATGTCTGTAGGTATGAGGAAATCAGAATTACAGGAAATTCATAATTCATTCAACCACATTATGGGAGCCACAGGACTGTAAGCTAAAAATTGAATTGTAATTTAGATTAAATTAATGTGTTGCACACCTAACAAAATACAAAAATTAAATTAAATAAATCCTACAAAGCACTCTTGAGGATAATTAATGAAACTGATGCAGGATATTTAACTAAACACATTCGGCAGGATAGTACTTTCATAAGGAAAGTTGGTGAGGGGGGGTAACTCAAGCCTGCACTAAATTACTGTGAAATTAACTCTCCCATTCATTTCTGTTTCATAGTCGAGGTATACATTGACAGAGCCCTTTTTCTGTCCAATATCAAACATTCCCTGCAGTGTCAGAGTCTAATGAGCATGAAGAAATGTTGTTTCTCAAAAAGGCTCAGCACAGAATGGTCTGCCTTATCTAGTATGACAAAATTAATAAATGTCTGTTAAAAAAAATGCATTAGCTTGGCCTGAATTCATGACCATTTGTAAAGTGTGACAGTTTTATCATGTATTTTCACATGCGCTCCCTCAGACAATCTAAAATAAGCCTGCTCTCATTTCAAATGTTCTGCTGTTGTAAATGAGGTGTAGATGAATTTTTGCTACTTTATTAGTGACCGTTGTCCTATGCCTAAAGATTGCAGACAGGAAGGAAGACCTTTTCAGTCTGCTGAGCGTCCACCAGCGTTGTATCAACCGATTGTTGGTTTTGGCCTGCACAATCAGCAAAAACAAACTGTGATACAAAGGAAGTTGCCCTTAAAATAGCCTTCTCTTTTCCTCAGTCTTCAACCACGCTGTGTGGCCTTTTGCTAGTGTTTGGCTTCTCTTCTCTGGAGAAAAATCAATCCATATTTATTCAGGGTAGAAAAAGGCAAAACTGCCCTGGCTTTTGTGATCTTAGTGTCCTCTTGACAACTACAGCCACATGGTTTTTAGTAGCCATATATTTTATCTGTTGGCCCTTTTCATAACACTTTTGCTTGTAGTTATTTTTGTTGAGCAACTGCTTGAGTGTCGAAGTACACAGGACATATGAACACATTGAATTTTGAAAACCTGGAACACAAAAGTGGAATCAAACTGGTTAATGTTTTGATGCAACTTCTCAAACTAAATTCCATCCAAGCCATAATGATTTTGACTTATTTGTGGTCCAGCAATCATTGCAAAGACATGTCAAATTTTGCTCTGTAATTTATTTGGAATGCAATTCAAAGATCAGTTTCTGTGAGTGATTTGTGGTCTAATTATGTGTGCAATTAAGTGCAATCTCTAGGGAAGAATTATGGAATACAATGTATTCCAAAGAGATGGTATTTAAAGACCATCATGGAAACCAGGGGACTAATTATGGCTGAAAAGCATCCAATCTGTAAACTGAGAGAAGAGAATAATTAATTAAGGATAGCAAAGAAACAGTATCAAGTACAGCAGATTGTAAAAAGATATAACCGGTTGGTGAACTCAGAAATTAACACTGTACAGGTTGGCTAATGAATACTGAAGTTCACAACAGATTAATCTTATGAGGTGTAACAAAAAGCCCAAAAACAAAGGTCCCTAAAATATCCTAGAACGACGTCACCAGAAGGTGGGAGTGAATATCACAAGCTACTGTATACAGCAGACTTATATAGGCTACACTACAAGATTGAAACCTGTCATCAGCATCAACAATCAAAAAGACAGATTACAATTCACTCTAATTTGGCTTTTTGATTATTCCATTATTGACAAGTCAGATGAGTTCTGGAACAAAGGTTTATGGACAGATAAGACCAAAATATTGATACGGTTTGTTTTGGGCATTCAAAGTGTAGATAAGACATTGGTTGCTCATTGCAATGCCACTGTGCATACGTTTTGTGATACTGACTTGGCTACTGTGGTATGCTATGAAAACATTGTGTGGCAGATGTCAACAATGATGGTAACTCAGACAGTGTATTTGTATGCATGGTAATCATTTGAGAGGCAACAGATGAGATTTGACAAATGTATATTGTTCTGTAACTGGCCGTCGAAGTCATGCGTGGCAATGTGCAATACAAACAAAAAATATTGTGGGAACATAATTTACAGTTAGAACTGTCAGCATGCATTAAAAACTATGTTTATTGCTCCTTTGTCAGGCTAGCTATTCAGTTAAACCAGTAACGTTAGATGAGATATTGTTTTGGATCACAAAGAAATCTGATGTACCCTGAGAGGGATTTGGGTTTTCTGAGCATTACGAAATACAAGTCAGCCTCAAAAACGGCATCTGCCAATTCAATTATGCAATAAAAACACACCGAAAAAATATATATCAAAGTATACTTTTAGAAAACTGCATCATAATTTTGTAATTGTATGTTCCATTTTTCCTGCCAGGTTCACATTAAAAAGTTCCTCTCAGGCATCTGAATACACAGAGGATTCAGCAAATAGGATGAGAGAGAGGGGGATATGCAAGTGGTCACAGTTTCCTGAACCAGTAATAAAAGATCAGAGGCAATCTTGTTAAATTGCCCCTCTTACATGCCTAGTGGAGAAGTAATCCTTCGACAAACAGAAGTCACTCTTGACTGGAATGGAATGTTATCAGTACTGTCTTTTTGCTCACAGTGTTGAATTCCAGAGGCGAATGATGGAGAATACTTCCAAAGAGACGCCTACTTAATTCACCCCACGCAACCACACTTCTAAAAATGAGGGGAACAAATGAACTTATAATGATTGTTTAGAGCAGCACTAAGCACACCATTTGACAAGCGGCCACAGCTTACATGACTAAGACAGATAGACTCTCAAAGACAGTCAATCTTTTGTTGAATGAAATATGTTAACTGCATCCTTCTGCTCTGAATGATATTTGGTTCTCTTGTCCAATGATCAGTCTTCTCCTTTGATGTCTGTGTGAGGCCAAATGTCGTATTTTTTTGCGATAACACAACATTCTAGATTCATCAACTTGTTTCAGAGCTTCCCTACATTGTTATAATAGTTTCACATGATTACTGTAATTTACAAAAAGAAAAATGTTAGGTCTAAAGGCTTCTCTGGGGTAGCAAAGAAGAGCCATTATAACATTAGTGGTGATCGCAGATGCATTCTCAGACAGCCAGCGACTCTGGGTCGGATCTTCCCCGATTCTGGCCTGAAGTCAGCCGGTACAACTTGCTATCCGGGTTTGCACTTTGATTTTTGTGTTTGAATAATTTCACAATAATAATACAACTGTCCAAATACAGCTAAATATCAGGCTGACGTTTCCATAACCTGCACTGACTAAAGAATAGCACCACACAGCAAGACTACTCTACAGATCCAGGGCAATTTTACTGTAGTTTCTAGTTCATCCATCTTCTGTCCCTTTATTTAACACCCATTATTTATGTATCGGTGTGACACTTTTGCTCCCTCAATGATATGACAGTTCTTGCCATCTTATTCGACTATATGGTCTACTATATAGTATAAAAACTGTGTCAAAATAATCTCTACTTCTTTCAATTTAACTAAGTGAAATGAAAGCACTTTCTGCATGAATTCCTTTTCATGACTTGAAAGATTTCTGATTGCAGTTTGAATAATAAAATGTCACTCCCCAGTACATACACAGAACAGTGAAATTGCATATTCATGACATTTATGTTCCATAGGACAGAATCAATCCAGACAGAATTAAATGTACTCATTCACAGTTTGAACTATAGGTTGAACATTGAAGAAATTGTTCTTGCTTTCAATATAATTGTATTTATAGATATTGTAATGTTTCAACAAACTGCAAGCTAATTCTTTGTAAGGGGCTATGCATTATTCATCGGCAAAGTGGGGAAAGGAATAAGGAATGCACCCTTTAAAAGGCCTGTAGATTCAGAAACATCCAGAGGAGGAACCCTGGCAATAAAGGTGGGTATTCTGACTACTAATGAGTTGAGTATTTGCTAATGAATACAGGAAAGGTCAAGGGTAATTAAGCACCGACTCCATGAGTGATCAGTCATTCATTATACTTATTTACTCACTTTCTGTTATGCCAGGACTTTAAGGAAATAAACTATTGTGTGACACAATGCTGTCACCAAAAAGCGTATATCTCCTGATGAGAAAGCAAAACTTTGTTTTTCAAGCAACAAATAGAGGAATGGATTTTAAACTTGCTCAGTACATTTCTATTTCAACATGCTATTTGACTTAAGCTCTGAAAACCAGCTTTGGTATAAATAATGAGATTGATGCTATACAGTATAATATGCTTTTAGGGTTTATTGCCCTGACTTTTAAACCACCCGCTATATACAGTGCAATGCTTTGTTGGGTATGAACAACAAGTTTAGTTGTAAATTTAGAAAAATCTATATAAAATAACTTGTTTTAATTGAGCAGTTGTGTATGTAAAAGCACTGGAACTTTGGGAATGTTCACTATCAGCCTGAGGAGTACCCCAAATGTGAAATGCTATGCAAAAATATCAACTTCAATATTTCATCTTGCCTTTTTTTTTAAAGGTAACCTAGATTAGCAGAACTTTCCAATGTGAGATCAACATGGCAGAAGATATCCACCTAAGATTGATCATACACTTGTTTCATATACAGTTTATTCTTCCATAGAAATGAAACACTTAATGTGGCAATCAAAGTTTTCCTTGGTTTCGGTGGTGACTGGCGGTCATCTATTCTACACTTAATTTCCCATAGTTCCCCATGATATACAGCCTTCTCACATGTTTTCCTTCTTCTGATTGTCAGTGTGGTAATTTTTGATCACTTTACAACCTGTACTTGAGTAATATACAATAATTCAAGGGACTGTTGGACAGAATGTCCGGCAATTAAAAAGTCTAGCTGCAAGTATACAGTAATAGTCAAAAGGTGGCATTTTAGCACAGGTGATATTGCCGATTTTTAATTGTCAGTTCATTCATTTAGTGCCTAATGCATACCCACAACGTCTAATATTAGTTTTTGTCTACTTGTGGGGGCAATAAAAATGAATAAACTTTGAAGAGCCCTCCATCAGTTTCTTGTGTCAGTTTACACAAAGAACAGTAGCATAAGCCTCAATCCCTCCAGAATACATATTCAACCCGCTTCTGGGTAAACATTGACAAGGTTTCCTGGTTTCACAGAAAATAACTAAGAAGCACAATCAAAAAAGCATTTTCGCTACGACACATATCCCCTTCCCAATGTACAAGAAAAACTACAAAACTCATATACAAATGCACTCTGGCTCCTTCTGCCCATCACACATGTGTCCTCTTACCTTCTGAAGCCACTGAGTGTAGTTCTCCATCACATGCTCCAGGTGCTGGATCTTTTGGCTGGAGAAGTCTTGTTCTCCCTGCGGTGCGTCTCTCTGGAGGGCATTGGCATTGTACTGTCCACCAGCTTTGGGCTCCCGACAGGCGGAGTTGCTGCCATCGTTCTCCGGCAGGATGAAGGTGTAGGTGCACTGCCCATGCTGGATTCGGTTGTAGCGTCTACTGCTGCCGCCGGTGCTAGCGCTACCACTGACGCTGCCAGTGCCGCCCTCTGCCCCCTTACGCTGTTCCACTGCACCGCAGCATACCGCCACCAGGAGCGCTGCCAGGGAGACCAGGTGACAGGTAAACTTGTCCCATGACATTGTCGTAGCAAATGGAAAAGGCAACAAAGGAGCTCTTCTTAAGCGGTGTCTTCTTTAACGCATCTTCTTCAATGCGTGTCTTTGAAATATGTTCCCCTCCCACTGGCTGAATCAAAAGACTGTAGGATATATCAATCGAGGTCATCTAGTGTCCATTGAAATGGACAACACTGACGCAAAAGTCTGACAGGAACCGAGTCCACGTGGGCATCACAGTACTTTTCTGGTCTTGTACAAGATAAGGTCCAGACTCCTGTCTTTTCGGGAAACACTAAGTTTCCAAGAAACGTTGGTCACGTGTTCTACTGTGACTGTGTATTATGTAAATATAGATGTGAGGTTGTGGTAGCTGTGTGTGTATGTGTTGTATAAAGTATATATGTGGTATGTTGTCCTGCAGGGTTTCCAAAAGGCACTTGCTCCTTCTTCCTCTGGGTCCTCTTTGGCTTTTTGCGAGAGGCTTTGCAGTGTAGCACCAGGCTTCAAACAGGCTCTGTCCTTTCCCCACACAGTGACCAGAGAGGAATGTGAGTGACTGAGGGTATGTGTATGTGCCTGTGTGTGAGGGAGAGAGAAGGAGGGAGGGGGGCAAGAGAGAGAGGGAGAGCGAGAGAGAGCGTGGCCCCAGTTCTGAGGATGTCGGCTCAGACTCTGCTGTGGATCATCTTACAGGCTGCCTGACCTCATGCCTGTGTGGTAGTCCTCTCTGCACTGGGACCATTCAAGTATTACATTTTCAGTATCTGCACTACATAGCTATTAGTTAATAAAAGAAAAAACTTAATGAATTGCTAAATGAGTTGTTCTTTAGTCATGATGTTTTACTGTTTGGCAAAAGTCATTTTTCAAAAGCAAATTGCATGGCTTACATGTTACATACAGCTGGACACGTACTGCAACAATTCAGCCCAATAAAAATGCAGTGAAGTTCAGTGCTGCACCTGAGAGTTAAATCTTTAACCAGTTGTTATTTTCTATTTTGTTTATCAACTAAGCTTGAAAGTTGTACCAGATAAATATAGCCACAAATAAATTAAATTGCAAAAGTCTTCAATAACCGGATGGAAGACTTAAGTCAACACGTCAACAGTTTGCTCTAACTCTGTTAACATTGGGTTTTAATTTAGGACATGGTGTAAAAGTAATACCACTGTCAGTTATTGCCTTGGTGTCCCTGATTGGCCCAGTTGGCAGGCTATATAAGGAGAAGACCAGCAGGTTAAGTCCGATTCTTCACATCGCTGCACCGTCCATCTGTCACATCAATGGCAGGAAAAGTGCATTAATGCAGTGAGAAACCAGAGTAAACACGACAAAAGCATGTTTGGCCAATTTTGGAAAAGGGAATTACTGGCTGACGCAGTGCTCTGGTGTTCGAGCAGATGGGAAACTACAGCATGACCACACCAGAAGCTCTGAGAGAGGAGGACTGCTCTAGCTGTCTTTATTTACAGTATCTTAATTGACTTGTGTAATCTTAGATCAGCTCTCTCACAGGAATGTAAACGTCTAACTATTGAGAAAACAAACTTTTTTTTATAGTTACAAAGGCACTGCTGTTTTTAACCTTTGAGGCCCAATGAGGACTTTAAAAAGCAAAAGCTATTTTCAAGCCACCCACCAAAAAGTCAAATTTGCTTATGTATAAAAAAACATAAGTCTCCATTGCTTGAACAGACCAATGGACAAAAAAAAATGTTTTAGTTGCATGAATAATTAATTGGCCAAATATGAAAGACATTCATATTTTACTGTTTAAAAGTAGTGTGCTTTGTTTTGATAAAATTATTCATCTAAACAGAGGGGAAACTGTAACATTCCTCACTGTATCACAGACAACATTCCTGCCTATTTTCTGGATGCAATTCAATGTTTTTATTTTGAAATATTTTGACATTTCTTGTTTAAAGCTTATTAGCAGTGATTCGGTTGGTTCATAATGTTCTTTATTTACATTTTCTTGTGTCATTTATAATTATTCTGTACTGACCAGAAAGCTCCATTGGTCTCCCAGCTCACAGGATGAACAGATAAACGAAATGGAGAATGGGGGTGGGTTGGGTGCGTGTGTATGTGGCTGGGGGGGAGAGATAAATATCTTAACAGTGTCAGTATAGGGATGTGTAGGTTGCAGCAGTTGGCTCCTTGTACTATTTCTGATTCGCCACGTCCAGTAGATATGTTGCTGCTGTTTTTGATAGCCTGCTGTAGTCTACTGACAACCTTGATGTGTGTTTTGAGACATGGTGCTTCAAAGGTCAGCTAGCTTAGTGCTTGAATAGTTTTGAAAATGATCTCTCTGCATCGGAGTTGGCTACACTAACACTGCCTCCGCTTCCACATTATTCAGAAACTATCTGATGCGAGTTTCGAGGTGAGAGATGTGTGTCAGTAAGCGGGCAGAACTGAGAGAGCAAGCAGAGCAGCGCTCTCTCCAGTGAACAATCCTAGTTAGTTTGTCATGGAAATGCTAAGCCCAGGCCAGGGAACACACAATTCTGGCAACTACCATGGCCAGTTTGTAAGCTCCACTGCGTGTCATTCATGTACATTCTGTTCACATTGGTACCCAGGTCACTGTTATAATGTGGGACAGGTGAAGGGGCAGATGGGTGGTGGAGGGGGGCATACCTTCCATGAGAAGCATAATCTTTCCATTTACAAACTACACTGCGATAAATACAATAGGAGCACTGCCACTGTGCCTCCAAAAAAGAGGGAAACCCTTTATGCATCCAAAGAAGAGATCCCAGCAGTTATTATGCTGTTCAAGCAGAGGGCATGATTAATATTGTACATCTGTAATGCATCAGGAACTTTGGCTTCTTCAGCCACCCCCTCTATTGTGGGAAATAAGGCAATCGATTCCAAATGAAATTTGATCAATACATTAGGTGCAATTAGCATGAAGCATAGCACTAGGCTATTTATCTTGGAACATAAAAGAGAGAAGGAAAGGTTCTGAGCGGAGGCCTGTTGTGCCAAGAAATGTTGTCTGCTCCATAACACCTTGGAATAATTCCTCCAGCAGGGGAAATAAATAGATTGATTATGAAAACAGAAAGGCATGGGACATGTCTAGAGAGACGTCATACCTGTGATGGTTTTTGAGACTGACCCCCGTAATGAATTGAGAACCGCTTTAGTCATCCTTCGTTAGCCTAACAATTCCTGTGGGTGATTTCAGCTGCAGGGCGAGGATCTGTGCCCTGTCAAAGCATCACATTTCCTTTTCAAGTGTAATGGCAAAGTTCAGGTCAAGTTTACTGAAAGGTTAGAATATCGGTCTCTGTCAAAAGTGTCCTCTTTTATTAACGGTTGATTGAAACTTTCCTTTCGCCGCCTTTCTTGGCTCCCGCATGCAGTGATGTCATGGAAAGAATCCAAAACACAAAATGCCAGGAGACTCCCATTTTGACGATTGGAGGTGACTGACACTATGGTTGTATTTTAACCTAAGAGTATGTTTTAGTTCCGGTTTGCTAGATTTCTAACAGATTAAGGGAAATCGCTTTTACTTCAACAAATGCATTGAAAAACAAACAATAGTTCAGAAACTGAAATTATTTTATATTTTTACATGTAATATTAAAATAGAGCCTGGTTTTATGGAATGGTTCTCTCCTAAGACAAGGTGTGCGAAGGGAGGGCTTCAGCACGAACAGCAACTGGAAGCTTCTTTCCCTGAACAATGGCCTATTGAAAGCAGACACTTACTTTGGCCTCTCCCCATTTTATCCTGGTACATTTCGTTATCAGGGTGGTTCTTAAAACAAGTGACCAGGGCTAGGTACCCCTTATCACTCCAGACAGTGAGAGGAATTATCCCTGAGAGGAGTGTTTACAGAACCTCCGATGAGCAACCTCCTACCCCCCGTCTTCATGGAGTGGTTCCCACGAAAGGCAAGGCAGACACACTGTTGTTGTCTGGCAGTAAACCACCTGGGTATTTGTCACATTTTCAATCAAGATGTCATATCACTGCCCCTTTCTGCTCTAAAGTAGGTTTCATATGCAAACCGAATGGGCACCCACACTGTTGTCAGTGATTTACTCCTGGGTAGACTGAGAGGCAACTTGACTTGGAGCCCACCCTAATGGTTCATTCAAGATAAATTGACCATCACCTCCTGCCCATTTATCTGATGATGTATGCAACAAGGATGGTCTTGTTTTCTTTACTTGTATTTCGTCATCCTTTTTTCCCTTTTTTATCACAAAGGACTTTGTGGCTATCGGCAGTGGGGCAGGGTTTCAGTGACTATCATAACGGTAAGCTTTTAATGGTCTATTATTTCTAAGGAAGTCCAAGAATGTTTAATGATTTATTTTCCTTGTCAGGTGCTTTGCATATTTGACCTCCTCAACAGGAGCATAACAGATATATTATAAGATTTTAAGCTGTGGCTGGCAGTTGGATTCATTTTCTGTCCATACTGTGAGCCATTTCAGAGTAGTTAAGTAGTAAAAAAAAAAAAAAAAGTGAATACATACTGGAAAAGTTTGGTCAGGGAGCTCTACTGCGGCTGACCAATGGTACTGACCAGCGGTTGGCTTTGCAATCACATAAACAGTGTTTTCATAATCAACGAATCACGAAAAACATTTTTCATATCCATCCAATCACAGGCACATATCATTAATGGAGTGCCTTCTTATAAACAGTAAGACATTCCCTGGGCTTGTCATTGCTTGCACTGTTTCTGTATCCTTTGCTTATTACTGCAATATTGATGCTCACCCTCTACCACTCTAGCAACCTCCTGTTGTTTGAATCCGTTTCTAGGTACTAGGAGGATTTCTGGTATTCTTGCTGTTTATCACAGGAGATGTCCTGTATTGTGCTCCCTGTTTGATAGGGTAGTATTATCTGAAGCAGACGCATTCAGCACCAAACCTAAAAAATGTCTATCTATATATTCATTAAAATATGTAATCTAAATATATGACATGTCCTAACTGAAATGGTACATGCAAATGGAGTGTTTTGTGAAGTATAAACTCATGCTGTGATAGATGGAGAACTGGCACCTCATAACTGTATTCTGTGGCTGTGTCCAACAAGCTGAAGAATCAATCAGGTTAGTTAATTTCGTTGACTGACTGACCAAGAAATTCAATAAATTCTCAATTTAACATGCGGTTGCGGTCGAAGACAAATAAAACTCAATGCTTGGACAAAATTAATGTACAAAAGTCAACTGATATTGTCTTAGTACTAATAAACAGAGCAAACCTCTGCAAGAACTTATAGTAGTTTCATGTTTCATTTGATGTTTTGCCTTGCAGCGCGAATGCCACCAACCAGGAAAAAAATACTTGTGAGGTTGCGACAGTAGCAGCCGTGTTACATCTCGGGGTGACTTGTCACTTAGATCTGGTTGGGAGATACACTCAGTAACCACTTCATTAACTCGACCTGTGCACCAGCTTGTTCATGCAAATATTTTAGCCAATCGTGTGGCAGCAACTAAATGCATAAAAGCATGCAGACGCAAGAGGTTCAGCTATTTTTCAGACCAAATTTCAGAATGGGGAAGAAATGTGATTGAAGTGACTTTGACCGTGAAATGATTGTTGGTGCCAGACAGGGTGGTTTCAGTATCTCAGAAAATGCTGATCTCCTGGGATTTTCACGCGCAACAGTCTCAAGTTTGCAGAGAATGGTGCGGAAAAACAAAACGCATTCAGTGAGCAGCAGATCTGTGGGCAAAACCACATTGTTAATGAGAGGTCAGAGGAGAAGGCCCAGACTGG
This sequence comes from Conger conger, assembly GCF_963514075.1. Taxonomy (NCBI): domain Eukaryota; kingdom Metazoa; phylum Chordata; class Actinopteri; order Anguilliformes; family Congridae; genus Conger; species Conger conger. The sequence goes on from NC_083768.1 coordinate 47,084,570, forward strand.
TCGAAGCTTGAGAAAACACATCTCATCAGATTTCCAGAAGTGCCTTATATCTGTACTGTATATCCCTTTGAGCAACAAAATGCCAAGTTGGTTTATTTTTTTCCCTTCCTGTTAATCTAACTGATTCTTGTCATAGGATTCTTGTTTTCACATTGTTGCATCATTATATAGAACAGGAAACTTGAAAAATAATAATTAAAATTAACACCGCTCTATATTCTGTCGATCACAGGAACATTTCTAATTTGCTGGAGCATATTCCATATTAGATTCTACAAGCATGTCGCTTGTAAAAATAAATCAAACTGATTTGGTGAACAGCGAACAGAGAGCCACCAGCACATGGCCTGTAACCTTTTGACCATGAGTTGAACTGTTTTGCCTATCTTGCTGGTTGTGTTTATTGATCTTAGGTTTTTAGCAGTTTACAGAGCCAAGGTCTGGTTCTGCTGTGCATTTCACAGATGGGCAAACAGTGGGACAGCTCTCTCATGTCATTAACGTTACAATTTGATAACTGATAACTGTCCATCAAGAGCCAACAGTGGTCAATGCATTACCATCCATATTCCTGCCATTATGGCAACAGCATGACTTTCTTCAACTTGCAACTTATTTAATTAGAGAGAAATGTCAGAGTAAAATGAGATGGCCAGATAGGCTATATGGTTTGATGGAAATAGTTGTGGCATAACCAATAAAATAAAATTTGTGGTCAGACCTTAAAGTAGATGCAAAGAAGCACATTGTGTGCGCAGCAAAGCATAAGTACCCAGAGCAAATTTCATAAGGTTCGACCATCGTAGCCAGGAATTAATAATTGTTGCAATGAATTAAGTCACAGCACTTTTCAGCTTTTGATGAGATGTTATTCAAAATATGATCTGATATAATACTTTGTCTGATTACACAGAAATCCATCTTGCATCTTAATGCGGCACAGTTTCACATAGATACAAAGATGAAAGACAGATACACACCAAACATGCAAATATTTCCCCAGTTAAACCCCTTACCATCAAACCGTGGGATTCAGTGCATTCAGTATTGAAATGGATTCTGAGATAAAACAGCATGAGACTCCCTGATAGAGTAAGATGAAACACAGAATGTAACATATGGGTGGTGTCGTCAGTGATATTGTTTTTTCGGACAATGTGGATGCTTAAATGTGAACTTTTGGACTAACACCAAAAAGAAACTACAATCAGACAAGGGATATGATTATTAGAAGGCTGTGTACTTTAATATGACATTTATCTGTATTGCACCACTCATTGGAGTGTCCAATTCCCAGTGTGACCAAAATGTACGTATGCATAGGTCATAGTTTGCATAAATGTTTTTAAGCCAAGTTTGTTTTCATAACTCCTAAATCCGCCTGGGAAAACAGTGTAGACATCTTTCTGTGCGTTTAAAAATGAGGCCCCAGGTGTCCACAATTTCACCAATTAGGAGCCCATTTCACATGTTAAAATTGTGGGAGAGCTAGTGAAGTTGGAACATACACATGGGTCCCCAGGATAATTGACACACACACGCACAAACCCACAAAAGTGAGGACACAGAAGGACCTGCAGGTCTTCATTAAATGATCAGAGGAAATCAATGACATCATATTCATTTTCAGTAGTGTTTTGCACTTGAAAAGAGTTGAAGAATTATATATTATTAAAACAACCACCCAACTGCTTGGGGAACAACAAATATTTACAGTCTCCATGTTTCATGGCTTGGACACGCATTCAAAATGTCATATTTAAATTATGTCTGTTTTTGGAGAGAAATCCGTTGGAGAGACTACCAGAATGTGAGTGTTTTGAGAGATATTTTGGCAAGGTTATGTTTCTATTGTGCCAAGTCTCATAGTGTGCACATGTAAGAAATTATATTAATGGTATTATTAACTAAATCACTGTGTGACTCCTCTATTACTCTGATCTCCAGCATCTTGCCCAATTCTTCCTGAACTACTTTTTTCTTGTGCTCAGGCAATTTATACAGGTAATTGATACGGGCAACTTCTAACTACCATGTCCAATGTCAGCTAAATCTTGTAATCGCGACACCTCTGCTTGCTGTTCTGTAGTCAGATAGCTGTCAAGTGGGACCAAACAAGTTTCTTTTTTTAAATTTGTAAATTACAGTCTCAGCTCATCAGACATGACAGTGGGTAGCACTGTCGCCTCACAGCAAGGAGGTCCTGGGTTTGAATCCCGGTCGGCCGGGGCCTCTCTGTGTGGAGTTTGCATGTTCTCCCCGTGTTTGCGTGGGTTTCCTCAGGGTACTCCGGTTTCCTCCCACAGTCCAAAGACATGCACGTTAGGCTGATTGGAGAGTCTAAATTGCCCGTGCATATGAGTATGAGTGTGTGAGTGAATGGTGTGTCAGTCCATCGCAGGGCACACACCCTGGACCTGTCCAGGTAAGATATGTCCAAAATGCCATTGGGAGGTAGAGCTAATGTCGGTTTTCACCATCATTTTATTTATCACTCAGGGCAAGGGAAGGGGGAGCGAGAGAGAGTGAACTTATAAACAAACAAAAAGGTCTTCGTCCGTCAACCTTACAGGAGCAGGGTCACAACAGCAAACTAAAATTACAAAAGGTAAACAAAACCAAACTGTCATTTGTCACCTCAGTTGTCTTCACCCTCATCTCTCTCGCCCCTCAGCTCTTTCGTCCGTGGTTCCTTGGGCTCAGACGCCTACTGCGGGAAAGAGCACACATTTCACAGCCTGGACTGGTGTGTGTCTACTTAACCAGTAGGCGTGGTCCTCGGATTGCCCTGCCATAATGCAATAATAATAATAATTAAGAAAAATTAATAGCTAGTTAAATGTTCTGGGATTGCAATTGTGATTGGAACGAAAATAGTACACGCAGGACCTCTAATCTAAGAATGGTAAGCAAAGGTGAGTATAGTGCATGTGAACAGACATTATAAATGGACTGTTTAGGGGAATCACCAGATGTTTTTAGTTTTGAATTTGAGGGCTCATAGTACAGGTCACCACCTGAGAAGTCAATAATGATTTCAGAGTTATACAATATCACCCTGCAGTCACTGATGTTGCCTTAGCCTCCTGAGACCCATCAGAAAAAAGGTTAAATATTTAAATGTTTTGACAAGTGTCTCAGACAGCATGTTGTGAAAATACTTGTAAAACATTATTTATTTTATATGTATTGAATGTAGGTGTGAGGAGCATAGTATAATATGGTTCTTGAGATTAAGACCAGACTCAATGGGGGAAAAAATGAATTGCCTGGTCTTAGGAGGCTATAAGGTTATAAAGCACAGGATATAGTTTCAGCACTTAAAAAAAGCCTTCTGTTTCTATCAAACTACTCAGATAGTTCTACTTATTTATCACGCAACTTTTTTTGTAGTCACACCTTACCATACAGCCATGTCAATAGGATTTTGCCATTGCTATATAATAGAAATAGTTCCTGCCGGAAATATGCTCAGAGAACTGGAAGGTTCTTCTTTTTTGGATGACACTGCAACCTATTAAACAAGCAATAAATGACTATGTACAGCAATAATACATTAGGAAATAAAAATAACACAACGTGATACTTAGCTATATTATAGAAACAAAAATTGGTATTTATTCACTGTATGAATAAATAGTTTTAGTACTAGAACTGAACTGAATGACTACAAGCTACTGATGTGTGCCTGCAAAAGTAGGTACTGCATTTCCTCCAAAACAGTGGTTATATTCCAATAGTTATAACAGTGAATATATAGCATAAAGTGAGGTCCAGAAGTATTTGGACAGTGGTACAATTTCTGTTCTTTGATTTTTTTGATCAAAATGTCTGTGATTTTTCAAACACAATACCGCTTTTATTATTCATCACTTTGACACCTTTGATAGTCACAAGTCTCTTCTGCATAACAAAAACAGAAAATGATCCTACGTTTAGAAATAAGATTCTGCGGAGATTAAAGGGAGTGCGTCATTCGGCTTCAAAAATCAGCTTTTCATGTTGGTACATGACTGTATTTCATTGTTATTTTCCATTTGCATTTGGCTTTTCCTCAAACCCAACACTGAACAAGTTCTGTGATATCCACATCCACCACAACTGTTAAAACAAGTAGAAAACACAAGGGAAAATAAAATATGTAGTTAAATTTGGGTTAAGTTTTTTGTGCATTACTTTTGTAACACTGTGTGCCATGGATTTTAATGATCTTAGCATAGCATTTTAATAATACATTTGTTGTCTTGTACCGTAGATCCAATTACATCCTATTTGCATTGGCATAACAATTAATGCTGCTAGCCCTCTCTGAAACCAACATGAATAACTTGCTGCATTTTCCAATGATATGATACCTTCCCTGATAAAACTATACCCATCAAATTTTGCAATTGTGTTGCTTATCGAACGTATGGGTGTGGTACAGCACATGTAGCTGATTAGAATTGTGAGGAACTGAGGCAGTCTCTTCTGCTCAGAAGGGCAAAGGGGGATAAAAATGACTAATAGCAGACTGTGTCGTAAAGTCTGGGAACTTAGCTCCTCACTTTCTTTTCTTAAGGAAAAGAAAACTGTTGGTTGAAGAAGAGAAACTTTTCTTTCTTTTTTTTAACAAAATGACTTGCGGCACAGAGGTCACAGGTGAAGTCTTTCTAAATAAAACAATAATAAAAAGACACATGGTCCGCACCACATAAGAAAAGGCAAGGTTGCCTTTCATGAAAAGGAAACATTTGTGGATTGCGTTGGAATCTCAGAAATGTGACCGTGTGTATTTTCTTCCTCAGCAAAAATTGTCAACCGGTTGAAGAATGGCCGGAGCTAGTTTGCTTAACGGTCCGCTTTCGAATGGTTTGGATGGGATATTGATTAACGTTCTGGGCTTGGTCGCAGGCAGCTGGGATCAAGGCCTGTATTTGTATGGCTCCATTTGAACGGGAAACCATAATGACACATGAAACGGACCAGAGGACATTTTTGGCAGACTCAGTTGTCACATAAAATACTTTAAGCAACCTCAAAGTCGAAATTAATATCTCCCTAATGATGTTACTGTGACAGATGAAACATATATGCAAGTAGACTATTCTAGATTGAGAATAAACAGAGTGCACAAAGGTTGTAGTAAAACAGCATAGCCTTACCAAAATCCATGGGCAAACTTGCCAGAACACTAAGGTTTTTCCTCAGTCGTATTAAATTAACCATCTGCTCTAAATACCTTCATACAGTATGTCAAAGTGTTGCCAAGAAAGCTCTCAACACATGGAGTGGAGCCCAGAAAGACGATGCTGCCTCGTATGTCTGTCATTGCTACTTTGTTTGTCTCTTCTTTATCCTTCTAGATTGATGTAGAACTGAATGGCCCAAGCAGAACACCTGAGTGGATGAATGACAGTCGTCTCAGGACTCTGTTGCTGCCTACAATAGCAGACACAGTGCCATCAAGGTTATTTTATCTGCCATTCCAATTTAGCAAGAATAACTGAAAGCCATAATTCAAAAGGCCTTTTAATTGGAGAGGGTGTCTTTCTACCAAGTGATTTTTCTGTGATTACTGTAATAACAGGGGGGAGGGTCTAGTACTATCACAGTAAACCTGACACTGACAGTAGGATCTAAAATAGCCTTGATGACTTGCTGTTCACTAGTCTCCTGTCATTGGAATGCTTGTTCAAGTAGCTGGATTGCGTATGGACCGTACCATGACTAGCACTTGTACTGGCACTTGCCAAAACATGCCAATCATTTGAAAGGCTAGCTATTTTATTAACATACAGACCATTAAAATGGTGACTAAGTGTTTCTCAAATGAAATGACCTGAACCAATAATGCTACGGGATAATTTCAACATCCAGTCTGGTTTAGCTTCAAATGTATTCAGTTTGGAGAGGTCTTCAAAATGAATGAGGAAACAGGAGGTAATACCCATGTAGATGGGATTACAATAGGTGGACAAATGAAATGTATTCATGTTCTACCGAAGTGAAATACCCTTTTGAAAGTTACATCTAATGAATGTTTTTTCGCTGTGGAATTAATCATAGACCATATAAAAGTAACAAAATTAAATCCTGAATTCTAATCTACTTTCAATGTTTAAGCTTTTAAGAGATGTTTTAGCTGTGTGCACATCCAGCATGTACTAAGCAAACTTATATCAAATCGACTATACACCATGCTAGCTCGTGAAGCACCACAGCTTAGCCTACTACTGGAAGCATTTTAATGCAGGCCTAAACTTTTATTCCATAAAAATGTCATTGACCATGGCGGAGAAGGACAAACACTCGTTGAACACAAATAAAAACATTTAGACTATTCACAGAATGGAAACACAGGCCTGTGGCAATTTGAAACACCTTTGGAAAAAGTCAAAATAAGCAACCAGAATGCCATTTTAAAAAAGAAAATTATAGGATCTTGCCAAAACCACCAGTATGGAAATCGGTTTTAGAAAATTTGTCTGATATGACATGGCGAGGCAGAGGCATGTGTTCATTGGTAAATCTGTTTACCGTTTACTTTTCTCTTTTTTGATGCTATTTAAACATTTGCTATTGTTGCATATCAATTCATTTTCCAGTTTCATTATAAAAGCCCTCCACGCTTCAAATTCCATAATAAAAGCAGGCTCTATTGTCATAGGAGAAAAGTACATAGTATTTTTTTTTTTCCTGTTTGATTGATAGAACTTTGACAGGCAAAATTAAAATGCCTATTATGGTCTTGATCTTTGCTTGTGACTACATCTACGGTGGCCCACAAGGATGATCACGCTTCAAGCATAAACAATAAGGGAAAACACGCTTCAAATCCAGAAATAGTGCAAATAATATTCTCATACTGCAAGAGAAGAAACATGATCGTTCAGAAATTAAAATTAAACAGTAGTTTGGGGTCACACCCCTGGCACAGGGTAAAAAAAAAAAGTAATCTTGGACAACATGGAATGTCTCTGTTAACAAAGTTGGATAAAGTTGCAGCCACTTGGTTTGAAAACTGAGTTGCAGTGGGGCAATCCCAAAACATATGCAAGTGGGAGCTTCATGATGCGACATTCTAGGTGTTATGTATGTTCTGTGAATTAAGTTAGTGTATGAGCTGATGGTCAGGATTTTAAGATACACATGAAAGATTTGCTCAAATCGTATCCAACAAATTTTAATCATTAGATAGATCTTTCCCCCCAGTTCATGCTATTCATGTTCATACCATTTATTATTTTTTGGTTCTCAACAACTACATTTCAACCACATTTCAACATGAAATGATGGATGTCGGAATGAGGTTGTAATGTGGTTGTTGAAATAACGACACCAAAACGACATCTTCTCAACTTCCACTTTGTGAAATGTTACATTTACGCATGGTATATGCCAGGTCCTACTCTGGAAAATTTCTTAGTTTCATGAGGACTGACTCTAGTTTGACAGTGAAATCACCTATGACTCCACAATTGAAGGCATCTTAAGTGATGTTCACCAAAATAAACTAAATAAACTAAATCTAAATACATTCTCAGAATATTATTTTATTATTCCGTATGCAAATCTAATGTATGGAGTGAACTGAAATTTCCCACTTTCCAAATCCTTACAGTACAGACTGCACTGTATGCACTGAACAGTCATTTTCTACCTACTTATTATTCTTGGAAGCATGGGACACAGACCGCTGAACGCAGACAGTGTTGTCCCAGTTGGTCAGTTTACATATTCACCAGTAGAAACAAATACAATGTGCGTGTTAAACGGAGAGAATGTGTTTAATCCCTATTGAATTACTGTACAAATTGGACAATGTGAATTAAACAGATTTTCTTAGGAGTCAGTGCACACTTGCTGTTGGTGGTCAGCAGAACTGGGGCTGTAATTTATGCCACTGGGCGCTCTGAAACTCTGTCAACTAATCCCCAGCACCCCCCTGCTCTTTCACCTATTTGGCACTCTGAACTGGTTCCCTCCTTACCAGCCCACTGCTGCAAGTTTGGGTAAAGAGCTCAAAGTCATGGATCAGGCCACCGGCTTGTTTCACTTCCAGGAAAGAGAAGAATGAGGATAAGTGATGCAGGGAGAGGGGAGGCTCAGAGCACTGATGAGGCGGGTTGGGGTGGCTAACTTCATATGAGCGAGGGCTAAAGAGACAAGAGACAAAGTCACATTGAAGCGCAGCCACTGAAACACATTCAAGTATGTCCACTGGGAAACAGTGGGCCAGAAGGATAGCACGTATTGCCTTTAATTAGAGCGGCAGTGCCAAGGGTGGCAGTTTAGGAGGCTATATAAGGCCTGGGTAAGTGTGGCGGCCAAGTGCCGATGGAGCTAACACCCTCTCCCGCGGTCATATCAGCTCCATTTTGCCCTCTGGCCCCAGATAAACGGTCACACCATGAATGCATGCACCACCCTGTCCTGAAAGAGCAGCATCTGTACCTAGTCACATAGCTGTTTTTTTTTTTTCCATTGGCCTCAAATACATTATGAGAGCCTTTGAAACTCAAAAGATTATCCATAGTAACAATACAATTCTGTATTATTATTATTACTATTATGCTATACAGTGGGCTCCAGAATTGTTATTTGGTAAAAATGAAGAAAAAAAGCCTGGAACACAGATCTATATGGTATGTACAAACATATATGACAACTATATACTTTTACTTCAATGCATTTATTTTCATGTTTCAATGTTTATTTTTAAGCAATCCACATTTTTTTCTGAAAGAATAAATAAATCATAGTGAAATTGATAAAGCTTGTGTTTATTAGAAAATAATGTGTTTAGGAGCATTGCTTCTTTTCCCCTCCCTAAGGAAATTTGTGAATTAATTTCAGTAAACCATCTTCTGCTCTGTCCTGAGCAAAGTTTTCCTCTGTAGAAGTGCCTCATGTGAGGATTTCTACACTGCCAATAGCCTCATCCAGATACTGGCCCAAAAACTACACAAAGTGATCACACATTCATTGCTGATGGTGCATTGACTTGAAACCATGCATGGTTCTCAGCACATCAAACGAGGGTGGACCTCCACATTGAATATTGGGTACCGCTAAAATACATACAAAACAGCCGGACTCCCTTGGGTCAGTTTAAATGCATGCTTTGTACAACAGTGTCTCAAGGGGAGATAAGACAAACACCCCACTCACTTTCATAGATTAATTCTATTGTGGAAGAAAGCATCTATTAATTGCGAGTGCTTCACTTCAGCTGAAAGGTGTTGGAAAAGATAGTGTTGTCCCTTCTTGGCAAGGATCCATATCACACCCTCTATTTTAATCTCTTAACAGCTGTGTATGCATATTGAACCTTTTCCACAGGTCAGTTACCAGCATGTTCCTCTAATCCAAACGAACATGGAAAATCATGATTAAATATGGATAAAAGTATATCGTTTTCCCCATATGTTCAAGCATAATAATCTCCTGTCTATGTTATGTGTTGTTTATTATATGTGGCCTTTTCTTCATTTTCATCAAGGGTTAAAAGGGTGCAAATAATTCTGGAGCTGACTGTACCTACAACTGAAAATATAGTATGTACACAGTTGAATGGGATTCTCATGCATCTGTGTGACTGGGCTCATTGTGTATGTTAAGAACCTGTGCTCCTGTGGCTTTCCATTGAAGTTGCTGATATTGTTATCTGAAAGCTGGCAGGAATGGTTTCCAGACTCTCACAGGGAAGTAAGATGAAGTGATTTGCAAACATGTTCAAAAGTGTATCATTATTTCTTTCTTTATTTCTTCACAAGTGATGAAATGCCTTGCCGTATTAAGGAGTTTCACACTTTGTTACAGGGAGCAGGAGGAAATAATGCTCTTGGGGCCATGTTCCAAAGTTTTTACATGTTTATTTTAGTTAGGAGGAGATGGAAATGAGGCACTAATTTAGTGCAAAAACAAAACAGAGAGCCATGCCTGTGGCAAAGTTAGAGTTAAGCAGTAGTTTAGCTTGTCATTTTCGCCCAGTGACCTTCACTGGGGCGTTGTAGAAATCAGTCCAATGTTTTCCATGCAGGAATTTAACTGCGCGCCTGCACCATGAAATGTCTGGTCTCTGGTCACTGGCTCCGTCAGACCTCCCCCTTCGCGCACAGCTGATAACCAGTTATCGCTGTCATCCCTGATTAAGGTTTTCAATAACAAAGGCATTACACCATGTCTTGAACATGATCCATCCACATCTTACACTCCCAGCCCTTTAATCATGTACTTAGCTCCCAATTAAGCAATTGACAGGAATGTCCTTGTAGAGGCAGGGTTCATGAGTTCATCTGACAGGGGTCAGACCACCACTTCACTTCCTATAGAACCACATATGCTGGGAAGAATGCCAAAACAAAAGCAGTGATAACATTGCAACCCCAAAATCTTCATGTTCTGGGTGATACCGTTCTAGCTAAGTATTTATCTCTTTACTTTGTACTTCAAGTTGTGTGTCACCAGAAAGCTTTATCAGGATGTTAAACTGAACCTTATCTTTTTGTCTAGTCTCAGAAGACATTGTTCTCTGCCAGGATGTAGAATTCCGGCACTATGTCCGACAGCCAATACAGGTGGTCAGCTTTTCGTACACAAACTCAGGCTTGGGCTTAAAATGGTGAAGCACTTGCAGACCGTGGCCCTCATGCCTAGATGTCTGCAGTGAAGGAGGAGGAAAATAAATGGTCCAGCCAACATGGTAAATCCTGCAAATCCTGTCCATTCATTTGTCTTCACAGATACTGTCAGTCTCTTCACCCCTTTCTGTTTGGAAGCACTGCAGAGTGAATTTTCTAAATGCATCAAGATGAACACCACTGTGTAGGAAGTGGATGACATTTAACTTGCTTCACGTGAAAGAGTAGCGGCTTGCATAACACACAGCATTTTTTCGCCTTTGTAACAAAACTAGCATTTTCAATACGCACACAGAGTCTGTTGCACATTGGCAAAAACAGTTTGAGATTTTATGCCAACAGGTTGACGTCTTCCAACAAAAAATGTATGTTGCAATGCTTACTTCCTTTGGGGGAGTTCCAAGGAATCTCTCGTCTGAGTGAATAGAGGAAGACAGTGTTGACAACACAAAGGGCATTTTCAGTGACATGTTTGTCTAGATGGGGGTTGGGTATTTGACAAACTTCTATCAATAGCCGAATGTTGTAGGAAACAGGTGTGTGTCATGGTGCACTGGGTCATGTAAAAGATCTTGGCATACCTTTCTTTTTTTTTTAAACCACAGGTAATACAAGTTACCTGTGAGTCAGCAGTCAGCTGTACCGCAAAGGTCAACTAGAGATAACATCAGCAGGAACATTAGTGTTTCAGTCTAGTGACTGGAAAATCTGCTCTAGTGGACCATCACAATGCATCCTTAGGAAATAGAAATGGTCAAATTGATTCACATTTAATATGGCAAGCAGAATCAGAAAGGCTTTATTGCCGCAACATTCTGAAATGCATAGTGACCACTTTTCAGTTTCTTTCCTCTCAAGGATTGCCTTTCTGTGGCAATGATCAGCTGCCGGGATTACCCCATAATGGGAACATTTTGGGGCGTTTAAGACTTAAGTAAGGAGGCCTCATGTCTGGTTGGTGACAGGTTTTTGGTAATGTTAACTTTACATTTTGAAGAAATGTTTCTTTTCTACCTCTTGAAGTTTATTTTTTCCCCTTTTAGCTGCTCCTGAAATCATTGAGCTAGATTCAATTGAGAAGGGTCTCTTGAATTTACTAACAGTGTTGTAGCACTGAACGGCTAACGATCTGAACGCAATGATCCCAAAGTTGTTGTGTAGCTTATATTTAAAAAATGCTACACATTGGTATTAGGTGCACATGTTAATCTAAATATTGTATACATTTTATTTTCAAGACGCACACACACACACACACTTTTTCATAACTCCCAGCCGTTCTGTGGCAATCAGGTCCTAGGCAGCTGCCTAGTTTGCCTGTTTGAAGATGCACCTATGGCTGGACAGTGTGAAGAAAGGACAGGATAAGCAGCAGTGCAGGAATATAAGGTGTGGTAGGTATGGTATGGCAGGTATGGCAATGAATAATAATTGTAGTATAGGGTAGAGTCATGCTGTAGCAGGCTACATCCAGACAGTTTAAGAGCGGTCTTTGTGGTGAGGAGAAACTCTGCTCTTAGATTACTAAATCCATCACAGCTTCAATTAATGTTTTACTCTTGTGAGTGCTGCTTTAGTTTCGTTCTGGGCTGAGAGGGGAAAGGATTTGTAAAAATAGACCATGCATTTTCTCAGGTTTACCTGACTGCTTGCTTCCTTGCCTTTAAAGGGGATCTTCCAAAAAACATTAATTGCATTGTATTATTGTAATAAATCTTTTTTTTTTTGTTACAAGACAGCAAACGCCAATTTAAATTTTGACCTCCAAAGGGGTATAGCCAGGAATATGCAAACAGCTTTAAGTGGATCACAATGTTTCACTGCCCTCTGCTGGAAATAGGATGCAATCACAGGGACTACATTTCAAACCATGGCCCGGATAGAGTCTGAGAAAGGTTCCTTTTAGTGTGGATAATAACCTACAACCTGGTGTTTCTCAGACATGAATGAAAAATGACTATAAACAAAATAGTGACAATTGTTGTAATTTGATTTGATCATAACTTAGAGAGAAACAATTCGATAGGAACAAGATAGAATCCAGGCTCTGGATTTGAATTTAGCCGAAACCAGGCTCATATGTCTATATGCAGTACATACTGTGTAGCAAGTTGCTTCAAGTACTCCAGTAAAACTCCAGCTGTATAAACAGGTATAAGAGGGTGTAAGAATATATAACATTCTAAGTCACCTTGGACAAGGGTGTACACTAAGAAAACACATTTGTGAGTGTGTGTTCTGTCACTGGAACACCTCAATATCAATGTATTCAAGACATAGTTATGTTGTAGTCAGAGTTGGACAAGCAAGTGAGATGGTGAACCTTCTAAGGTCAGTGAAAACAGTAACAACTGTTGTTGCTCTGCATCAAAAATTGGTTAGGCAGTTAGAAGCCTGCAAGAGTCAGGACATCACAGAGATGAAAGCAAACAATGGTCAAAGACCTGAAGGACTGTTACAATGATGGTCAGAGCTTGCTCCATGTTGCCTCTGTCTCTGTCCCGATTTAAGAAGTTGCCCTTTCTGAACAAACAGGAAGCTACTGCCTTGTGGGACAAAAAAGCTAACTTTATACACTGGGACTATTTATATAAAGGGATGCAATTCCAACACGGATTACCTTATATGGATGTGAATACCCTCAAATGACAGTCTACACTTTAACTACATATTCATAAATTCATTTAAAATATGCTGGAGTACAGAGCCAAAAGAGCAGAAATTGTATCACAATGTGAGAGATACTGGTGTCAAAATGAGCAGGACCATTGGGGCGGCACATTTATATATGGATGAGTAGATCTAGAGGCTCCATGAGTTGGGTGTCACTTGAAGTGACTTGAAGCTGTTCAGTGCTCAGGAACCATGGAAGATTAAAAACCAAGACCAGCAACTAGCAAAACCAATGGCACAGGAACAACCTGAATTCCTTGCAGAAGTAGATCTGCAGTTCCAGCATCTTGTGAGCGATTGCCTTGCATACTCTCCAAAATTGAGACTAGATTCCTTTGTGATTGTGCAGGTTTTCAAAACTGCCAAAAGCCCAGATAAGAAAACTCCTTTTACAAAAGCAAGACAAAGACTGTTATTCTTTATTTAGAGAAGGCATACTTTACATCAAACAGAGAAAGAAATGGAACAAAGCGAGTATTAAGGAGTGCACAAATATTTTGTACAGCAAAGGAGAACTGTTAAGCAGATTATCCCCAAATGTTTCTTTGGGCTTCCCTTAAATCCAATTCTGAGCAAGCCTTCCACACCCACAGTTCCCTTTGAATGCCCAAATAAGGTCTGGACAGGGACCTGCCCCAAGAAACCCACCTACACCTCCAGGAAGTGAGAAACTGTTATTACAGTCAGGCAGTCACATGACCACCAGGAGGGGCTCCTGGAGTAGATCTAACTTCAATGGTGGATAATACATTCGGTTATGCATGTCATGTCTGGATCCGAGTCATTTTGGAACCATCACTTTATTACATTGGCAAGGAGGACTGAGAAAACGGATAAGACATTGGAATAGAGACATTGGAATTAGCGAATGAGTGAGGTTTGGCTCATAATGGCGACATGCAGTAAAATCAATCAGTTTGATGGCCTTTTAAGTCCAGAAAATAATATGCCATCTTAAACTGCATTTCAAATCCTTTTCAGGGAGATTATAAAGCAAGGGGGGGGGGGGGGCTTAATTGCCTTTCGCCCAAACCCACCGGACCCTGCAGTCCAATATATTACCACATAAATGTGGAACAAATGGGAGAGGCTGATGTGCCAACCACTAGATTGGACCACTTCTCTAAACCAGCGGATTTTAGACATCTGTCTCCTGGGCATACGTGCCTCTTCCAGCAATTTAAGGTCTAAACTTCCCTTCAGCACCCCCAGTGGTTACATTTAGAAATTGCAGAATGTCCCTGTCCCTGAACATTTATTCATTCAGCAAAAATAAAAAAGGGCACAGAGGTATTCATTTGCCATGAGACTGCGTAGGGTGTGTCAATAACTTCCTGGAGGCGAAGCCCTTTGATTGCTTCCCCTCAATGAATGGGGTCGCGGAAGACAGTCAGTCCCAAACAACTTTTCAGCCACTGTGCCCATTCTGGGGAATTTTATGGCTGCACCCGGCTCCACTCGTGTACAGCAGTGAAAACTTACAACTGTCAGGCAGTGGGACAGAGGAACCAAGAGCAGACTCCGGGATTACGTGAAAGGCAGGTTTTATTAACAGAGGGCAGATCCAAAACAGGCAATAGTCGCAATCCAGGCAGACAGGTACATGAAGAACAAGTAGAGCGTAAAAATGGGAAAACAGGCAGAGTTCCAAAACCAAGACGACCATCCAAACGAGTAAAAGTACAAACTGGAGATCCAAAAACACAGGGAGTCCAAAGTCAAGGAAAGAAACTAGAATAGAAAAAAACAATATACAGAAGAACAGGACAGGACAGACAGGAACACGGGTCAGAAAGTACAGGCTAGAACCGGGGGAAAGGAATAAACAAGGGCAGATTCAGAAACTGGAAAAGACAAACTAGCAACTACAATGGAAAAGGACAGGCTTAAATACACTACTGAATAACATGACAGAATGGAAATCCATATAAAGGAGTAGAAGGCAGAGACACAGGTGGAATGAATGAATGACAGTGACTGAAACAGAAAACAGACTACGGTGGTCATGGAGGGTAACAGACAAAACGGAGACAGAAAACACAATAGCAAAAGGGTATGGACGAGAATGAAGGGAGAAAGGAGTTGATTGGGAAAACAAACAGAAATTTAATTTCACCTTGCACCTCAAAATTACATTAAATGATTTTAAATGCCTTCTGTGATATAATGGTTAAACTAGCAGCCTTATACCATGCCGTTACACAGTTCTCTTAACTCATTAAACAGTTAAACTGAAGCGTCATTAATCCATATTTCAAAAATTGGCCAGCTGGGCCAAAAAATATTATTTGATAGTTTTCATGTTCATGAACTCAAAATTTTCATTCAGCATAGGGGAGCACTACAGGATGCTAAATTCAGAAATTGCTTTGCCAGGCATGGACCTTCTTTAAAAGCATTTTCCGCACTTTAAATGCTTTGTAGCATTTCTATGCACTTTCACCCTTAGAAATTTCTAACTCACAAAAAAAATGATTTCTAATAAAGACAATAATAGGAATATTTAATGTTCAAAAAAATGTCAAATCGGTTACAAGTCTGCACAAAATTTCCTGGCTATGCCAAACTTTCAATTGTTGATCACATGGCTCCATAAAAAACTGTTAAAGAGAATGGTGAACTGAAAATCGGTTTCAGAGAGATCAAAATGCATCTATATTGTGTATTTTTAAAGATATTTGTGTGCTTCATACCAAACCCCCAGGGCTGTGTGTGACACTGGCAAACTACGTAGGTGACATAAGAAACCTTGGGAGAAACCTCGGGAGGAACCTGGGGTTGGTTTGATGTGGGAAGGGGTGGTGGAGTGTTGGGGAAGGCTCAAACTCGCTTGGATTCGTAGCAGGCTCACATAGTGGCTTGGTTCAGTTTCAGTGCTAAGATGTAAGTTTGTGTTTTTTTATTTTATTTTATGTTTATTTTGGAGAGTCAGGTCTTTTTTGTTTGATATTGTAGTTTTAGTTTCAGGGGGTAAATAAATGTGCCTTTTAGTAAAACTTAATGGACTCAGCAGCTAATGGACTTAGTTTCAGTATTTTTATGCTTCATAATACAGTATTCTTTTCTAAAATGAATATGAGTGGTGTGTTTTACACATTACACTGAACAACAACCTCAATTTAATGCAGATGTATGATAAACAAATATTTTCAGCCATTAAGGGTAAAAGCTTTCGACAATCAAATACTGTTACCATGTCTCACAAAAAGGCTTCTGTCGAGAGATAGCAATGTTTCACTTCTGTTTTTCCAAAGTTGTACATATAGTGACGAAAATGCAAGGTAGCATGTCACTGTCTGGAAGCCATGACTAATATTCACAAATGTTTTTCCTGGATAGTTTTGATTTCAGTCTCAGATTTTATTTACGATACTAACCTTGGATATGGTTTATTTGAAACACAGGTTGGCCATTTTCTCTCGTTTTTAAATTCTTATCACCTTCATTTAATACAGATAGCATCAGGTCTCTCTTTATTGTGACAAGTTGCAGTGTGCTACAGCAAGAGTCTCCCAAAGGAACATGATGATTGTAAAGAAGCACTTCAGTACCCCAGGGGGATTTCCTCTGAGTGCAATCCCCAGCATGCGTCAAAATCCGGTCAGTAATGAAAGGGGACTGATATGGTTAGTGGAGTAGGACATGATCCGTGTCCTTAATGCCTTGGTCATGATGTGGGTGCATTCGAAAAAGCACTGGTCCTGCACAATCGCTTCAAGAAGCTTTCACTAAAACCTGTCCCTTTATGTGCATGCAACCAAGCGAAGGCAGGTAGGCCACAAATGGAAAGAGATAAAGGAAATCAATGCAGAAAAGAAATCTGCCTTGCTGAGTGCTGAAAATATCTGGTGAGCAATTATTTCTTCTTTCCAGCATAGCGTCTACACTTGCCTTTTCCAACCTGTAATAATCAATGGAAGGCACAAGGGGGCACAAGGACCACTTGGGCTTTCATTTCAAGATGAGTTTTGCACTCCCCGTTAGTTTAAGTTTAAAAAAGAAATGAAATTGAACAAAACTCTTTGTGCATAAGGGGTGACAGAAGTGGTGAAATGGGAGATGGGGCTTCAAATTGTCAAAAAAGTGACAGTGCTAGAAAGTATAGTCACTTTATTGCCTAAGGTATATTCACGGGTCCAGCTAGAGCTAGGGAATCAAAGAGAAGTGAAATGGGGAAATGTAAGGCTTCTAATTTTCATCATTGTAATGACCGGTTTTTGTTTGCTACTTATTTGGAAACTTCACACTCAGTTAAATGTTTGCAGATTTCCCCTGGTTACTTCAAATCAGCCCACTCACTGTTGTCCTGAACCACTTGTTGTGTAAATGCATTACCAGGACATTTCAGTACCAAACTAATTTAAAAACATGGCCGTCATCTTGTACAGGATTTCCTACCCTTTCCAACAACGTTTGTGTCATATTCAGGTAATGCACAGAAAGAAAAGAAAACAGTCAGAGACATGAGCTGAATAGGCTTTCCAAAAGAAACGGTAGGGACAATACAAGTCCCTGCATTCCTCAGAACACAACTACAACACACCTGACGTAGGACAGTCACCCTGCTATGACTTCTTGTTGTACTGTAATTACAACTGTTTAGAAGAGGAGTTATTTGGTTTAATATGAAGCAACGTTTTGGAATTAGTGACATCATGCACGTCATCCCCCCTGGCCCCTCCAGTCCATCGAACAGAAATTACTTCTGCAGGGGTGAGATGTCTGCTCACTGTGAACCCTGTTTTTCATTTGCTATATCAGCATGGTCCAATAAATCTCCTCTGTCTCCTTAAGACCTGTGAGTGAATGTAATGACTGAGTTAAAGGTTGATACTATGTGTAGTATGTTTGCAATACAGGAATGTATAATTTTCTTGGTAAAAAGAGCAGGTCTATCTCGAAAAAGCATTTTGTCTCACCTTACCCCAATTAAGATAAATGTAATGCAATAAACTCAATCCAAAGTTACTTACAAGTGCATCGGTCCTTCAAGTTAAATCCATAATGAGCAACACGCATGAAGAGCTGTTCTAACCAAAAAAAAAAACAAGTCATCGTAGTCATATTGTTTTTATATAGGGAGTACAAGAGGGATGCACGAGGGATATAGAGGGCAGGGAGGGGAGTGATTCTGCTGGCCTGACCTTGATAGGCAAGTCATTCCACCACTGATGAACCAGAACTCAAAACAGGCGTGAACATGCAGCTAAACCACCAGGTGATCGTGATGAGGGGACCACAAGGCGACAAGAGCAGTCTTGCTGGGGTGTAGGGAGCAATTAAAGTTTGGATGTAGAGTGGGGCAGTCCCCTTAGCCTGGAATGCAAAAAGTAGCACCTTGAAGCAGACACGTGCAGAAATAGGCAGCCAGTGGAGGGCAAGGAGGAGTGGGGCTGACCTTTCTCATGTCACCCCATTAAAATTCTAACTGACTGAATCAATTTGAGATTGTCAAAATGCCGAATTAATTCAAATCACAAATGTGAATCTGAATTACAACAAATCTAGCACTGTGTCAAGAATGGTCTTTAAACCCCTAGTGTTTCTGACTATACCATGTCTTGGCAAGGCATTCAACACAGTGACCACTCTGAAAAAATAATAACTAATGTCTGTGCCAAATTTATCCTTTGTAAATTTCCATTTATTCGTTCTGCTAACCAAGCTCATCCTAAATAAATCACCTGTAGTTCACTTTGTTTCAAAGCCTCAGTCAAATCACCCCTAAGTCACCTTTTATGATTAAGCATCTTAAGCCTTGTCATAACTTATCTTTTCTATACGAAATCAACCTGGTTGCCCTTCTTTGAACCTTTTCCAGTGACTCTATATCCTTCTTGTGGTCAGACAAGGCTATTGTATAAGGGAAGTATAACTTTTAGATTGATACTCCGTAGTCTTTGCTATGTAACCTAACAATATGGCGCCAGATTCATCAAAGGTTTTTTTTTTGGGGGGGGGGGGGGGGGTTGTCGTTTGGTCAAACTGCATATGTGTTTGAACCCTGCCTGGTTCTGTACAGGATATTACTTTAGCCATTGAGGTAGAGCACTGCAGACAAACAAGCCCCTGAAGACACAGAGTAATGGAAAGTCGTGGGAAGAGCCTAACACTTGGCAGGATGTGAATGTAGCAAATGTCCAAGAACTGTCCAATGGGTATTAATAGTGGTATCTTTGGAATTGAGGCTGTTGATATTGTGTCAAGGAAATATTTGCAAATTGAAAATATGGATGATGGCTATCGTGATATAAACAATATGTATGAGCTTTGGCAGCAGCATAAAGCCCACACTGAGAAAGCAGCGTGCCGTTTTGCTTAATGCAATGTATATAAGACATTATTTGATTTTTTTTATAGAATGGCATTCATCAAATATTACACAATATTTAACAAAGTCATATTTGCTTGGAAGGTGGACTAATGTTCTGCACTTTTGTTGATAAGGACTGAATAGCAGCTCACAGTGAAACAGGCTAACAACTTCATCAAGCAAATGTGCTGTAATAAAGCCTAATTTTCTGTGAAATTGTATATGCCATGCAGCACCAAAGACATGAAAAACATGGCTATGCATTTTAAGTTTCGTTCAAACTACATTTTTATTAGTAAGAGCACAATGCTGGGTATGTTATCGATCCAATAGTACAGTATATTTATTATAACCAGTTATTTACAGTTTATATTAATAAAATCATAATAATTCATTTTTGTGGATCTTAACGGATTTAATTAGAAGGCTCCATTTTGTAGTGCTCACGTTGTGAACGACAGTATGTGGAGGATGAAGGTGAAAGTGACCCTGGTGAGGTTGTGCACCGGACGTCGAGTGTGTCCATGGGCCTGCCTCCATTCAGCATTCCTTATGAGGCCTGACACTGTTTACTTTGAAAGCCATTTCCATGAAATTTCTGCATGATTTGGCACTGAGTAGCAGCAAAGGCCAACCGTTGTATTCAATTAGTTCTGTCTCAGATGAAATAGCCTTGCTAGGCTTTGTTTGAGCCACCCACCAAACCCAGCCCCTTTTTCCTCAACGCACAGAACCGCGGAGGGAAGACCGGGCATGCTCAGACCGGCACACGCAGGCAGCGCAGCCACTGAGGACATCGCAGATGGCCCAGTATTAGTGATGGGCATTACAAGTCTTTTCCAGGAGCCGGATCTTTTGGCTCCGTTCCCTAAAAAGAGCCATTTGGCTCTTCGTTCACTTATACTCCTGCGTAAGCATCACACTTGCTACATCTGTCAGACTGACACTGCTCCTCTGCTGCAGGTAATAACCATATCCTGAGGCCAACAACTAAAAATATTGATGACTGGTGGTACCAACTTACATATACCATACTTATCTTTGTAAGAATTACCCATTTGTGTTAAAATTGGTGTATTTTATCATCTTCCCTTCCCCTTGGACCAGCAGACTGCAAAGACTTATTTTAATGTGGTTTCAGTTAAAGCTCTTAGTCTGTGAACATGCATCTGAGGCTTTATTGCACATACACAGCCAGAATATTCAGTTAAACTGGATTAATGGTGCTATTGCATTAAGCCAACAAGACACCAGAGTTTACTTTGGCTCATGAAGTGCCTTAGAACACGCTCAGACCATTTTTAACAATAAAAGCTTTGTTGGTCAGATGCATCAGGAGGCAGACCCAATTCCCAGGAGCTCTTCATTCCCATGAACAGGTCAACATTTTTTCCCCTCCTACCACCCCCGCCACTTTATTTATAATCATGATTCAGAAAAATGAGGGAATGGTACAAAGCTCAATTTTGGTAAACTGATGCAACAAGACTAAACGCCTATAAAAGAAATGCAGCAGATTGATATTGGTGATGGGGATAATAATAATAATAATAATAATAATAATAATAATAATAATAATAATACAAAAATACTTAGCCGTGTGTGATTTTCTTTCCCTCAAAATTATATATATTTTTTGGAATGCTTTAAAATAGATTATGCAATTGGTGTATTCAATTGGAAAGTTCTACTTTTATTTATTAAAGTTCTCCCAATAACTAATGGGGGGCAGAGTGGAATACTGAAATCCAGAAACAGTGTATGTGACTTTGCCCCAGCAGTGCTGGATTGGTGGACATAGCCAGGTGGCATGGATATAAGAGTCTGGGGGGGTTGATGGTGCAGTGAGTATAGGAATCAGTGTCAATGAAGCCCATTTTGAACATTTTCTGCTGGATGATATGAGACCTATGAATGACTTTCTATTTTATGAACTGAATCTTAGAGGATGTGCTCGTAGTGAATAAATCATTTTCCCACTGGTTAATAGGAAGAGAAATAACAACAATTTTGATAAGAATATTGCTGAGCTTAGATTAGTTTTTTAATTAGATATTAAAAGTAATTTGGTCATGGAATGACGTTTGGAATGATTTTTTCTTTTAGAGTATTAAAAATGTTCAAATATGAGATGCTTTTTCCTTTCCATAATTTAGAAGTGATAGGTAGACAGTTTGGTAGAGATATTAACACTTGCATGATGCTGCCAGTGGAGAGAGGTGTAGGGAATGGGTTCTGAATTGCAGCTTTCCAGCTACTGTCATTAATCAATTCAATGCCAGAGTGTTCTGGAACAGTAAGCCGCAGCAGTGCAGAGTGTCCCTGCAGTGCCAAACCAATAAGGCTGCAAACATTCTACATTTTGTAGCAGTACCGTTTCTTTAACTTCAGCTGGAAGAGGCCTGAGAAACTAAGGCACATAAACAAAAGTAAAAGAAAGTAGGGAAGACTTAACGATAACTAACAAATCCCTTTACAAAATAACAATTGAGGTGTTCTGGTGCCTATAACCCTGGGAGAGAAAAATAAAAAACAAATAAAAATGTTCAATACAAAAATAAAAAAGCCATACACAAAATGGTGGCTGACCAAATCTCACTACCCAGGGCGGATCAAGGTTGCTGCGTGTTCAGCTCCCATACCCATAACCACCACTAGGAGGTAAGTTTGGCCAGAACATCCAAAACTCAACAAATTCTACCAACAATGAAAGCCTGCAGGGAGGACCACCATTTACACAAACCAATAGGTTATAGGAAGGATAGGCTCTCCACACCCGATGAAAGCAAAACAAGCAGTGTTAGTAAGCCCCAAATCAAGCAGCAACTAGAGCAGAGAATTCTCAAAGGAGACCAAACAAGTTCTGTTTTTCTTTCTGCTACAAGGTCTGCACTGGAGAAGGCTGGATCACCCATGGGTGTGCAGGTTACTGCCTCTCTTCAGCCCAAAAGACACCCTGATTGGCCAAGAGGGGAATGCACATGGTTGCACTTAATTACCAACTACGAGCCAGTTCCCACACCCTGTGCTGCAGGTGAATCAAATCATCTTCCAATTAACTCTGTGAAAGTTTGCTCTGCTGCAAACCAAGAGAAAATAAGAAAAAGGAAAATAACTAAAGAAACTAGGCCAGATATTGTCAAGGCCAAAGTCATGCATCTACTGATTGATTGTTTCTACTGATTGAACTTTTTCTATGATAACTTTTGAACCATTTTACATAACGACTTGCAGTGACGTGCATTGTACAGCCAAGACTTTCACCTTTGCTAGGAGTTGGTTTCTGTAGGCCATTTAGGGCTTTGCCATTAGACATCAAAATCAGGTGAATTTTCTGTCAATGTTGGGAAGTATTAAATAGGTGGAAAGTCAGTCCAAAAGGCCCCAAAACAAGAAAAATCCTTATGGAAGTCATTGGGGGAAAGGCATAGGCCAAAACTGGCACAGCTGAGTAACACTTATTTCACAGCCTCATGATAGCATCCTTGACTTTCTTTGGCACAACTCCTCCAGTTGACAAATGTCAGTAACAGACTCCAAAGCAATCAAAAGCCGAGAATCAAGGCTAAATACTAAAAGCTACACCTGTAAGGAATCAACTGAATGCACCTACCATGTTTAAGATTATAGATTACAAACATTGAGTACATATAGATTATAATCTGTATTTTATTGTTCAATAAAAGAAGTAAAAATGTTGCAATCTGCTAGCTAGCCTATGAGCCACAGCCGATATGATAAAACAGCTTGCCAACGTTACTTGCATTAATACACAGAGTTCTGTTCAAAATCAGATTAGACAACAGCACCTTGTGTGCTCAAATGAGTTGAAGGGACACACTGGGTAACTAATTAGTAAAGTATTTTATCAACTCCTAATTTAATTTAAAAGATACAACCAGCTGACAGCAGCTTCTAACAAAATCATAAAACAATCTCACCACATACGGCGCAAAAGCTATTTGTGAAATGGCAAAATTATTGTATAAATTTCAAGTACTAACCAAGCTTAGCTTCAGCTATCTGTTCCACATACATTTTCTTGATGCAATATTCAATGCATCAAAGCCAAATGATATTCTGCTGCCTTTGAGCCCCATTCGGATCATCCTGCATTCTAGAAAAAATGAGAGCTAAACACAGTGAGGCATATTTCCAACATTCCACATAAATGCAAACCATGTGCTCCAACAGTATTCACACTCACTCTATATCCCCGAGTCCGCTGTATATTTAAGGAACGCCTAGCTTTTTAAGGAACTCCAGTTTCTTTATCTTTCTAGAGTTTGGAGAGGAATTCATATTTTTCAAATCATGCATTTATTTTTATCTTACAAGCCCCAGGACCAGCCGATGCACAAACCAATAACATCAAAGATCCACTGTCTTATTTAATCATCTGATGTCCTTTTCAACAATGACAGTGCTCTTGAAAAAACTCCAAAAGTGCTTTTGTTGGCTGCACTCAGCCTTTTTTCTGTTTACACTAAAAGCCCATTAGTAGGGAGGTAGCACATGATAGGAGATTTTTAGGGGTTTTTTGCATCCCCAAGCTGCATCCATTGTTTTAATGTGTTTTTATATTTTAAATAAGCTGACGGGAAAGTGACAGTAATGCAAATAACCACGCATTACAACAGTGGTATGCAGAAGAGCATTTCCAAAAGCCTTGCAGGATCACCTCTTCCTCATAGAACACATCACTAGTCGAAGGCACATTGATGAATAAACATCCAACCACTGAGTGGTTGAACATAAACTGTCAAAATGCAAACGGAATTAGCAGCAAGAACTACACAATATACACAGAAATATTAGGCCACAATGTTTATTCAGTAGTGTGTTTCAAATTATAGATACAATACTGTCAGCTTTTTTGTAAGACTAAAAAAGTTACCATACAGTCACCTGTGCTTATCAAGTACCAGCTGTTGTACATAGCTCTTCAAACCCAGACAGGAACAAGCACATTTCCGAATGGTAGGCACTTCAAAGGCTTAAAACATTTGTGAATATATATTTATATATATTTTTTGTTTCATAACTATTAAGCAGTTGGACTCAATAGGCAGGTCTCTAATAAAAACAAAACACTAAAAAAAGAAAACAAAAACTATTTTGAACTGTGGCCATTGGAATATGCAGCAATGGTGAGAATACTGTAAGTCTTTGGGTTTGCTAATGCTTTTCACTAATGTTCTTCATTCAGTACCATGTGAAAAGAGTGTGGGCAGGGGGTTGGGGCATGGTTAAAAGGGAGAGGAGGGAAGTGCAGCAGCCAGCAGAGAGCTCAAATGATGTGAGCCGGTGTATGCAACATCTTTAAAAGGTAGCTTTCTGCCTTTTCCCATTTAAAAAATGAGGAGGGATTTAGAGGTATTTGTAGTGAAATATTTTCAGACTAGGTACATTTTCCCTGGTGGGGGTACCTCCAGTGAAATGTGCTAAAATCTTTTCAGACATTTTGTGGCATGTGGCATTAGCCAAGCCATAGCCCAATTTAAACTCTCTCAGCCTTTGACCAGGCAAGTTATGGACCGAGACCACTGACAAAGACCTGCTGACCTAAAAAAAAAAAAAAAAAAAAAAGAAGAAGAAAAAAAAAAAACCAAGGAAAATGCAACTGGTGCCCTTTGGCCTGACCAATCATTTTGTTTACTGGAACATAATTACACTGCTAGAGGTCAGGTTGCTCCCAGTGAAACATCTGTCCAACTTCAACTACAATAAGACAGCTGAGAAGCGCTTTCAATCTGCTCATCTGCAGACATAGCAAACCAACAACACAGAGGGCAGACGAGTCCTATTTGTATTGGCAGCTCTTGGAGGAGAGGTTAAAAAGAGGAGGTGCAATGCAGCTAACTGAGATGGCCCAATGAGATTCAGGAATAGGGGTGTGGTCTGAGGGGTCTGCACCCTGCCCTCTCACGTATTGAGGAAAAGCCTGAATCATAGAAGCAAGAAAATGTACCGCTTTAAGATGCAAATCTCATTGAGTCATTCCACACGTCGTACCCAGGTGAAGAGATCAGACTTCTACTTTCAGCATTTTCATCTTTAAGATGAGTTATCTTTGTCTGCTGCATTTTGTACTACAACTACATTAAGATAAAACAAAATAATTAAATGGTGAAATGTTCTTCTAATTTTATATGAAAACAAGACAAAACATTGTAATCTGAAGGGGGAAAAATACCATTTACATTAGCTGTTATCTGAGTTAATATAAAGACAGCGCAGCTTCATGAAAACTACAGAAAGGCAATTTTAACATCTGAAAACAGATAAATTAATGTAATACACCTTTAAGATCAACTTCAGACATGCTATGACAAAATGAGAAAGGAAAAGGATACAGAACAATTATATTCAATTATTTCCACTTAAATTTTTTCTTTACAAATACATACTGCTACAGTTAAAAAGTAGTCAGTGACTAAAAAATGCCATCAATTTCCTTTTCTTTATACATTGTTTCTTTCTTTTCACCTTTTAAAATAATACACAAGTGTTTAAATACAATGGGATCTTTCATAAAATAAACCCTGTTGGGTACTGTATTAAAAAATAGAAATTAAAGAAGAGGTCATTACATTACTCTATGCAAAAGCTTTCCTTGATGTAATATTTCCCCAATAATTTCTTTTTTCATTTTACCTTATTTTAACAAGTTTTTCATTGTCAACAGTTCTAGAGTATCTTTCCTTTTATGATTATTTTTCAGAAATTGTGAAGCGGGTGTTTTATGCGTAAAACTCCTTGGTGGGGGCTTTCTGATAGGCTGCTCCAGAGGGCTTTCGCTCCCCAAGGTCATAGCTGCCTTCATCCTTCTTCCTCATGCGATAAACCAGGAGCAGGATGAGGAAGATGGCGAAGAGGAAACCAATCACTCCACCAGCAATAACGGCTGCAACGACAAAATGGGGGAGGGGACATTCTCATTAGGTCATTGGCATTCAGTCTTTGCATACTGTGTGTCTTCAACAAAGTATTTTGAGCTTAGCTTACTCCTGTCTACCGTGAACAAATTAAGCTCTGTGGATTACAGGATTATATTTGGAGACATTGCAATTTAATGTACATTTTTGGAGTTTGAGGAAAGAAAAGCAAGGGACCTGTTGAGGTCTGTTTTATCAGGTTGAGCTGCTGCCTACATTTAAAATCTGGATGGACATATACTACTCCGGGAAAGTGGAAACATACTTGCATAGTTACGCAAGTGATTTTAATGAACCAAGTCTATGTCATCCCGTGAGAAAGAGACCTCACAGATAAGATGGACATGTGCGTGAAAGCCTCCGAGGGTATTTAACCCTATCAAGTCTGCCCCTTTGTGATTGAGTCGTCGGCATCTCAAATTATTGTTGCATTCATATCTATGGAATACAAAGAGCTCCAGCATAATAAAACCATAAAAATACCAGACTGCCAAAAAAGACTCTCCGCTAGTAAGAAAAGCAGTTTAGATGCTTATCAGCCTCTTATTTGCAAAGCAGGGCAATAGAATAATAAGCCTCCCCTCACCACTATCTCGGCTGACCCTCATGCAGGTGCAATGGCGATGGAGAAATACCACAGAGCAAAACAAACATATGATACTGTGGCAAATGGAGCTCGTTTTGTGGGAAGGAGGCAGGGCAATCCGAGGACCACATCTACTGGTTGAGTAGGCACACACCTGGACTACATTACGAATCAGTCCAGGTGCTTATAAATGTTTCCACGGTTGGCGGCTGAGACCGGGGAACCACATCCATGAGCGTTCAAGCCCAGAGCTGACAAACCACAGAGCCCGAGCCTGCTGAAAAGCTTTGCGAGTCGGGTTAATTTGTTTTACATTTGCCACTTTAGTTTATTGTTTTGACAGGTGAAGATTTCTGTTTTATTATACGTTCGAGTGTGGGCTCAGGGGAGTGTCACGGCATGTGACAGATACATTGGGGGGGCTTTACAAAATCATGACAAATATGCTTGAGGTCATCTGGTTTCAAGTGTGTTCTAGATAGGTGTGAGCTGATTACCTCAGCGGGTGAATCAGTGAAGTCATACATTTAAATTGGTTAACACTTCATTTTGTTTCATTTTTCCAGCATCCCCATTTACCTGCCAAGACCTCCGTTCTCTGGAAAAGATTTTCAGAGCGCACTTCAAATGGCTCCACAGCAGAGCGAGGAGGACTGGTGGTGCTTGTGCCCTCATTCCTGCTCCGAGTCTCCTCTGTCAGGGGTACTGGGGCCTGGGTGAGGGGAAAGCAGAGGCGGGTTTTCAGAATCATGGCAATTAGGCTACAAACTGCTTTCAAGCACAGCAGCCCCTCCTGTGTGCAAGTGACCGGGGCGATTGAATAATTACTGCACACACACAGACATGGCTTCAAACATGAATTAAATATGTCATTATGAAAAATATGTAAATCCTGTCAGGATTACTTCCAAGAGTAAATCAGCAACATTCAAAGTGGTCTGTCATGACACCAAACCTAAAAACTATTTCCCTTCAGCTTCCTCACCAACTAATTCTGAATCCACCTCACCCGGCCTAGACCAGAGGTTTTCAATCTTTCTGGGCCGAAGGCACCCCATATATCAAACCAGAACCTTAAGGCACACCAACTAAAAATCATAGTAATCTATTATGAAGAATATAACACACATTATGATTATGTTACTTGTGAGATTTGCCCCATATTGCACACCAGGCTGATAATGGTTATACTGGCTGATTTAAATTAGACAGGCAATCACCATCATTTATCAAAAAATATGTATTGAAATAGATTGGACATTTACTACTCTATATAACATCTGCTGGACTGGAGCATGGGACACTACCACACTCGCTCGAAAAGTCCTGCATGTTTATTCTGAACTTCAGCCTGAAAATCAGCCTTAACTTTTTATATGCCAAACACATGGAATTATCTTAAATGCATCTTCAAGACTGACACTCGCTAACTTTGGACAATTCAAGACCACTTCACTTGTGCAATTCTTTCAACTGAGTATTGTTATCTTTTGATTTGTTTGATTTATCCTTAACAATGAAGGAAACCTGCATGGTTCTCAAGGTATAAATTAAAAATAAAAAAGGTTTTGAAAAATGCATTATTTATCACAGGGCCATTTGTTCCTATGAAGAAGCTCTACAGTTTCTGATAATGGAAAGGGGTTCATGGTTCAGGGTCATCAAGGACTCACGTCTGTCCTGGTGGGTTTTCTAGTTGTGTCTCTGGGTGTGGTCTCCACTGGTGGTGGAAAGTCTTTTGTGGAGTCCTGAGTTGGCTCTGCTTTTGGAGCGATGTACAGCGTGTTCACAGTGGCCATTTCTTCTGGGGTCTCACCAATGCCTGAAATGCATAACAACCACCATCAGAACCTGGCTGAAGACAATCAGTCACAGCTTTAGGGTATACACTCACTTTATTAGGTAGACCTGTAAACCAGCTTGTTAATGCAAATATTGAATCAGTCAATCGTGTGGCAGCAACTAAATGCATAAAAGCATGCAGATGGTTAAGCTGTCTTCCAGACCAAATATCAGAATGGGGAAGAAATTAGATCGACTTAGACCGTGGAATGATTATTGGTGGCAGACAGGGTCGTTTGAGTATCTCAAACTGCTGATCTGCTAATGAGAGAGGTCAGAGAAGAAGAACCCGATTGGTCGAAGCTGACAGGAAAGTGACAGTAATGCAAATAGCCACACATTACAACAGTGGTATGCAGAAGAGCATCTCTGAACACACAACATGTCAAACCTCTAAGTGGATAGGCCACAGCAGCAGCGACTTAAGTCTAATAAATATCTAACAAAGTGCTCACTGAGTGTACATAGCCATCAATAAATTGATGTCATGTTTTCTATTTCAAATCACAGGTATAAGACCACAGGAAGTCCTGCTAAAAACTTCCTTTAGCCACTGCATCACCTTAGAGTTTGAGAGAAGCGAACTAGTAACCTGCTGGGTCGGCAGGACCTTAACACATCACAAAGCTGACAGGAGGTATGATGCTCTGTGGAACAGTCCTAAAAGCAATGTCAGGGGGTGCACCACAGGAAATATCCAATCACAGGGACACCCGCATAGATCGAAAAAGCACTGGCATTTACAGGCCACCCAGGTTACCCTCTATACACAGCCCTGCTGTTTCTACCACTGTTCACTACGTGTGTGTGTATATGTGTGTGTGGTGTGCATGCTCGCCTGTGTGTGTGCATTTATGTGGGTGTGTATGTGTATGTGTCTGTGTGTGTATATGTGTGTGTGTGGTGTGCATGCTTGCCTGTGTGTGTGCATTTATGTGTGTGTGTGTGTGTGTGTATGTGTCTGTGTGTGTATATGTGTGTGTGTGGTGTGCATGCTTGCCTGTGTGTGTGCATTTGTGTGTGTGTGTGTGTGTGTGATATTCTGCTCCCTTAACAGCAGTACATACTCCCAAGGCACTCAGCTTGGCTGAAGCTGAAAGCCTATTCTTATTGTCAAATGAAAGGGGCTTTCAATGCTCTCTGTGGACCAGAGACAGAATAATATCCAGGGCTCTAACAGGAGTCTGCCCTGTTATCATCACAGTCATTTGATTATTCATATTAATTTGGCTGTTAAGTTAAAAGGATTAGACGCTTCTACTTCAAGGTCTCATCTGTATGCACCTGTATTTTGTGCTCGCCAAGTCATTCTGGACCGTTAGAAAAATGACCAAGGTGCTAGCTCGCCAAGTCATTCTGTACAGTGAGATAAGCAGCTGAGGTACATCATGGCTGATCATTAATAATGGAATGTTGCTATATTTAGTCTGCTGGGTGGCACACATTGGCGTGGGCTCAGTGCATTTAACCACATGCAAGATATTCCGAGCAGGCCACCGCAACCATGTCGTGGTTGCACGGCTGCCAATTCACTCTGCTCATTTTAAAGACCTTGCCGAAATTAAATGTTTTAAAGCGGATACTACGGAGGATAATAGATAAATAAAAGACAAATAATATAATATAATAACGTGAAATGGTCTGTTTTTGTGTAAAAATCTGATGTATTATCAATGTTTTATTGCCTTATAAAACCAAAGAAAATCTGCAAAAAGATTTATTTTAACTACACAATGTATCCAGGGCGGTAATGCGAAATAAAAAGGTGGGTAAACCCCAGCTCAATCAAAGTACCCGATTTCAAATCAAAACAAAGTCTGTTCTTTATATAGGCTACATAAACTACTTATGCGGCACATAGGACTGGAATAAATATGAGCGGAGCCAGTGAAAGATGTGGTGCAGCATCCTAGGTGCTGGATACACACTGGAGCTGTGTTGCATGCGGAGTAAAATGGGGGTAAGCAGAATGTCAGGGCCAGGGAAGACTAAAGCCTGGGGAAACTGGCTGTTGTTGTAAACTATGTCTCGAGTTCCACGTACTATGGAACAGATAAAACAAAAATGGTTTGACATGGATGGAAAGTTATAAAATGATAAGAGGCATTGCTGTCTGGAATTATCCAGAAGCGACAGCACTGTGCCAGTCCCCAGGAAGCTGAGGTCGGAAAGCACTGGAACATGTTCTAGAATTGGACAGGAACATTGTGCAGATGTTATGAGTTCTTGCTCCAGTGTCTTGCACAAACTCGCTTTATACGGTCTACAATCGGAATCGACTCGTGAGCCTCAACAAAGGAATCGGCTTGGCCTTTGAAGATGTCAAGAGCCAAATCTTCTAATAAAGCGATGCATTTAAATGTGATGTAAAGAGAGGTCAGCCATAGCATCGAAGGTCTATTTATAGCTAACCTAAACCTGAACACTATCTGCTAAAAAACAAGAGATGTTAGTATACTCGCTCATACGTATCCTGAGTTTGTGATTTAACAAACCTCACAAACCTTATGCAAGGTCCTGGAAACGAATGGGAGTGAATTGGGAGACGGACAACCAGGAGGAACACCATGCCGTTAATGGTCAGCAGGTACAGTGGATGTTGCTAGTATTCATGCTTTGCAAATACGATGCGATAAGCTCAACAAAATCATGTATTTATTTTAGTTACATAAGAGTGGAATATCACTTTAAGGGGAAAGCAAAAACAAACAAACAAAAAGCTCATACAAAGACATGGTTCTCATTTTGCCACCTACTGTGAACAATTTGCAACACGGATGCAGCCATTTGCCTGTGATCAGTTTCATTCATGACTGGATCCCATTAAGAAGAATAAAAATAAAACAGAACAAAGAACAGCAGTTGCTTGGAGCACATTTGTTGCTTCATCATCAATGCTATATTGATCCTTAGATATGCATAAAGCTACATTACCGAAAATTACAGCAGCAGACAGTCAGGATACATCTGCTGATTTCCATAACTGATTTCAGGCCTTTAAATGCTTGAAGGAAGTTATTTGCAGACTTGAGTTTGAATGATTGTTTGATCTTTGTGGGGGGCGGGGGGCTGATGACCAAAATTATTGACCCTACCAGTATTGGCCAATCCCGTTCCATGGTGCCTGGTTTCAAGAATACTGGCATGCTTTAGTTGAGAGTTTGTGTGGATATGCACTCAGGTAAAAAGAGGTTCTCGATGAAACCATGCACAAGGTCTAAGTATGAGTAACCTTGGCATTATATTTGGAAAGAAACACTGCTGATGAGTTTTTCAAATGTATTTTTCAGTACTTTGAGTGCCAGAAAAACTTGGTCCCATTGAGGTCTGTTGTATCTGGGTGAGCTTCAGCAGATATCTACTTGTCAAATCTCAGCGAAAGTATCTGGAAGGATAAATAGTGCTCTGGGTATGTAAACATTGCTTCATTTCATTTTTGGGTGAACAAAGTTCAAAACTGGTTCAGAAAACCACTGTGAAACAATGACTTGAAAGCTTTATGGATGAAATGAGGAATAATCTTGAGCCAACATTATCCAACAAACAATTGGACTCTTTGCAAGGCACATTTTTTGCACAGAAGCAGTTGTGAACTATAGGCATCAAGTACTGAAAGGCAGGCCCATCAGAGGAGAATTGTATATTAATATGACTTACAGGCAGCCAGGTTTTGGGGCCTAAGAACAGTGATTCATGAACAATATTCAGCTTCTGGGTAATGTAAAATGAAATGAAACCCACAACCAATGTAGCAAGATGCCAAATTTCATTATATACAAAAGTTGGCAGAGGTGGCCAATGAAGAAAATAAATAAATCAAAAAACAGAAATATGAACATGCCCCACAACCATAATATTGTGCCTAGCTGTCTGTGCATCTCAATGAGCAAAAAAAAAAGTAGTCCAATCTCACCTGAACCAGATCCCGAATTGAAATCATCATCATCTACAGGATAATCTCCTGACTGCTGGTCATCCAGGTACAGGTCGTCCCCGGGAGTTGGAGACTGTGCCGTCACAAATTTCTATAAGGAAGGGAAGGAGAGAGGAGACGGTTTAGCAACAGTCATTTCACAGCTTCTGTAGTGATGTAGTGCACTAATACGTCCTTAATTCAATGCTATACAGGCTCCCCATATCCAGCATTCAATTCAAACCTCTCATCACTACATACATGTACAAAGCACTAACTGGACATGCCCCTTTCTACCTTTCTGAACTCCGTCATCCCTACACCCCACCCCGCTCACTTAGATCCTCTAGCATTGGTCTACTCACACTCACACGTCTGTCCACCATGGGAGCTAGATCATTTAGTGCCGCTGCCCCCAAACTTTGGAACACCTTGCCCCAACACCTCCATGAATGTACTAGTTTCTCCTCCAGTACAAACTCCACACACACCTCTCCCTCCAGCATCACCATATTCACACACTTTCCTAACACTCCCATCACAACTTTCACCGTTCTGTGATTCCATTTAATTTGAGTGCCTGTATATACCTGCATTTTATTCTCAGTTTTGTGATTTTTCTCTGTTTATGTATGCATTTTACCAGTTTTTCCATTTTTGTAAAGCTACCTTGTGTCTGAGAAAGGTGCTATAAAAGATTTCATTATCAACATCATTATCATTATTATAATAAAATGGGTCTGTAATTCCTACACAAATCACCTAGCATGGCTGTAAATACCCTCAAATTAAAGGTGACAGTCTGCACATGAACCTCATAATCATGGTTTCATTCAAAATCCAATGTGCTAAAGTACAGTCAAAAGAAGAGAAATTGTCCCACTGTCCAAATACCTGTGGACTGCACTGTTTCTATGGCAGATGTGAAAAAACATTGCATGTGCTCATATCTTAATATGTTTTTCATCAAATCATATTAATTTCATACAGTATACTGAACATGGCCCCACCCAGTCCCTGCCTGCTGTTGTTAGGAAGTTTGATTGGCAGGGGGACAAAGGGGTGCGTCTATCTGTTCAGCTTACAATAAAGGTCCTGTATCTGCCTTAGGGGAGAAGCTGGAACTCAGAATGGAGTTGGGAGGGGTCTGAAATATCCATGGCTTTTCTGATGATTGTTTGCTCATAGATAGTTTGTAAGGACCTTCCTCACCGACAACCTTCATGGCTGTCTGAACAAGCCTGAATTTAGCTATTTGGGAGTTACGTAAGTCCATCAAATTACAAAACCAGACTACGGTGCCACAGCATATGCTGCCGATTGATCCCTATTCAGAAAGGGTTGTTAAGAACATTATCTCTGTTGTTTCTGGAACATTCCTTCAGAAATCAAACACTTTCTGACCTCACCGTTTTAGATTTCAACGATACATGTTTATGTTAACCAATATGAGAGTGTTAGAATGTGATTTGATTAACCAAAATGTCCAACCATTTATTAGGAGATCATATTTCTTAAAAAATTTAAATAACAGCATGGTTCACTTACTTGAAAAGCTTACAAAAAGGGTTATCCACAATTTGAATACTTTTGGTCCAAAATAAATACATATACACATTTGGTGATTTTGTGTTCTTAAAGGCATAATGTAATTTATATAAATACATTTCCTTTTTGATACCTTTTATCATTGGCACTTTTTAGACAGTAGTTGATCTGCAATGCCTAGTTTAAAAGTTTTATCAAAGTTCTGTGTGACAGGCAAGCTGCATGGATTCGGAAGGCTTTTGTTTACATGACAGGTTGGGACCATTGTTGTTCCTACCAAAGAAAAAATACAAATTAAGGGAAAATTGGTGAATGCACCAAGTTCTGTTAAAATCATTTGTTTCAAAAGATTTAAGTGATTTAAAAACAAATCTGTTCCTACAAGTGGTTATTGCAAGAGGCCCATTGTTTTGTAAATGTTTTACTCTTGTGCTCAAATACACTGGCAGAGTCAATTCTGAGGCTGTTCTGTAAATAGTTAGTTTGCTCTCTTGCTGATCAGCTGTGCCAGTCTATGCCTTTCACCCTGTGACTTCTATATGTATTGACTTTTTTCTTCAAATGTTCTGGGAGTTTTGGGGCATTTTGGGCTGACTTTCCACCTAATTTTCCCGCAAAATTCCAAACAATAACAAAAAATCCACCTGATTTTAATTTGATTTACATTTTAAGTAGCCCCTGAATGACAGACATGACAGACACTTCTATGTAAAGATGAAAGTCTTCGACTTCACAAATCACTATGTAAAATGGTTCAGAAGTTATAATGCTTCTGTGTTGGGTCTGATCGGCCATTTTCAGGTTAAGCCCCACGCAATTTAAATTACAGATACAGATGCATATAATATAGTTGGTTGAATGGATACAGATACAGATAATGCCGTACTCGCTCACCCCTACTAACAACAAAGCCTGACCTGACATGGCTTGTTGTTTATTGGTCTATTTGATAGCGAGCACAACCGCGATTGGTGTTAAATTAGCTAGGGAGGAGATTGGAAACACTGTGCAGTATAGTTCTCTTTACAGTAAGATGCATAAGACTCAATGTTGTCGGTATGGACCAATGCATAATGGTAAGCTTTGATTATTGCTTGTTTAACATAAATGGCAATTATCCATCCATCATCTTAACCCACTTATCCTGAACAGGGTCGCAGGGGGGCTGGAGCCTATCCCAGCATAGATTGGGCGAAAGGCAGGAATACACCAGTCCATCGCAGGGCACACACACCATTCATTCACAAACTCATACCCACGGGCAATTTAGACTCTCCAATCAGCCTAACCTGCATGTCTTTGGACTGTGGGAGGAAACCGGAGTACCCGAGGAAACCCACACAGACACGGGAAGAACATGCAAACTCCACACAGAGACGCCCCGGCCGACAGGGATTCGAACCCAGGACCTTCTTGCTGTGAGGCGACAGTGCTACCCACTGCACCATCCGTGCCGCCACAAATGCCACAAACGTTATCTCGAGGAGAGAAATTGTTGCAAAATATTGTATTAATTGTCAAACACAGTTTATAAATGCAGTCTATCCATAATTTATGCCAGCTGTAGCTATTGTTTGAATTACTGTCACCTGATTAAAAAGAAAAGATTTTGCGTCAATTTGCATCATGCCATTCTTCTCATTACAGACAGGTGCAAGAAAAAGAAGGAAACACAGTAACCCAGGGACCACAGACTGGTATGAGAACAGTCACAAACAATTAAAAACAAAAATAAATACAGGAATTAAAATTATAAAGAAGAAAGAAAACAGTGAACAATAAATACAATGTAGCCTATGCATTTTTCCTGCATGTGGGATTTATATCAAAGACAAACTGAACAGCATACAACCTACCAAAATGGTTAATTGGATTTTGAATAGGCTGATCATGCACGCATTGCAGGCGAAAGCCCCAAAATGAACAATACGCCATAGACTAGGCTGTGACTTGAGACTTTGACCTGGGTTAAGCAGGCGGGTGGCGAAAGGGCAAAATGCGGACCTGTCTGACCGGAAAATTGCAATAAGCTTCACCAAAATATCAATGCACTGTTTGACTGACACATCCCAAGCAGCAGCTCTCCGACCACTTTGTCACACAGTGAGATGCTAAATTACTAGAGGTGCCTGAAGCTTCACAAAAATAAGAAATATTGGCAGTATGCCAGCTCAAAACACACCAGGCACCGGCCTGAAATAGGGCCCTTTATGTGGAAATGCAGGGATTGGGACTGGTGCTGAACAATTTGGGAAAATAATCTAATTGCGATTTTTCAGACCAACATTGCATTTGTGAATCGATTTGTGGTTTTTCCCTTTTGTATTCGCAGTTCATAAGTTCATGAGAAACCAAAGGTTCACAATAAAAATCACTTGATAACTTGAAGCGTAATGAAAACATTTTAGCAAGTTCATGAGTAGTAGAGAGCAGACATTTACAAATGATTCTGAGAAGTGTGAAGTCTGTGCGTAAAAGCGGTTCTTTCATGAGGCCCATTGTGCTTTGATAAACAAAAGGGAGCTCTCTCTTTAACAGCAACTCAAGAACTAGTTATGATGCCTCACACACAGCAGACTCTAATGGGTTTTTTCGAAGAAGACGAATCACCTCAGTCCATTATTGAGTTCACCTGTCCAGTTTAATGGGGAACAGGTGGGTCAATGATGCATTTCTTGCGGTGTCCCAAATTTACCCCTCTTTCCTGCCCACTCCCCACCCCCCATCACCCCCATCTGGTCAAGTCCTGAGCTCAGAGCATGCTGATTGGGTGATCAGACTATTACATCTCTGGTCTCAAATGGAGACAGACTGGCCTACACGCCATCGCATCCCGAGACCCTCCAAAAACCCCCTCCCTCATTTTAATCTCTGCCCCCCTCTGTTCTGCAGCAGCCTGGTGCCACCTCTTCGAGTGGTCAAATAGCCAGTCAGGACCCATGGAAACCACTATTCAGTCCGTAAACTCACCCTAGTGCGTGATGTTGTTTCCATACAGATTGCGCTTTTGAAAATGCACACAAAAGAAGCAACAATAAATCATTTGTATGTGTGTGTGTGTGTGTGTGTGTGTGTGTGTATGTGTGTGTGTGTGTGTGTGTTGATGCGTGTATGCGTGCATGTGTGAACGCTTTTTTTCGTAACTTTGTTTTTCTCCCATTGATGAGCCCTGCGGATACACCCTGACACTAAACCTACATTCAATTTTGCAACCCTTGCTCCAGCAGAAGAAAGAGAGGTAGACGAGGGGGGTCTCTGGAAGCCAAATGAAAGCAGCATTCTCTTCAAAGAGAGCAGAGCGCACACACTGACAATGAGCCAGGTCTGTGGTCCCCACCGCAGTGAAAGGGAGAGCTGATAAAAGCAGAACAAAAACCAGCGTGGCTCAAAAGGCGCACTGACTTCCCAAATAAAGGCCTTCCCAGTTCCACTTCTGTGATCAAAGAAGGAATTTGTTCAAAGCAACTTTATTTTAACCTTTGTTGCTGTGACGCTTAAGAAATGGCTCATAATGCAATTATGTAACAATACATGAATTAATACATCAATAAATTAATTTACATGAGGTAAATGGACATTCACAAGGCAAGCAAGAAAGTGACAATGCTAGTAAAGCAGGACATCATGAGGATGAAAAATCTGAATAAATGCATCAGAGGCATAACTAAAACAATAGGTGTGTCAAAATCATCTGTTTCATACATTGTTCAGAAGCAAGAATGCGCTGATCAGCTCAGCAATAGCAAAGACCTGGGCCATGGAAGACCACTCTAGTGGATGACCGAAGAGTACTAATTGAGTACTAAAGAGCACTAAAAGAGCATCTCTGAACACTTCAAACCTTAAGTGTATAGGCTACAGCAGCAGAAGTCTTAAGACGTCTAAAAAATAAGTCTAATAAATCCCTAATAAAGTGCTCACTGAGTGTATTACATTTTGTGATATAAGTGCAAGGATACAATACTCTTATTGTAATTAAGCCAAATTTTAAAAAGGTACCACCAATAATATGTGTTCCACAATTTTTCTCACACAACCCACCCCAACTTGTGCATCTCAGTGATTTACCTCTTTGTGTGGACTTTAGTCAAGGACACAGTCAGTACACACAGTGAAATTGCAGTGAATTTCAACATAATGTTTATCACAACATGGAATTTAAACCATTGCAAAATAACATTATTCCTGAAAAGCAGGCTCTAGTACAGGGAAATCAACTAATTAAGTCAGCATGCTTAGGGCCCGTGTCACAGACAGAGATTAAGTTCAGTCCATTCAAAATTGAATTTAGTCTAATACTAGGCTTAATCTTTGTCTGTGAAACTGCCCCTTAAAATGTCACGAGTCATTCTTTAGTCAGTGAGAATACATTTTTGGTTTTGTTTAATTCCCCACAATTTCAAATAGAATTCACAGATTGAGTCAGAACAGAAACCAAGTAAAATACTTTCCTTTCATGCTCACTTACAGACTGCATGTCATGGGAAATCTGAATGATTTAATGCTGAAAGGAGACATGGCTTTAGGACATAGCAAGTCAGTTCTGGAGTATTTCATACGAGTCTGGTTGCTGTTCCATCTAAACACATAATGGTGTGCAGGCTGAATTATGGTGGACAGCACTATGACATACGGAAAATATCCTCCCAGGACTGTTATCCCCTACAAGATAAACATTGTTTACTACATCTATGGGAACACTTTAGCTGGAAGATGAGATACTCAGTTACATTAGCTGCTTAGGATTTGAGAAGCAGGGACTCTACCCCTAAACCTGTGTGTACTGTAGCTTATTTCAGCTCTCACTACCCGAGAGGCCTATGTCTGTACTAAATAATATCAATTTGTCATTCTTTACAAAAACATACATCTTATTCTTCTGCATTAGCCACATTTCCCCTAGCCTGCCATGATTTTAGATTAGCCATATCTGAGGCAATCAATCAATCAATGTACAACATAGTACTTGCAAATAGACCCAAGTCAGAAGTGATTAAGAATAGTTCAGATGGATTTCTAGGTTTCTAGCCAGTATTTGCATGGGGTCAGCACTCACTGCAGTAGTTTGTTGTGGTCTAAACCAAGATGTGGGTTATTGAGACAAATTCAGAGAGTGCCCTCTCATTTCTTAAAACAAAAACGTAAATTGTAAATGGTAAATGGGCTGCATTTTTATAGCACTTTCATACAAAGGGCTTTAAAATTGATGCTTCTCATTCACCCACTCAAACACACTCAAGGTACCAATCAGCTCGTCAGGAGCAAGTGAGGGTTGGGTGTCTTACTCAGACATACTTCACCACACCCAGGGCAGGGGATCAAACTGGCAACCTTTCGACTGAACTCAGCATCTTTCATTTTGTCTGCTCCTGCTTTAAACAAATAACTTATCTGTTTTCTGCCATCCATATAGAGCACAATGTTCGAATACTTTTAAGACAGAAATTGCATCTCCTCGTTGGTCTAGAAATTAGGGTTTTGTGCTTGGTGCAACATTTTTTACTGAATACGATGTTTGCATGCTTTTAATTTTTTGGATCATAAGTGACATATACAATCTTATTTGGATTTTGCATATTTGGAATAAGAGCTTAACACGGTTCTGTTTTTTGGAATAAGGAGGTCACTGAAATCAAAGTTTAGAATACTTTAGGCCTACAGACAGCCTGGCAGAAGAAAGACTGAAAATGGGGTTTTGCAGCCTATAGCCTAGGCCTTCAACTTTATTGCCTTGGGCAGTAAACATTCTGTAATGATCTCAACTAGTCTTACTTCTAGGCAAAAGATTGGATAAATTGCCCCATTGTTGTGCCAGGACAAATGAGCAGGATATTGCCTAACTTGAGAAGCGGCCTAGAGCAACTGTCAGAATAGAGGCTTGATCTGTAACAAGAGTTAGCATTTATGTTCTTTTACCAAGAAATATAGGCTCCCATATTTCCTATCTGTCTATATTTGATGAGCACGTAATCAGCAGGGGACTGAGTCTTCATTGATTCATGAAAGAAACAGAGTGGGAGAGATTGATGGGGGAGGGAGACAGAAGAACAGAGATTACTGCTGGAACAGGCAGTCTTCTGCCTGCAGGTCACTTTATTAAAAGCTTGTCAAACCACAACTCCTTTCCTGACAGCATCACAAAGGAAAAAGGGGAAAAAAACAGAGGGATCATTCAATGCTGTTTTCAATTAGCTGCAGGATACATTATTTTGAGAGGGTCAGAGGAGGAAGAGAACGTGGGATGATGGGGGGTGGGATTCTAGGCACCGTCGAACCATGTCAAAGCTTCTATATATAATTTATTTCCTCCCCCTACCCCCACTACTCTCTGCCCACTCCACGTTCACTCTTTGCACAGTAAATATTAACTCAGCTTCAGGGTCTGGGAGGCACTGGGGCTGTCTCTGATCTGAGCACACACAGACACACAGTGAAATGCAAAAGTATTGGGACAGTGCTAAATTTGTTTTGTTATTTTGGCTCTGTACATCCAGAACGTTGGATTTGAAATAAAACGATAAATGTGAGGTTAAATTTCAGGCTGTCATCTTAAATTTGTTGGGGTTCACACCTCCATATCGAGTGATACAGTTAGGAATTACTGCTGTTTTTATACACAGTCCCCCCCATTTCAGTGGTGGAGATAAAGATTGTGCAGGCAGTGCAGCTGCACTAGGACCTGTGGTCTGAGTGGGTCCCGTGTACCAATCTCGAAGAGCTACATCATTTTTTCTCAGGCCCTTACATTTAAGACACTCATTAAGCATCAGAGAAAACGTACTTCAACAGCATGTTCAAAGAGCCATCTGTTTTATATATCCTTAAATAAGAAAACTAATCCCTGCCATGGTTATTACACTGATGTAGAATAGTCTGTTATTGTGTCCAACTTAGCCCATTCTACAGAAAACATTAAAATAAATGATTTGGTCAAATAGCACGGTAAAGTGAGTATATTTATATAATTTATATTTATATGGAAATATGTATTTTTTAATTTGATGTAAAAATGATGAGATCAGAGCTACAAAATGAGGTACCCTGACAGGCTGCAATCAAGCACACACACACACATACACAAATACACACATACACACACAGCTCCAAGACAGGAAAATGGTGGGAGTCACACAAAGGAGAACAGCCAGCTCCTCTATTTTTAGGCCTTTTCTTGCCTTGGTTTTCATCCCCCTCACACCACTTTCTTGAGAGTGCCTCAGATCACACCGATAACTGACAGGGATTTGGATCTACATAACAGAACTGGTTGTGCCTGGAGCGAAACTGCTTTCACCACATGCAGATATGTCAGGTACAAAGGAAGCTGCAGATGTAGTCAATCTGTCAGCGACTAACCTGAGATTCAACAAAGGTACCCATGTGAATGCCACAGCATCCAAATGTATAGTTATGAGCACGGAGAGCAAGCCAGACAAACACCCCTTTCTGCAAGCCAACAACAATTAGTACTGATAACCTACAGATTTATTTTCAGCACAACCCTCTGATCTTGGTGAGACCATTAGCACAACAAATTTGCCACGGCTATAAGAGTGAACAA
Organism: Conger conger; assembly: GCF_963514075.1. Classification (NCBI taxonomy): domain Eukaryota; kingdom Metazoa; phylum Chordata; class Actinopteri; order Anguilliformes; family Congridae; genus Conger; species Conger conger. The sequence goes on from NC_083768.1 coordinate 47,126,569, forward strand.
TTACAAAATAAATACACAGAAGGGCAACACATACATGCTCTATACTGACTAAGAAAAACAGAGCACTTCATCTTTCAAGAAAAGGGTAGCAGATGTGTTGGGAGGCTTTTATGAACATATTGCAATTAAAACTTAATTTATAAGGCCATTTACATACAAAGATAAATATTTCCATGCATTGTATCTTCTTGAATAATTGACCAGTTTCAACTCTGAGACCAGCCACAGATAGACCATAGCACATAGCTATTTTTATCTAATGGGGGTATACCAGCCCCCTTGCAATTACTGACCTCACTGGTGCTCTCTTTTTACTCTTAATAATGTTTCAGACTGTTTATTTTGGTAGGCCTATTGTTTGGCCTATGTCTCTGACAGTTTTTTTTTTCTCAGCCTGATAATGGCTTCCTTGACTGTCTTTGGCACACCACTGTTCTTCATGTTGACAAAGACCAATGATATACTCAAAGGCAATGAATAGCCTAGAATCAAGACGAGACGCTGACAGCTTTCTTATCCCTGCACTAAGTAAGTGATTGAATACACCCAATTAATCAGAAACAGCTGAGAAGCCAACTGTCAACTGGACTATGCGGTTTAAATCATAAACAGAACTTTAGGCTCATTCCAATCGCTTATTCTTTTGCTCTGTCTTTTTCTTGCTCCTAAACTGTAAATTTTTTTAATGTGTCCGCCACATTCAAACCCGTTAAATGTTCCTTCTAAGAGCTAGAAGTAGAAGTTAAGAACTCCAGAACTTTCCTTTCTTGTGAGGAAACACAAGGGCATCCTTTGGAAGTATTTTTCCAAGTATTTTTTTCCTCAATTTTCCTGTCCTTACTTTGTTTTCTTTCATCTTTTCCTAGCCTCTCCCGATGGGTGGAGCTAGAAGCAATAAAAGAAGAAAGGTAAAGAAAAAAGAGAAGAAAAATATTTTTTCAATAAAGATTGGAAGAGATTTTTTTTCAGTCACCATTCAGTCACTTTCTCCTCCTTTGCTCCTCTCTCCAGGGGTCCATTTCAGGCCCTACTCTCTCTACAGGGACCATATCTCTCCTCTACTCGCATCTCTCCACTGGTTGCTTGTAAGGTTCAGGATAGATTTTAAGCTGCTTCTATGTTTTTAAAGCCCTAAACAGTTTTGCCCCTCCCTACATCTCTGAACTTCTACCTCCTGCTACCTTCTACCTTTTCAGTGGCTGTTTTGAAATATGAGAAGTTCTAACAGCAATAGCGACGGCACTCCAAATATAATATTTTTAAATGTTCTGTTGTTCACATAGCTCTTTATGTTTCTCCACCACGACAAACAACAAACAATAACAGAGAACAACGTGTATTTTCATTTCCACAAAGAACAGTGTACGTTACAAGGTAGCTGTGAAGCTTATGGTGCTCAGAAGCAAGCAACTGTTTCTTGCCAGCAGCTATGTCATTGCTACGTCATGCAACAATCGGAAATCTCCAAGTTGGAGCTACAAGCTTTCGAGTTCCAAAGGAACTCAAACATATTAACAAATTGTTTCTCTCAGTAACAAGTAAGTAACTTACATTTCACAATGATAATAATAGCCTAATGAACTTTGAGAATAGTCGTACAGTAGTCTACCCATTGGATATTAACAATCGTCTTTGAAAAAGTGTTATTTTAGATAAATAAATAACTTAATGTAACCGATAGCATTCTGCATTCTGCCTTCAGCATTAGTCTATGGGCTGGAGATCTCTCCGAGGGGACTACTATTTTATCCCTCTCCTGGGGGATCATCAAGGTCTAATTAATAGTCATCCAGAGATGGCAGAGGCCCGGTTTCTGTAAGGGGTTGATACAAATAAATACAAAACGAAAGCATGTCTTTTGTATTGGAGCAGTAGCCAAGAGGTCTGGAGAATTTACTCCACTGTCCTCTCCATGTCTGATTTCAGCTTAGGTTTGCCCTGTGGAAGTCTCTCCACTTGGGGGAAGGTTTAAATCAGGGCTGTTTAATCTAACAGCATTGTCCTTTTTCCTCTCTGCTTGTAAGAAAGTGCTTAAGAGAGAACGTGCTATTCAAAAGAGAAACCTTGAATATGGCTGCTATACATGTACAACAGCAAAGAAAGAAACTGTACCACTAAAAATGTAGAGCTTTTCAGCGTTCATAATATTGTTCTTGCATATTTTGGCTCAAGGAAGGACATCAAAGAAGTTTCACCTACTAAATTGTTAAATTGTCTTCAAAACTGAAGACCATCTGTGTGTGTGTGTGTGTGTGTGTGCCTGCAAATCACTGTCTTTGGAATATCATTGTGAGCAGGTGCAGAGCTCAACAATCCCAGCAGAACAGGTGACAACCATCTGGCAGGACCAAGAGGGAGCAGCAAACTTGCTATAATGCAAGGGCTTCTTGATTGCCTATGTCACTAATCCGACTTTCGACCAGTGCTGGCTGACAAAGAGACACAATTGTAAGTGACAGCACAGCTGACTGGGTTAAGGCTTCTCTGAACTCTGACAATACAACTTGCAATGTACAAAGTGTAAATAAATTTCACCCTTAGTTATTATAAGGGATCAAGATCTAAACTGGAACTAAACAGATAAATGTATTTACAGCAAATAACTGTTACTCTTTGCTCAGTCTGACAGCAGCATGTGCAAATATATGAATTAGTCATGACCTCATTTTAATAATCTCCCCCAGTTTGCCATGGTATTGTATTTGGAGCAGGACGTAAGGCTACTGTAAGGTTGACATGTACTTTTATCTGTAAATGTTTGTGACCGTAACATTTGTCATAACATTTACCAATATAAATATGAGTTTTATATAATTTGACATCAACTGACATAATCTGTCATGAGATCTTGTGATGTCATGCTGTTATGTTGCGTGCGACAGTGTTATGTCAGTCTTATGGCAAGCTGTTCAAGTAAAGTGTTACTGAAAAATCCTTAAATGGCCTCCATTAGATTTACATTAGCAACATTAGCTTTTGACATTCTTCATTTTACATTTCACTTTTCTCTTATATTCAATACTAGTTCATACTGAAAATCAATGCTATTGGCATTTTTAATTTTGCATAACTACATTCATATAGAGCTCATAAGAATCAAGAGTAATGGCTAACTCAATTACATGAACTCAACACATTCCCTGTATCATATCTCTGCCTCCTTATTCCCTTTATGCAAAGAAAATATTATGGTGCTGGGTATGTTGGGAGCACGTGGGCTTGCCTCACTTGGATAAATAACATCTGATTCCAAAACAAACTGCTGGCTGACATGCAAAGGCGGGCTTTGCATTCCTGTGCTCCAGCGACCACACAAGAGATGCACTGTGCAAAGGGTCTCCAGCTCAAGCTTCCAGTGTCTGCCAGGGCTGCAGCCAAACAGGAAATGCCACTTTAGGTAGTTCCTGTTTAATATCCCAGCCACACTTTGCCGCCACAGTTCACAGGTAGGTTGCTTTTTCACACAGCATCATTTGTGCTTTTGGAGATTGATCTTTTGCCTACTCGCAAAACTTTTTTTAACTAGATTTTTTTTCAGTTACCCTTATAACTTTTCACAGATCTTTATTTTGAAACTGGGCCATATCCCAGATGAGATGAGCATTTGTACCAATATATTTGTGCCTGTATGCGAAAGGTTTATGAAAATCATATACGTTGATTTGTATGTTTTCCTAAATTACACAAAAAGTACCTGACCTGTAGAATTAGCCTTTAACAATATTAGAAAACGTACGAAAATACATATGGAGTATACAGAAAATATAAAATACATACGTGTTCTAGAACTGGCATATAGTATAGTTCTTGGATGAATTCACTATTTTTTATATTGAGTTTTATATTGAGATCATAAGAATTGTATGTCTAATATGTCACTATAAAAAGGATGTAAAAACAAATATGTTTTCTATATGTTTAATTTAGTAAATACTAAATCCATCCATCCATCCATCATCACCCGCTTATCCGGAGTCGGGTCGTGGTGGCAGTATGCTAAGCAGGGTATTCCAGGCGTCCCTCTCCCCAGCAACGCATTCCAGCTCCTCCTGGGGGATCCCGAGGCGTTCCCAGGCCAGGAGAGATATATAATCTCTCCAACGGGTTCTGGGTCTACCTCGGGGTCTCCACCCAGTTGGACGAGCCGGGAAAACCTCCAAAGGGAGGCGCCCGGGAGGCATCCTGATCAGATGCCTGAACCACCTCAATTGGCTCCTTTTTGACGCGAAGGACCAGCGTCATTTCGGCCGCTCGTATACGCGATCTCGGTATCACCATAGGTGAGGGTGGGACGTAGATCGACCGGTAAATCGAGAGCTTCGCCTTCCGGCTCAGCTCCCTCTTCACCACAACAGTCCGGTGCAACGCCCGCATTACTGCTGACCCTGCACCGATCCGCCTGTCGATCGCACACTCCCTTCTACCCTCACTCGTGAATAAGGCCCCGAGGTACTTGAACTCCTTCACTTGGGGCAATGACTCGTTCCCAACCCGGAGGGAGCAATCCACCTTTTTCCGGCAGAGAACCATGACCTCGGACTTGGAGGTACCGACTCTCATCCCGGCCACTTCACAATCGGCTAAATGTAAATAACAAATACTACCACACTAATACTAATAAACATTTTTGAAGAATGTCTAATTCTTCCATAAATCTTTTCACAGTACCTTAGGTTACCTACTGGTCACATACAGTATATACATTTAAACAGTCAAGACATACCGTAGGGCTGGAAATCTTACTGAAAAACGAGATCAGCTGAATAAATAATTGTATTTATGTCTTTTTACCTCTGTCAACAGACAGGTGTTATGTTTTCACCCCATACTGTTTGTCTGACTTTTAGCAGGATATCTCCAAAATGTATAAAAAGATTTGAGTAAAACTTTGTGGAAAGCATTTTTAGTAAACAGTTTTTTTTTAATCTACCAACATAATTCAGGAGGATGTAAACAGAATCCAGAAGTGGGCAGAAACCTAGCAAATTAAATTAAAGATAGCTAAATGTAAGGTTCTACATGTGGAAAATAAACAAATAACGTGGTTTCCCCTCTCAGCACCAGTGACACCGTGGGCGTAATGTGTGTGGGTGTGTCTGCATTGCCTGCACTGCTCTTCTCTATCCAACTCTTTACTAGGGGGTTGTCCTGAATTGCCTAACGGCAGTTTTTGTGAGATATAACAGTGTATTTAACTTTTTAGTGTTTTGTTGGTCAGTTAGATTCATGGTAGTGTAGGCACATTAGGCTGTGGAAGACATTTATTTCCTTGTTTCTTATTTTTCATGTCATTTGACTGGTGCTTTTATCCAAAGCAACTTAGTTAGACGAAGACGAAGCAGAAGACAATCCCCCTGGAGCAATGTGGGGTTACGGGCCTTGCTCAAGGGCCGAACAGCTGTGCGGATTTTATCATGGCTACACCGGGGATCAAACCACATGGGTTGATGATGACACAGGTTCTAATCACTGTGCCGTAGCAGTAAAAGAAGGCCAACGGAATGCTGGGATATATAGTCAAACGTATTGAGAATTAACCCAGTGAAGTTATTCTTACCTTATACAATGCCTTTGTCAGGCCCCATTTAAGAGTATTGTGTGCAGGTCTGGGGACCTTACCATAAGAAAGATATAGAGGCTCTGGAAAAGGTTCAAAGAAGGGAAACCAAACAAACTCCTTCTATAAGAGATAACAGTTGAGATTGATGATGTGACTGCTGACAACAGTCAACCAAATGCCTCAAAACTGATGACTTCACCTTGCAGCAGGACAAGGGCCACAAACATACTGCAAAAGCAACAAAGGAATTTTTCTTGGCTGAAAAAACTTAAACATGTTATTCAATTCAAGACTGAAGGCAAAATGTCCAAGAAACAAGCAAAGAGTAAAGGTGGCTGCAGTACAGGCCCGGTAGAGCATCACCAGAGAAGATACTCAGCATCCAGTGATATCTATAGGCTGATGTACAGAGCAAAAACAAGAAAAACTGTGTCGCTGTTCAAATATTCAAGCACTGCAGTGTAATCTATGCGTCAAAGCACACACACAGACACACAAAATGTGATGTTGACTTTTTTTGCGTATTGCTTGCAATTCCTTTTCATTAGACAATTCCCCCCCGATTTTCAGATTACTTTTTCTATGCGTTTAAGAATCTGCCGGCAAGTACTAATTTACTCAAGTAAATGGTTCCACCCCCTTTTCGGATAATGGAAAATAATTGGAAATCCTCAAGGTTCAGCTGATCTTAATGCAGCAAGTCCAACTGTAGTTCAGAAAACCAATATATCTCTTTGACTATAGGAGTGAGTTAACTGCCATGGCTGTAATCTCCCCCACATGGAAATCTGATTAAACTACAATATATATTTCTAAGGGGAGAATAGTTTGGTTGATGAAGGGTATTACTCAGTGGCAGCCAAAGCCAGACTCCAAACTGTTCAACAGATGGAATATGGGCATATTGTGGTTAACGTCAACATTTGGCTTAGACGTCAGAAATGCAAACATGAATGGCCTTCAAAACACATGCACAAGCACACACACAGACACAAATGCAACCTTTTTAAACCTTTTAAATAAATATATATATTTATTGTTATTATTACACTTACTATTATTGTTATTTTTACTATTATTATCAATAATAATAATAATAATAAATTATATAATACATCAGGTGACTAGAGTAACTGTAGAATTAGTTCCCTGTTGAATTAGATTTTTTTTTTTGTAGTTATACATTACACTTAACAGATTGCTTATGGGCGAGCTGTGAAATCTTCAGCCGTGAAGTCTTTCAGGGTTTAGAATTCAGCTCCAACAGACATATAGTTTTAAAGATATTCTCACGAGTTTGGAGTGCCTGTTGGTTAACAGCTTGTTTTACAATGACCACCTGTAGGCCTGGCAGTGTAACACTCCGGTGATGCTAATACTCATTCATTATTAAAGGGCTATTTGTCTGCAACATTCTAGCATGAGCACTCACCTTTGTCACAGGACATTGCAGCTGGACATTAAAACAGAATGGAAAAGTGCCAAAAAAATATTTTATGAACAATAATACGCATCACAGAAACAACAACAACCATTTCTGGTGTCATATCACTGGACCTAACCAGCCAGAGAGAGCTAGAAATGACGATAAAACTAAAAAGTCTGCATCCACATCAAACCTTTTTCGCATTAAGACTGAACATTTATCTCACAATGAACATTCACTGAGTACTTACTATACTATACTAATACTGAGTAGGGCCTCTCTTTGCTCTCAAAATAGACTAAATTCTTTGTGGAATGGATTCCACAAGATGTTGAAAACATTCCTTTGAGATTCTGTTCCATGTTCCCATGATTGCATCAGCAATTTCTGCAGTCTTTCAGTATCTTGATTCAAGATTTTTGATTGCCTTTGGAGTCTGTTATTGGCGTTTGTCAACATGAAGACAAGAGTTGTGCCAATGACAGTCAAGGAAGGAATTATAAGGCTGAGAAATAATAAAAGAACACAGGCAGAGACATAGGCCAAACAATAGGCTTATCTCTACAAACAAACTGTTTGGAACATCATGAACCCTTCAACTCCCAATCTGGCAAACCAAGCCCATCTTTAAAGTATTACAATACTAACATAATTTAGTTTAGTTATACCTAAATTATGAAAATAAGGTGCTACAAATTCTCATCAATGTAAATACTGAGAGCCCCAAATGTAAAACAGCTAAATGATTCATTTTCTGAATCACAAACTATGAAATATAAGCTGTGTACCCTGGTGTTCCTTAGTGTCTCCAAATTTCCAAAAGTATCCAAAATAGCTCAATTTTAAGTTGCTGTAAATAATAAAATAATCATATATATTTTACTACAAATCAATTGTTTTGACTGCTTTGACACAATAAGCTACATTTGGTACAGTGCTACCCCCTCTCATCTGTGAAACATGGTGTTGGGGGTGTTATAGTCTGGGCATGCATGGCTGCCACAGATACTGGCTCACCTCCCTTCTGTCAGGCATCAGAACACTGAACCCAAGAGCAAGACCACAGAAGTTAATGTTAAAGTCTTTATTAACTTCAGAATAGTTCAGACAGGCAGGGGTCGATATCCAGCAAACAGTAGTGACAGAGTCCAGGCAAAGGGTCTGTACATAAGCAAACGGGTTCAGCAGGGATAATCCAGTACGTGGTCGATGTCACAAGCAAAGCGTCGATAGCACATGTGCAGTCTAAACAAAAGGAGAATCCAAAATCAAAAAACAAATAGTCAAACAGAGTCTGTTTTTTCTGTCTTATTTATCAGCCTCATAATGGCTTCCTTGACTCTCTGGTCCTAATGTTGACCAATGCCAGAAACTAGGTACTGAAAGCTTTCTTATTCTGTACATGTTCTTATAGAAGGCTGCAATGAATACACATGATTAATCAGAAACAGCAACTGTTCACTTTTGGCCCCCCAAAATGGGAGGACATGTAATTCGAATGGAAAGGGATGTAATTTGTTAATGTGAAAATGGGAAAGAACATAAATTGTACCACTGTCAAAATACTTAGACTGCACTGTATGTGCTTTTTGACATGCAATGTTCTCGCCAAAGAATGCAACATTTCTGGCAGTGTGCCACTCTGTTCCCTCACTGTGTATACCGAAAATAACCCATGTCACTTATTGCTGCAGCTCACAATCAGGGGCGAGTCCTGTCTTCTGTGAACTTCTTTGTAAAAAAAAAAAAAAAAAAAAAAAGTATTTCCCTCAGTATTTCCCTGACTTTTTGTTCAGCACTCACAAACCGATGATAGTCTAACACATGAGGTTAAATTCTAATTCAGTGCGGAACTTCAATGAAGAAAACTCCTGTGTTCATCCTGATTACTTAGCGTTAATGTGGCAAATTATGTTCAGTAAGAAATGATGGCCAGTTAGCCCCCGTTGACGTTTTTAATAATAAATGCTGTGCCGAAAATGTACCGAACTGTGAAGTCAAAACGGAGGTACGTAGGCCTACATACGTTACCCATTAAGCCCAGTCTTTTCACATATTTTCATAATATTTTCCTGTAGTTTTTAATAGGTTTGTAAATTGAAGTAAAAAAATCTTTCACTTTTAATATTTATTATCTTTGGGATTTTATTTTGATAAATATATTTCTCTTTTGTAGTCCTTTTTATTAGGCTGTTCAGAGAAAATAAAAAAACGATTAATTTAATTTCAATGCCTATTTCTGGTTTTAATGCCCTAAAATGCAGGAAATGACTTTTAACCTGCAAAAGCTCCATTGTCCTCTTCTATAACCTCCAAACAACCTCCAAACCTCCTCCCTCCCCATAATATAGCTGTCCAATAGCTTAGATAGAGGACATATCAATTACAGAATATTGCATAAACAACTTCACTAAAAACTAGACATTACTTATTTATGAATTCAAATGTATCATTGGTAGTGTAGTACTATTGATAAGGTGTGACATCTACTCAAAATACCCTAAAAATTTACAAAATTGCTTTTGCAAAACCCAAGCTTTCCTCTCACAAAATCGATCCCATGTTGTAGTTATATAATGTAAACATGCACAGCAATAGGCTCTTAATATCGCAGCCAGTAAGTAAACAAACGGAACTGATGGCTGCAGAGTCCATCTGTTCTGCTCAGGGAGCTGGGAAATTCCTCAGGCCTCCAGAACAACCTTTGAGATGGAGACGGGAAACCTTACACTCAGTATGGAAACTTTATATGCTGGGAAATGCCTTTTTTACCTCAATATCTTTCTTTTATAAGGACTTTTTAGGGACTGCTGCAAGCTACATGTGCCAGTTTTGTTCCCTTCAGTGAAAACTGACAAATGATGCCCTCCACAACAATTATTTGGAGGCATTGTGTAACAATATAAAACATTACCATTATACACAGTTTTGAAAAATCAAACAACGCTCAAGGACCTATGTTCCCAAGATTTGAACTGCCACCCACACCGTAATCAAGCAATATACTGAGATGAACTGTGGACTAAAGTAGAGTTTTGTCATTCTAATGCACCAGGAAATAACATTTTATATTTTAATTTTGTTTCCTTAATCAGGAGCATGGGGGGAAAATGCAGGGACTAATGCAAACAGTCTGGTTGTCTTGTAGCCAACACGGCTTCATGACATCTGATAAAATCTGAGATGGGCCCAAGAGGATTCTGCTCTCCCAGGGCAACATCACAGATTTGCTGGGTGGTAGTAACCCTGCAGGTGTTTGCAGCTAGCACACAGGCAGGGTGTGATGTGACCCTCTGCACACCACCTCACCGTCTGAACCACTGTTGTTTGCAGTGGAGCGTTCCCATAATACCAACAGTGCTTCAACTTGAAATGTTAGAGGACAAAACACAACAAGGAAAAGTTAAGAGAGTTAAGAAACGTTTATTTTCTATGCAAGCCAGGCATTTGTTTGGACTGCCGACACCAAGCCCAAGCAAAAGGCTTTTACAAATATATTATCATAATGATAGTACATAATGACCTTGACACAACAGACAAAACTGATTCATGGGCTAAACAGTCTAAAATTAATCCTACTAAAAAGCTAACCGCTTACAATTCTACAACAAATGTCCCTTTTTAAAATTAAATTTGGGTAAATTTGGTTGGTCAGCACCCTTCCGCAATGCAGGACCTTGAAAATGCTTTCTCCAATCCCTCTGTGCCCAGAGTTTAGCTTTGCTCCCACAACTTCTCCACCTATGCACCCTCCTGATCATCAAACGACACCCCAACACTTAATCTGATCAACAACACCACTCCTGCTAAATCCGCTCCTTGTAATTTTATTAACTATAGCTGCAAGCTGCAGGCTACCTGATTCTGAAACAGGTCCTTGGGTGGATTCCTGCTCAGAAGGGGTTAGATTTCATTCAGCTAGGTAATAACACTGGGGACAAAGCTATGTGATAACAGCGTTTTGGAAGCCACGACTACAATGGAAAGTAATCCTTGGTGTAGGAGGAAACCTGGCCTTTGGTGTTGAAGGCGTCTTAACGTGCGACAGAGAAAATGTGGCCTTACAGGAGGCAAAGACAAGGACATTTTCTGAAATTAAATTCAAGATGGATTTCTTGTTCTAAATAATAAGGAAATAAAACCCATAGCTAGAGTAATAAAAAAGGAACAGTCCTATTTTTGCTTGTTGTCTGTCAGTATAATTTATTGCTGTTCCATCTCCTAGCAAAGAATTAGGAACATTTGTCCCAAGGTTCCAGGTAAGAATAATGTACCCTGCAAAACTATATTCTCACCATCATCAACATAGCATTTAATTAATAGCCATCCTTGCTTATGGTCATACTGACCCCTGTTGAAGCCACTTTAGCTATGTAGGCTTTTAGGCTCCGTATAAGGGGGGGAAATAGTGGGTTGTATGTTTGGAGTAATGTCATTATATTGTAGAAATTAGCACTTTTAGAAGCGTATGCACCCAGTCCCCTCCTTTGACCCATTAATCTTAATATAAAAAAAATTACAAAAAGTAATTTCCTCTGTAAGTCTTCTCTGTGCCCCAAAAGAGCTGAATGTGTTCTTTAGTATCCCGCCCGGATTCAGCGCACCAGGCTGAACCTCTCTGCCTTAACTGAACCAGTCTCAGATCTTTTTTTGTCCCTTTACATAACGGCACAGAGGGCTTTGTATAAAAAAAGAAGCATGCTTGAGACATCAACCAGGCTGTTCCTCTCTCTCTTACCAGCTCTCTGATGAATCTGACTAAAACAGCCTTGATCACAATTCAAAGGCTCAAATGCTTTGTGGACTTATAAACAAAACCCTATAAAGCTCTTTAAATAAGGGAAGGCGGGTAAAAAAAATAAAAAATTAAAATCCATTTCCAACTATCCTATATAACCTTCAGCAAGACGATGGCATCTGTTTTCCTGCAGTGTGAAGGTTTGCAAGACATTCTTTCCTGGTGATATGCTCAAAAAACTTAAGGTAGACCTGCCAAGGAATAGCCAGACCTGCAGAAAATCTCAGGCAGGCACCAGGGAGTTTTCACAACCAATTTCTTTGCAAAAGTACAGGAACATTATTCTGGTAATTTAAAAATATTGAACGTTAAAACTTAAATGTCATCTCTACGTTTTGACTGTAATTGCTGACAGGTCTGTCAATATAATTTTGGGGAATCAATCCATACATAATCCAATATCCATTTGAACTGATAAAAATAATACAAAATATAAAACAATCTTGTTCCCCGTTGCCCTTTCCAGGATGAAAAATTATGAAATGCTTTTTATATCAAAAAATGAAATGCTAATCAACTTCCATTGATCTGGGAATTCACAGACCAGCATGTGCCTTCGCACTGACACCATTCACTGCTTCTTATTATAGTGCAGTTTGCAAATCAGGCTCCAACAGATACCAATGAGAGAACACGCTTCATGTGTAGCGTAACAAGGCAGGTCCCAGAGCGACCGTTGGGGGTCGCTAGTATGTGATACAGTTATCCCAGCTGATCCTCTCTGGGTGATGCTAGAGCCAATTGTGTAACACCCTGCAGGGCTGTCCACCACCATCGGCACTGCCAGATTCTGCATTCAATACCAGACTGTGGAGCCCATCTACACTACACAGTGGTCTGAATAAATCACTGGACAGAAAATAAGCGGCATTCCGTACCCCCTATATCGGTGCTCAGGTCCAGGCCTATAAGCTAGCCATTGCTAGCTAGAGTCTGGACTGTGACATTGGACAACCAAGTGTAAGTTATCCAGGGGTTTGCAGGGACAGAACTCAGTTGACTTCACCCCACTGTTGTAGCATGGGATCAAGCTATCCAGGGTTCAGCTAACTTTAATGCACAGTGCCTAGCATCTCAGAAGGTGTCCACAGGATACCATGTCATGCCTCCCCTTCAAACTAGTTCTCCTGCAGGATTCTTGTCATAGAAAAGTAGTCAGTGGCTTAGTAGACACATGTACAAGAGTTGTGGAGTCAGCTCTAGAGCTCCCTGTGTTACGTGAGCAGCATAGCAGTGAAACAGGAGAACTGGAAGTAAGGACTGTACAAACGTATGTGCCACTGAAGATTCCAAGTAAAGGGGAGAGATTGGGAGTACAAAATGGGAAAACCCAGATGAGATTTTACAATGACTGACACAGGTAATAACCAGTGACTCCAGTAATAGTGGCTTCTGGACAGGAATCATAGTCCAAATCATAGTGTTGTGAATCCCTGCAGAAATAGTTCAATATTCACAACAAAACATATTTCAGTGTTAAGTGTTAAAAATGGTATTGTATCAGTACCTCTCACACATGCACACACATATACGCACGACTGAAGAAGTTTACTCTATTAGTGAAAATAGTATTTTTTTTTTATTATTTCAGATTCAATCCAGTTTGACCCCCCTCCATATTGAGACAGCCCTGTCCTCAGCTAGCTGCAGTGGAATGGGGAAAGCAGGGATGAATGCTGGCCATTCACGCCGGAGACACGCCCGGCATTTCCACAAGCCCTCCACAAACACAGGTGTTAAGCTGGGAGGAGGGACTGGAGCAAAATCCTACCACTATGGGAGGAACCATCTGCTGCCACATACTGACAATTTCTGATTCCATTATATATGATTATATACAATATTTTTGTCATGTCCAACTGAAAATGCTGACATTTAATGGCTGTTGTTTCAATTGCAAAGGGTGCAGTTACTGGACACAGGTCGGCTAATTGGTAATACTGACTCAATCTTATGTTAATATCATGTACATGAAATAAAAAAAATAGAAATAGCTTTTCTTGGAGAAGGGAATTGCCTGTTTTAAGATATTACAGGATTTCTTTGGGGGTGAAAAAAAAAACTTTATTTTTTAAATTTGGCAATCCCACCTGAATTTGGAATGTCCCATTTTTGACCTACGAACAGGTTCATGTATGCCCCTGCTAGCTCAGGAGAGTGAAGACAACTCACGATTCTCATCCAAAACACAGTGCCAACCAGCTGCAAAGGGTGCAGTTACTGGACACAGGTCGGCTAATTGGTAATACTGACTCAATCTTATGTTAATATCATGTACATGAAATAAAAAAAATAGAAATAGCTTTTCTTGGAGAAGGGAATTGCCTGTTTTAAGATATTACAGGATTTCTTTGGGGGTGAAAAAAAAAACTTTATTTTTTAAATTTGGCAATCCCACCTGAATTTGGAATGTCCCATTTTTGACCTACGAACAGGTTCATGTATGGCCCTGCTAGCTCAGGAGAGTGAAGACAACTCACGATTCTCATCCAAAACATAGTGCCAGCCAGCTGCTCCTTTTCATATTGTAACAACAGGTTGCACGCACAAGGTGGGGGCAGAGGAGAGCTCTTACCGTAATTCATTCTAGCAGATGCTGCCAGCTGACTGGAAATCTTTCATTGTACATAGCAACAGTCACTGGATGGCGGCACTGGTGGATATTTTGCTAATGTCTTGTTAACAATTAATCGAAGATTGTTCATTAATGTCAGTGAAAATTGATTGAGGAAATCCATTAAAATTTGCATCCCTACTTTCAACACAAATTCTGGCCATGCAAGAGTGCATTCCAGACTTCTGTCAAATCTGGCAGCACTGCCGTTTTAGCAGCTGAGCCTTCTTCATGTATATCAAGATGAAGGCAAGGCTTACATCTCATTTGCAGTGCATGCTGCATGTCCCTGCCCAAGAGCAGGCTGACACCAGCTGCAATTAACCTCAAGTTCACTTCCTTTGATCTGGGCCTGGGTTTTCCGACGTGTTCAGTACGTTAAAGCATTACATTAAACACAATGTCTTTGTTCTGTTCCAGTCCATTTTCCCTTCTCTTTCTAACAAGACGTTGCTCACGAGTGTTTTTTCCCCAAACTGTTTATCAACTCTCTCTTGACTAGAATCATAGGGAATGGAAGGAATTTCGAGAAGAAAAAGGAGGAGATTTTGGGACAAAGGTCTCCATTCCACTGTGGTTCCTTCAGCTGTTTGGCGGGCTATATGGGTCTTGGGTAATTCTGTACAGCAAGCTTGTCTCATGTGGTACAGTAATCATCACACCTGGTATATGACTCAAAGTAAGACAAACTATTAAAATGTTCCCCCCACCCTGAAACTATTTTCATCCTTTGAATGATTTACCTTTAGCGAGATGAATATGACAGAACCAGTCATTGCGAATGAGTCAGTGAAGCCATTTCTATGGTCATTTTGAGTGCGTGTGCAGCAGGGAGGGTGACCTGCCAAAATTCTTCAGCACTCGATCCACCACTTTGCTATCTGTGGCAGCTCACTGCAAATGGACCCTTATCTCGGCAATAAAAGCCAGGGGGCACAGAATGAATTCGCTGCTTCAGTGGCTGATCCATTTCAATCCTCAGTGAGCAGCAATTGAATTCCCACCCCTTCCCCTAAGAGGATTTGTGCTCCAGGGATTCATGAGGCTACAGCATTGCTGAGAGAGAGAGACAGAAGGGTGGCGAGGGAGAGAAGGGCTTGAGGGGGGATGGGGGAGGGAGAGAGAGAGTGACAGAACGAGAGAGCAGCAGAATTACATGGAGATTACTGAAATGCAAAGCAAAAACCAGGAAACATGAAGCCTAATAAATCATGCAGTGCTGTGCGTATGACTACAGGGACATGAGTCATTTATTATCAAAAAATAATAGCAGGCAGATAATAATGTGTGTAATAGAATGGTTTTATAAAGGACGTGGACTTCATGCAACCTATTTTTGTGATCCAAAATATGATTTTTTGGCTTGTTAACTTCAATAGCCTACGTTAAGTGGGTTACCATTCAGTAACAAAATGGCATTGAGATTTCAGATCAATAACATACAGCAGATGATTATGAATTTGAAATAAATATGAACAGAAAAAAGGTTAGACGGCGGAGGCCATTCAGCTCGTCTCTTTCCAAAAAAATGCTATATTGTTCATAATCAAGTTGCCAAAACTGGGACGTCAAGGTAAATTATACAGTCATAGATGCTCACATCAAAGCTCGCACCGAACCTCAACAGTCTCAACTCATTTGTCAGATATTTTCTGAGAATGAATGGCAGATATTTTAATAATTATACTTCAGAAACGGACTGAATGAAACTAAAGTAGGTACATGTGATCATGAGACAGTCGTTAGTCAAAATTAGAAATTTTGAGGAAACTGGGTGGGTATGGCATGTAGCATAATTGTCCCCGATCACACAAAACTTACTACGGTCTTCTGCCACTCCATTTGGAACTTGCATGTCAAATTTCATCACATGGAACTGCATTTCCCGAGATGGAGCAATCATACTTTCCACTTTCTTCTGGAAATGCACCCTTCTAGTTATTACAGTATTTGCTGCTGTAGCATTTATTGCTGCAAGTCATTATTGTGATTACTTTGTCTTTTGTTTATTTTAGTTATCAGAGTATTCATATTTTATGTTTACTGTTATTTTCTGTATCATTGTACTGCTCTGCAACATTCATAAATGCATTTCATCCCAATAAAGACTGAAAGATTGAGAGACTAACATAATAAGGAAGAAAATACAACACTACAGGTAGGAACAAAGAAGGCAGAAGCTGGTGGTAGGTCAGGATATCAGTGATTTCACATTGGAATCATGTGATAAGCCATGTAGAGTAGAAGCGCTGGCCTCAGGCGAGAGGAGCAGGTGGGAGAATCTGATCCCATTAGCCAAGATTAATCCTGTGGCATATGCAGCACCCGCCCCTACTGGGTGTTCACTACACAAATAGGCCCTGCCCCGACTGGACAGTCCAATACATGCGGACCCCACCTCTATGGTGCAGTCCTATACATAACGTTCCCACCCCTTCTGGCCAATCCAATTAGTAGACACAACCTCTACTGGGCAGTCCAATGCATGTTGACCCCAGCCCTACTGGGCAGTCCAATGCTTGTACTAAACACAGGTCCGCTGTTTACTGGGCAGTCCAATACATGAAAGTCTCACCACAGCTGGGTGTTCACATCTGGTTAGGCCCCTCTAATGGTGAAGCGCTTTCTAAAAAATCAATGCAGACCCATAATTCAGATAATATTTATCTCAGAATTTCTCTTCCAGTGAGGAATATGAAAAAAGAAAATAACAAAAAGGCGTCCTCGTTTATGCTCTCGGGCCTGAAATGAAAAACTAGCAGACATTGTGCAAGAAGATCAACAACCATGATTAGTGAGGGTTGCCACAGTATTCAATTACTGCCAGAATCTCAGCAGTGAGACTAATCTCACCGCAGATTAATGACCCTATCATGCACGTCAGAGGCTGGGAGACAGAGAGTCAACACTTTGTACAAACAGAACTCAGCAGAGATCGTTTATACAAACCAGATCCTCAGCTCCATATTCTGAACATTCTGTCTCTGCTTTTGTTGAAGATCTAAATGTTTGAAGACAGAAGATCCGCATCTGGCTAAATGCAGGCAGCGTCGTAACCTTGAATAAGGATGTACATGGCGAACAGAAGGAAGAGAGGAACTGACCATCTGGTTGATATATAAAACATCTGTACTCTCCCTCTGCATCCACTAAATTCATCTCTGGGTTG
This sequence comes from Conger conger, assembly GCF_963514075.1. Taxonomy (NCBI): domain Eukaryota; kingdom Metazoa; phylum Chordata; class Actinopteri; order Anguilliformes; family Congridae; genus Conger; species Conger conger. The sequence goes on from NC_083768.1 coordinate 47,144,136, forward strand.
CGCTTCAATGAAAACGTAGATGAGTAAACCAAAACAAACAGTTGCTTTCATAGCAAGTATAACCAAAGAGAGACTCTCCTGTTCCTCTGTGTCTGCAGGCCTTCACTCTCTCTTTCCCCAGTGGGGTAGGCCTAACCTAGGGTCTGTGTGCATGTCTTAACCCTGATAGGAGCTGGTTCAGAAGAGAAGAGGAAGGGAAAGATGGCAGCAAAGCCCAAGAAGATTTATGACAGCCGTTACTGGAAGTGTTTTGGCAGCCCTTGCAGGAAGTGAGTACCCAGCCTTTTTGTAACTGATCAAGTGACTGCAAAGCCAGTTTTTCCAGCTCACAGATACTACACCTCCCCACCTTTACTTTGCATTTTTGATGGACTGTAATATTCAATCTCCCAAGCCTTCATATTAAAAGGTATGGCCCCATTTGTAACTGGATAGCAGTTAGGTAATAGCAAATCTTGTGAATAGGTCATCCAAACTCATCCGACCAGATCACACAACGGAAACCAAATCTCTGAACTGCTGTATCATTTGAAAATGCACTTTTCTAAATAGTTACTGATACTGAATAAGAATAACGGTTTTCTTTCTAAAATACAGGAACTGTATTATGATTTCCTGTATGATAGAGGGTTTGCTCACAAAAGACCAGGTCAACCAACACACACACACACACACACACACACACACACACAGAGACACAGACACAGACACAGACACAGACACAGACACAGACACAGACACAGACACACATGCACACCCGTCAAAGAACACTTGTGGATACAGGCACACAATAACGCAGTTTCCCTGTGGATTAGGGAGTTTATGTGGTCACCCAGGGTACAGCTGCGCAGACTGAAGGTTTGCAGTGACCCCCCAGCCTGGCCTGGCTCCACCAAACCCCTGTACCATGACAAGCACAGAGGCTTTATTCTCAAATCTGAACACAGATCCAGCTTTTTTGTCATATTTTACTTGCACCGTTTGTGCTTGTATCGTGTTTCTTACCATGAATATGTCTTGTTTTTAACCCGTCTGCAAACAAATTTCCCTTGATGGGACAAATACAGTTTGATGTGACTTGAAATCAGAATGATATAAAAACTACATTTTCCAGTATTCACTGACAAACATTTGTGTAGACTGATCTATGGCAGCGCCAATTTGTGAGTCTACAGCGGACAGCAAATGGAGGGGACCAAAAATTCCCCAGCTGTGCTGAAAGCACAAAAATGCTGAGGACTGAAAAAGATGAAATCATGTCCAAAGCAATATAAACAACACATTTACAGTGAGTTCCTATACGACCATAGTTTCCCCTTCCCTAGCTTCACTTCCACTCCCTGCCAGCGGTCAGCTGCCCCACACTAATCACTATGTGAGCTGGGACTGTGAAACACATTCACGTGCTGTTCATGTGGCACTGCTGCACAGAAAGAGGCCTGTGAGTTCCTAATAGCAGACATGCAACCGCTGGAACCCTGCCCTTGTGAAAGCGATACTTCTCCAGACGGGATTTATTCCCCGGGACGTCTGCCGGTCTGTGTTAATCAAAGGGCGGAATTCAACGGTAACCACCCCGGTTTCATTTCAAATCAACAACTAAAACACCACATATCATTTTCCACCCAGTATGGGATGGTTTTAAAGATATTGTGATGTGTTCAGGGCAGGAGTGCTGAAAAAAACTGATTTCCCCTGTCCATATCCTAACTGTCCATTATGAATTCTAAACGGATCCTAGATAAGCATATTGACCGCTCTTGGTATTCCTGCACGACTCACATATTGAGATTTATCCTGATCATCATCTATATTTTGCCAATTATATTTTTTCCACATGCTGCTGTGATGTACCACAAGAATACTATTCCTCTAAATTAGATGTGCACAACAACGGCCAATCCATTTCAGGATTTTGTGCCAATGTCTGCTCTTTTGTATTTAATTAGCTCAATAATATCTTGATCGGACATTTGTAGCTATAACCAACAGGCATAGCAGTGGTCTGCAACTGTATCCTAAAGGTTTTCCTGTGCTCAGATACAGCAGTTAACCAGCATAGTTTAGAGAGCTGTTGGAAAGCTAAAACTAATGTAACTGACTGGAACAAAACCAGTGTAGTAGTGTATGTCTATATATCCTCACAGGTGGCACCAAAAATAGAGATGCAATACCTCTACTAATTATAGAATATCTACATTGGGCACCAAAATGTAAAAAGCTATTGTTAATCAGTCTCATGAAATTAATGGTTAAATTATGATTATGAATTTCAATATTAAAATAATAACCAATAGCTTAACATATGTAAATTCTTTGAGGTGGTAGGCTCAAACATTTATCCAAACAATCAGACCAAACGACAAGGTTTAATAAAATAGAATTTATTAAACAAACACATCTAAACTAAAATCCTACAGACGTAAATTAAGATTGTTGTGTGTGTGTGTGTGTGTGTGTGTGTGTGTGTGTGTGTGTGTTCAGCAGCACACGTGGTGCTGGAGAGAACTGGAGAGAACAAAGGATGAACCAGACTTCTGCATGTACTGCTGGCGTGGCCTGGGAAAGGAAACGTCTAGCTAATCCCAGTGAACCAATGAAACTATACGAGACCTGCCCTTCAGGACCAGAATTGCGCACCCCTGTTCCAAATGCTATAGTCTGGAAATGTTAGGAATACAGCTTCAGCCGACATGACTTGGCACGATTAGTATCCTCGACATACTCCAGGGAACACATTTCCGCACTGTTCATATCCAGAAGAATACCATACCACTAATATCATACGCTATGACTATCAAAACAGACTGAATGGCAAAAAATGTATCAGAAATTTAGAAACATTAAACAGACCAGTGATGTATGTGATGGTTCAGTTCTTTCTTTCCATGGCTTATATAACTGGGAGTCCTATTTCAGTGTGATGGCACCAGTTCCCTGTCTGCGCCCTGAGCTTGCCTTAGACTGTCTGACATTCAATCACTGTAACAATGACCCTCTGCACACATTTACAAAAGCTTAATATGTCTGGTCTTTAGCTCATATGATTTCTGCAAATAACTAAAAAGAAGGAAAATTAAATGACAGAAAAAGAGGTGGGGCCACATTAGTGCTCCACACATGTTTGCCATCTGTTGGAATCGTCTGCATTTTATTCCAGGCAATACAATGTACCCACAGTAAAGGGACCCATTACTGGACGTTATGCAATGTCTTGCGCTTCATACATACAATATGTCAGAATACAAGTGGAGCCGAGACCATTTTCCCACAGATTTTCCGTGTGTGGCCATTTCATGTTCAAAGGCAAATTTCTCAGCAATTTTTTTTTTTCTAATTGTTTATTGTTTTGCAAATGTATAATACCACAGGGCAGGACTGCGGTAGCCTGTCTCAGAAAGAGTAATAAAACTTGGGTTTAAAAAGTTCAGAAGAAAAATCTAATTCATGTTCCTTTCTTCCTGAATAATTAAACTGGCAGCAGAAATAGCTTTCACAGCTCGTCTGTTCAGCCTGCCTTTAAATCTTTAATAATTCTGTGGCAGGATGAGGACCCCATGGAACAGCGAGAGGGGTGGTGCAGCTGCAACAACATGCCTGCGCACAGGAAGACATCAGGTGGAGAGACCCAGAAAACGGACCTTTTCTGCCTTTCAACGCTAACCAGGAAAGGACCGCTAAGAAACCGGGAAAAAAAATAATAATTTGAAACCGCTCAATTCTTTCCCTCTGCTGTAATTCTTCAAAAATGTGCTTTAAGGCTACAGTGGTTTAAGGCTACAGTCATTTCCTCCGTCTTAGAAACAGCACCTTCTCTGGCCTTGCCCTCCTGCTTCCTTTCTCCATATAAATCCAAGCAAGCCATTCCAAAAAGCTATTGCCTTCTTTATCTTTTGTCAGTTGCTTGTGCTTTATAAATGTGAAAAAATTTGTCCCTGACCAACAAGATAAGTCACATGAAATAGGGACCATAATTATGGCATGCAGGCATCTTGGGACTGGCTGCTACTGTACATGACCCAACAAGACATTGTAATGATTAAGTACTGACCTGGCCTTGACTGAGGCCTTTCTCAGCCCGCTGAAGGCCACTGTGGTCTTCTAGGAACACATGGCAAAGCGCAGCTGGGCCAAATGCCATGACGACCAAGATCCATAAACAACGTTCGTACAACACAGCATGGGCATGTGATAACCCCAAGCTGAACTCTACGAAGAAAGGAGCTACTGTAATCACGGACACACTTCAAATAACACTTGTCTGCCCTAGCCAGACATAGCGAATCACAGTCCAAGATGTGAAGAGCAGGCCAGTATACACAATGTCGCACCCAGACTAGTTGACAGAGCTGGAGGAAGAGTATGCAATTCAGAGTAGCGTGTGATGAATGAATAGGCTACTTTTTACACTGGAAATTACGTACATAGACAGTCGCGAGCTATAAGTACACAGGTACAGCCAGCTCTGTTGTTTTTCTAGAGGCTTGCTTGTGATTTTCCACCAATTACCGCCGTGAAGACTCCTCAGAGGTGGCGCGGAAATTAGCTGTCAGTCGGTTTGATTCATCGTGCTGCAATTTCAAAACAAAAATCTAATTTCTTCAGACACTTGTTATTTTAAAGCTTGAAGCCGATAAACAGCCGTCTATGAGGCAGGGTGCTAACAGGACACAGGCATGGCTTTCATTACCATTTTAATATTGAGAGAACCTGCATGCTGATGGTGTTAACAAAGAGTCCATTAACAGAGATTAAGTCCCGCTTTCAGAGAGGCTGCATTAATATGGCTGGAAGCAGCCAGGCATGCGGAGTCACAGCGGTACTCAACCTGGAGTGATTAAAGAGCCAACCCCCCAACCCCCCAGGCTCATCCCCATCCGCTGCTCTTATCACTTAATGTCCATCTTCACGTCGGACACCCGTCTCTGTTAAAAGCTTTCTCTCAGTGCGTGTTTATCAATTAATTTCCTCATGGTTCAGACCCCTGAAAACCATCTAATGCCATGACCTGAGATGGGTCTGGCCAGCTGTGTAGTTTTATTACATTAAAACGGCGGTTGCAGTTTGTTGCAGTTGCGCACCGAGGACCAGGGTTCGATTCCAAAAAGCCGAGTTTCGCCAGCTCTCGTGGAGCGGAGGGGGAGGGACTTGGCAGGGGTAGTTGGATCGCCACATACAGCATGGAGTAATGGTCTCGGCTTGGAGAAAGCGTGTTTCTCTCAGGGTCACAAGATCGAACTGGGCTGCCGAGGGACGGGGTCCCCAGCTAGCACTAATTGGATTAGATAGGGTATAATTGGCTACCAAATTGGGATAAAAATGGAACAATTGTAAAAAATGTATTTCATTCAATGCGTATGTCAAAAGGTAAACCAGAATGAGGAAGGGATGCAAGAATTATGTACATTTAGGCATTGATCTGGCAATCCCACTTTGTTAATACTGTTAATACTGTTCACTCTTTAATTCACTGCTGAAGAAATATTTCAGCAAAATACCCCCAGTCGCACTGCATATGGAGCTCGGCTTGCAGGGTTCTTCCTGCATAGCAAATTCTGAAGTGGCGCTCAAATTTTGTGCCACCTCCCCAAAATTCAGTACGAAAAAACATTAGCCTGTAAATGTTGCTCGGTAGATTTCTATCAATGAATCAGGGAGGGTGCATCGCAGCATTCGCTGTGTTGAGGCATGTTGCTTTCTTTTGCGCCCAAGCATGTCTAATATTTGCTCATTTATTTACACCCTATCAGTTTAATGTTTTCAACTTTGCAGATATGGCCCATAGAATAACCGAGTCCGCAAAGAGGAGCAGGTGAAAAGACAGTCATCATCATCTGATCATTACTGGCCATTAAAAAGTATAATTCAGATTATTAATGAGATGTGGTCAAGCCTCATTCTTAGCCAAGCAAAACCCTGGCTTGTAAACCAATGTTTGCACATTCCATTCATCCACTGGCTCCTCGCTTGCAAGGCTTATAACCTCAGTAGATCTGTGAATATCCCCCAGCGTAAATGGTAGACGTAGAATATCCAGGTTTGGAATGTAAAAGTCCTCCCTAGTATTTTGTTCCAATTACATGGGCTTGCTAATTAGCACAATTCAGCGAGGAAGTCAAACAAAAATGAGTGAAAATAAACTGGCTGAGTTCAATGTGGAAGAAAGAAAACTTTAAAACTTTATCCAATCCCTTATTTATGCTATTTTTCTTGCACTTAGCTCTAACCGCCAAGAGGCTAGAAGAAGAAGCGAGAAAGGTGGTGAAGACGGGTTAATCGAGAAAACACGCTCATGTTTCCCTGCTCAACTTTTCCTAAGCAATGAAACATGAGCGCATCCTAAAATCTCTGCTTGTAGCTTCAACTGTAGCTCTTAGAAGGAACATTAATGGGTTGGAATTTCCTTAAAGATGGAATCAATTTCTGGGTCTGGCAAAGTACAAGGAGATAGGTGGTGAAAAATAAGTGATTGGATTAATTTAACAGTGAAAAAGCCTGAAAGAAATACGGCAGGACTTTTACTTTCTAACCCCTGGACTTTCCACCTCGGATAAATGGAGTAAAAATAGGCTGTTGAAGTCACCCTAAAGTAGTTTTCACTTGTCTACTTGTGCATTCAAAGACCCAACCATAACCACAGCAATTGACATCTTTTACAATTGTTACCTGTCACACTGTGCAAAGTAACCCCAACCCCAACATGCCGTCTTTCATTGCTGTGTATTGTTTACAGTAGATCATGTACTCTATTGCTATGCTCCAATTGATTGTTCACTAGATGTCCACTGTCTGTAGTCATAGCAACTACCTTTTTATTTGTATAGGGCTTTTCTTAGGGAACTACTACTCATGTTTTTTTATTTTTCGCACCATTCTCTGCAAAGTCTAGAGACTGTTGTGCATGAGAATCCCAGGAGATCAGCAGTTTCTGAGATACTGAAACCACCCTGTCTGGCACCAACAATCATTCCACGGTCAAAGTCACTTAGAAATCAAATTTCTTCCCCATTCTGACATTTGGTCTGAAGAACAGCTGAACCTCTTGACCATGTCTGCATGCTTTTATGCTGCCACATGATTGGCTGATTAAATATTTGCATTAACAAGCTGGTGAACAGGTCTACCCAATATAGTGCTCACTGAGTGTACGATATATGCATAACCCAAAGTAGAACACTATCAGCTGAACCAAACATTTGGAGATTCATTCATGCAGATGCACAAAATATGAAAAACCACTGGGTCCGCTGGAGACATGGAACATAAAATATAACATAGAACACAATACTGAAGAACATAAGGCACAAGAACATCTTGTACATGTACTCTTGTACATCTTGGAAGTAGATATGCAAACTGATAAACGAGGGAGAGTTTTCTGCGAAGAAAGCTCAATTTCTATTTTCATTTCCTTCCTTGGATGTCAGATATGACACTCTCCCCTTCTCTCATGCTGGAGTGAGAAAAGAACACTATTTCAATCTCCCCGATACACATCAGGTTCTTCCCCTTGATATCCATACAAGCAAGTCCGGGACAAAAACAACATTTTAAAAGGCAAGAAGGCTAGCTCTAAAAAAAGTAATTTGTACCTTTAAGAACACAATACAAATAGTACCTTCCCATTTCTCATGCCATTTTAAGTATCTTTTTAATGAGCTAGGAATCCTCTGATATATTTTTGATATAGTAAAAGCACAACTGAATTGGCTGGAGAAGAACCAATATAAAAATGTTTGCATTCACTTGTGTTCCTTTCAGCAGGGATGGTAGAGATAAATGCAATAACAGCAAGAGCAATAACCACAGGAAATTATCCTTTTTTTCCTTTTAGAACAGATTGAAATCCTACACAGCATATGGCACCAACTCCTTGATGTTACCTGGCTTGCAAGCAGCAAATCTCTCACTACTGCAGTACAGTGCTTTGTAATTTGAAAGCATGGTGACTCATTTGAATATATTGTTACTAATGCCCTAGTAACACACACATACAAACACTTTATGATTAATTTGAAAGCTTTATGCTTTTTCTATTTTTTTGTTAAAATCCATCTCCAACTAATCCATCTCCTGTCTGAAAATCTGTCTACTCATATCTCAAATAAAACCAACTCATCATATAGAGTTGACTATGTCTACAGCTTTGTGGATTCTGCATGTAAATGTTTGTGACTTAAGCGTTTGTTTTTAAACTAAAAGTGTGATGTGAAAAAGAGGTGAAACAATAGATTTTCTGATAATTGACTACCGTAAGTTGTTTTCAATAAAAATGTCAAATCATAATGAGCTTGTTCCAGATAAGTTAACTAACGTTAGCTAGCTACTTGTTTTTGGCAACTATTCACACATTGTAGCAATTGACAGCCAAATGCTGATGTTAATGTTAGCTAACTTAACAATGTTAGATAGCTAACTATTAATTTTATAAAGCACAATCTTATAATAGCAATAATAATAATAATAATAATAATAATAATAATAATAATATAATACAATACTAATAGGCCTACTTAACCAGAAATAATTTTAACATTAGTCTAGTGCTGGATAATATTTTTCTTGAATAAACCAGATGTTTAAATGGGTCTTTGTTGATGCACAAGCGCAGAAGCGTTTTTTATGGTTGTCACCCTGAAATGGTCTATTAGTGGATTAAACATAAAAGGCAATTGTACTGCCTTCTAAAAAGATACCACATAATAAGCCATTTGACTCCACTGCAGTTATATCCAATGTATTCCGCACCAGGGCAATCAATCCATGGGGAGCAGGTCATGCCATTTTCAGTTTGTTTTTTTTCCACAGGCAAGGTTTCGGGAGATGGCCCCAAAGGAGCATTGATAGGTCTGAGGGAAAGGCCAAGACTTCACATAGTGCAGTCCAGCTAGAGAAGTAAACAAGGAGGCCTTTTTCCTCACCTCTGTTCCTTGAACTGCACCAACACAGACAGTCCGGCCGTACTACACAATACAGTGAGCAAAAGCTGTTGTTGCAGAGATGAGTGATCCAAAGTGTGTGTGTTTTATACAAAAATGCCAAATTCTGCAGTTAAATTATAAAATGGAAACTTTTCTTAATGATTACCCATACATTTCTGAATAATAAATTTTTTTCTCTTTTTTTTTTGGAGTAGGCCTATACCCTAAATGTAACCTGATGATCTTCACTCAAGTCAAACTAAATTTTTTCTGCCTTCCCAAAAATGAAAGCTACAGCATTCCTTGAGTGCTTTCTATTTGTATCAAGTATCAGTGTAAAATCCACAACAGTGGAACAATATGGTGTCCACAACATTTAAATCAATTCCAAATGTGCAGTTTGACTTTCATTTATTATTGCTGGAAATTTAAGGATCGATTTTCCAAAACAAACCAAGTTAAAACACCTGTAACATTAGAGCAGAACCCATACGGTACATACCGTCATATTTCACCACAACACTTGATCAGTATCTCTGAATGTAATCGCAATGGCTGATATTTGAAACTTTGGTAAATTACCGCTGGAGTCTATGTGCAGAACGACGTGATTGCTAGTTTTGGTGGTGAATTATGGCCAGTTAGCTACTAAGTAGTGAGGATGAGACAAGGGAACTCAAATGTCTACAAAACGAAAAACGTGGTTTGTAGAAGTCACTGACTTAGCCATGACAAACACTTAGCGATGGAAAACAAGTGAGTTGTAGGCTATTGTATGTTGATATAAGACATAAATTGCATAAATTGAAAATGTATTTGAGTTCAAGACTTATTTTCCAAGTTAAAACCTCTTATATTAGTCTGGCCATTCTTTGGTTTGTTTCGTTGTCTGCTCATAACAATGCAGAAATCGAACTGATATATTTTGATATGAAGTGTGCTCATTAGGCTACATTTGAAAAGGACGCCTCATGCCCTCATATTTAGTTAACCACTGGTTATAAGGTCACACTCAAAATACACTTAGGCTGCACATCAGATAAATTTGCTTCCGTTATTAAATTTTTAACAAGAAAAATGCATGCCCTCTTTAAAGTATCGTTTGCTTGCTTTGCTCACTTGCGTTTCTCTAAGCTGAACAGCCACCGATTCAACATGCTGAATTGGCCAAAAAGCCGCAGATGAGATCTGACTGGCACCAACGGTGTGGGACACACCACAGAAACTACCAACGGTCACAGACGGCTCAATTGCAGCCGATGGTCAGCTTGGTGTGTCCGGGCCTTTAGATTTCACTGTACTCATAAGTTGCCAGTGTCACCACTGTTGAACTAAATGTAATTGCCATTTCAGTCAGGTACCTTCATTTCAAAGAACGTGCTATTCATTAGCTTTGCCACTGGTCTTGCAACTCTTGCAAAATGGAAAATATCTTACTGTGATGGCCTTACACATTGTTTGAATAGGAAATCCTGTATATGAACAAATCCACTCAAAAAACTGAAGAACCAAACTCATCCATGCTACTGGATGAAAACAGACCAAACCATGTTACAAAAACATTGAGATAGACTGTCTTTATAAGCAATTCCAAATGAGCGGTATTGCATTAGTTTAATCATTTATTCAAATGTTTCTGTTCAACCTTAATTGCCATAGATATTAAATGCCATTAATCATAATGCTGTGAAGAGGATGTGTGCTTTGCCTGTGACAGCCTCCTCTGTGAAACCACTTCTTTTACCAGCTCACTAAGGTTTATTCCTGCCTTAGTTATTCCTCTGCTTAGAATAACAACCTAAAGCATTTAAGCAGACATCTTATTTTAAATATTACAAGATAGCTGGTAAGTTCGTTATTTTCACACCCATTTTGTCGAGGAAAATAATGGAAGAATCAATGTATCTTGTAGATTAAAATAATACACCTCCCCGTCTGCATTGTCCTCAGAGCCCAGCACACTGTTTGGCCATGAAGCCTGCAGCCAAACTGGCCAGTTCATATAATTTCCATACAATAAAGGGCAGACAAACACAGCGAAGGGAGGCCAAGCACATATTCCCTCCATGGAAATCGATCCTGGTTACAGAACTGTAAATGCATAAAGCAGACAGCAGGGCTAATGCATAGGGCTTTCCTTTCAGTGTATGACTGCTCTGCCAGAACCCAAGCCCTTCCAAGAAAACTTTCCATTTGCTAAGCTAATCAAGCCAGTGGGGCAGAGGGGGTGGGGTGAGAGTGGGGGGCGAGTGCAATTTGGGCCTAATTTGGGCTGTGCATTGCCATTTTGTAGGGTGCTTCCATTTTGGAGGATGGAAAAATGGATCGGTCTGCAATCTCTGTGTAAGGGACCGGAAGCACCACCACCTTTTGCTACATCACCAGTACCATGGCACTTTGGTGTGTTCCCTGAAAGGCTGATTTGTCATGCATTCAGGTTTTTCTTCAAGTACATTCTACCCTGCTTTTGGCACATGTCCACTAGCCACAGGCTGAAAAAAAAGAGCCAAACAAAAACTTGGATGGCTCATTTCCGACCAGAAAACACTCGCAGTGCGCTTTCAAACAAATGCGCTCACATCCATTATCCGAGAGACGGTTTGTAATGCACTTTGCCTTAATTTTATTTTTTTAAACTAGCATTTTCCTTTCTCTTTTTTATTCTTACCATCTGTGTGGAAAAATAATAGCCACATAATCATGCCACTCTTATCAAAGTACAAGTGTAACCGAAAACTGGACAGTAATGACAAACAGCAGCACTGTTGAAAGGAAATGACTACAGGCAATCTGTTGCATGGATGATGACAAAACAAGAGCTCAACGCCATTTTCCCTCCAAAGTCCAAAGAGCTGATGTTTGTGAAGTATGAAAGATTACATAATGTTTAGCAGAGCTGGAGCAAATGAATATAAATAGTAGGAACTGAGGTGGGCTGGCGGACTTCAGAGGAGAATTACTCCCATGTGAGAGGCTTAAGCCCAGCGGTTACTCTGCTCAGGTTACTGGCACCAAGAACACATTCCATTCACAGCGCTATCCCTTGCAGAATAAATGAGTTTTTGAGGATAGCTCACACATTCTATTCATTCATTGGTATATTAAATTAAATTAAATTAAGCCTCCTCTGCTGGCTTTCATCCATCACACACTATTACTGGAGGCCATTAGATGCCTCGACTAAAGTCATTCCACTTGTTACATCGGGATGTCAGACTTGCGTCGGTTGTTACCGCTCGGGAGTAAAAGGATGACGGTATGTCTGCAAGAGGACAGCGCTGCGTGGTCTATTTAAAGAAAGTATACAGTGCAGCTCTTTCAAAGCTATTTCAGTTTAATTCGATATCCAAACCAAAGTCGACCTCAAGAGGATGTGATGAAAAACTCCAAGCATTTATTCAACCCAGTGATGCCTCTGAGGTGCACAGGAAGTTTAATATGAATAAAATAAAAGTTAATATGGCCTACCATACTCACACAACCCGTTAGGAGTATATGAAGATATTTTTCATCAAGAGAGAACAAATGGGGAGCAACTGGGACACTGGGAGATGATTCAATTAGGCTATGGGCTACTGTGCAGCCTCTTGTAAATAATGTAGGCTACTACATCAGTACCACATTTTTCTAATGTGTTGCAAGTCAACTGATTACATTAGATTTAATAGATGCTCTTATCTAGAGTGGTTTACACAGATTACATACATGGGTCAGTGACAAATAACGTATTCTACTTTAGAAAAAAAAAGATTTATGTAGAATCATATGGTGACATCAGTCACAAATGTCATACAGATGAATTTTCTAAATATTTCTTTTTTTGCTTTTATTACCACTCAATTCCTAGTAAATATTCAATGTGAGATCTCAAGTATGTAGTGCTCAGGAAATAAAACATTCACCACTATTTATTTTGTAAAAATAGCTGTAGATAGCAGGTCAATGTGTTCAAGTCTCTTTCACAAAACAGAAAATGCTTGAAAATGCTTTCTGCCGGCTGGGAGGAGGTCCTGGGTTCGAATCCCCGTCAGCCTTATGGTTCCCTCTCTACGTGCACCTGGCGGTCGAGCTGCACGTTCACGCCTGTTTTCCGTTCTGGTTCCTCAGTGGTGGAATGACTTGCCTACCACTGTCAGGACAGCAGAATCCCTCCCCCTATTTCGACGCAGACTAAAAACACACCTTTTCAAACTCTACCTTAGTCCTCCCTCCTGATTTCCCCCGCCCCCCTTTCTGATATCCCTATTCCCCTTGTCTAACCCCCCCCAAAAAAAAATATTATAATTGCACTTATGATGACTATATGTTTAGAACAGCATTTTATGTGTATTTTCCTAGTTATGGATGTGATGCTTTGACTTGTGGAAGAACCTATGCACCTCTAAATTGCTTTGGATTAAAAGCGTCTGCCAAATGACTAAAATGTAAATTCATTCATTCATTCTCCTAACCCGCTTATCCTGAAAAGGGTTGCAGGGGGGCCAGAGCCTATCCCAGCATACATTGGGCAAAGGCAGGAATACACCCTGGACAGGTCGCCAGTCCATCGCAGGGCACACACACCATTCACTCACACACTCACACACTCATACCTACGGACAATTTAGACTCTCCAATTAGGCTAACCTGCATGTCTTTGGACTGTGGGAGGAAACCGGAGTACCCGGAGGAAACCCTACGCAGACACGGGGAGAACATGCAAACTCCGCACAGAGAGGCCCTGGCCGACGGGGATTCGAACCCAGGACCTCCTTGCTGTGAGGCGGCAGTGCAACCCACCGCACCATCCGGGCCGCCTTTAAAATGTAAATGTAAATGTAAATTTTAATTAGTACAAAAATAACTACAAAAAATCTGTGGTATCCAGCCTGGCAGGGTAACTGATTCCTCTCACAATAATAGACCTCTAAATTATGATAAAATAACTATAGTATGACAAAAGAACTGCACTCCTTACTTAGCTAATCCATTGGATAGCTAATACAAGTCATTATAAATAACACCCTAGTGATTAGTCTGGCAAAAATAGACCACTATAGAATGATTTCCAATATGATAAGAATGTTACCATAGTTTAGATTTTCTTTTAAATGCTGGCCCTGAACCTCGCTACTCTCTCTCTTTGCATGACAGGGACATCAAGAACATAATTTCCCTTTCAATGTGAAAACTGTACTTGTAAAATATGTATTAATTCCAAATGGTAAATAATAATATAATAATTATATTTACAAAAAACTATGAATGTGTTGGTTTATGTTACTTATGGAAATACATTTGAATAAGCATTTAAAAAAAACATTTAAATACATATTTAATATTATATTGTTTTATAATATGTTGTATTGTCAATTACATTGTAATGCACAATGTCCATTGTATACCTCAAAGCAATAAAATCATAAATGTCAATCTGGATAGCAAATGACACTGAGGTAACACAAAATAAATGTTATCCCGTAAGACATTGTTATCGGGTACAACATAAAATTATGTTTTCTTAATGAAAAAAATTGAATTAAATTGAACCATTCATTCACTCTCATTATGTGTTATCCAGTATGACTCAGGATTTTGCAACATAGTGTATCAGTGATTTTAAAGGGTCAATTAAAAAACCAATTAAACATACAATTGGTCATCTTTTACCACAATTTGCGGTCCTTCAGAAGCTTCTTTATGATGCCACTTCCTGTATAATTCCTTTTTTTTTTATAAATGTGCGATATAATATAGCATATTATGACATTTTTGACCTGACATTTTTATTTTTAAATGTATTTTGGACAGCAAAATAACATGTCATGTCACTGACCTGACATACCATCCTTTCATAGGGTATTTTACTGGAGCAGACAAGGTTATCTTGCTCAAGGGTAAATCAGCAGTAATCAAACCCACAAGTTACAGAATAGCCATACGTGTTCTTATTGGCTGTGCAAACAGTATTTGCTCTGTCCCAAAAGGGCACCTGAAATCCATCCATCCATCCATCCATCCATTATCTGAACCCGCTTATCCTGATCAGGGTCGCAGGGGGGCTGGAGCCTATCCCAGCATACATTGGGCGAAAGGCAGGAATACACCCTGGACAGGTCGCCAGTCCATCGCAGGGCACACACACCATTCACTCACACACTCATACCTACGGGCAATTTAGACTCTCCAATCAGCCTAACATGCATGTCTTTGGACTGTGGGAGGAAACCGGAGTACCCGGTGGAAACCCACGCAGACACAGGGAGAACATGCAAACTCCGCACAGAGAGGCCCCGGCCGACGGGGATTCGAACCCAGGACCTCCTTGCTGTGAGGCGGCAGTGCTACCCACTGCACCATCCGTGCCGCCCACCTGAAATCCTAAGAACATTAAAAATATCAAGAGCAAATCTTTGCCTTTGGTATGGTAGCATCATAATTCAATCGTGTAGCCGTACAGCCAGCTTAATAGCTAAACTGCTACTGTAGCATGTGTGGACACACACACACACACACACACACACACACACACACGGATCAAATATAAATAGCACCAACAAATATGAAGTCTTACACAAAATGAATGAGGTTACTTGCATAATGAAACTGTATAATAGAATATAGGGTATTGAATTACATCTCAGCTAGGGTTTGTGGGTTCATACTCATCGTGATCATGAATTGAGACCCTAGCAAAGATCTACACATCAATCAATACAAAGTTTGTTTGCGCCCATTCGCCAACTGTCACATATTGAGGGAGGAGATGGCCACACAAGAAAATAAGACTGCAGAATGTATTTATGTAAGGTACCAGCTGCCATGTTGTTGTAAAAGTGAATAATAAGAAATAAAGAAACAAATGGCAGGATATTTCCATAAGAGAAAATATTTGTTAGGTTACTAAGGGAGCAAGCTTTGAAGGAACAAGCTATATTAACAATGTGGTAATGCTTTCATGTGGAGTCATATGTACAGGGCAGTCCATAAGTATTTAGACAGTAGTACAATTTCTGTTCTTTTGGCTCGGTTCTCCAGCACATTGGCTTTGAAATGAAACAATGAATATAAGGTTAAAGTGCCTTGACTGTCACCTTTACTTTGAAGGTATTTACATCCATATTGGGTAATCCGTGTCGGAATTACATCCCTTTTTATGCATAGTCCCCCGTTTCAGTGGACCAAATGTAATTGGCTTCAGTCAGCTGATCTGACCTCCCATTTGGAGAGGTGGCCATAGATTTACACCCCCCAACCCCGAGATAACTACAAAAACACAGACCAAAACATCCTTGCTCAAGCATTAAATCTTTCGGAGGTGATTGATACCAAGGATAATTCTTACATCCATTGTTTCTTAATTTTCATTATCAATTCACAGTCAAGCAAATTCAAAATTCACATTGCTAACCTAATTCAAATGCTGAAAACCAATTTCAACGACATTGCCAACAGTCTGGGTGAAATAATGTATCTCAAGAATAGATTAGTAAGATTTGTATTGCTTTCTTGGCTGCATTGCACAGGCCCACTTGGTATACTATATGATTAACACAAAGATTTGCCTAGTGGTGATTCACAACCAACTTGATTGCTACTTCAAAGTGGTGCCAGTATTGAGAATCAATTTCAAGTATTGGCTTTCATCCTGACAGTGATACAGCACTGCTGCAGGCGAAACAGTCAGAGTCAAGTGAAGATTCAACAGATCTCCTGAGAGAAAGAGTCCAGGTAAAACATACCAGAAATCAAGGGCGACTTGATATTTTATTGATGGAACATTGTTTTAGTTTTTAACACCAAATACTCAACAGCAAGGTATTATTATTCATGCTCTTTGGTCAAGAGTCAAAACTAGCAATTTAAGGGCAGTGCTGCCAAAGGTTAAGACCAACATGGAAGAACTCTAAATGCAACAAAGCCAATAATTTCTTTAGTTACCTAATTTTATTCATCGTCAACTTCACATATGTCATACTGTACCATTGCAAAGACTTAGATGAATATTTGTTAGTAATATCCAAAATCCCAAAATCAAGCACTGGCAGGGAACAACACTGTAAGAGGTAAAACTAGTAACTAAACATGAAACAGAAGGCAAAAGACTTTGCTTCAGCTAAATCCCCATTTTCAACTGACATCCCCGTGCATTTAATTTAATGTACAGCCTCAAGTAGCTAAAATTTAAGATAAACAAATGAGTTTCACTTTGATATTGGTTCAAAAACATTCCAAAGTTCAGGTGAATGGAGCCCTGGCTTTGCATAAAAGGACATGGCTATGAGTCAACATACTCAACAAGCAGCCTACAGCTTGGTTGTTTACACAGTGACGCTAAAGGATGTTATAAAACTCCACAAACTAACAAGACTCTGCAACTTTCCCCAAAACTTCTTAAAAATATTTTTGAAAATTTAAATGTTAGAGGAGGGTACACATACACACCCACAATGCTATGCATAGGTGCATCACTTTAGTGCGTCTATAAACACTGATGAGTAACTATCGCTCGTACGTGGTAATAATATTACTCCAATTAAGGGATCCATGCCAAATTAATACATTTATGTATCTGTGGACAGCCTACATCGACTAGTACGCACACATCGTGCTTTTCCAAAAATAATTAAACAACGCAGCACACTTTGTTTTACAAAACCGTGGGGTGATTAACAAGATCGAAGTTTTCACCATTTGCTTCAGTAACTTCTTGTGTTCGATAAACTAGTCCAGGCTGTGACTTCTCCTGATGAATAGGATGCAGCAATAAAATTTGAATCGGCGCTTACTTAAAGGTAGAGTTAATTGAAGACATTTATCAAACTATCCAAATTACAGCAAATATTTACCAGCATCGAGAAGACTGTTTGCACAAAAGCCCCGTTAGTCAAGACCACCGTGCTTTCCTACCCCTCTACTCATTTGCCGCAGTAGCTAGCCACACTTGACTCAGATTTATTAAATCAGAACTTCTCACTGGCCACAGTTGCCTCCCGTGTTATCCAGGATGAATTGTTCTTTAGTTGTTAAACCTCTTCTTCATTACTTTTGTCGGAATTTAGGCTGCCACTCACTTAAGATTGCATACAGTTCAGTCCTGTATTTCTGAACAGTTAGAGTCCACTTCCATTCGTGTAAGGCCTTTATTTATATGTGTAAAAACTGAACAATGGCTGAAACTATACATTTCGCTCTTTCATAAATCAGTTAGGCAACACAGAACTGCGTATAGCTTACAAGTCAATTGGTCTTCCCAAAAAAACTAAAGGAAAAACAAACCCTTCCCCCAACTGGCACAAAGAAAATCGAACCCATCAATACAAAAACAGGTTTAAAGTTTCTCAATCAACAAGACAAAAAATAGACAGTAAAGTCAGCTTCACGTAACTGGAAATCATTTTCAGTCTTCCTCTACTTGGG